>NC_089841.1:247277528-247877528 GCF_035609145.1 Eleutherodactylus coqui | reverse complement strand
GGATATGGCATTAAAGGCCTTGCATAGAACTGGGGTTATAAGATCTCCAAACGTCTTATAAAATCGGGGCGTGAAGCCATCTGGGCCGGGACTTTTGCCTATCTTTAAGTTTCGTAGCTCCTCTGAGATTTCTTGTTCTGTGAAATCCTGTTCTAGGGTCTCAGAGTCAGTCGGGGAGACTGGTTTGCGGGCGAAAGCGTGTAGGTAGGATTCTATGCTGTCTGAGGTGTTGTTCTGGGTCGTTCCTGAGGGGTCTGTAATGTTGTACAACCTTTCGTAGTAGTGTCTGAAGCATTCCAGTAGGTCCTGGGGGTGTAGACCTTTCCCTTCCCCGGAGAGTTTAGTGCGAAAATATAAGATTGGTGTCCGCGGGGATTTAGGGCTCTCACTAGCCAACTACTGCATTTATTACCATATTCGTAGAACCCGCCTCTTAGTCTGTCCCTCGCGCACAGGTGGGCCTGGTCTAACACGGCTAGAATTTGCTGGCGTAGGGAGGTGATCTCTGCATTGAGGGAAGGGGAGGCATTTGTTTTGTTGGCCTGTTCTGCTCTCTCTAGGAGTGTGATGAGGCCCTTTAACTTGCCTATTCTGTCCTTTTTGAGTCTCGCTCCGTGGGATATGAAGGTTCCCCGTAATACGTATTTAAGCGCTTCCCATTGTATGGGTGGGGAGGTGGTGTCATCTCGATGGGTCTCGATAAACATCTCAATGGTCCTACGTATATCTTTCTTGCAGCAAGAGTCGCTCAGAAGATTATCGTTAAGACGCCAGGAGTTGTAACCCCTCCTATGGTCGTGTCCCAAGAGAGCTCCGTAGACAGGTGCGTGGTCCGACCACAGGATGCTCCCTTTTTCGCTTCTGGGTGAAAGGTCCAAAAGACCGTGCGATATGAACAGATAGTCTAACCTCCCATAACTATTGTGTGCAGTGGAGTGGTGGCTATAGTCTTTGGCCTTCGGATGAAGTGTCCCCGGACTTACCCGAAGACGTGTCTAGGCTGGGGTCCATCGCAAGGTTGAAGTCTCCTCCCAGGATGATGCCGGAACCCTCTGCAAATTGTTCAAGTTCCCCTAGGGTGTTCAGCCCAAAGGCGGCCTGTCCTGTGTTGGGAAAATAAATATTAGCAATCGTCACCACACGATGTCCTAGATCTAGTTTGAGGAATACATATCTGCCTTGGGGGTCTATTTTTGATGGCAGTATGTTGTGGGGGAGGCTTTTATGGATTACTATCGAGGCGCTGCACTTCTTTTTTTCAGGGTGGGGGCTGTGTTACCACGTAGGGTAGAATTTGCTAGTGCACTTGGGTATGTGGCCAGTCTTAAAGTGTGTTTCCTGTAGTAGAGCTATTAGGACTCGTTTTTTGTGTAAGTGCGCCAGAATCTGGCCTCTCTTAGCTGGATTGTTTTAACCTCTGGCATTGTAGGTGCAGAACGAGAGCCCTGTCATGGAGGTTGTTCAGTTGTAGGGGAAGATGTCTTTAGGGCAACCGAGACGCTAGGAAAGGAGAGTAGAAAGGAAGATGTGGAGAAAGAAGAGAGAGGGGGGGGAGAGTGTGGGTAGAAGGTGACAGAAAATAAGATGTCCGTCGATTGGTGAAGAGTGTCCCAATCTCGTGGGGTGGGTTTCGGACCTGTGGTCAGAATTGGACGGCACCATGGTGGCGTCCACCCGTTGGGAGGGAGAGACCTGGAAATGCCGGAGCCGCCACCGACATCCCCTGTTTGGAGTCGGATGCTCATTGGAATTATCTAAACTTGGAGGACCTGCATTAATTAGGGTGATAGACATGTGGAACGTTGGACAGTGAAAGGGGTGTGTTGTGGGGAGAGGGTTGATGTTGACCGGCTGAGGTGCATAGTTTTTTAGTGTTTGGGGTGGTGTTCGAGCCAGGGTGAGGTGTCCTAACGCTAGCATAACATATAGAACTATAAAGATTCAGTCAAAACAAACTAGCGGCAACTTCAAATCACGGTTTTAGTCCGCAAGGCGTCTTGTCCGCATTAGGATGTGCGAACAATGTCTCTGCGGGGTGTTCATGGTGGCGGGCGTGCCGGGTAGTTCCGGTTCTTTGGGCGCCTTGGCCTGGCCTCTTGCCATAGTGTTCTAGGCGCTGTGATGGGTAGTGCTGGGATGAACGGCCAGTCTGGGATCGAGACCATCGGTAGTTCTAAAGTGCCGAGGAATTTAGGGAGGTCAGCCGGAGACCTGAAGATCGCCGTCTTCCCGTTCTTTGAGGCGGACAGCTGGAAGGGGTACCCCCATCTGTAGAGGATCTTGTTAGTTCGTAGCAGGTCAAGGAGCGGTCTGACCGCTTTGCGGAGCTGGAGAGTGCGTCTAGCCAGATCTGGGTATATCACTATCGGGGTGCCGTTATGCGTGAGGGGCTCTTTCCTATCGCGGGCACTCTTCAGGATGGCTTCCTTGTCCTTGAAGAAATGTATACGGCATACAATGTCTCGTGGCTACTCTGGGTTGTCTGGTCGGGGGCCGAGAGTTCTGTGGATGCGATCGATTTCTATTGGTCGATCGGATGGTCGTTGTAGTAGGGAGCTGAAAAAGTTGCGGTCCCAGTCTTCCAGCTGTGAGGAGGTGATTTCCTCTGACAGACCTCTCAGGCGCAAGTTGTTACGTCTGTGGCGGTTTTCAAGGTCGTCTAGGTGAGACATCATGTCCGCCATTTGCTGGGCTTGTGCATTTATGATCTGACTATGGGTCTCGAGTGCTGTGAGGACCTCATCTTGCGTCTCCTCTATGGCGTGTATACGGTTTCCCATGCTTTTAAGTTCTTGTTGAATGAGGGACAATGATTCTTTTTGGGATTTTTCTAGACGCTGAAAATCTCTTTTAGTCGGGAGGGATTTTAAATGCGCTTTCCAATCCCATTCCTCGTCTGATGAGGAGTCACTGTAAGAGGGCGGGCTGACTGTATGGGCTGCTGCGGCTTTAGTGCGTCTTCTACAGCTTTTCTGGTGGACAGGACTACTTCTTCCCTCAGAGTAGGGGGTCATGTTATGTGGTGTTTTTGGTAGCGGAGGAGAGTTCTCACTAGTAGGGTTACTTGTGGCTCCTTGCTGGGGAGACTGTGTTGGGGTATTGCATCTCCCTTCAGTCACAGGGGTTCTATGCCCTTCAGGGTGTATGTGCTCCTTATTGAAGCCCTAGAGGCTAGGGGAGCTGTGGGGGCTGGGAGAAGGACCCACGCTATCTGCCCGGTGTGAGTGGCCACCCAGGGTGTGGGAGCACTTATCTGTCTCCTGATGTTCTCCGGGTCCGGCTGTGCTGAGCGACTCTCGTCCGCGGGGCTCCGTACTGCCGCTGCTGCGGGGTGCAGGGAGGGAGCGCACGTGGTCCGGCGCCATCTTTGGAAAGGGAGCCGCCGCACCTCGCGCGCCGAAGAATCTCTGTATTGTCGGCAGCTCGTCCTCTCCTGCCGTCCGGGGCTTGCTGGAGGGCCTCCTCTTCCCCATTGCTGTGCTGGGAGGATTTTTGTGCCGGTAGGCTGCTTTAATAGCAGGTCAGAGCTGTGGGGAAGCCGGGAGCTCAGCAGGAACGCGGCTTACTCCTCCATAGGCAGGTCACGCCCCCGTAGCGTCCAAATTTTACATACGTAATCTAATTCTCTCACTTCCTGATGTCATAGAAACTCTAAATTTGGCACAAACATTGATTATGTCCAAAATAGGAAAAGCTAATGGGTCCCAACTCAATTATTCAATTCTAAGCGCAAAAGAATTAGCGTCCACATTTTATGTACGTAATCTAATTCTCTCACTTCCCGATGTCATTTTATATAAAGGAAATGTCGCATGGTTACCTCCACGTGGTGTTTCCTGGGTAACGCAAAGAACCATGCAAAATGGTGAACATATTTTTTTCCTCTGTATCTCTAAAGTAACCACGACTTCATAAGATTTTCCGTGTGAACACCAGATAAACACCAGGACCGAATTAACTCGGGTGAAGCCGGGTATATCAGCTAGTATAGTATAACCCCTTCCCGCTCTAGGAAGTATATTTACGTCCTGGAGCGTTGGGGTAAGTATGAAGAGAAGTCGCGGGGCGACCTCTCTTCATATAGTGGGGGTGTCAGCTCTTTATTACAGCTGACACCCACGGGCAATAGGTGCAATCAGCCGTGCGGCCAGATGGCAGCTATTAACCCTTTAAATGCCACCGTCAATTCTGACAACGGCATTTAAACCATCGGGAGTCCCATACAGCTACCCCCCCGCGCGGTGAGATTGGTGAGCCTTCTGAAAGGCCCCAGGGCTGCCTTAGGAGACTGCCTATCAAGCCATCCCCATGGGGTGGCTTGATAGACTGCTTGTCAAATCGCAGTATGACGTAATGCTATAGCATTACGTCATACTGCAGGAGCGATCAAAGCATCGCATGTTGTAGTCCCTCAGGGGAACCTAAAAGAAAAGTGAAAAAAAGATCAATAAAGTTTTATGAAATGTAAAAAAAAAAAATTTAAGTAATAAAAGTTTAAATCACCCTCCTTTTGCCATATCTATAATAAAAAAATCTAAATCATAAAAAGAAAAATACATATTTGGTATCGCCACGTTCGTAAAAGTCCGGTCTATCAAAGTAGTGCATTATTTGCCCCACATGGTGAACGTCGTCTGGAAAAAAAAAAGAAGAACGCCAGAAATGCACTTTTTCAGTTACCCTGTCTCCCAGAAAAAACGCAATAAAAAGCGATCAAAAAGTCGTATGTATTCCAAATTGGTACTAACGGAAACTACAGGACCTTTTTTTTTAAAGAGGGGAGGAAAAAACGAAAATGGGAAAAAAAAGAGGGCTGCATCATTAAGGGATTAAATACAATTTAGGCGTAAAAAGGAAAGCCTTGCATATAATGCACGGTATAGATGGTATATATTTGATAGGTTATTTCATCAGTGATATACTGTAACTGTACATATTCTACTTGTCAGGCTTGATGCCCATTAAGGTTCTTTAGGTTGTCAGTATCTTACAGGAAGTTTCTATTAGAGGATTGATTTGCCTTGGGAATTATTTCTTGACTCTGCGCATACATTTGTTGGCCTAAGCATCTAAGTGCCATATACTAATGTGAAGCTCTACACATTTCCTGCTCTGCTTCAAAGATCACTTGGATAGTATAGTTAGCAAACTGTAAAAACATATCTGAAATAAGTTTTAGGATAGGGTAAGTCTTATTGGGATGAATGGACCACATGCAAATATATAATCACCACCACTTAACCCCTTAAGGACCAAAGTGTTTCGGTCCTTAAGGACCAGACACTTTTTAGGGATTTTACCCACGTGGTGTTTTTGATGCCCTATTTTTTCCCCTCTGCTATCAAAATTATTTTTGCAGTTTTTTTTCTGTGACATATAGGACAATTTTTGTAACATCTTTTTTTCACTGACTTTTTGCCATGTTTCAGCTTTTTTTAGGGTTAAAAAGCTAAAAACAGATTTTGTAAATTTTTTTTAAAATTTGTATATTTACGCTAAAATAAAGTACAGCAAAGGGTTACTCATTTTGTTTTGAACGTTTTGATATATAATTTGTATGGTCTTGGATTACAAGGAGCATATAGCGATGGTTTCTGTTGGCGTTGGTGTGGGGGGGGGGTCATTTTTTTAAATGTCATTCTATAATTTTTTTTAAATTTATTTTTGTAACTATATTTTTAATATCTAAGTCCCCCATGATGCAGAGAAAAAGGAAAAGAATAGCTGTGCTCAAGGGAAACAAAGGGAATGGCTCACAGTGAGGTAGAACATCTCTGTGAAAGATGTCCCCTATAAATACCAGTGTGAAATAGAATATCACTGACTAGTTTGGGAGGATTCCTCCATGGATTCCCCCTGCTTGTACAGCAGTGATGAAATAGAAACTTTTCTCTGGACCCGGGGGTATTCCAATAGTTTGGTTTATTACAATAAGGGTATAATTTGCAGATAAAAGCAAAGCAACGCGTTTCGGCCCAGGATCGAGGGTCATTCACATTGTGTTTTTTAAAAAAAATTTCACACTTTTTCACTGTCGCTAGGACATCCACAGGAGCCCCGGTTACAGAGAGGCTACCAGAATAGGCTTCTGCCACACTTATTGACCGTATTTAATGAATCATTGCATGAAGGCATAGTTCCACCATCGATGAGAGATGCTATGATTGTCTTAATTCCTAAACCGGGAAAGGATTTGTCGCTTCTTGATTCTTATCGTCCAATATCGGTCTTAACCACTGATGGTAAAATCTTGGCAAAGGTGCTTGCGAATAGAATACTTTAATAACATTTAATACGTGAGGATTAGTTCGGATTAGTCCGACAGTAGGAGATTTTGTCACAAAAATAAAAGAGATTCTATGTTTGTAGAGGGGGATATATATAAAAGAGGCTGTTTAAGTTGGAGGAAATTTGGGGAAGATGGTCTGATGTATATAATGGATGGTTCACATTGAGTGCTGGTTGCAATGAGGCATCGTAGAAAAGCTGATGGGATTAGGAGGGGGCGAGGGAGAGAGGTGAGAGTTGTGGATAAGAGGTAGGGGTTGTTTTTTCCGTATGTGCCTAAATATTTTATTTTGCTGGGGGAGATCATGATTTGCTTAAATATAGTTACAATTCATTGTATTGTTTGGGTGGCATGATGATATCTCCTATGTATATTATACTTATGGATGTAAAACTGTCTTGAAATTAAGAGGTAATTGTATTCAAAAATATAATTTCAATAAAAATAATCTGATTAAAGAGATACGGAGAGCTATTGGATGGATTTCCCATCTTTCTCTCGTCTGCATACTTTGCCTGCTTTTATCATACTTTGTGATTTCAATAAACATTGGTATGTATATAGTTTCCTATATTTAGATGTTCAATGTGTTATTTATAGTCCAGCACTTTCATTTGATTGGTGGGATATTGTATAGTAGAATTGGACAATTTATTGAAAGGAGGGACATAATATTTGGTTGTAATATAACAGAATTTGCAAACTTCCATGCAGTATTCCACTCCGGCATCCACCTGTGTCCTTGCTGGCTGCTATCCTATTCCACTTGCAGATATCAACATTATTAAATTAGAAAGAAGATATAAACGGGAAATTCCTCTAATTAGCTCTGTCCATATCTGCTAATGTTTAATTGGAACGTGAAAATAATTTTCTGAAATATTTGTCAATATACTTTTTTCTCTTCTCTAATTCCGGGCCTGACATCTGTATTTAGTCCTAAATTGTCTTTGAGTCCCAATTAACACTAGAAGAAGCACATTGTTGGTAGAAGAAGAATACGCTTATTAACCAGGTGTCCCGTTATCTATTCTGGGATCCCTGCCAGGTTCCATAAAATACACTTTAGTTAAAAATCACAGCATATTCCTTGCATTCCAACATTTCTTAAGGGTGAAGTCTCTTTGACGGTCGAACATGGAGTATTATGTTCATAGGAAATTAACCACGGTTGCAAACAACAAGCATTTCATAGAATTAGGAACCAAATATGGTACAAAAGCAAATATATTTTACCATTCCTCTCTCATAATTCTAATAAATGCTTCAGTTCATATGCAGTCATTCTTCCCGTTGCCGTTACCCTCCGGTGTATGAGTGTAGACCCTATGACCTCTGCCCTCCAGTGAATAAGGATAATGGTCATCCTCCAGAAAAGACTGCTTTGTTTCACCAGATTGTCACAGTAGACACTCTCGGACCACCTTAGGCTGTGTCCTAGGACATAACGTACTTTTAAGTATCACATTGGCATCATTCGTAGGTCTACTGCTATGAAAAGCAAATCAAGATCTAAATAGTTTCAGTATACGTCTGATAAACAATTTAACAATAACCATGAAGAAACTCCAATTCTATCTCTTCAGTGGTGTCCAACTCTTGGATGCTCTGTAGGTCAGTCCTCTCCATGTTTGTCTATTTTCCACAGCTGCTTTCAATTGTCTGATGTCCATTCCTGTGTCCTTCTTGATAGTGTCCAGCCAAAGTGTCTCCCCTGTTTCCTTTTACCCCTGACCATTCTAAGTAGCAACTTTTTTCCAGCCAATTCGCCCTCATCACGTGTCCAAACTAAGTCAGTCCCTTTCTTGTGATCTTGCCTTCCAGGAACACCTCTGGGTTGATATGGTCCAGGACAGCTTTGTTGTTGACTCTAGCTGTCATAGGGATTCGTAGAAGTTTTCGCCAACACCACAACTGGAAAGCGTAAATTTTTCTGTCTGCTATCTTCAATGTGCACGTCTCACAGTTATATGTTGCAATTGGGAAGACGATGGAAGACAATGAAGACAACCATGAAGCACACTTGTGCTATACTAATATCTGTACAGTCCCAGAAAATCATCTTGTGATTCCCCTGAACCAATTTATAGGGTTCAAATATAATCCAACATCAAATGCAGGTGCTTCGTACCATTATTCTTTAATCTGTTCTGCTTTGCTTACTGAT
The DNA here is from genome assembly GCF_035609145.1 of Eleutherodactylus coqui. NCBI lineage: Eukaryota > Metazoa > Chordata > Amphibia > Anura > Eleutherodactylidae > Eleutherodactylus > Eleutherodactylus coqui. The sequence continues at coordinate 247,869,072 of NC_089841.1, read as the reverse complement.
ACTTTTATTTGGAGAGCTCCTTTTTGCATCAATACAGTGACAACACATGAGTCTGATTTCCTGACACATAACCCCCCCAGAGATGCAGGGACATAGTCTGTGACTAGTATTATTTGTTCCTGCATCATTGATGTCTTATCAATCACTCCAAATATGGCCTCAGTAGTGTCATCGAATAAATCTGATTCCAACTAGTTTACCTCAATTAAAGGGGTTGTCCCGCGGCAGCAAGTGGGGTTATACACTTCTGTATGGCCATATTAATGCACTTTGTAATATACATCGTGCATTAAATATGAGCCATACAGAAGTTATTCACTTACCTGCTCCGTTGCTAGCGTCCCCGTCGCCATGGTGCCATCTAACTTCAGCGTCTAATCGCCCGATTAGACGCGCTTGCGCAGATGGGTCTTTTCCCTTCGGCTCGGTCCGGCAGCAGCGGCGTTCTGGCTCCGCCCCCTTGTACGCATCATCGCGTAGCTCCGCCCCGTCACATGTGCCGATTCCAGCCTCCTGATTGGCTGGAATCGGCACATGTGACGGGGGCGGAGCTACGGCTTTGCTTCTCTTCTGATATATCTTTTCATATTACCTAGTTACCAATCTGTACAAGTGTCAAAAAGAAAAAGATAAAAAAAATTGTGCCCGCGCTCTAAAACAGCGTTCCCCAACTCCAGTCCTCAGGGACCGCCAACAGGTCATGTTTTCAGGATTTCCTCAGTATTGCACAGGTGATGTAATTATTGTCAGTGCCTCAGACATTGCCACAGGTGTTCTTACTATAGGATATCCTGAAAACATGACCTGTTGGGGTCCCTGAGGACTGGAGTTGGGGACCCCTGCTCTAAAACATGCCAAAGGAATGCAACTTATTGATCCATTGGAGACCTTCAGTCCAAGTAAAAAATGTTTAATAGCTACGCGTTTCGGCATACAAGACATGCCTTTCTCAAGCTTCAACTACATGTAGTACATATGCATACTTAAATACATGCAGTACAGTACAGCCATGTTTGGTATGTCAAAACACATAGCTAATAAACATTTTTACTTGGACTGAAGGTCTCTAATGGATCAATAAATCCCATTCCTTTGGCATGTTTTAGAGCGCGGGCACTATTTTTAAAATCTTTTTCTTTTTGACACTTGTGCAAAAATTACAGCTCCTGGTTATCCAAGTTGCTGTCAGTGACCCAGGACGTCTCTCCAGTTTCACTGGATTACACCCGAAAAAGATCATTCTATATACCTGCTTGGACAGCGGGTGCCGGTGGGAATCCCTGACACGGTTAACCCACCGAGCACTGGGTGAGTTGATATTCACTTTCCACACCTTTTTTATTTCATGCACAAGGCGCAATTCTAATTCTGTATGTCTATAGTTACCAATCTGGAGATTATGGCTTCTAGTAAAACCTTCTGAGTCTGGAATAGAACACACTATGTGGTAAATCGAAATCAGTGTGTATTACAATGCATTCTGATATCCAGCTATATCTGCGGTTGTTAAGAAAAAAAATAGCTCCCTGTATTACCTGAGGGACTCAGTATTCTCAGACAATGGCTTATTAGCTGTATTCTTTTCTGTAACGTTGGTCATAATCTAAAAAGAGATCAGTACAGACAAGGCTAGACTTATATTTGCATCTCTGGCAGCTGTATGAGGCCTACTTATAGTCCCTGTATTCTGGTAAAATGGTCATACAGTATATTGGGCAGGTATCTTTACTATTTTACCTGGGCTATGACAGGAACAAACAATACCGGCCTGTACAGGCCTTGTTGCAACATTGTTGAAATCTGGGGCAATCCAATAAGACACTATTTCTTGAAGACACTATTTAGTGCATTACTCCCTTTGACTGGTGGGTTGGTCCATGGGACAGTTGAGCCATCAAAGGATACAGGGTTCTCAGTAGGAAACTTGTTTTTCTATTTCTTCACATGCCGTCAGTGCCCTGATTGGCTCCTTTTTCCTTCTATTCTGCTTGCTCACAGTCTGGAGCCTTCTTCTGCAAAAGATCAAAAGAAATAACACAGACAGGTCTACCTCCCTCCACCCTCCTGTACTGCATACATAGGTGAAACCTCTTGGGGAGAAGAGCTTCAGCTTTTCCACCTGGTCTGCTTGCCTGTTCCCGTTGGCCTCTGGGGTGGTGTCCTTGGTGTGGGCCTATTTAGTCACCTTGCACTCTTGATTGGCTTGCCTAAGGATCTCACAAAATTTCTATTGCACCAAGTGGGGCCATAATTGTGGACAATGTTCTAAGAATACCCGGAACTTGTGTACAGGTTTATGGTCTCACCTCCAGTTATCTTACATTCCTCAGTGCGTGCCTTCAGCTCTGCCTCCTAGGCTGACATCCTAGGTGGAAGTGGTTGTCATAGTATTATTTCATTTGGCTTGTCACTGCATATCCTGCCTTGCATGGCCCATTTTGGTAAAATCTGAAGATTTCTGCCAAAAAATTCAAACAACATTAGCAATGGAATGCCTTGTAGCATTTCCGAATTAATACATTTTTTATTTAATAAGTTCAAGGCAGTTGAGATCTTTACCTGTTTTTTCGATACTCTAGTCTTTCCTTTCCCCTTTGCAACTCATATAGCTGTGTTCAACACTGAGCATCTCCTAGTGAAATCTGATGGGGTTTAGAGAGCCACCTTGTATTTAGTGAGTCTGGCAGCAGGAAGTTGTTTGGGTCATGTCTGATGAAGAAATCATATTCCAGGACTATGTCTGTTACTTCATGCTTGAGAGATACAGCAATAGCTATGGCACTAATACAAGAAAGGGGCCAGCATCTAAATGTACAGAGCAATAAGTCACCGGTCTACGGCTTCAGACATGACAACTTCAAAATAACAGTATGTTGCAGTTAGAACATATCACTGCGGTAATGGAGTGTATTCACTATATTTCAAAAGTATAACAGACTTCATTATATGTTGTCAGACATTCAAATTGACCAAGTATTGGTGGTTACTCACACCTAATGTGATATGCCGTATCTATGAATAATCGTATTAGCATATATTCAATATAAACCTTTAAATAATATATCTTTGTTTATACACCTTTATTTGTCATCCAGATTGAGAATGTAATACTCTTTAGGTAAACCATTGTTATCAATTTCATTCTGTTTGCAATGTACTTATGAAGCTGGTCAAATACAATTGTCTCCTTACTCTTTTAACATCATAGATTAATAATATTCAAATAGGCAAAACCCATCATGTGGAAAACACTATGCACACATCAGGGGTATATGTAGAGTAAATACACGTATATCCAACTCGAAAACAGAGAAAAGATACTTTCTTTCTGTTCTATTGGATTGTGGTGTTTGCTGCAAGGAGGAGGAAACTGTCAGAGAATCCACCTGTGGCTCCTCCCTCTCCCTTGGCTTAGCTCCTCCCCCTCTACCCTGGTGGATCGTGCTAATACTTTACTGTTAGTGCATGTTAAGTCATTCAATGACGCACATGCATCATATGTTATATATCATTATAACAAACAATGACACGTAATTAAGAACAGACACACACGGGCTCGCACACAAAAAGTCACCCTTCCAGTATTCATTCCAACTTCATGCTGAAATCATACGTTAAATTCACAGATGTAATTTGGCACTCTGAAACGTCACAGCACACATTCCTCGTTGTTCAGCCATTAAACTGCAACTTGTTTTCATCACTGGAAGGTCGTGTTATCTCTATGTACATATTTCACTTTTCTGAGCTGAGAGAAAACACCGAAAATGTAACTCTTTGTATGAAAGAACTTCCAACAGTTTCCAAACAAACAGTCTCCCACTCCGCTGCGAATCTATACAAATGGGGCAAATAAAAACTCTCTGGTTGCAGAATTTTTCATAGACTGCATTGTTTTATTCCCATTTCTACGAGCTCTGACTATCCTACATCTCTCCAAGCAGGAACTTCTATATGAAGACACTATTCCTAAATCTACCTTCTACACTCTCTTAAACTTTTTTTATCTAAACTACCACCCATGGGCATCCCAGCCCTTCTAGGCACTTTTCTTATCTTTCTCAATGCCCACTTCCACAATCTCTCTCTTACAATCTCCTTGGCTATCTATGGATCCCAGTCCAAAGTTATAGGATGGCTGTCAGTGAAAATACACAATTCACTAATGAAACCACACACTTTGCCAAAAGCACAGCTTTTCAGTCCCCTGAATGTTAAGAGGGTAACTGTTTCCATTTTGAGTTCCCTGAACTCCTGAACGAGAGCCTTAGGACCTCCAGTTCCCTCTGCATCTCTACGTTACGGTCATGGGGTGCTATAGTGAAAGGTTCCCAGAATGTCTATAATGGGCACAAACATACAGATAGAATTGCATCACACAGTAAACTTACTTTGGAAGACCGATCCCCAGGGTGGACAGCACAGAATGCAAAACAGGAACGGGCGGACTAAAGTTTGTAAAAATCAATTGCTATTACTTACCTTGGTTTCTGAGTTAGTCTGACTGCCCACTCTTTGCATCCGGTTGGCTGTCAGTCCTGGAATAAATCTGTTTTTCCTGGGCTAAAGGAGGCACCAGTTTAATGTTAAAGTAGTTTGGGAAGGCATGTGAAGGGTGCCCTGGTATGAGGCTTACTCTGTGGTGGACAGCAGGACACACACAGTCTATCAGTGTTGTAGAACATATAGGCAATTACGTTCTATAGCCTTATCAAACTGGAAAGTGCTGGTCTATGCTGCTATGTTCTACTCTTTAATAGCCTTCTCAGTGTCCTAAGTTGCGCCGGCTTATGTTTTCTGTAAGGAATGCTATATTATTATACTAAAATATTAGATAAATGTTAGCATATGTTACATATTTCAACAGGATTATTGATCATCCAAGACTGCTTCTATATGAGCGCTAGCAGCAGCCGCTAGCTCTCACAGTCTCCGGCAATTGTCAGGAAAGCATGAGCAGAAGCGGTAGCTGCTAGTACCCGTGTAATAGCACCCTAATGTGTATACAGGCATCTCAACTTTCACCCAAAACAAGGAACAGTTGTGTTGGATTTCAGCATGCTCAATCCAGGAGATAAGCCACTGCTGGAATAGACTCGTGTCTTTGAATGAGGATCTTAGGCTGCTTTTACATCTACAGTGGAGGGTTCTGTTTTCCTGCTCTGTTCTTATAATGGAATCAAACAGCACCAAAAGGACCCAATTGATTATAATGGGGTCCATTCAGTTTCCAATCAGCTGCCTGGCATTTTACCAGAAGAAAAAGTGCAGCATACAGCGCTATTTCTTCAGGTATTTTATTCCAGATCTGTGAAAGAACCTCTAAAAGAAGTTTCCAGGGCAAATGTAATATCCCTAGTATTGACTGTGTACTTTGGCACAAAAAGAATTATTACGCGTTGACACTGCTTTTTAAGCTATAAATAATAACCTTTGTCATATTTTGACCCAAACCTTGATTGTTGTACAATTCTAGACTGTGTAGAAACTTGCTGTTTGTTACTGTAACATTTTAAAACGGGGGAAAAAAATCCAATAAAAAAACCCTAAAAATTAACTTTTAAACATCACAATCCTAATTCAACACCATGCCACTTTTAAGGCTGCTTTCACACCTGCATTAGGGTCAGTTCAGGGTTTCCATCTCTCTGCTCCATTTGTGGAGTAGAGAAACTGATATAAAAAAATTTTCCACATTGATTTCAATGGAGTTTCAAAAAAAGACAGAAAGGCTTCTGTTCACGTCCATTCCGTCAGGATTCTTTTTATGGAAAAATAATGCTACAGACTGCGCTATTCTCCCCAAAATATAGAATTAGTGAGAAAATCCTGTTGCAGCAGGAGGCCGACTGACAGCCACAGCTGACTCCCACTAACGATGGTGGGGGCTCAGCTTCTGAGCCCATGTCATCCATAGGACAACATTTTCTTTTTTTTATTATAAATTCTTTATTTATTGCAGGTAGTTATTCAATGACAACTGAGTAACAACTTTAAGGTTCAACCTCATTCACATTGCCAGTGTGTCTCAGTATTAAAAGGATGGTTAGATAGAGAAAATTTCCATGTAAACGTAAAAACATGTCAAATGATATAATATAATAAATCAAATCTTGCTTAACTTCCTGGCTCCGTCTGTAGCTCTTTCCACAATACACTATGCCGAACTTCATAGCTTTATGCATTGTATAACATATTCAAAAATATCTAATGAGACAGACAAGACACATGAGGGGTGCATACAAGGGTTGCGGTTGGGTGTATAGCTGCTGGGATTAGGGCGGAGGGGTGTGTGGCTAGGTAGGGGGGTGTAGTTTAGTTAGTTTGGGGGTTAAGTAGCTGGCGGTATTCTTCTGAGTCTTGGAAGTCTATCCAGTGGTACCATGTTTTGCGGAACCTTTCTTGCGTAACCTTTAGTGCTGCAGAGAGGTCCCCCATCTCCTTAATCCAGTTAACTGTGTTTAGTCATAATGCCAGCAATGGCGGGGCTATCTGTCTCCAGCGTCTGGCTATACATGACCTCGCCACGTTCACCAAGAAGCAGACTACTGATTTTTTGTAAGAAGCCAGCGGGATATCACTATGATGTAGGAGGAAGAACGCAGGTGTCCTTGGTAGGGTGTATTGGGTAAACTTAGAGGAGACCCGCCAGACCTCTGACCAGTAGCCCGCCAGCACCGGACAGTCCCAAAAGACATGCAGCATGGTCCCTTGCTCCGATCCGCATCTCCAGCACATGGGGGAGACCGACGGGAATATCTTATTCAGGTGGGAGGGCACCCTGTACCATCTGGAAAGGATCTTAAAGCCGGATTCTTGTATTCTGCTGGAGATGGATGCAGAGTGTGTGATAGTGAATATTTTGTCTGTTTCCTCAGTGGTGAGATTGATTGCCATTTCCTCTTCCCATTTTTCAATGTATCTTGGGGGGGTGGTTTCCGGTTGTGAAATAAGGATATTGTAAATTCTGGATAGAGTGTGTCTAGAGGGGCCCTCTTCAGTGCCTATTGCTTCAAATTGTGTTTTTGGGCGGGAGAACCTGTTTGGCTGAGGTAGGGACTGTAAGAAATGTCTCAGCTGTAGTATCTGCCAGAGTGGGAGAGGGGCTGGAATGGTGGGCCCTCTCAACGTGTCCACCGAAAGCCACTGGCCATTTTGTAAGAAGTATTCCGCCCTATATCTACCTTCTGTGAGTCATGTGCGGAATATTCCCTTCTCCCCTCCCGGGCGGAAGTCCGGGTTACCCAGGATCAGGAACACTGGGGATGGCCTGGGGAATAAGTCTATCCTCTCTAATATTTTGGCAGCAATTGACAGTGTGGGGCCGATGGTGGGGTGTCGTGTCAATTCTCCTAGGCTGGGGCCGTCCGACCAAGGGAGGGTCACCAACGGTGAATGTGACGCAGTTTGTTCGATGGCTATCCACTGCTTGATTGCAGAGTGCCTATGCCAGTCTATTATGCGTACCAAGTGAGCCGCTTGGTGGTATCTCACAAAGTCCGGTAGCCCCAGGCCGCCCTCTTTTTTTGGTCTTGTCAGCGTGTTACGTGCTATCCGGGATGTCTTTCCTGCCCAGATACACTACCGTTCAAAAGTTTGGGGTCACCCAAACAATTTTGTGTTTTCCATGAAAAGTCACACTTATTCACCACCATGCGTTGTGAAATGAATAGAAAATAGAGCCAAGACATTGACAAGGTTAGGAATAATGATTTGTATTTGAAATAACATTGTTTTTACATCAAACTTTGCTTTCGTCAAAGAATCCTCCTTTTGCAGCAATTACAGCATTGCACACCTTTGACATTCTAGCTGTTAATTTGTTGAGGTAAGCTTGAGAAATTGCACCCCACGCTTCTAGAAGCATCTCCCACAAGTTGGATTGGTTGGATGGGCACTTCTGGCGTACTATACGGTCAAGCTGCTCCCACAACAGCTCCATGGGGTTCAGATCTGGTGACTGCGCTGGCCACTCCATTACCGATAGAATACCAGCTGCCTGCTTCTGCTGTAAATAGTTCTTGCACAATTTGGAGGTGTGTTTAGGGTCATTGTCCTGTTGTAGGATGAAATTGGTTCCAATCAAGCGCTGTCCACTGGGTATGGCATTGCGTTGCAAAATGGAGTGATAGCCTTCCTTATTCAGAATCCCTTTTACCCTGTACAAATCTCCCACCTTACCAGCACCAAAGCAACCCCAGACCATCACATTACCTCCACCATGCTTAACAGATGGCGTCAGGCATTCTTCCAGCATCTTTTCATTTGTTCTGCGTCTCACAAACGTTCTTCTTTGTGATCCAAACACCTCAAACTTGGATTCATCCGTCCACAACACTTTTTTCCAGTCTTCCTCTGTCCAATGTCTGTGTTCTTTTGCCCATCTTAATCTTTTTCTTTTATTGGCCAGTCTCAGATATGGCTTTTTCTTTGCCACTCTGCCCTGAAGCCCAAAATCCCGCAGCCGCCTCTTCACTGTAGATGTTGACACTGGTGTTTTGCGGGTACTATTTAATGAAGATGCCAGTTGGGTACCTGTGAGGCGTCTGTTTCTCAAACTAGAGACTCTAATGTGCTTATCTTCTTGCTTAGTTGTGCAACGCGGCCTCCCACTTCTTTTTCTACTCTGGTTAGAGCCTGTTTGTGCTGTCCTCTGAAGGGAGTAGTACACACTGTAGGAAATCTTCAATTTCTTAGCAATTTCTCGCATGGAATAGCCTTCATTTCTAAGAACAAGAATAGACTGTCGAGTTTCAGATGAAAGTTCTCTTTTTCTGGCCATTTTGAGCGTTTAATTGACCCCACAAATGTGATGCTCCAGAAACTCAATCTGCTCACAGGAAGGTCAGTTTTGTAGCTTCTGTAACGAGCTAGACTGTTTTCAGATGTGTGAACATGATTGCACAAGGGTTTTCTAATCATCAATTAGCCTTCTGAGTCAATGAGCAAACACATTGTACCATTAGAACACTGGAGTGATAGTTGCTGGAAATGGGCCTCTATACACCTTTGTAGATATTGCACAAAAAAACAGACATTTGCAGCTAGAATAGTCATTTACCACATTAGCAATGTATAGAGTGCATTTGTTTAAAGTTAGGACTAGTTTAAAGTTATCTTCATTGAAAAGTACAGTGCTTTTCCTTCAAAAATAAGGACATTTCAATGTGACCCCAAACTTTTGAACGGTAGTGTAAATGTGGTGGTAAGAGAGAGGAGGTGTTGGAAAAAGCCCTTTGGAACATGTATGGGGAGGGCTTGGATTAGATAAAGGACTCTGGGAAGGATATTCATTTTAATAATTGATCCTCTGCCAAACCAAGAGAACGTGCCTTTGGTCCATAAGCCGAGGTCTTGTCTGACCCTATTTAGGAGCGCTGGGAAGTTAGCCGTGTATAAGTCCTCACTTCTCGGCGTTAAGTTTGTTCCTAGATATTTAATATGGCCCCTTGCCCATGTGAAAGAGAAGAAGTCCTTGAGTTCTTCTACTAGGGATTGTGTGAGTGAAACGTTGAGCGCTGCCGACTTATGGTAGTTGATTTTGAAATTAGATAGTGTTGAGTAGTGCTTGATCTCGGCCATAAGGTTTGGTAGAGTAATTCATGGGTCGGAGATAAAGAATAGGAGATCATCTGCATAGGCCGCTATCTTGTGTTCTATGTCGCCTGCTGTGATCCTGTGTATATTTGAGTTAGCGTGGATTTTGGTCAGCAATGGCTCAAGGCATAGAATGAAAATCAAGGGTGACAGAGGGCACCCCTGTCTCGTACTGTTCGTGATGGGGAAAGGCTCTGAGAGCTGGCCGTTTACTCTTACTGATGCTGTTGGGTGAGAGTATAGGCTCGTGATCCACTGCAGCATGTTTGGTCCCACACCCATGTATGTCATGGTTGCAAACAGGAAGTCCCACTCCACCCTGTCAAAAGCTTTATATGCGTCTGTGGACAGTAGGCATATTGGCAAGGGGAGTTTGCTCGCTGCATGGATTAGGTTAATGGCTTTAGTTGTATTGTCCCTTGCCTCTCTCATTGGGACGAAGCCCACCTGGTCTATGTGGACTATGGTTTGTAGGTAGGGGGAGATCCTGTTTGCAAGAATTTTGGCAAATAATTTCAGGTCAGCATTTAGCAGGGAAATTGGGCGGTAGCTTTGGCACTGTGAGGGGTCTTTACCCTCTTTAGGGATAACCGAGATATTAGCTGTTAGGGTGTCTCTGGGAATTTCGTTCCCGGTGGTTATGAAATTAAATGCCTGGATAAAATGGGGGGCCAGAGTTTCCGTGTATTTCTTATAGTATGTTAAAGTGATCCCGTCTGGTCCCGGGGCTTTTCCGGGCCGGGAGGTTGCGAGCGCTTCTGCTAGCTCGCTTGGTGAGATGGGTGCTTCCATCGTGTCTATTGCCTCCTGCGGGAATTTGCATAGGTTCGCCTGCTGCAGGTATTCTCGAATTGTGGTTCTCTTTTGCTCTCTCGCCTGGGTTGACTGTGGGGGAGATAGGTTGTAAAGAGAGTGGTAGTATTCCCGAAAGGCACCAGCTATTTGTTGCGGTGAGTGTTGTATGTGGCCTTTGGAGTTATTGATGTGCGGGACGTATGTTCTGGCTCTTGTGGACCGCAGTGCTCGTGCCAATGTGCGACTAGGTTTATCTCCAAACTCATAGAAATGCCGCCTGCATTTCGCTAAGCCTGCTTTGGCCCTCCCCAGGCAATAAGAGCGGACCTTTTCCCTAAGATGGAGCAGTTCTGCCCCTCTAGCGCTGTTGTGGGTAGATTTATGGGTAGTCTCTAGCTCTTGGATCTGGTCCAGTAGTTTTTTAAGGTGTGCGGATCGCTCCTTTTTAATGCGAGAGCCTATGTTGACGCACTGTCTGCGGATTATGCATTTGTGTGCCTCCCAGATCGTTAGTGGATCTTCATCTGGCGTTGTGTTATGAGTGAAATAGTCCTTAATCGTTTTGTGGATTTCGTCCGCGATTACCGGGTCTTGGAGGAAGGACTCATTGAACCGCCAATACCATGTTCTGTTGTGTAGGGAGGGTAATTTTACTGTTAATGTGATCATGGCATGGTCTGAGAAGGTAATGTTGTCTATTGTTGCTGAGACTAGGGACGATAGTGTGGAATGTTGGAGGAGGAAGTAGTCAATTCTGGAATACGTGTTGTGTGGGTGGGAGAAGAATGTGTAATCTTTGGTCGTGGGGTGCAATATTCTCCATGCATCTACCAATTGGTGACTGTGTAGTGTTCTCTTGATCCTGCGGTGTACGGAGGCGGAGAGGCTGTCAGATCCCTTAGATGTATCTATCCGTGGGTCCAGGGGGACATTAAAGTCTCCTCCTAGCACCAGGGTGCCCTCTCTGAATTCGTCCAAGTCCTCCAGGAGCCTCTCAAGAAAGGACACCTGGTCGGAGTTGGGGGAATAAATTGCAGCAAATGTGATTGGTGTGCTGGCGAGCTTACCTTTGAGGAACAGGTACCTGCCTCCCGGGTCGTAACGCGTCTCCCCGTGCTCCCATGGAACGGAGTTGGCCAGGAGGATTGAGACCCCTTTGGACTTGGACTCAGCATTCGTACTGTGGTATGCTTTTGGGAATCTGGTGTCCGCGAACCTCGGGCAGGCGTTCGTACGGAAGTGGGTTTCCAGGATGAAGGCCACCTGTGCTCTCTTCTTCTAGAGTAGATGGAGGATGGAGGACCTTTTCTCTGGGACGTTTAGGCCCTGTGCGTTAATTGAAATTATCGAAAGGTTATTAGGATCCGGTGACATGGTTACCTCTGACCTTTGGGGTTGTTACTAGAAGATTAGCTCCGGGAAAGGAGGGAGGACGTAGTATGCAGAGGGAATAGGTGGGGAAGGATGAGGTAGGAGGGTGGGGGTCAGTTGGGGGAACACACAACACACTAGGGAGAACACAATAACAAGAAGGTTAACCTCTAACCAACCTAGTGGTTAGCAACTGCAACTTAAAGGGGTTGTCCCGCGGCAGCAAGTGGGTCTATACACTTCTGTATGGCCATATTAATGCACTTTGTAATGTACATTGTGCATTAATTATGAGCCATACAGAAGTTTTAAAAGTTATTCACTTACCTGTTCCGTTGCTGGCGTCCTCGTCTCCATGGTTGCCGTCTAATTTTCGCCGTCTAATGGCCAAATTAGACGCGCTTGCGCAGTCCGGGTCTTCTGCTGTCTTCAATGGGGCCGCTCGTGCAGAATGCCGGCTCCGTGTAGCTCCGCCCCGTCACGTGCCAATTCCAGCCAATCAGGAGGCTGGAATCGGCAATGGACCGCACAGAAGCCCTGCGGTCCACAGAGAGAGAGGATCCCGGCGGCCATCTTCAGCAGGTGAGTATGAAGACGCCGGACCGCCGGGATTCGAGTAAGTACTACCCGGTTTGTTTTTTTAACCCCTGCATCGGGGTTGTCTCGCGCCGAACGGGGGGGGGGGGGGGGGGTTAAAAAAAACAAAAAAAAAACCCGTTTCGGCGCGGGACAACCCCTTTAATCAGGGAGCCTGATGCCTCCAAACCGTGAGGCCGGACCAGGTCCCCTGATACCCTACTGGGGGAAAACGTGGAAGTGCACCGAATCAGCAAGGCCACCTCCGGGCTCTCAAGTCTGTTAACTGTATCTATCTGGTGGAGATGTAACCATTTTCTTTTCTTGTGTAGGTTCCTTTCTTTTACAATCCTGCCTGGGAGCTCCAGGCCACCGCCAATGAGGGATCTATTGTGTGGGGAAACAAGTGTGGGACTGTTATTGTTATTGTCCGCTGTTTGTGTGTCCATTTTCGCATGAGGGCACTTTCTGACGAACTTTCAACGGTGAAAACAAACGAGAACAAAGTCAGTGAGTCCCATGTTCTGTATGTATGTTATGTAACTCTAATTCCAAGGCTGGGGTGTTGGTGTCCTCTTCTTGGGAGACTCTTTTGTTCAGGGGATTGTGGGGGCAAAGTCCATTGGTTCAGTCCAATCCGGTATTGGCACCGCTGGGACCTCTAGGAACCTGAACGCTCCTTCTAGGTCTGACGGGGATCTGACCGTAAAGATGCGCCCTCTTTTCCGGAGGATCAGGTGGAAAGGATGACCCCATTTATATGTGGCATCTGCTCTGCGCTGCCTCGAGCAAGGGGCGAATCATTCTCCTACTGTTGAGAGTCAGCCTAGAGACGTCGGGCAGGATAGTGATCTCCGCTCCATTGAATTTGACTGGGCCTCTTTCCCATGCCAGCCGTTGGATTTCCTCTTTTTGCCTATAGAAATGCACCCGACATATTACATCCCTCGGCAAGTTGGCATTCCGTGTTCTTCCCCCTAGCGTCCTGTGGACCCTGTCCAGTTCTATTATTCTGTCCTCCGGACGCTGCATTAGTTTATTGAAGATGGCAGTTACACAGTCATGCAGCGCGTCTGGGGGTATGTCTTCAGGGAGGCCTCGCAGTTTTAAGTTGTTGCGGCGCTCTCTGTTCTCGATGTCATCGAGATGGAAGGTCAGGTCTCTAATCTGTCTCTGCTGTTTTTCTATTGTTAGAGAAAGTTGTTGAAAGTCCGTAGTCGAAACCTCTGGGTTTTCCTCGAGGGCCGCAACCCCCTCTATGAGGGCCTGTACTGAGTGACTGACTGTCGCGATGGCTTTGTCATGTTTTTCTTCAATGCGTCGCAGTTGCATCTCGAGATCTGTCTTAGTGGGTAACGCACGAATGATGACCCACAGGGCCTGCAGTGTTTGAGAGTCATCTGCAGGCGGTGTTATTAGGTTGTTGGGGGTCGTCTTTGTAGGTGGCTGTGAGAGGTAAGGGCCAGGTGGTTGAGCCATTGTCTGCTGGGTCTGGAGCCTCTGCATCACTGGTGGGTTTTCTGTGAGCACCCAGCGCCATGATGGCGGAGTGTATCAGCGCTCCTGCTGTGCTCTGTATCGGGGAGCCCTTCTCCTTGCTCCGTGGCTGTTCAGCTTCCTTCTGCTGCCCCTGGTTACCCAGCATCGGCGTCTTCCTTGTGCCCGCTGCTGCTGTAGGTAGGGAAGCCTCTGTTCCCCTGTGCGGTTGCGGAGCTGGCTCCACGTGCGCGCCGGCGGGTCTCCTCTCTGTCCCGGCGCTTGTTCTGTTCAGGAATCTGCTGAGGGGGGATCCGCGGGACTGCAGCTGGCTCACCCTTCTCTTCCCCACCCTGGTCATCATTCGTGGGTTTGGTAGCTGGCTTATTTCCCCGTTTTTTGAAGCTAGCGGCAGCGGAGCTCCGGAGCCTGCGACCTTACTCTTCCATGGCTAGCCACGCCCCCCAGGACAACATTTTCTGTTCATTTGCGGGAACCCCTTCCTAGGCAGGACCTAAACTTACGTCCTGGGGCAGGAAGGGGTTAAAGGGATTCTGTCATTAGGTTCATGCTGCCCATACAACGGGAATGTCTGTTGCCCCCATGGGTGCAGATTGACAGCTCCTCTCCCTGCTTGCACCCAGTGGTTGGGGGAAGGCCGGCTCGGACTACCTCCTTGACTCGAAACTCAGCTCCAAGTCAAACTTCAAAGCTGCTGCGTTTCAGAATACAGCATACACGAGGGCAACAGTCCCGAGTTCATACTGCCCGTGGCTGGGGCAGCAAGAACCTGCTGAGAGATCCCCTTTAAATCACCACTGGCAGACTACAATTTACTTATGATACTTTGGCATCACTTATACAATTTACTACTTGTAATTGAATTTGAGGTTAGTACAAATCCTTATAGCTTGCCCCACAGAGACATTGGGGTTAGTACAAATCCTTATAGCCTGCTACACAGAGACATTCGGGTTAGCACAAATCATTATAGCCTTCCCCTACAGAGACATTGGGGTTAGTACAAACCCTTATAGCCTGCCCCACAGAGACATTGGGGTTAGTACAAATCCTTATAGCCTTCCCCACAGAGACATTGGGGTTAGCACAAATCCTTATAGCCTGCCTCACAGAGACATTGGGGTTAGTACAAATCCTTACAGCCTACCCCACAGAGACATTGGGGTTAGTACAAATCCTTATAGCCTGCCCACAGAGACATTGGGGTTACTACAAATCCTTATAGCCTGCCCCACAGAGACATTGGGGTTAGCACAAATCCTTATAGCCTGCCCCTACAGAGACATTGGGGTTAGTACAAATCCTTATAGCCTGCCCCACAGAGACATTGGGGTTAGCACAAATCCTTATAGCTGCCCCACAGAGACATTGGGGTTAGTACAAATCCTTATAGCCTGACCCACAGAGACATTGGGGTTAGCACAAATCCTTATAGCCTGCCCCACAGAGACATTGAGGTTAGTACAAATCCTTATAGCCTTCCCTCACAGAGGCATTGGGGTGAGCACAAATCCTTAGAGCCTGACCCACAGAGACATTGGGGTTAGCACAAATCCTTATAGCCTTCCCCACAGAGACATTGGGATTAGTACAATTCTTTATAGCCTGCCCCACAGAGACATTGAGATTAGTACAAATCCTAATAGCCTTCCCCTACAGAGACATTGGGGTTAGTACAAATCCTTATAGCCTACCCCACAGAGACATTGGGGTTAGTACAAATCCTTATAGCCTGCCCACAGAGACATTGGGGTTAGTACAAATCCTTATAGCCTGCCCCACAGAGACATTGAGGTTAGTACAAATCCTTATAGCCTTCCCCCACAGAGGCATTGGGGTTAGTACAAATCCTTATAGCCTTCCCCCACAGAGACATTGGGGT
Source organism: Eleutherodactylus coqui (assembly GCF_035609145.1). Classification (NCBI taxonomy): domain Eukaryota; kingdom Metazoa; phylum Chordata; class Amphibia; order Anura; family Eleutherodactylidae; genus Eleutherodactylus; species Eleutherodactylus coqui. Next base: position 247,853,354 of record NC_089841.1, on the reverse strand, counting down.
TAGCACAAATCCTTAGAGCCTGACCCACAGAGACATTGGGGTTAGCACAAATCCTTATAGCCTTCCCCACAGAGACATTGGGGTTAGTACAAATCCTTATAGCCTGCCCCACAGAGACATTGGGGTTAGTACAAATCCTTATAGCCTGCCCCACAGAGACATTGGGGTTAGCACAAATCCTTATAGCCTGCCCCACAGAGACATTGGGGTTAGTACAAATCCTTATAGCCTGCCCCACAGAGACATTGGGGTTAGTACAAATCCTTATAGCCTGCCCCACAGAGACATTGGGGTTAGTACAAATCCTTATAGCCTGCCCCACAGAGACATTGGGGTTAGTACAAATCCTAATAGCCTTCCCCACAGAGACATTGGGGTTAGTACAAATCCTTATAGCCTGCCCCACAGAGACATTGGGGTTAGTACAAATCCTTTTAGCCTGCCCACAGAGACATTGGGGTTAGTACACATCCTAATAGCCTTCCCCACAGAGACATTGGGGTTAGTACAAATCCTTATAGCCTGCCCCACAGAGACATTGGGGTTAGTACAAATCCTTATAGCCTGCTACACAGAGGCATTCGGGTTAGTACAAATCCTTATAGCCTGCCCCACAGAGACATTGGGGTTAGTACAAATCCTTATAGCCTGCCCCACAGAGACATTGGGGTTAGTACAAATCCTTATAGCCTGCCCCACAGAGACATTGGGGTTAGTACAAATCCTTATAGCCTGCCCCACAGAGACATTGGGGTTAGTACAAATCCTTATAGCCTGCCCCACAGAGACATTGGGGTTAGTACAAATCCTTATAGCCTGCCCCACAGAGACATTGGGGTTAGTACAAATCCTTATAGCCTGCCCACAGAGACATTGGGGTTAGTACAAATCCTTATAGCCTGCCCACAGAGACATTGGGGTTAGTACAAATCCTTATAGCCTGCCCCACAGAGACATTGGACTGTATAGTCTGTCCACCTGATATGTATGTGAGCTCTCTCCTTACTGACGAATAGGCCTAGTATGTAAGCCCGCCTCTATTCACATACTGTAGTAATTAAACTTTGATGAAACTTGCAGTGCTGATTTAAGTCTTTTACAACACGATCTATCCTGACCTGACACTGCAAAATACGTCCTTCTTAAGTGCCGCTAGTTGTGAGAGGAAAATAATGGATGAGTGTAAGACTTGGTAATGGTCTTTCTGAGTCGGTTTTACTGAAAAGATACTTTAAAAGCCTTTTATCAAGCGTCATTTTTATGTTAGTAGAGACAATTTTCTCACATGTAAAAGCGATTTGTACCATTGATGTTATTGGGTATTTTTATATTCTTTTAATTGAATGAAAAAGATTAATATTAATATATATTTATGGAATACTAAATTACCCTTGGCCTATAAATAATGCCTAGGGATCTTTGTCAGGTGATGCGGAAGTGACCTCAGTAATGGGACACCAATCACGGCATGTCCCATCTTTGGGCTTGTCCTTGTATTGCATTACCCATTGTTTTCAGTGGGGCCGGTGGCTTTTCCTCATTAGCACTGGACACATTAGGTGTATATTTTGAAATGGAAGCAAAAGAACACCAGGGGGCACTATACTAAGCATGTAACTGCAGATTGTTCTTTCCATGACTCCAATTGAAAGCTCATGTTTTGCCCGATCTAATGGAGTAAATTAAAGGAGTTGTCCGATGATTCAAGTAAAGTAAATGTTTTTCATGCCTTTCTTTTTAATTCAAGACCGGCCGTTAGACATTATAGAAATACTTGAACACAAATGTCACCAATTTATTGTTTTTCAGCGAATAGAGTATTAAATAGCTGAAAAATATCTGTTGTTTTGTTCAATAAATGTAAGTGTTAAAGGGAACCTGGAACGAAGTAAACCAACAGCAGGGTTACAATGACATAGGACCGGCGTCTCCAACACTGTTTTTGCTTTGAATGTGGCCAAAAGCATACCTGTGTATTTGCATTTTGAAAATGCCTTGTTCTGCATGTAAATGAAGCAGAGCACTGTGGTGGGGAGCCCGGACCATCTTTACTAGCAGCATGTTCAGCCTGGAAGTGGCTAAATCCAACTGGAAGAATGTCTCAAGTGGGGTACCACAAGGCTCTGACCTGGGCTCAGTGTTGTTCAACTGAGGTAATTGAGGGGAAACTGAACAAATTTGCTGACAACACAAAGCTAGGAGGGATAGCTAACACTAGAGACGATTCAAAAGAAGTCTATGGAGAGGGGCAGGGGAGAGCGAGGAGAGAAATCTCCTGCAGCCTTCCCGCCCCCCTGCTGGCCGCTCTGTGAGCGAGCCAGCGATACTAGCTCTGGTGCAACAGCACGGGAGCGAGTGTATGCAGAGACAAGTGTCGGGCATTATTTGCCCGACATTCATCCTGTCTAAATGGGCCTTAACAGAATGGTATTTAACAAAAAGAAATGCAAAGTTTTATATCTGGGCAAGAAAAATGAAAAAAAGCACATACAGAATGGGAGGAATTGGGCTAAGCAGCAGCACATGTGAAAAAGACTTGGGTATACTAATAGATCATAGACTGAACATGAGTCAGCAGTGTGATGCAGCAGCAAGAAAGGCAAACACAATTCTGGGATGTATTGAGAGAAGAATAAAGTCTAGACCACGTGAGGTCATTATCCCCCTCTACTCTTCCTGAGCCCGACCTCATCTGGAATACTGTGTCAAGTTCTGGGCACCCCACTTATCAAAAGACTTCAACAAACTGCAGCAAGTTCAGAGAGTTACCAGTCTGCAAATCATGTCCTATGAGGAACATTAAAGGATCTGGGAATGTTTAGTTTGCAAAAAGTAGGCTGAGAGGAGACTTAAAGGGGTTGTCCGGCCATAAACATTAGGTCTCATTACTTCTGTTTGCCCAATACAATGCACTTTGTAATATACATTGTGCATTGTAAATTAGGCAAACAGAAGTTATTCACTTACCTCTTGTGCTGCCCCCCCCTGTGTTGCTCTTCGGTTGCCATGGGTTCCGACAAGTCTCTTCTCCTCTTCTTGTCGGAACGACGGGGACAAGCTTCTCCAGCACAGCTCTGCGCATGTGCAGAAGAACTTCAGCCGCTGGGAAGCTCAGGGGAGGCGTGGCTGCTGGCTCTTCATCTCCAAGGTAAGAATGAGTGGAGGGGCGGGCTCTCGCGGGGGGGTGGAGAGGGAGAGATGGATGGATGGATGGATGGATGTGTACAGGGGGGGGGGGGTGCAGTGATGTGTGTGTGTGTGTTCGTGGTGTCTGGAGACCGGCTGTCAGAAGTCCCGGGGGAAGGGGGGATGGAGAGGGGGAGATGGATGGATGGATGGATGTGTGCAAGGGGGGGGGGGGGTGCAGTGATGTGTGTGTGTGTGTGTGCAGGGACCCGGCTGACAGAAGTGGGGGGGGGGTCATTGTGAGAGGGGCACTATGAGGGCATGTGTGTGTGGGGAAATGTTTTACTTTACTTTAGCAGGGGGCGGGGCCTGGGCGGGAAGAGACTGTAGAGCAGTTCAATAGAGGTGGGCGTGTCGTGGGCGGGGCTAGGACGTGAGCTGAGGGAAATCCTGCCTTTTCATGCCTCTTACTACCATCGGGAGCGCGCACACAGAAGAGGGAGAGCGCAGAGCATTGTGGGAAGGCAGCACAGAGGCGCCATCTTTGAAAGCTGCAGTGAAGATCAGAATCTAAGGTAAGAAACTGACATTGCAGCTGATCTGCCGGCCGGTTTGAGCCCCTGTATGCTGTCTATTACTATCCTTACTGAAAGGAAAGCAGCAGCATTATAAAAATTTTTACCCTGTGTGGCCGGACAACCCCTTTAATAGCTGTCTACAAATATCTGAAGGGCTGTCACAGTGCAGAGGGATCAGCCCTATTCTCAACTGCACAAGGAAAGACTAGAAGCAATGGGATGAAACTGAAAGGGAGGAGACACAGATTAGATATTAGACAGTGAGGGGGATCAATGAGTGGAACAGGTTACCATGGGAGGTGGTGAGTCCTCCTTCAAAGAAAGTCTTCAAATCGTGGCTGGACAGACATCTGACTGTGTTGATTTAATGAACCCTGCATTGACGATTGGGTTAGACTAACAATACATAACTATAATACATATACTAGCCACATAAAAAAATGCAAGGCTTCTAGTATATAGTTTGAGCAGAGTATATTGGCCCATCCACCAATGTCCAGGGAGTGCACAACAAGGCAGAGGCAGCCACAACTCCACCACCATAATTAAAACCACCTGGTATTAGTGTTAGGAGGACCTATTCGAAAGCATGGTCACCGGGACGTTGGTAAATGGGACAATACATATACTAGTGTTTGATGCTGTAGAATGATGCAGTTATACAGCGCAGTTACTAATAATCATCTACCTTCTCTTTCACCAACAGGTATGTTTCACTCATCCATTGCTCCACTCCATCTGAATTTGATTGCTCCGCCTTCCCTCCACTGAATCTGCTGTGATACCTTTAAATTTGTCATAATCTGTGCGCAATGGTATGTCCCATTGCTTCATATAAATTGAATAGACTCTATTTGTACTATATGTATTTTCCTCATCACCTCCCCCAAATAGTTTTCTCCCTGTCTCATCTTAGTGTTGCTGGACACAGTTTGTTTTTGTAAGAGGGCAATAAAGCCCCCCCCATCTTGTTCATTAGCCATCTAAAGGTGGGGTCAGCTGGTTGACTAGTGATATGTAACAAGCCACTCCCAGCTGAAGTCCTGGAGCCAGAACTTTAAAGTCAGTTCTACCCTCCATGCCTCACCCGAGGCAGCCTCACCTGATGTCCCCAGCACTAAGTGTCCAGCAACAAGTGTTTGATGCTGTAGAATGATGCAGTTATACAGAGCAGGAGACAGGTAACATGCACAACTGTCCAAAGCCTGAAGGGAAATATTCTCCTCTTTGCACTGATCTCCATCACTATCCTCTTTTCAAGCCTTCACACTTTCTTCCAACGCCCAGCCCCAACACACTCCATCCACATCAGCCCCTCCCTCCTCTCCTCACCTATGTATGGCTCCCATGCACTGTTCAACTTCCTAAGACGCCTTCAACCCCCTAATACTGCAAAGAAACACCTCAGACACCCACACAAATCCCATAGCCACGTGCTCACCCTTGCTACTCTGCTACTCCTAGCTGCAGGGGACATCTCTCCCAACCCAGGCCCACCCCGTACTGTTCTCTACCAAAATGCCCCCCCTGCCCCATTCAAATGCGCCCTATGGAACTCCCAATCTGCGTGTAACAAACTCCCAACTATCCATGACCTTTTCACCACTAAACACTTGAACTTGCTCGCCCTCACGGAAACCTGGATACAGCAGTCCGATTCTACCTCCCCCGCTGCATTGTCTTATGATGGCTTGCAGTTCTCCCACACCCCCAGATCGGATGACAGACGCGGTGGAGGAGTAGGCATCATCCTCTCCCCAAACTGTACCTTCCAGGTCATTCCCGCAGCTCCCTCGCTTACCTTTCACTCCTTCGAAGTCCACACCCTGCGACTCTTCCGCCCACTGCCTCTGCGTGTCGCAGTTATTTACCGCCCCCCAGGTCCTACCCGCCTGTTCCTAGACCACTTTGCTGCCTGGCTCCCCCACTTCCTATCCTGTGAAATCCCAACCCTCATCCTTGGTGATTTCAACATTCCTACTAACGACTCTAGCTCCTCATCTGCCTCCCGGCTCTTAACACTTACCTCCTCCCTTGGCCTATCGCTAATCTCTGACTCCCCCACTCATAGAGATGGTAACACTCTCGATTTAGTTTTCCTCCGTCTCTGCTCTGCTTCTCACTTTACTAACTCCCCACTTCCACTCTCGGATCACAACCTTCTCTCTTTCTCCATCAGGCACCCTAGCATCTCTCCTGACCCTCCTATCTATCGCACCTCTAGGAACCTCCAGTCTGTCCGCACTAAACAGTTTGCTGAAACTATTCAGTCCTCCCTATCGCCCATCTCTCACCTCCCCTGCCCTAACCTGGCAGCCGAATACTACCACACCACCCTCAGCCGTGCCCTGGATGAAGTGGCACCGCCCGTGACGCGAGCTGTCAAACGCAGACCACGGCAACCCTGGCTCACGTCCCAAACGCGCTTCATCCGGCGGTGCTCTAGGTGCGCCGAGCGGCTGTGGAGAAAGTCAAAGCTGCCAGCTGACTTCCTCCACTTCAAATTCATGCTTAAAATGTATAACCTAGCCCTTCACCATGCCAAACAAGTCTATTTCACCTCCCTTGTCTCCTCACTATCCCACAACCCCAAACAACTCTTTGAGACCTTTCACTCCCTCCTCAGCCCCAAGGAACAGGCCCCTGCGACAGACCTGACTGCTGGAGAACTAGCTGCCTATTTCAAAGAAAAAATCGACCACATTCGAAAAGAAATCTCTGAAAGCTGCATGGTTAGCCCTGATCCCAGCTCCATCAGCACTGCACCCAGCACCTACTCACTATCTACGCTAGAACCAACGACAGAGGAAGAAGTCTCCAGGCTCCTTTCCACTGCCCGCCCTACCACCTGCGCCAGCGACCCTCTACCCTCTCACCTCCTCCGCTCCCTTTCCCCAGCTCTCATTACTCACCTTACCACAATCTGCAACCTCTCCCTAACCTCTGGCACTTTTCCCTCCTCATTCAAACACTCCATTATATCCCCTCTGCTTAAAAAACCAACTCTGGACCCGACTAATGCTGCTAACTACCGACCCGTCTCAAACCTCCCCTTTATCTCCAAATTACTGGAACGCCTGGTCTACTCTCGGCTTACTCGCTTTCTCTCTGACAACTCACTCCTCGACCCCCTCCAGTCTGGTTTCCGCTCTCTACACTCGACCGAAACTGCCCTTACAAAAGTAACAAATGACCAGATGACTGCAAAGTCGAGAGGTGATTACTCTCTACTAATCCTCCTTGACCTGTCTGCTGCATTTGACACTGTCGACCATAATCTCCTTCTCACTATGCTCCACTCTATTGGTCTAAAGGATACTGCTCTCTCCTGGTTCTCCTCCTACCTCTCTGACCGCTCTTTCAGTGTTTCCTTTGCTGGTTCTATCTCTGCTCCACTTCCTCTCGCTGTCGGGGTACCCCAGGGCTCGGTCCTTGGTCCCCTTCTTTTCTCTATCTATACTGCCCCAATTGGACAAACAATCCACAGATTCGGCCTCCAATACCATCTCTATGCTGACGACACCCAACTATACACCTCCTCTCGTGAGATCTCTGGACCATTCCTCCAAAATATCACCGACTGTCTGTCCGCTGTCTCTAACACTATGTCCTCCCTTTTTCTCAAACTAAACCTCTCTAAAACTGACCTCCTTGTCTTTCCACCTTCTAACCGACCTCCCCTCAACATCTCCATTCCAGTGTCTGGCACCATCATAACCCCCCGACGGCATGCCCGATGCCTTGGGGTCACACTGGACTCTGACCTCTCCTTTACCCCCCATATCCAATCTCTGGCCCAAACATGCCACATGCACCTCAGAAATATTGCTAAAATACGTCCGTTCCTAACCACGGACACGCTAAAGACGCTCGTGGTTGCGCTCATCCACTCCCGGCTTGACTACTGCAACTCGCTACTCATTGGCCTCCCCCGCACTAGACTCGCTCCGCTCCAATCCATACTAAATGCAGCAGCTAGACTCATTTTTCTATCCAGTCGTTATTCAGACGCCTCTGCATTATGCCAGTCGCTGCATTGGCTGCCCATCCACTGCAGAACTAAATTTAAACTCCTCTGCCTCACTCACAAAGCTCTGCATGGCACTGCGCCACCATACATCACCTCCCTCCTGTCAGTACACCACCCAGCCCGCTCACTCCGATCGGCTAACACCCTCAGACTAAACACCCCTGTAATACGAACCTCTCATGCTCGCCTACAGGACTTCACCAGAGCAGCACCCATCCTCTGGAACACACTACCCCAAGGCATCCGGACAATTCCCGATGCACGAAATTTCAGACGTGCCTTAAAAACGCACCTCTTCAGGGAAGCATACCAAATCCCCTGACCTAGTCCCCCTGCCCCTCCCTATGGTGCCCCACCCTGTTTGTCCTCTGATAAATGATCTGTACATAAAATTTCCTATTGCCTGTGTTCCCCACCCTTGCACCTCCTGTACCACCCTCAACCCATTTGTGTCTAACCCAATGTAGCTCACATTGTATTTGTTGTATTGTTTTGCATTTATCCATGCCTGAAAGCGCTGCGGAATAAGTTGGCGCTATACAAATAAAGATTATTATTTATTATATACTTTGATCAAATTATATACTAAGAACATTGCATTTTTTAATCTGAATAGTATAGTAATTTACTGATAAAATGTATTTTTCTTGCTGTTGCCACATGTTTCTGCTTGTACAGTTAGTCGTGGCTACGTTTATTGCGCACCTATAGATTTCTATTTGGGAAGTGCTGACTTATTTCATTTTTGTTTGTACGGCTAGTACGGTGGTGGAGTTGTGACTGCCTTGTTGTGCACTCCTGGCATTGTGTATTTTTTTTTACGATGTTCACCATGCTGGATAAATAACGTGATTTTTTCTTTTTTTTATAGTTCAGACAGATGGGGCAATACTGATAATAATTAGTATTATTATTTATATATACAATTGTTTATATACTGTATGTTTTATGTGAAAATGGGAAAGAGACGGTTTAATAAACTTAATAAAAGACATGAATGGTACAAATGTTTTTGTGTTCTTTACATTGTTGTTTAGGTCACAATGATAGAGAAACACTATTAGACCTCATTTTATTAGTAACTAACACAGACACCCAGATAATTCCAAATAGTTCACTTACTTTTTCTGCATATACCGTATTTTTCGTTCTATTAGACGCACCGCCGTTTTAGAGCGGGAAAATAGGGGAAAAAAAATTTGAACTCACCCAGGGACAGCGCAGGGTTAGTGTCGGGTGACGGAGCAGAGGGAGCAGCAGAGGTCCGAAAAACCAGTGCTCCATATCACAGCGGCGCATCTATGAAGCAGGAGGAATGAATCCGTTTGGTGGAGGCGGGGAGCAGCAGTAGTACCCGCCGGCGCTCACGACCAATCACAGGTATGTATGGGCGGCAGTGGGGAGGAGACTGGTCGCACATTTGTTCGTGCGATCGCGAGTTTAACAAGCAATCGCGTGAACTAAATCGCGTTCGCACGTTAAGTTTGTGATCACGCTACAAAAGGCGATCGGAACGAGTTTTTTGGCACATTCTCTTTATAAGACGCGGCAACTCCCCCCCCCCCACTTTGGAGGCGGAAAAAGTGCGTCTTATAAAGCGAAAAATACGGTATATGTATTTTTTATTTTTATGAAACTAGATTTGCATTTTTTTAGTTCAACATAAAATATACAATGCATGGCACTTTACAATACTTTTATAAAACTGTAATGTGTCTGTCGTCATCCTATTAAGCCCTGCTTCTGGCAGGGTTTAATTGAAGTGCTGTTATTGCACACTTTGAGGTCTTCACTGGGTCCTATGACAACCTATAAACACCCCGCGGTTATTTGACCCAGGAAGTCCACTCCCTCTGTCTGACCTCTTAAATGTTGCAATCGTTATTTGACAGCAATATACATTGGATTAAACTGCCAGGATTAGCATTATCTCCCATATCAGCTGCAGCAGTCCGCAGTACAACTCATCTGCTACCTGCTGCATATGGAACAGGTTTAGCTCCTCAGCCTACCCCATACAGTCTCTTGTGACTTCAGCTGTACATCTGCAGTAGATGTCGGGAAGAGATTAATGAAAATTACTAAGTGTACCTTAAGGCCTCGGTCAGACGAGCGTTTTTTTTCACGCATGAATTGGTGGGCAAAAAGATGGCCCCTCACTTGTGGAAAAGATCGCGTGAATGGGTGAATTCCAGCTATTTGAATTATCCTGTTCACACGAATGGAGGTGCGTGCTTTCCAGCTCCCATAGAAATATGGCAAGCACACTCCAAAGGTGGGACAGGTCCTATCTTTGCGCGCACCACGGACCTTAGATGTGAGTTACTCACATGTCCTATCTTTGGCAGGTGTGAGTATTTTGTGCATCTAAAAATCATTCATGTGAACGCTTCTATAGGAACCCATAGGTTCTTTTAGAAGCACTCTTTTCACAAGCCTATTGTGACCGAGGCCTTAAAGAGTAAGTAAGTATCTAATTCCATCTACAGAGGACATCAATTGCGGTGTCCCCCAATATATATATATATATATATATATATATATATATATATATAAGTCCTATATATAAGTATAGTGTTACCTTGGTTAGTTATTTTTTTCTATCTGAAACTCATGGCCTCTTTCTCCTGAGGGTCAAGTGAACTCAATTCTGGCCAGCTTGGCTTTATGCTCTCTGGGTGGGCGTGATAGAGTAAGGCCTCATGTCCACGGGGAAAATCAGGCCCGCCGCGGATTCTCCATGCAGAATCCCGCAGCGGGTCCCACCTTTCCCGCGGACATGAGGCTAAAAAAAAGATTACACTTACCTGTCCAGACGCTGCGGATCTTCACTCCGTTTCGGCCGGATCTTCTTTCTTCAGCCAGGCGGATGTGCTCGGCACATCGGCAGCGGTGAGCGCGCATGTGCCGGGCACTCCAATTTCTTTTTGAACTCCTGCTCTCCCGCGCCAGAGAAGAAATTCAGCTACGGGTGTTCCGAAGATCCGGACAGCTTCCATAGGCTCCAATAGAAGCCTGCGGGAGCCGTCCCCGCGGGAGACCCGCACTAAAAATGGAGCATGTCGCGGGTGTTTTCCTGCAGACGCAATCTGCGCCTCAGGGGAAAATGATATCCACAGGTATTTAACTACCTGCGGGTGTCCAATGCAATTCTTTGCGGCGCAGATCACACTGCGGGAAAAACGCTGCGGATTTTTAATCACATTTTACCTGTGGACATGAGGCCTAAGAGAATAGAACTAAAAAACTGGCAGTGGAGAAGGCGCAACACTCCGGGTTAAAGCAAATAGGAAGTGACCAAAGATTTGGGAAACTTCTTCTTTTATTTAATAGAGTACGTGATCAGCTTATGAGCTTATTCATCTGGTCAGGCAGCACCTCCACTATTGAAGTCACCACTTCACTTTCTTCACAACTTTTATAGTATCATTGTTCACAGCAAACATAACGTACGAGTTTTGCTCCACCCCTCTTTTTCCTCCTTGTCCACATGCTGTTACATGGACCCTACTAAAGAAACTGCCTAGAAGGGAGCACATACACTCCTGTCAGACAGTTATAATAGAGGAGATCACGGCTCATCCTCCTGACTATATACTTTTGGTCTGTAGCTTTATTTAGGCCAATATAACAATTTGTGATAATTAAACTGTCCCACCAGCGGGCAGAAATTGAACAGCCTTTAGCTAATGCTGTGCTGATGCATCATGGGATTGATGTGAAAGTGAAACTAAAAAATGTCATAAACAAAATGGTGCCTGATAAGTATGAGACAGGAGGCTGAACTGCATTGAAGCGTGCAATACACCTCCAGAGTGTGACTGGCAGCCTAGTGAGCCCTGTAATCATGTTTTTACCACCACCAGGTCTTGGCACACTAAATTGTCTGTCTTCCCTCTCAGTGTGTTCTTTAAAATAAATCCTCTATTGATGTATGTAATAAACTGATTGACTTCATTTTTTAATGTAATAATAAACTATTAAGTGGCTTAAACCTCCCCAGGTAGTACCCCTCCCCCCACCACCAATCTAGAAATCCACATAAATTACCAGCCACTACTTGCACCCCCTACCCTCTTCTTTCCTTCACCTTCTTAGCTAGTTAGAGGAGTCTAAGTCCCCCAGAGGTCTCAACCTACACATTTTAGGCGTTACCCTGTGAGCCCACCTCACAGATGTCACTGTGATCTATGAGAACGTTCCTGACTGATAGGGCATTGGATACACCAAAAAGCTCTTTCCTCCTAAGAATCGATGGGAAGTTTTATTGAAGTTGTGTCCCCCCCCCCCCCCACACACCTGATTTGAAAGGTGTCCTAAGTGGCCACTTACCTCTGCCTATCATTCATCCTGGCTCTAGAATATGTTGGTGTCATAATAAATAAAAGGCTGTGATAGTGGCAAAGCTACTCATTTTCATTTTGTCGAGACCTCACCTACAGAAAGACTTGAGAAAATAGAAAGTCCAAAGATGGGCTGGTGGAATGGTGGAAGGTCTCAAGACCAAAACCCAGGAAAGACTTAAATAACTTAATTTGTAAAGCCTGAAGTAAAGGAAAGGGGAACATGACTGACACTTTTATATATGTGAGGCCTCTTTCACACAAGTGTATATCGGCTGCCGTTTTCACAGCCGACCGATATACGCTATGATCTGATGCATTGGATTCCAATGCACCAGATCACATGGCTGTATTCTAGCGCCTGGCTGTGCCAATAAAGCACTAGTCACTCTCAGGACGGGGCGAAAAAATAGTCCTGGAACTATCTTTCCGGCCGGAATACATCGGTCGCTGCATGGGCTCCTATGGGAGCCAATAACAGCGGTTGGAGAAGGGAGGTGGGATGAAGTTTAGTAGCATGTCTGCTAAACTCCCTCTTTCTTCTCCTCTCCTGCTGTTTGCAATGGGGAAGGGGGGGGGGGGTGTAGTAAGCTATTGCTGGCTGCGGACAAGGGGCAGGTGCTTAGCTCTGCCCCCATCTCGCCCACTCCCATTGCAAACACCTGGGGGGAATAATACATGAATGGAAGCATATCTGGGATAAGCATTCTCTAGATCTATCCTAAGAAATACATAAAACGGAAATAATATAAGACTGGGCTGGATAAACCATGTGCTCTTTTTGTGCAGTCAATTTTCTATATTACTGATTTCCATTCAGCTATAAAAATTAGATCTGTAATTTAATGAAAATTGTTTTTATTTAATTTTTTGTTTTTAGAGGTTTGCAACCTTTTCTAACTTGCATTTAGGTCTTAAAGAGGAAAAGGATGTTACAAAATCACTAGAATTACCTTCCAGTGAAATGCTATGTGTCAAATGTCAGCAATAATTTGCTATTTTTGGTGTACAGTGACCACTGCCTGGGGATCTACATACAGGGGACCTGAGAGCTACTTGTAACTCTTCAGCCATTGGTTGGGAAACACAGCTGTCGGCAAATATCTCTTAATAACATATCAAGAAAATATCTGCAAAGAAAATGCACGAATTCAAAATTAGTAATGTATTTTAAATTAAAAAAGATCAAAAAGTGATATCCTAGAAAAATCTAATATGGGGAAATTTTACTTCCTCATTACAGGCAAAAATGCACCTGGAAAAAGGGTTGCTCATCGTGAACAGCTGGCCAATAAAATCAGGCTGATTTTTGCTAAATTGGATCGCCTCATTCCAAATTTTATGAACAATCGCCAAAATATATCAGATTTCTGTTTGGAGTAGAAAGGACAAGTGTGCTGGCTTAGAGTTCTTGGTTTGAAACTGTCCTTGATGGAGATTGGATGGGACTCCATAGCTGCAAGGCAGCAGTACTAGCCCACTGGGCCGCTGCCGTCACTACCAGCACTTCCAGTATTGTTCAAGGAAGCCACATTAGAGAACCCCATTTTTACTCTTATTGATTTTTATGGAAGTTGGAATCAGGAGTCCGGATTCACAATTGTTTTTTCAAAACTGCTCGGTCACTGCCAACCCAAATATTTCACAAATCGCTCAACACTGCTTGGAAACCCAATTAAATCCGCTGGTTTTCGAAAGTGTAAGTCTTTTCTATAACTTTTCCTCTGTTCAGGATCTACTCCTTATTTGGTCTAGAAAAAATATCCTCATGGGATAAAAAAACTGGGCCAAATGGCACAGGATACAATAACATTTACATTAAGGTCTAATGCCCACAGACAGATTGCCGCTGCGGAATTCACGGCCAGATGCCCGCCACGAATTCCACAGCATTGACCGTCCAGAGACATACTGTGTTAAAAGATTCTCCCCTGCCCACGAACGTAAATCAACTGAGATTTTCCGCTCGTGGGGGGAAATCACAGCCTGTTCTATTTTGTGCGGAAAATTGCATGGAAGATTTCCATCGCAGTCAATGGAAGCCATCCATCCAGCGATATTCCACGCAGTGAGCACTGCAGAAGTATCACAGGAATCCGCGTCACAGCCAAGTGCAGGCACGTCATGCACTGCACTGTGCATGCGTGCCAGCCGAGACACTCGCCACGGAACCGGACAGGGTCCGGATAGGGTCTCTTGGGGTCACCGGGTCTGATTCCGCTGCGATATTTCACAGTCAGACGTGGTCATGACGCCTTAGGCTGTAGTGTCATGGCTAAACATACATATACATCCTATACAATTTGATATAAAACTAGGATTTCAAGTTTAGTTTTCAATTCCGACAATACATTTTATTGGGTGTTGGAGTACAGCAGCCTTCCTGCTAGAATTGACTTTTGCTTCTATAAATGTCTCTGATGGCTCCAGAAATGTAACTGCTTGGCTCAATAAAGAAAACATTACCCATTCGTATAACCTTGTCAGTACAGACCATCCTCGTAATTTACTCTATGTGAACTGAAGACAGAAATAAGCAAACAGCAAAGGCCACAAATACTGTTTTAATTCATTATGAAAGTTATTGTAAAAAAACAATGTTTGCTCTTTATTTAACCCCTTCATTTATTTTATACCATCATCAATATATCATATACATAAACATATGTATGAGAAAGTAAAGAAAAACAAGTACCCTAGAATAAAAACTGCTTGTAGGAGGTCTCTGTTGAGTTCTTCACTTTAGATAACTGCTTTTAGAGACTGACTGCTGATCATGGATGTCCTTCTGCTGCAATTCTCCAACTGTAATCACTAAGGGAACTATTCTGTTTTTTTTTAATTATTCAAAAACAAGAGGCCAGTGCGTAGCAGAGAAGATTTGTGATTCTTCTGTATGTCTCTATCCTAGGGAAGGGGTGACATAAATTTCTGTTCATGTTATCCCTCTCCTATCAATCAGAGAGCATATTTGCTCTATGATTGTCACATATAGGTTTTTTTTCCCCAGAGAAGGAGTGAAATAATGAGGACTTGCTCATCTAATCACTCCATCTACATCTGAACCCTGCAGATGTTACAGTCATTGCTGACTGCGGCATCTAAACATTTTTATAGAAAAAAAAATGTAAATACTTTTTGCCCCTAACACAAGTCTTTAAATGTTGAGAGAATAAAAAGAACAAAAAAATCTCTACATATAAATGATATCGTCACATCCATTACAACCTATATTATAGAACATTACATTATTTATCAAGCACAGAAAATTCCATAAAAATCCAAAATAGACATTTTCTGATCATAAAATAATTAAAAATATTTTAAAAGTCACATATGCCTCAAAATGATACCAATAAAAACTACAAGTCTGATATAGCTCTGACGGCAGGAAAATAAAAAAATGTTCTGGTCCTGGAATGTGGCACCACACAAAAAGTGATTATATTATGCAAAAAAGATAAAACATAATAACTAGAGATGAGCGAACGTACTCGTTAAGGGCAATTTCGCAATCGAGCATCGCTATTTTCGAGTACCTGACTACTCGGGTGCAAAGATTCGGGGGGCGCCGGGGGGGCGGCGTGGTGGAGCAGGGGGTAGCAGTGGGGAACAGGGGGGAGCTCTCTCTCTCTCTCTCCCCCACTCCCCTCTGCAACCCCCCGCTCACCCCCCGGCACCCCCCGAATCTTTTCACCCGAGTAGTCAGGTACTCGAAAATAGCGATGCTCGCTTGCGAAATCGCCCTAAACGAGTACGTTCGCTCATCTCTAATAATAAAACCTTTAGAAATTTGGTGTTGTCATAATTGTAATGACTCGTAGAATAAAGATAACATTATATTAACCACACTGTAAATGCCATAAAAATAAATTGCAAGAAAAATGTGGTAAAACAAATTTTTTTTCATTCCCCCCAGCAAAAAAGAAATTTAACAAAAGTTATCCAACACATTATAACCCAAAATTGGTTGCTATGAAAACTAGAACTTATCTCCCAAAATATAAGGTGTCATACGGCTACATTGAGGACAAATAAAAAAAAGTTATGACCTCTAGAACACGAAAATCAAAACTATTTCCTAAATCCTAATAATAAAATAAATTGTCACTAAGGGATCAAAAATGCACTTAAGGCAACTGAGTTCTGCATGGAATATATTTGCATGGGATAAATTCAACATCTACAAAGAATGTCATTTTTGGAAGGGTTTTCCCAATTTTACCATGGCTGTTGGGGTTAAACAAGTCTCTTCTGAATAGACAGCTCCTCTGCAAACCTTCGGGCACCCAAGGATCTTGCAGCTGCTGCTTCATGTTTCAGACTACGAACGAGATCTGTGTACAGACAGATGCTATAATGTTGTTTTCCTTATTTGCTTCTTATTAATGCTACTCCTCAGCACAGTGGTGTCTGCGCTCACAAGAGGTTAGTGTTATTCCCACATCACATCTTATATTTCCTTGAAGACATTTCTTAGCTGTATTCTCTCACATAAAACACAGCTTGTACAGCCATGTCATTGTGAAAAAAGGAGGGGGAGATGCAAGGCACACAGGCTACAGCACTGAGAGAAAACTGGTCATGCCTTACAGGGAACTCTTCACTGAGCTCTGAACTTACAGCTGCATAAGCAAGCATGTCAGAGATATCAGGTCTTGGGAGAAAAAAAACCTGCAGCTGCTGCTTCATACTGACAGACTGCAAGGCAAGTGGACATTTTGCTTAAACCGATGTTTCATATGCTAGTCTTAATCTAAAGCATTCAGGAGTGAAATGTACCAAATTTATTAATAGCCACAAGCCAGTAATTACCGTAACTGCAATGGCCACAAAGGTACTCGTTTATGTCATTGATGCAGCATTGCCTTCAGAAAACAGGAAGCAGCAGCGCTGGAACAGCGGCTGAATGTAAAGGTGAGTTATGCTTCATTATTTTCCAGCTTTATAACAACTTCTGACTTTCATTAAATTTGTGGGGGCCTTTAAAAATTCCTTTAAGGGTGCCTACCAACTAGCAATATATTTTCTTGTGCTGTGAGAGCAAGTGCCTCGCAGCGCAGAGAAAACTCTGCAATATCGCACACTGTTTTCAATGGGGCCAGCGGCAGCTCTCATTCAATGGCTGAGCGCTGCCTGTGATTGGCTTAGCGCTCAGCCAATGACACCAGCTCTTTCTGGGAGTGGAGATTTTTTAATCCCCAGCATCCAGACGACAGAAAAAGACTGCCAGGGTCAGAGAGAAGAGCCGGACGGCTTCTCGAGGCGAGTGTAATTAGAAAATTTTTTTTTTTACAACTAGGGCTGATTTTCATGGAAGGGCTTATATTTTAAGTCCTTTCCTGAAAATCATCGCTGCGGGGGTTGCCTTCAACCCACTGCTTTCAATGGGGCTGCAGCAGTGTCGACCCCATTGAAAGAATTGGGATGGCATCATGGACTTCTGCCATACTGTGACAGCTGCGGCAGAGGATTGCTTCATCCCCGCGGTCCCCACGGGGATGAAGGAATCCACTGCCATAGCTGTCACAGCAGTTGCAGACGCCCGTGATGTACTCCCTATGTTTTTAATGGGGCTGGCGTTGCTGCCGCCAGCCCCATTGAAAACACTGAGCGATATTGCAGATTTTTTTCTCTGCGCTGCAAGGCTTGACAGTAAAAATCGCAAATGAGTATGAAACCGTTGAAAATCATTGGTTTCATAATCGCTCTCACTTCGCAATAAAAAATATCGCTATTGGGTAGGCACATGCCCCAAGCCACAATTCCGTCAGGGAGGCCCAGAGGGAGGAATGTGAGCGGCTGCAGGGGGCACTGACTGGAAGTTTAAAAGCAGGACTCCCTCTTGTAGGATAGAAGAGTTCAGTTTTAGAGATTTATGCCCTGTTCACACGAGTATTGTTTTGCGCGCATGCGCGTGCAAAACAGCGCTGCACGGAAGTGCAAAAAAAGCCCGTGAACAAAGCTGAGTGCCCATTGCTTTTCAATGGGGCTGCTGCTGCTGCCAAAGGCCTCATTAAAAGCAATGGGATGCCGGCAACCCCTGCAGTGATTTTCGAGGAAAGGCTTTAAATAAGTCCTTCCTTGAAAATCATCCCTAGCTTGTATAAAAAAATATATACTCACCTCTCCAGCGCTGTCGGGGCTCAGCGTGTCTAGCCGCTTTGCTTCCCTGCACTGTACTGAAGCTCTTTCAGCAGGCGAGAATTTTAAATCCCTGCCTCCTGAAAGGGCTGTGTCTAATTGGCTGAGCGCTCAGCCAATGACAGGCAGCACTCAGCCATTCATTGAATTCACTTATATTTAAAGCCCTTCCCTGAAAATTACTGCAGGGGCTGCCTGCATCCCATTGCTTTTAATGGGGCTGCCGGAAGGGGTAGGTCCCCTAAAAAGTCCTTCCATGTTATCATGCCACGTTTCCAAGATCAGTTCTTTTAAAGGGGACAGCGGGCGGCACATTACTATGTAAGAGGGCACTAAATTGGTTTATTACTAGGTTAGGAGGTACTGAGGGGCATTATTGCTTTTCAAGGGGGCACTGAATAGCATTATTACTGTCTAGGAGGTACATAAAGGGAACTTATTTTTGCTAGGAGCACACAGGAGCATTATTACTGTCTAGAGGAGCAAGGGGGATTATTAATTTATATAGTATACTACTATGGGTATTATTACTATTTGGCAGCACACATGAGGGCACTATGAGGCCTTAGTCAGACGGGCATTTTTTCGTGCGATTTGCGGATCGCATGACGGATGCGCATCCACAAATCGCGTGACCGGGGCCCGAAAATCGCCCGAAAAGCAATGCGCTGCGGGCGAGTGTGGGATGAATTGTCGGGAAGGGCTTAAATATATAAGACCTTACCTGCAATTCATCCAGAAATGTGTTAAAATAAAAAAAATATATATACTCACCTTGTCCCGGCAGCCGGAGTTCAGCGCGGCCGGCCTGCAGTGGGTGTGAAGGGGGTGTGAGTCAGACCTGCCCCCTGATTGGCTCAGCGCTGAGCCAATCAGAGGCAGGTCTCACTCACACCCATTCATGAATTCATGAATGCCACGATTTGGAGTTGCATTTTCTGAACGCATGTGTGAGAGTAGTCTTAGGCTGTGTTCATCTTTTTTGTTGTACTTTTGAACTACAATCAAGAAAAACACATTTAAAAAACTGCATGCGGTATTCAAAGACCGCATAGGTTTTTAAGAAACGGCATACACTATTAAAAACTGCATGTTCTTGATGTGTTTTTTAATTGTGTGTAAAGTGTGCAATTATATACAGTATATCTATGACATCATCATTCTACTCCACTTCGTGGTGAGCCGTGGGGCTGCCTCCCTCCTCCTCTTCTCGTCTTTCTCTCCAGCTGGTGGCAGTGCCGGAAGCTTCATTGGTGCGGTGTGGCCGACAGTGCGACCAGCCGGTATGTACTGAATGTGTATATGTATATGGTGGATGGCGGCCTCTGGGCCCCCTCAGCGCAGGAGCCTGGGCGCCATTGCAACCCCTGACAGTACACCTATGACTGGAGGTAACTGTACTGTAATCACTTGTCTGCAGAATGCCTATGTTGAGTTGGTACAGTATCTACCACTGGCTCGCCATTGTATGGGGGTAATATTGGTCTTTGTATAGTATTTTTTTCCCCAGTAACAGTGTGGTAATAATATTCAGTCAGCATGGAGTGGTCATGGTGTGGTGGTATTAGTTGGACCTTGTATAAGTGATAAGATTGGCCTTTGTGTAGTGCAATTTGTTCCATATTGATATGTAGATATTAGACCACTATATTTTCCCTATATGATAATATTATTGGTAATAATGGTAGCACACACTTGTCCCTGACAGTGTGATAAGATGTTTATATGTTCGGCTGTTATTTTCTTTATGGTGATGGTGGTATGGTTTAGGTATTTAAAGGGGTTGGCCACTTCTTTATCATTCATTCCACAAATAGGCTGGGAACAGCACTTTAAGCCACTTACTATCATTCTTATTTCCAGTACAATTATAAAAACGAGAAACCCCTTTAACCCCTTTAGTGGCACGCCCGGAAAATCTCCAGGGCTTGCTGCACTGACCATTCAGTTAAACCCTGAAAGATTTCGGTGGACAGGTCTAGTGCTGAAATGCTGGCCAGGACACACAGTTATTGTGCCACTGTACACGTTTGCCACTTCGAATTACCTCAGGAGAATCTCCAGGGCTTCCTGCGCTGACATGGTAATAATAAACCTGCCACTGAAGGGGTTAAGGGATCTTTCCGCAACAGCGTTGCAAAATAGGCTTCCCTAAATTCCACACCAAAATGCGCACTGCTAACTGCAGATTTTGATGCAGAATTGTAAACAGGATTCTACTATTTTGAATTTGGCGCCAAAATCCACGTTATGAGTGTGGACTATGGGGCTCATTATTTTGCAAGAGGGCGTATGCTGCAACGCTGTTGTGGACTATTCCGTCCCGTGTGAAAGGTCCCTTAAGGTGCTTTCACACAGTATGGAATAGCCCACAGGACGCAGCGCAGATGTGGATTTTGGCAACTAGTATAGATTTTGTGGGGCTTTTAACTGCGGAATACGTTCTGTGGAACATCTTGCGGAATTTCTTATATTCTTTTCTGCAGATTTTAGGTGCAAAATGATATCTCCTGTATATTAGAAATCTGCAAGAACAATTCCCCAAAGCGTCCTTAATTCCGCAGCAGAAAGCTTCTCCTGCGGAATTTAGTCTTGCGGTTTTGAATTAAAGACACGAAGATTTTACAGGTGCGAAATTCAAGTCCTATATAGATAAGTCCCTGCATTGTGATGCAGAAATGTCTACGACGACTAATTACATCCCGTGTGGAAGGTCCCTAAGGCCCCTTTCACACAAGTGTATGTGCATTTGCGCGTGCCTCAGAGCAACTTTTTTGTGCACACATATCGGCATATTTCATTTTTGCGTCCGCAAGGCATGTTCACTTTTGTGCGACTAAAAAGGCGCACCAATCTAAATGGCTCATTAGTCTAATGAGTTCCAGATGTGCTCTTTTTTCAGTGGAATTATGCAGCATATCACGCATCTCCTTGTGTATTGCACGTACATTTGCAAACCCCCATTGACATCTATAGGGATCTTTGGTGCGCAGGAAAATACAGCATGCTGTGGTTATTTTCGCATGACCGAAATACGCAGGAAAAATACACAAATGGGAGCAAACCCATTGAAATCAATGGGTTCCATTCTCTGCGTTTTGCTTGCGCAAATATGTGCACAGATACATCCGTATGAATCTAAGAGACTTGTAAGGGGTGTGATTAAGTAAAGCAAAATTCACTGCAAAGCTGGTTGGACTTTTTTGTGCCTGGGCTGCTTTTTATTCTCAATCCGGCCCTGACACATCATCCACCCCTAATATTTGCTAAAGAGATAATGGATCAAAACTTGCATTAAAATTATGTGAATCTATCCTAAAAAGGTTGCATACACACGGGCATGTCGGATTTCGTATACGGGAACCCACAGCGGAATTCAACCCTATGCTCGGCCGGCATCCACGCTTACCTGTATTTTCTTATTTTTTTCTGTACCATGGATGGTCCGCAAAATGGAGCATGCTGTGATTTTTTCTCCGCGAGCAAAAATCACAAATGATTTCCGCTTGTGTGTAGGAAGCATCAGATTTCCATAGGGAGTAACGGGCGGTATTTGCTGTGGACGCCAATCACAGATTCCACAGCAACTATCCGCCCGTGTGCATTCACCCAAAGAGTAATTCCTACTGTTGATGCAGGTATGAAAGCAGCCTTATTTCCATGTCTATGTAATCTATTATGTGGTCAGAATGGGTCCATGAGTTCTGATCTCTAAAGAAAAGAAACATTTGCTTATGTATCCATAGAGCCTCCATTCTTTCTATACTATATATAGTAGTAGATATAGTAGGTATTGTAGCCTTGCCCTCCGGCTTCTGTGCCCTCTTCAATATAAAAGGATCCAAAGAATAGGCAATGGTCAAACCATAAAAAGCCCCAGCGCCCCAGGTGGAACATAAGACTTCTGTAAAAAAAATAAATATATATACATATATATATAGCACCAATGAAGAACTGACATATATTTTCCAGAAGTCTTCTGTTCTACCCGGACCGCTGGGGCTTTTTATGGTTTGACCATTGCCTATTCTTTGGATTCATTTTCCGATTGACCCCATTCGGAACCCCCCTCATTTGGATGACCAGGATTTATTAACCTTCTGTATTGCCCACCAGGATTGGAGACGTGCCGGACTTTCCCTATAGAGGAAGTCCGGACACGCCGGGGTGAGCTCAAATTTTTACTTCTCACCCCTATACGCTTTGTTACGGAATTTAAATCTAATCTGTTTCCAAAGTTATGGCTCCACATTCCCTTTATTTTATTTTATTCAAGCCATATTTCTATGCGGCGATAGAAGGCCCTTAAATATAGCACCCGTAGTAATTAAAAATCCATGGAAAGAGAAGAGGTGGGAAGGGCTGCACATTTGGAAAGGTGTGCCAGCCCTGAGCTCCAACAGACAGGACATGCTCAGAGGGATGGCAGCTGGGTGGAGTTACCGGGACGTTCCCTGGCAGGCATCAGTGCTCAGCAGAGAGCAGCAGTGACTAGTACTAGATGTGGTGGATGCGCAGAGCTCTGCGGGTCCGGCTCACCTGGACACAAGGCTGGGATGGGGAGCAGCAGTCATTGGTAACACCGCTCAGAGTAGAGCATGTTCTGCATCGCCTATCGGGGAGCCTTCCAGCAAGGTAAAGTGCTACATCTCACAGAGGACAGATTTACTGGACGTACACGCCATTCTATCATCTCTGTTTGTAGTTTGTGTATAGATGCAGCAGAGCTGATTTTGTCATGCGGTACAACTCATCCTAATATCACAATGCACCGTAGGTTAAAAAACTACGAGTTATTACGGGTCTGGAAACAATGCAGGGGTTAAATGGCACTGAGTTCTGCTACATCTGCACTTGAGGTTTTCTCTGTTGTGTCATGTTTCAAGGCTTTCTTGTGCTTAGTGCTGAGCTCTCTCCAAGCTCTAGTGCTAATTGAAGTCAGTAGTTTGACAATGGCTGATGATGAAATCATGCATGTGTAGTGAGCGCTGCTCCGACACAGGACTGTCTACTGTGCCCCCCGCTGCATACCCCCAGAAGGAAAAAAGTCATCAGCCGAACAATGAGAAGTCTTATTCTTACGCTGCATGTCTGGCGTGCAGATGTCCTTTTCTTACAAGGTTGATCCGTTAACCCCTTCCCTTATAATAGAGCACAGTACAATACAATATAACAATCACGAACATCACCGCATGGAAACTTCTTCAATGTTTCATCACACTACTATTCTCACTGTATACAGTGGAATATAGTAAAATGCAGCTTTATGCTATCATGTTCTATTTCTGGGAAGTCTATCTGGCGTAGTGGGAGATATATGTGCGCAGCTCCTTAGACGGTAACCTGGATGGTTGAATTGCCATTCGGAGATTTCACTCCAATACATATGACAAGACTTAAGCTGCTTTCACATCTCCGTTTGGAGGTTCCGTCGCAGATCCGGCACAAAGTACCGGAAGAAATAGCGCTGCATGCAGGACTTTTTCATCTGGTTACATGACGGTCAGCTTAACGGAAACCGAACGGATCTTGTTACTGTCAATGGGGTCCGTTTGGCTCCATCATAGGACGAATCCGATCAGCCAGGGGATTCCCCTTTTCTGATCTCTGAACGGAGCAGCCTCCGATACGGATGTGAAAGCAGTTTTATTTTAATGTCTTCCCTTATGGGGTCACAGCTGGGAATGAATGAAAAGAAGTGTGAAAAGATGTACAGAGATTTCTGGAGAGCAGTCCTTTGTTGTAGACATTTAAGGGGGTCCTGCATAAGGTTCTATAAGGGAGCTTTCACACCGGACGGAATAGGCCGCATGATGCACCGGAGGCCGCGGTAAATTCTGCACCCAGATCTGCACGCTAAGTGCGGATTTTGATACAGAATTGAGAATTTGGTAAAACCGCATTCACTTAGATTGTGCTGCACATTGTTGCGGAATTTCGGGGCAGAAAATAAGACAATGTCTGAAACTGACTTTACATAAATGAATGAAGTCAATATTTTGATTAATTGATATGACAGCGAATTAATAAGGCTACTTTCATGTCTGCGTTGGGGTTCTGTTTTTTTTCTGCCCATTCGTGAAGAAGGAAAGGGGAATCCCCTGGCCAAAGAGGTCTGTCTTATAAGGGAGCCAAACAGCGCCAAACGGACCTCCTTGACTATAATGGGTCCATTTGGTTTCCGGTCAGCTGCCTGGGATTTTACCCTCCTCCTTTAGTCCCAGGACAGAATTTTGTCCCGAAACTGGAGGGTCGTCTTAATAAATCTCCCCTGGGGTATCTGACTTATTCTATGCTTTCTGTAACTCCCATTTATGTCAATGCAGAGTAATCCCAATTTGCTCCCCACTTACACCTGACAACAAAACAAACCATTCTCAGGATCAGTTGGGTCCCACAGGTCGGACTTGACTATCTACTGTTATATAAGATGGTGGGGTTAGTGGAATTGAAGGGAAGAAGGATGGAGATGGTGAGGGGACTTAATGTTGTCAATGGACATATAGAGTGTACATGAGTGGAGTTTATTATTACAATACAGTACATAAGAAAAGTGCAGTGTGTTATAGAAGTGCTCTGGTTTTGCAGCCTGTGTTAGTACAATGCAGTATGATTAAGGCAATTTATCTTGTTTTTCTTGTTAATTAAGGGGTCAATTTAAAAAATTGTAAGCAAGTAAAATAAATCAGGAAGCAATGACAAGTAACCAATTAATAATAGCATTCTCATCGTGGTTTGTAAAGTTTGAACCCCTCTAGTCATTGTATTCTTAAAAGAAAGGTGGCGCATGATAAGTATGTGCGCCATTAACCATTAACACCTCCGGGCTGTCATCAGACACTTGTCGTGTCAAGTGCTCAAGAAGTATTTGGCACCAGTTCATAATGGTATGAAAGCTTTCATAGAAACAACCGGTACTTGACCTTGCAATATGGATCAACCACACTCTAAATATAATAGGTGAAATTGGCTTTGACATTACTGCAGGTCCGCATCCGAACTCCATTCTGTCATTATGGAAACTATACATGATACATTAACTGACACTGGTGACATGGGTTTAGTAAGCAGAACAGAAATGTATCTTGGAAATTGTTACTTTTTAACCTCTAACAAAACTGCAATGAAAACTGGCCATGTAGCAAAATAGTGGTTACATAATAACCGGCTCCCATAATAATCATCTTTGCTCAGCTTGAAGTGTATGTTTATTCCTTTATCATAGGAGTGCACAACATGCAGCCCACAATGCCATTCTCTGCGGCCCCAATCATCGGGACTATGTGTGGGTCCCCTATATATTAGGACAAGTACTAAGGGTGCACTGTGTAGCCATGACTGGGTCCCCATATATTAGGACAAGTACTAAGGGTGCACTGTGTAGTCATGTCTGGTCCTCTATATATTAGTACAAGTACTAAGGGTGCCCTGTGTAGTCATGTCTGGTCCCTATATATTAGTACAAGTACTAAGGGTGCACTGTGTAGCCATGTCTGGGTCCCCTATATATTAGGACAAGTACTAAGGGTGCCCTGTGTAGCCATGACTGGGTCTCCTATATATTAGGGCAAGTACTAAGGGTGCACTGTGTAGCCATGACTGGGTCTCCTATATATTAGGACAAGTACTAAGGGTGCATTGTGTAGCCATATCTGGTCCCCTATATATTAGGACAAGTACTAAGAGTGCCCTGTGTAGCCATGTCTGGGTCTCCTATATATTAGGACAAGTACTAAGGGTGCACTGTGTAGCCATGTCTGGGTCTCCTATATATTAGGACAAGCACTAAGGCTGCTCTATGTAGCCATGTCTGGTCCCCTATATATTAGTACAAGTACTAAGGCTGCACTGTGTAACCATGTCTGGGACCCCTATATATTAGGACAAGTACTAAGGGTGCACTGTGTAGTCATGTCTGGGACCCCTATATATTAGGACAAGTACTAATGGTGCACTGTGTAGTCATGTCTGGGACCCCTATATATTAGGACAAGTACTAATGGTGCACTGTGTAGTCATGTCTGGGACCCCTATATATTAGGACAAGTACTAAGGGTGTCCATTGGATGACAGTATTCCTTCAAATCAATGCTTGACCCTTTATACAGGTCTGTAGAGCAATGATTGGGAATTGAAAACCAGGCCAGAATACCATACACAGACAGCTGTTTCGGGGTTTTGCCCCTCATCAGTGTGCAGTAGGATCCTGGCTTGGCTAGTGAGAGGCCTATGGTGTGGGCTATTTGCATATTAAGTTGCTCCACTATTCATATATCTTAGTACAACAGTGGTTGGTTTATGATAGCTGTATTTTCTAGAACTCCCCACTGGTTTTCACAAAACAAACATGTAATATGATAATAATTTTAAAATGAATTTCTAACTACAAATCATACATCAGCATTCATACGGACACCCTAATGATGGGTTAATTAGTTGTAATTCCAGCTACTGATAAATGTATTGGACATCTCCTATATGTAGACACAAGCTTATATGGCAGAGATAACAGAATGACAAAATCAATGATTGTATCTACAAGGACTCATTGACATGGTAGTAGTAACCTCTTCAAGACCTGGCCATTTTTTTGTGATTTTTCCACTCACTTCCAAAAAATGTTTTTACTTTTTTTTTTAATCAAACATAGTCCTGCGATGTTTCTTGTGGAACGAGTTGTATTTTTGTTTTTATGACTTAAACAAGGTTGTAAAACTTAGATGTTAACTATATTTAGTGGGTCACTATGATTAAGGCGATACTAAATTTGTATTTTTTTTGTTGCACTACTTTTCAAAAATAAAATACCTTTTCAAAAAGAAAAATTCTATTATCATATTTTCATCTATAACCTTTTTATTTTTCCAAGGATGGAGCTGCGTGAGGACTTGTTTTGGTACCATTTTAGGGCACTGTGTACCTCTAAGGATAAATAATGCATTATTTTAATAGACCGGACTTTTACAGACGTGGAGGTACAAAATGTTTATTTATTTATTTTTGTCTTTGTTTTTTAATATTGAATGACTTTTTGTATTACTCAAAAATCTTTATTTAACTTATTTTAAGTCCCACTAGGAGACTTGAACTTATAATCGTTTGATCAAATGATTTAAGTTCAAGTCCCCTAGTATTCAGTTCAGTATTGCAGTATATTGTACTTTTAAAATCATCCTATTAAGCCACAGGCAGGTATTAATAGGAAACAATCCATCACTGGCCTTGGAGCCTTCACAAGGTACCAGGCTGCCATGGCAACCCAAAATTTCTTTGCCCCTTGCACCTACTAAGCCATTAGTCAGTGCTCATCAGGGCACCTACAAGCTTAATAGCCCCATCTCAGCTGCTGGACCTTGCAAACACCATGCACATTCACCATACATGTACAGGGGATGCTTAACTTTAGTGTTGTAAATTCATAATATGGCACCCATAGTCTGTTACTTTATACAGGCTCAGGGCTCCTTCACACGGGCACTGTGATTTTTGGCCGTCTGACTCATGGCTGAAAATCGGTTTCAATGCCCATTTAGACAGCCAAGTGCGGCGTATATATGCAGCGGCCCGGAATACCGTCAGTCGGGGGAAGTGAATTCAGTTCTGCTAAACTCCCTCACCTTTCCCTCTCCCTCTCTGCCCGCTGCTGGCAAAAGGAGGGGGTGGGAGCTTAGCAGAGCTAGTGTGCTAAACTCCCTTCCCCTCTCCGCCCCTTGCTGGCTACCAGCAAGGGGAGGGGCAGAGATGGGAGCTTAGTAGAACTAGTTCCTCCCCTCCCACCCCAGCCTATTGGAACTGCCAGCAAGGGGAGGGGGAGGGACTTGCGAGCCACTGCTACACTTCCTCCCTCTTCCCTTTCCTGATGGCTCACATAAGCTCCCATAGGAGTTTCTGGAAATGGCCGACGTATTCCGGCAAAAGATAGGTCAAGACGGCTGGGCGTAAAAATGGTCAGCTGGCATGCACACCATATGTGCTGTCTTTTCTGACCGGCTGATTTTACACACCGGATAATCGCCCATCTGAATAAATGCATTGGAATCCAACGCATCAGATGGTCCAGATTTTCGGCCGGCGTTTTATTGCAGCAAAATCAATGCATAAAAACGCTCATGTGAATAGAGCCTCACAGAGGGCCGCTTCTCCCATATGACATAGTATTTGGGTCCTTTATTGATTTTAGTGTTAGAAAGCATATAAACGTATTTTTCTTTTCAATGTGTTACTGAATAGATTCCACAGGTAGTAAGTTCATCTTGATATAGAAGGTCCTATTTTTACGAGGCCCAGCAGTCCGCAGTCTTCTGCTGCTAGAAGCTGGTCTTCTCCATAGCCTTTCATTGCTGCAAAGTGCTTGGGAACATTTCGCTCAGCTCCCTGGAAACCAGTCAGTCTGGTATCAACTGTGTTACCAGGAGAGGAAGAATTGTGGTGACATCACCTTCATGCCAGCCAGGCGTCCTTTTTTGTTATGCTCTTTTTGTTGGTCAGAGGTATTGCTGACTCTTTGTTTTACTGTTGGCCGTGGTATACTGTATACTTATTACTAACACAACATGTTGATCATTTTCTCCCTGTTGTATGTAATGCTGGGGAATGTTAATATATGTCATTAAACTAGTAAATAAAGATTTCCCTCATCTACAATGTGTTATTTAGATAAAGGGCTGTCACAGTGCAGAGGGATCAGCCCTATTCTCATCCGCATGAGGAAAGACTAAAAGCAATGGGATAAAACTGAGGGAGGAGTCACAAATTAGATATTAGACAGTGAGGGGGATCAATGAGTGGAACAGGTTGCCACGGGAGGTGGTGAGTTCTCTTTCAATGGAAGTCTTCAAACAGAGGCTGGACAAAATATAGGGAGGAGACACAGATTAGATATTAGACAGTGAGGGGGATCAGTGAGTGGAACAGGTTACCACAGGAGGTGGTGAGTTCTCTTTCAATGGAAGTCTTCAAACAGAGGCTGGAAAGACATCCGTCTGGGATGATTTTGTGAATCCCGCATTGAGCAGGGGGTTGGACCCGATGGCCATTCTATCTTTTTCATTTTTTTTTTAGCATTTTATATTCATAAATCCAAAACGTTTACTCAGATCGCTGCATTTTAGTAGTGGCCATTTTGAATATTGCAACGTTGTCCCATTGCAGTGAATGGAACAACGACCAGAAGTGCATGGGACTGGACAGATTTAAACATTGTTGCTTGTCCAAGTAGCGTAGCCCCTTTAATCAGCTGATCATCAGTGATTCTGGGCAGCGGACTCCCACCAATCAGACATTAATAGCCTATCCTGAGGGCAGATCATCATTAAAAAAAAACAACAACAATAATCCCTTTTTATTAAAGGAGATGTCCCGAGGCAGCAAGTGGGGTTATACACTTCTGTATGGCCATAATAATGCACTTTGTAATATACATTGTGCATTAATTATGAGCCATACAGAAGTTATAAAAAGTTTTTTACTTACCTGCTCCGTTGCTAGCGTCCTGGTCTCCATGGTGCCGACTAATTTTTGGCCTCCGATGGCCAAATTAGCCGCGCTTGCGCAGTCCGGGTCTTCTGCTGTTCTCTATGGGGCTCCGTGTAGCTCCGTGTAGCTCCGCCCCGTCACGTGCCGATTCCAGCCAATCAGGAGGCTGGAATCGGCAGTGGACCGCACAGAAGAGCTGCGGTCCACGAAGATAGAGGATCCCGGCGGCCATCTTCAGCGGTAAGTATTGAAGTCACCGGACCGCCGGGATTCAGGTAAGCGCTGTGCGGGTGGTTTTTTTAACCCCTGCATCGGGGTTGTCTCGCGCCGAACGGGGGGGGGGTTTAAAAAAAAAAAAACCCGTTTCGGCGCGGGACATCTCCTTTAAATGCTCTGCACTGTTTGGCTTATTCAGCTTCTGCATATCACCGTATACAGTAAGCTGCAGACTAAATCCAACAGCAGAATCATCAGTGAAGTTGGACTGATGGCTTAAAGTTTCTCTCTGCTCTCTCTCCTTTCCTGAACATACTAATCAGCTAAAGGTCCCTTTACACGGTGTGACTATCAGGCACATAAGCATCCAACATCCGCCCCAATGACCATCGCTCCTGGGCTAATACACAATAGCGGTAGCTGTTCTGCTAGCGGAGGCACAGAGGGCCCGTGATCACTTCTGGCTACCTGCCTCCATTCACAGTAAACAGAGATTGAGCAATCCCTGCTTACATGGCCCGACCGTCGCTTGGTTTTTAGGTGAGCACTTTGTCGCTTAGTGCAGCTGCTTGTACATGGGGCATCCATCGCCTGAATTTGCTGTTTCCAGCGATTTGGTCGATAATCACCCTTAGGACCATAAATCTGCTGACAAGAGCATTCAGAAGAGATAACAGCGGAAGTTGTCAGTTCGGTTCGCTGATGTATCTTGTATTGAAATGGTCTGCAGCTTGCAGTGATATGTAGAAACTGCAGAAGCCAAAAGCTGCAACATTTTTAATCAAACTCTTGCAAAACAGAATTTTAGCCAAAAAATACGCGCATTTAGGTAAAAGAAAAGGCATCTATAACCCGTGTCAAGTTTCATAAGTCCTTATGATGGTAACTTGCATAAAATTCCAATTTTTACATTGCTTCATGTCCTTGTACTTTCTCGTATCTCAGGGCGAGCGTAAACTACTTGAGAACTCTAAATGAGATATTATATTGTTGTGATTATACGATTTGGGGTTTTTCTATCATTTGTAATCTCCTGCGGAGAGGTTAGCTTTCAAGTGCATCAGAAGTGGCTCATTTGTAGCACATTGCGCAATCTCACCCTCTTTGGATACGACTTTATTTTTAATGGAAGGCCTTAGAAATTCCTTAAGAAAGTTATTTTACATCTGGTGTCCTCTAAGTAAGTTCTATCAAAAGTAAGCAAGGACAAACTCTCCATGTGCCTGGCAAGTCATACGATTAATAGCCAGAAGAACAAATTGCCAGATTGTATCAGTAAAAGGACTTTAGTTTTAAGTGTTAAAATAATATGAAATTGAGATCATTGTTGGATGAAGATGAAGCAAATCGTCTGCATATATCTTCACAAGTCAGCGCTATGTGCTTGGAGACCACCGCAGATTTGGCTGATCGCGAGATTACAGGGAAAAAAACACACAATTTTTGTAATATACTACAGTCTGAAAACCACAAGAAAACTTTTTTAAATGGGTTGTCCTTTGCAGCGATTGGCTGTAGTGGTCATATGTTGTCATCGTGATGTCATCGCTGCAGTCAGGTAGACAGAGCCTGACGGGAAGACTCGGAGCGGCAGTACTAGACCTCATAGGCAAGTAATGCTTGTATTTGGCCGGCTTCTCATGAGCATATGCGTATTTGCCACGTGCCAATGCATATGTCTTGTGCATGGACAAAGTGCAGTAGAATGTGTGCGCAAAAAAGCAACATTCGTTCTGCAATCACACTACGCTCATTCACGCGCCAATACACATACGCTCATGTAAATCTGGCCTTAAAATAAAAAATCAGCGATTACTCACTTCTCCTGATCCCAGGTCTCCATTATCTGTTTACAGGCAGCAGTGAGGTCCTGTAAACCTGTGGTAGCAGCCAATGACAGCTCTCAGTCATGAGTGCTGTCATTGGCTGCCGCAGCTTGTTTGTCAATGGGCTTAGCATGAAAAGTGATGTCACAGCAGAGACCGGAGTGGATGGCAGAAGACGAACAGGGAAGAGGTTAATGACCGCTGATTCTTTATTTTAAGGTTTGGGGGACCCAATGACAAGAGGGGGGAGGGGGGGCTCAACTCAGATAACCCCTTTATGTTGCAGTTCTGCGTGGTCAAACATGCTTGCTGTCCTGTTTTCTCCTCTGTCCTCTATGCCTCACTATCTTGTTACAAGGCACAGTAATCCTTTATCTCATTTCTTTACTTTGAAGAATATCTGTTTCCGGTGTTTAATTCATGCTTTGATGGCTTTAAATATTAGATATCTGCCAATATGTATATTAGTGGGGGATAACGTCAGCCCCCAACACAAGGGTTATGCTATGATGCAGAGCCTGAAATGAAGCGCTGTGGTGCTCTAGGCACAAATATGTGAACCGAAAGTGACTTCGTAACTTAATGTCACTTGTAATAAATGTGCAAGGAAGGGCAATATTGCATTTAGTGAATGGAGTTCAATCAGTGTTCGGTCTGACATGTGGCGATATCACATCTGCCTCTATTTCTCACCTAATTTATGAGTCAGGAATTCTTAAAAAGCAGGGAATTAGAGTGGAATAGTAATTGTTTGATATTTAGTGCAATGGTAAACACAATATTCAGCATTATTGCTAAGTGCCTATTGTGTCATACCCGGGGTTAGCAGCTTTACATAATTTTTTAATAGCTATGGATTTTTTTGTGCAGACTGAGAGTAAATTAACGCACTGCTAGTGATATCACATGATGAACACGAAACACCAAAATTTAAAGGGGTACTAACTTTTTGGACAACTTTTGCTCATCTACTAGCTCGTGTTAGTCTCATAATTTCTGTAACTTACCTGCATTAGAAATGTTGTTGCTTTACCAATGTAAAGCACGTTTGAGGTGGCTGCCACAAGGGATCTCCCTTCCATCTTCTCAGCAGTCCACTCTTTGTTAGGTACAGAGCTTCCGTATTTAAAGGAGACAGAGATGTTTCCTTAGCAATGGGGAGGAGCTATTTACACGATGGTGCTCCCATGCACTCATAGGCTGCAGACTGACAGCTCTGCAGACACTGTGATAATGATCTCTATAATCTCTGCCTCTCTTAGAGTGTGAGCATCTGTGTCTATTGGCCATTTACATGGGACAATTATCACTCAAAATT
Source organism: Eleutherodactylus coqui (assembly GCF_035609145.1). NCBI lineage: Eukaryota > Metazoa > Chordata > Amphibia > Anura > Eleutherodactylidae > Eleutherodactylus > Eleutherodactylus coqui. The sequence goes on along the minus strand of NC_089841.1, from coordinate 247,820,298 downwards.
CCTTTAAACGAATTTGAGCAATAATCCTGCAGTGTAAATGTACAGAAATCACTCACTATTTGTTCACAGGTTTTAAGCAGACTTGTCAGTCACTTAAAAACCATTGTTGGATCGTGGGCTTGTTGTTCTGTGTAAACGCTCCCCGCTCAGCACTTGACATAGAAGGTGAAGCACTGAGCGAGAAGCCACCGATCCAGAGGTGAAGGCTTCTAATGTAAACTCTCTGCATAAGCGCTGATGACCTTAGCGGTGACATCAGCGCACGTGCAGTCATTTACCCAACAGTTGGCCTGTGGAAAAGGGCCATATGTGTGTATGTGTATATAGATATTATAGTGGGCTTACTCACCATTTGGCCAGAATGTCTGAATCATCTTGGGAGAACAGAGGGGTGGGCATTTAGATACCGCCCGCCTGCTGATTGGACCACAGACTGTGTAATGCAGCATGGGAAGTCAGGGCAAGGAACTGCAGGACAGAGAACTACTTACAGAATGCTAAACTTGCTACATGCTCCCTGCATGAATGTGGCTGGAGGCATCAGGGCAACAGAAAAATGCAAAATATCACTTGAAAATCAGAATCTACATGTCATGTCCGTGCGGCATACGAGCACAACACTCAGCACGGACGCAGGGTGACATTCACACTACTGCAGTTGGTAACACTATGCATTGTAGTGCACAGTGTGTGCCACATAAAGAATATGATAACCAGTATGTAAAGCCCGTGCGGCACAAAAGCACCACGCTCAGCATGGCGCAGGATAATGTACACACTGTAGCACACCTTGCTATGCTGGTCAGTTGCACCACTTCAGGGAGAAGGAAGCCTGGCCCTAACCTAGTAGGTAGGTGAAGGGTCCTTGCCTAAAAGCGGGTTCATTGCCTCGATAAAGGCAGCCCCACTGTCTTCTTACTGGGCCCTGATTATTCCTAAAGGAACACCTGGAAATATGAACCGACACAACAAGCAATACAAATAAAAACAGTGATACAACTGATAGGAAACCGCAGCACTTATCTGGATAGGAAGCAATACACCCAACATAGAGGAACACCACTCTCCAACAACTCCTTTATGAAACTGAATAAGCAGCAGTGAGCAAAGGGAGGGGTAAAAATATAAAGCTCTCCACACCTGAGAATTGGCAGAGCAACTAGAGAACCACACCCCCAACCTTCTCCCAGAAATGACTAATCATCAGCATGCATCCATGCAGCATAGAGAGACAGCAACCAGCATAATGCATTAACCCTTGACCTGCATAACCAGGCAACAGGTCTTGGCCAGTGTCGAGGCCACCATGCCACGATGCTGATGCGACCGACAAACCGCGACACTACAGGCATGAAACAGGGTGCAAATGGCAGCAAATAAAAGGGTAAGGAGAACCTGGTGTATTTTAGCAAACTCATTGAAAACACAGGTACACTTTAATTCCAAAGTATAAAAATACTATGTGGCTGCACTTGCTGCTGTCACGTTTTCAAACTTGCTGTCCTAAAGAAAGAAAACAGAAAAATTGCCATTAACTCAATAAAGAAAACTATTGCTCTAAGTTCTGATTTAATTTGCCATCTTTTTATGTGTCAGTTTTTACTTTTTGGGTAGAAATCCACTTTAAGTGACACTATTTATCTACTCGCATAGACAGCAAAACAGGATATGCTTTTAGGACTCACAAAGTTGTTTTTTTTAATTAGTGTTGTCCTGTTTAAACTGTCTCCTGATCGACCAAACCAGTATACGGACACATGGGGACATCATAGTGAGGTGGAAGTTCACCGTTAGTTCTATTTTTATGTAAATGATTGAAAGCACAGAATGTTCAATATTATTATATGTTTGCAGCCCTCAGATACCTTGCTGTGCTTTCACTGGCTACTACATAATGCAGCTAGAAATGCTTTTTTGGAGCAAATTAAAAATAGATGTTCTTTTGCTGTCAACAGCATACATAACGTGCTAATGCTTACACTGTTCATCCTGTAAAATATATAATCTGCTTTAGTCCTACCAATTAGCGCGCAGTGAAAACCACATTGAACTCTGCTTCCATTTGCATGATAATATGAAATGGCTTACCAACATTTTCTAATCATTTCCTGGGGCGATTAGCAATTCAATCTGAGGTCCAAGGTTGTAATTATGTAATAGAAATGTGGTTCTAACATTCTAGAATATTTATTATGGTGGATCTGTTAATCATTTTACAAATCCTAATCGATAATTAGGATCTTATGGATGTTAATACAAGGATATCAACATTTTTTATTACAACACGATATTTAGGACACTAATAGGGTTCTGTCCATTTGTGTCTTATCACATTTGTGTTCGTTTTTGTAAAATACTGAATAAAAATGTCTGGCGCATGGCGCAAGCCTCCAAAAAAATGTATCAAATAAGAGGAGGCAGTTTTTACTTAAATAGAACCAGCAATAAAACATGTTTCAAGGCAAAAGAGGCTCTTCATCAGCCACATTGGATAGTAGACTGCCATCCCGGTTTTGGTGACTCTTAGGACACATGTACCAGCTTTAAAGGGGTTATCCAGAAAGCAGGCGCCAGGATACATGGGGGTCAGAGCAGAAGCACTGCGCCAACCCATGTGTAGCGGCTGGCGATTGTAATTGCAAGTGCAGTTGTCACTGAAATCAATGGGAGCTGCTGTGCTTGTAATTGCTGGCACAGCTCCCACTGATTTCAATGAGAGCTTCTGCTGCATGGATGACCCCCTTAGCTTCTGATGTCCATAATAAAGGATTTCTGCTCTGAAGGGTTAGGGCTGGACGATAGTTTATACATAAGAGTTACTGTAGTACTCTGCATTCAATAACTATATACATGTGATGCATCATAACCCTCAGACAGCTTGCCTGCTGCCTTGTGGTTAGACTGGATTAGGACAGCTCCTTTACCCCCCATATTAAATCCCTGGCCCGAACATGTCACATGCACCTCAGGAATATTGCTAAAATACGTTTGTTTCTCACCACGGACACGCTAAAGACACTCTATGTTGCTCTCATACACTCCCGGCTCAACTACTGCTACTCCCTGCTAATCGGCTTTCTCCACACCAGACTCTGCCCTCTCCAATCCATACTAAATGCAGCAGCTAGACTCCTCTTCCTATCCAGACGCTTCTGCACTATGCCAGTCACTGCACCAGCTGCCCATCCACTACAGAACTCAATTCAAACTCATCACCCCCACCTACATGCTCTCTTTGGTGCCGCGCCGCCATACATCGATTCCCTCCTCTAATACGCCTCCAGGACTTCTCTAGAGCAGCAGCGGTCCTCTGGAACGCTCTACCCCAAAATAACTGGACAATCCCCGACGCATGGAACTTCAGACGCACCTTAAAGATGCACCCTTCAAAGCAGCATACCAAACCTCCTGATCTAGTCCCCCTTCCCACAATATGCCCCTGCCCCCCCTATGGCTTTCCCCTTTTGCCTATCATGTACACTTCCTGCCCTGCACCTCCTGTACTACCCCCACCCCGCTTGTGTCCTAAAAACTGTATATCACATGTTATCGTCGCATTGCTGTGTTCTCCCTTGCTCCACCGCCTGCCCCTGTACCTTCTGTAGCACCTCACCCCCTCTGTTTCCAAATAATTGAATACCACATGTAACTCTTGTAACTTTTGTGTTCCCCATGTGCATCAATAGCGCTGCGGAATACGTTGGCGGTATACAAATAAAGTTTATTATGTAGATTAGTTTTTTTTCCAGTAAAATGGCGCACACCATGATGGAACCTGATGGACCAAATTTTTATACAATAGCCTAATAGGTTTTTTTCCTCAGTGTAATCATGTCATCTAACCAGGATGCATTATAGTGATTTCCTAGGAAAAAACATTTATTAGGCAATAAATGTAGAACCGCTGGGTGCCTCACTGTGAGACCCCAGCGATCCCCAGCACATCACTTGGCTGCACCAGGGTGCATGCTTGTTCATCACTGTATTCAAACAAGATTTTAAAAAATGGCTTAGTGCTGCTCGGCTGAAGGTGTACAGGCTAGTTAAAGGCTTGGCTGTCGGGTGTTCTAAATAAATCTTCTAAACTACAACTAGTCGGCAAAATATCTAAAGATCCAAATTCTGATTAGATGGCATGACGGAATTACAGACATAGACAAACTGGAGCAAGTTCAGAGAAGAGTTACCAAGATGGTGAACAGTCTGCAAATCATGTCCTATGAGGAACGGTTAAAGGATCTGGGAATGTTTAGCTTGCAGAAGAGAAGGCTGAGAGGAGACTTAACAGTGGTCTACAAATATCTGAAGGGCTATCACAGTGCAGAGGGATCAGCCCTATTCTCATCTGCACAAAGACTAGAAGCAATGGGATGAAACTGAAAGGGAGGAGACACAGATTAGATATAAGACAGTGAGGGTGATCAATGAGTGGAACAGTTTACCACAGGAGGTGGTGAGTTCTCCTTCAATGGAAGTGATCAAACAAAGGCTGGACAAATATCTGTCTGGGATGATTTAGTGATCCTGCACTGAGCAGTGGGTTGGACCCGATGACCCTGGAGGTCCCTTCCAACTCTACCATTCTATGTAGCTAAAGAACCCTGAAGTAGGTATATAATATGTTTCCTACAGCTCCTTGAAAAATGGAAACTAGAGCACTATAGACCTCTATGTGGGCTATCTTCAGTTGTCAGAGGAGCAGGGAAGACAGCCAAAGGGAGACAGCGCTCAGGTAAGCCCTGCAGCCCCTCATTCTAGCGATCAGCTGGGGTCTCAGTGTCGGGACTGCCACTGATCAAAACTTTTGATGTGTCTCACTGACTTGTCAAGTAGGAAATAGGGGTCACGGAGAGCGCCAAAACACTATGTATGTATACCACAATAATGCTCGTGTGGTAACTCACCTGGTGCAAGGCATATCACACTCAGGTGATTATGCCTGCACCCGACATCCTGGTGTGCTTGTAAAGGTTACTTTATCCAGGATATACCAAAGACAAATAAGCAGAAAAAATCCAACTTTTTGGAGAGCTGCAGGTCACAATAGAACTCCGTTCCTCCTAGGAGGTCGGATAAATCAAAAGAAACTACAGAAAAAAGACTATAGACCTGCGCTACTTAGTATACCAGATCAATTATGCGTGTCTCAATAATCAATATTTTCAATAGAGACAAACATAACACCTTTTTTATTTTATACAAATAAAAGGAAAGAGGTCGCAACCTCATCAGTTTGATATAAAAATACTTGCGGGATCCTTATGCATGCGACGTGTTTCGGCGTGATACACGCCTTTCTCAAGTGTATCACGCCGAAATGCGTCGCATGCATAAGGATCCCGCAAGTATTTTTATATCAAACTGATGAGGTTGCGACCTCTTTTCTTTTATTTGTATAAAATAAAAAAAGTGTTCTGTTTGTCTCTATTGAAAATATTGATTATTGAGACACGCATAATTGATCTGGTATACTAAGTAGCGCAGGTCTATAGTCTTTTTTCTGTAGTTTCTACTGACTTGTCAAAAGTTTCTGAAAGCTCTAGTTACTTTTTCCTGGTCCAGACAGAGTGACTCATTAGTACCCTCTGGCACCTAGCACCCAGGGCTCATGCCCCACCAGTTTTTGATTAAGGCTTACAGCGGGTACAGTTTAATTGCAGTATTGATCAGAAGAACGTTGGGCAGACCAGTTACATTACTACCATATGGTATACATGGCTCTCTGGATGCTCGTGTTTAGCACCATTTTCTGACAAACACTGTCTCCCCTCTTCCTTTCACTTCCATGTTGATGCCAGAACTAACACCAACAAAAGTCTGGAGCGACCTGATGATATCCAATGGATAAATGCTTCCTGTGCCCCACTGTGCAAAGCAATAGAAAACCACTTATATTTTTCTCTCTGAATCTCATGAGATTCGATCGTAGTAATATGAATGCTTTTTACTCCACTACTAATAATTGCTCCACTCTGCACCTTCCATTGACATTAAGTGTAATGGAAAGCAAGCGATCCACTGCTGTTCCCTAATTGTCTGACTATATAACATTCTTCATCAATATATATGTGTACAGCCATAAGTGTAATATTGCATTTCTTGCTGGGAAGGAGTCCTACATCTTGTTTTATGAGGATGTACATTGGGTTTCCATTGTTGGTAGTCAACCTACTCTATTATATAGACTGAGGCCAATCACTCTGCATATCATGTTCATGCATGGTTAGGGCACGGGGTAAGCTTATAATAGGCACACATATATAGGGCCCATTTACATGGCCTCTCAGTCAAATCAGAATCATTGCATCCATAGGTCCAAAATAGGCCGCGTCACTAAGGGGATAAAGGCATCTAGCTAGCCATAAGCATTCACTGTATACTTGTCTAGACAACGCCAACTGTGATACCTGCAGGGGCGACTTCTGTTGGTGACGTAAATGAAAACAGCGGCGATCAATATTATTGTAAGTAATATCCTTTGAAGAAAGGATCCTCAGGAGAGGTTTTCTCCACTTTTTTATTTGGTCTTGAAGATTAAAGCCGTGATTGTAGCAAAGAACCGCAAAACAAGCAGAATCAAGCAAAAAGCCCTTTGGCTGAGGATGCATTTGTGTAGCTGACTGGGATGTCAACATGTACAAGGCAATGAAAACAGGTTTGAAAAGTGTGCATTTTAGCACATCTAAGTGTGTGGATATAATGTAGATGTTTTCGGGCTACTGACAGGAAAAGTAAGCTTTTTAGGACCTACATTTTTGCTAAAATTGCGATTGGTGCGTAGGTGTACGTAAGAGCTATATGTATACATTCAGTTATATCCCACACTCAGGAGTGGGTTGGCCATAGACTCTTTTTGCAGATGTCCCGTTGGGCCGGTCAGGTCTTGAGGCCGATGAATAGAATAAAAAGCAGCTTTTACTTATCTCCCAGCTGCTGCAGTCTATGCTGTTCCTGGTAGCATGATCATGTCACATGATGGCTGTGGCCAATCACCAGACTCAGTGTCAGTGAGGTATATTTTCTGTGCTTCATAGAAACGCGCTTTGCACGCTGCATAGGCTTGCCCCCTCCTACCTCTAGTGCGGCTGTAGGTTTGCTGACCCTTGCTTACTTATGGTTGCCCCATTTGCTGCTGGTGTTGGCTGCAGTGACCCACGACATGAGGCCCACACTGAGGAGCTGGCGGGGTAGAGTTGGCACTTGTCACGGTGGCTCAACCATACTCCTCCCCGAAGGGACACACACAACCTCAGCCCAAGTACCGCTAAGCCTTTTCCAGGCAACGCTGGGACAGCGGTTACCTGTATAAGTGTTGTGGATGTGAAGTTGTCACCTGTGACGCCATCGTTCCTTCACACCGTGGATTATCCGGCAGATGAATAAAGAGAGTCCATACACTGATAAACTTGAATACCTCAATCACTGGGAACGGGCAGTGACTGGAAACTGTATTGTAGAAGATTCAGTAGAATACAGCTTACTCACACATGCAGGAAAGACAAGTTGCTAATGCTAGGTCAGGGAGGATAACTCAGAATGATATCGGGCCTGCAGTCTCAGTTATCTACAACACTCTGCTCCTGGACAGGGAACACTCCGAAGGAGGACGGGGGAAAGGGAACACTCCACTGACACTCACTCTGCACTCTGGTAGACACCTTTACACAGCGGACTTCTCAATACTTTCTCTCTTCAGAGGTGGCTCCTGGCATGGAAGGCCTCAGGATACCTTTCCTACTCTTCCATCACTTCACCACATGAGGGTTTAAAGGTACTCCCATGTGGCCGGCACTCCACTCCCCACTCATCGTTGAAGATCAGGAACTCCTCAATCACACCCCAATCACTCACATTTATAGGGTACAGACATCATGGGACTAGACAGACATTGATACTTTTCCAGACATATCCCAGCCACTTTCAGACATTAACCTCTCACAGTTGTGCAATACACATAACAGAAGACTAGACACTTTGCACAGAGCATCAACATTAAAGACATGACATGTATATCAATTATGGAGGGGCCAGAAATAGGTGTTTAAGGCCACTACGTTGGCCAACCTACAACATGGTGCAACTTGGTAAATATTTTTGCAGGGTGACTTTGAGTTCCCAATCTATCAATGACCACACTAGTATATAACTGGATGCATTTATACATCCCGGTAAGCAGTTGTACTTCTGGACTAAGTCTTTTAACCCCTTAAATACCCCACATCAATACGGATTGTGCTATTTATATAAGAAGGGGGCCGACTTTCTAAAGAAAAAATATAACCACTGTTTAATACAAAGAGTTTGACTCCCCGACAAAAAGCACATGTCAATGCTGCGATTCTGTTAGGCTATGCTTATGCATATACAAATGTGCCAGTATCGATATACAGTAGTTCATGTGGGAATAAATAAAAGAATGGAAGAAAAAAAAATAAAGTTGCAAAAAATACAATAAATTCTACACAACTGATACGTATTTGATCTTCGCTGAATGTTAACAACCTTTAAAGGGGTTGCGCCCCATTTTTCTCCAAGGTTGGCAGATGGAGGTATTTTTGTGGTGGCAACTCCACCATCTGACATCTGTCTCAAATTTGTGTGTTGGTAACGGACTCGTGCGCCCGGGGGGCTTCTCTCTTCTTTTTACAATCTTCCTTCAGAAGAAATCTTTTGCCTTTTTCAACTCTACCACTTTCTTTGCTCTATTATTCCATGGGGTTGGTCTTTTCTCAGCTGCTCAATATGTACATTGACGTTTTTTAACACAGACCGATAGTCTGAGTAAAAAGAACTAATCGCATGTCCTATTCGGTACGGATGAGAGGTGGGATATTTGGCGTGCACAAATCCGCCATGCAAAAAAACCCTGCAGCGCGCTCTATTTTCCTGTGCATTTGCATAGGGAAAGAACACATCTTAAACTCATTAAACTAATTGGCCATTCCAATGGCTGAGAGCATCGGTGCGTGTTCTTTTTTGCGTATGCAATTGCGCACAGTTTAAGTGCACAAAGAGTGTATTTAGGCGCACATGTGCGCTGCGTATTTCCGCAATAAGTGCTGCGTTTTTGTGAGCATGTGTGCGTATTTTACGCAAGCATGCTCCCATTGATTTCAATGGGCATTTATATTTGATTTGTTTAATATGTGCTATTTTCAAGCACAATACACACAAAAATACGTCCTGCTGAGTTTTTTTTTGCTACCGAAATGTGCACGCAAATAACACACGTGACCGAATGCATTGAAAGCAATGGGTTCTATTCACTGAGTATCAAACAGCGCAAATGCATTTGTGGGAATAAGCCCGAACTGAAATGCGTTACGGGAATATATATATTAATAATAAATGAATACATATATTTTAACAAGAGGTTACAATCCCGAATAACAACAAGCATTGCTGATCTCCAACCAGCAGGAAGAATGATGACAATATTAATAATTTAGTTGGATACAAATTGTAAAGCAGAGTGTTATTGAAAAGTGTTATTGTCACGGGTTCCAAAAAGTTGGCGACGCCAGCAGTCATCAATAATACACTTTCCAAAGTGATAAACAGCCTGGAGGATGTGAAGTTTTGGATGGCCAGTAGAGATGAGCGAGTATATTCGTTAAGGCACATTACTCGAGCGAGTAGTGCCTTAGCCAAGTATCTCCCCGCTCGTCTCTAAAGATTCAGGGGCCGCCGCGGCTGACAGGTGAGTTGCGGGGGGGAGAGAGGGAGAGAGAGATCTCCCCTCTGTTCCTTCCCGCTCTCCCCCACTGCTCCCCGCCCCCCGCCGGCACTCGAATCTTTAGAGACGAGCAGGGAGATACTCGGCTAAGGCACTACTCACTCAAGTAATGTGTCTTAGTGAGTATACTCGCTCATCTCTAATGGCCAGTATCTGAGAGTGAAGGAAGCCTTGTTATATGACGACCAGTAGGGTTGTGTAAGGTGTGAATCAGTGAGTTCTGGTGTAAAGATGTAGATGGATGATCCATTCTGAATTCTGCCGATACAGTCCCAACAGTGGTTGATCACAACGGCATAGGAACGTGAAAATGACTCAACAAGTGGCCATCCCACCATGTCTGCAGTGTGCTATATCCAATCTGAGAAACTCGGAGCTTCTAAGGGCGGCTTCACACTTGCGATCGCCATATCACTGCGTTTCTTTAACGTGAATGTCAATAGGAGTTTCTAATGTTAAAAATTCATTGCACAAAAATCACAAGTTTGCGACTTTTGTGCGATGCACTTTTAGCATTAGAAAGTCCTATTCATATTCGCGTAAAAAAAAATGCAGCGAAATCGCAAGCGTGAAGAAGCCCTAAATCTGCAAAAATCCCTGCAATTGCATTTTGCAAGAAAAACGCATTGCCGCATAAGGGATTTTCATATGATTTTTTTCACGTGCATGAAAATCGCATGTCATGTTATATATAAAAAAAAAAATTCGTATCGCACTCACTTGAACATCTCATCTGCATGAAAGTGCAATGCGTTTTGTTTTGGACGATATCGCCCAAAAAATAATGCTGTGATTTTCCTATGTCGCAGGATTGATGGCAGAGGGGGAAAAAAAATCGCACCTGTAAATACAAACTTTTTAAAACTGATTTTTATAGTCCCCATTGGGGACTTGAACTTGAGACCATTTGATGGCTCCTGCAGTATGATGTAATACAGTATACCACAATTTGACAGGCAGTATATCAAGCTATGCCTGTCTATCAAGCCATACCCCCAGGGCAATCTGCAGTGGCAGCCCTGAGGACTTTCAGAAGGCCCCCGTCTACCAGGAACTGAACGGCACCCCACAAACTCCTTTGGGGGGACTTAAAGGGTTAATAGCTGCGACCAGCGTGAGTGCTGATTACAGCTGTTGCCGGCGTGTGACGGCTGTGAAAAACAGCCATCAGCCATGTTACATGGAACAAGATCGACTCCTGATTTCCCTACACACAAACACCCCATGCCCAGGATGTAACTGTAAGCCCTGGAGCCTTAAGGCATTAATGTTGCAAAATAATGTAGAACCTCTCAGCAGTTTGTTATGGGACCGGAATTCTCCGTTTGCACGGATTGTGTATGTTAATGGAAAGTTTATGATCCGTACAACATTATAGAATAAGAATAAAACATGAGGTTGAGTAGATAATGACCTAATAGCATCCACATTCGTCTTCTCTGTGTGGCCTAAGAGTTCCTTTGAAGACTGAGCTAGGCGGTTGATAACGTGAGCGCACTTTATCGCTGTAAAGCCTTTCTGGCCACTTAACAGTCATTCCATCAGAAGGGTGAGAAGTTATAGCTTCTGACAGGAGTGCTGGAGAAGGAACACCGTGGTGACCCGTCAGCTCAACTCTTCAGTCTGCAGCCAAGTTAGGAGTTTAATGTGCTCGAAGCTAGCCAGGACAATCTATCTGGAACATGCCACATACCGTTACTTAAGCTTCACTCATTTTGTTACAATCTAAAGAGAAATTTTATCCCAAATGGTTGTGTATTATATGGCTGCATGTGGTTGTGGTAATACTTTATAAATTCAGAACACCAACTGAAGCCCTACAAGCGGTGGCCACCATGTCCTCACCATGTAGTTCTGTTTGTACAGATGTTGGTCATACATTATATGATCATATACAGCGTATTTAGTGCAAGCTGTGCACATAAAGGGATTGCCCATGTGGACAACCACTCTCCAAATGGTTTGTCCCTAGAGTGAAGGCTCATGCCCTGTTCATCGTATGGCTCCATGGTAGAGAGTCGTATGCTCCATTAGACTCAGTATGTATGGAGATAAAGGACTGGAGAAGATTGACAGATTGATAGCTCTTTCTCGATTCTGTGGGTGGTGGTGAATGGCCGTTCTTAGTTGGTGGAGCAATTCCGATAACAAACCAGAGTTCCCCACGCTAACTAGCCATGCAACCCCTGGCGGTCCGCGTGCAGTTTCTTAGAAGGACAAGTGGATTTCACACATGCAAGATTGAGCAATAACAGGTCTGTGATGCCCTTAGTTGTCCTGGGCTGCACAGACTCTACACTGAACGGACCAGCATTTGTCTACCCTTTGCCGATAGGTGCAGATAAGCTGCTGAATCCCATTCGTGATAGGGATTGTGGATTGAAATTATTTCCCATGAATGAGGAATTTCCAGTAAGTGCGCGTCATAAATTTCTGTTGATTGAGTGGAAGGTGGTGAGTTCTCCTTTAGGCCTCATGCCCACGGCTGTGGCGGACTCTGCTAGCGGAATATTACAGTGGAGTCCGCCACGGCGCCCCCCAAAACCCCCATACTCACCTCCCAGATCTGCCGCGATATTCCCATCGCTCGAGCCTGTGCGCATGCGCAGTACAGCGCATGATGCGCCAGCAGTGCGAAATGACGTGGGCGGGGACGCGTATTCATGCGATACTTTCACTGTGCTACAGCGGAAGTATAGTGCGACAACCGGCTTCCATTGACTAATGGAAGCCGGCTGCGCGTATTCCCACGGCAATTAGAGCATGCCACGGTTTCTTTCATGCAGTGGAACTGCGCGCGTGAACATTGACCTATTAGGTTCAATTGGTTCTGCCCCTTAAAACGTGGCAGAAATCCGGCCATAGGCATTAGCCCTTAATGAAAGTCTTCAAGCAGAAGCCGGACAGACATCTGTCTAGGATGACTTAGTGATCCCCCGGAGGTCCCTTCCAACTCTACTATTCTATGATTCTATGAAATATTCTCCTCTAGAGAGAATGCTTCTAGAGAAGAAATGTGGTATTCTTCTGCACGAAGATGGAGACAGATGTAGGTACAGTAGAACACCCATGCAGTCTCAACAGTTAAAGGGGTTGTCCCGTGATAGCAAGTGGGGTTAAGCACTTCTGTATGGCCATATTAATGCACTTTGTAATATACATCGTGCATTAAATATTGGCCATACAGAAGTTATACACTTACCCCCTCCGGTGCTGGCGTCCCCGTCTCCATGGCGCCGACCAAAGCTGCCTTCTCCCTGGATTAAACGCGCTTGCGCTGAAGGGGCCGCTCCGGCGTGCTCACGCCGCACAGGTCTTCTGCACATGCGCAGACCAGCTCTCCGGCACGAGCACGCCGGAGCGGCCCCATTCAACAGAACAGAAGACCAGACAGCGCAAGCGCATCTAATCGAGGGAGAAGAAGGCTTCGGTCGCCGCCATGGAGACGGGGACACCAACACCCGGATGGGGTCAGTGTATAACTTCTGTATGGCCAATATTTAATGCACGATCTATATTACAAAGTGCATTAATATGGCCATACAGAAGTGCTGAACCCCACTTGCTGCCGCGGGACAACCCCTTTAAGGCAGTCCTACGGTCATACAGCTCTGTGCAAACGGACATGTAATATAGTCCTGTGCATGAACCCTAAAGCTGATCACTGGGTGTTCTTCTCCTGGTGAGGCATCAATCTGCTTTTTCTAGTGAGTCTTGTATTAGCCTTCATATGGAGACTGGTGTCAATCTGCCATAGGAGAGTGGGAGAATGCGGGACAGCTTGTGGGCTCAGGTAAATGTTGGACTCATAGCTTCATGTCCAATGCAGCTTTTACAGTATTTTTATACACATTCCAACCCACTTATATTGGTAACTAAGATGATTTATTTTATTATAAATAGATTAACCCCTTCTTGCTGCAGGGCGAACATTTATGTCCTGCAGCGTCGGTGTATGTATGGAGGGGGTTGCGCGGCGATCTCCCATCATACACCACAGGCCCGGCTGTTTCTTACAGCCAACACCCGACGGCAACAGCTGTGATCAGCCACACGGCTGATCAAAGCTGTTAACCCTTTAAGCGCCGCTGTCAATTCTGAACATCATTCGGGGTTCCTGTACGGCCCCCTGTGATGAGATCGCAGGGAGCTGTGTGGGTGTCATGGCAGTTGAGGGCTTTCCGAAAGGCCTAGGGCTGTCATGGCGGAACGCCTATCCACCCCTGTGGAGTGGCTTGATAGATTGCCTGCCTAAAATAATTTTTTTAACGTTTTTCAGTACATTTTATGGTACATTAAATTGCAAATACAACTCGTCCCGCAAAAAACAAGCCCTCATACAGGGACGTCGATGGAGAAATAAAGGAGTTCTGATTTTTTAAAAGGGGGGGAGGAAAAAACGAAAATAGAAAAAAAGGGTCATGTCCTTAAGGGGTTAAAACTTACTGTACATTCAGATGACTTTTCAGAATGAGGTAGAACAGTGTATCTGACCATGATATGACTTGTCCTGCATTTTTCACTAGTTTTCCCTAAGCTGGTGGGTGTAGACTAGCTGCTATAATGTCTACAATACACAGCACTATCTCGCTTATATACAGAGAAGCAATAGCATGAAAGACATTGTAGAAAAGTACTGAGCAGTGTAGATGTGATCCTAGTACTGCTGAGACAGTAAAACGAGTGTCTATCACTCGTCTTCTCCTCCCTCCCCCTCCATAGACGTCTGTGGGCAGCTTGTAATCTGCCAGTCAGCTCATAGTTGGATTTAGCAGTTTTCGCACAGGCATTGCATATTTGTGCCTAAAGCCGAATCCACATGATTGTATTTGCACGTGTATTTGTACGGACAAAATTTGCACGTGCAATACGCAGTGATAAGAACCCATTGTTTTCAATCGGTTCATTCACAAACATATATTTTTCACGCGCAATTCCATCGCCAAAAAAAAAATACATGACATGGTCTATTTTCAGAACATATGAAACGAATGAGGATAATTAGCCGTTTGAATGTACTGGACCGCTGTAGGATTTTTTGTGAGTGCAAATGCGCACGATTTAGGCCCCCTGCACACAGGCAAAAATTCCGTGGCAGAATTTCCCGCAGAATTTCCGCCCTAGAAAACGGAATCCTAGGCAGGCGGCCGCGAAACGCTCTATTTCTGTGCGGGTCCTGCAGAGGCCCGCACAGAAATGTCAGTAGTGCCGGGACGGCTCCGCTCTGTGCATGTGCTGGCTGGCCAGCAGCCGGCACGTCACCGAGCCGGAGCCATGGGAGCAGGTGAGACCCACACTGGTCCCTGCAGGGGCGCGGGTCGGATCCCGCTGCGAGAATTTTCGCAGGGGATCCGACCCGGCCATCTGCAGGCGGCCTTAGTAAGAATCGCAGTTGTGTATGCAAATAAACAACACCCAACGCACAAAAACGGTTGCAAATGCACATGCAAAAAACACGTATGTCCGTGTGAATCCGGCCTAAGCAAACAGTTTAGGGCTTATGGTGCGTTTACACGGATCGATTTTGTTCCGAAAATTGTTCAAACGAGCAAAGCAGAATGAGAATCGTGCGCTTCTTGTTCGTCTTTTTTTTTTTTTTACCTGGCAAAAAAAATAAAAATCTTCGCCGGCTCGTGCGCTTGGCGGGCAGTTTAAATACTGATTGTTCATAGGTAAACACTGAACAATAAGTAAACGAGAACCATGCAGTCTAAGCAGGCTGCCCGAGCGCAGAAAAGGTGGTGATGATGTCATCGGCTCATTCGTTGGGGCAAGCAAGAATTATTTCATTCTCATACAGTGTAAAAGGGGCAATAGGTGGGGGGAGGGGCGATAAATGGAGTAAAGAAGCATTTTGAGTTTTTTTTCTGATAAGGTATATTGCAAAGTTTTTTATATTCACCTGCACTTACCTTCATCCCGCTATCATTCATGTTATACAGCATTAACCCTTCTGTGGACAAACTTCAGAATATTGTAACATATTATATAGCAGATTCAGAGGAGTTCAGTTACGTGGCTGCGATCCAGCGAAGTCACTTATTGGTTTTTGTGTTTTTTACATCATTGAACAAGGAGGGTAGTACTGGAACAGAGCCGGGTTATTTTTATATGTGGAGAGTCCTGATTCTCCGTCTCCAGACAATGTTTCTCATATTTCCATCAATATTTTAAAAATTCCAGCTGTAAACTGCAATACTCAGTAGTGGATCGCCTCGCAGCACAATGTGACAACATGGCAGTAATAGAACCAGCCGTAGTGCACTACAATGAAGAATTTAGGCTGAAATTTAAAAAAAAACCTTAATCTGTACTAAATTTTTATTGCAGTAGTACTTCTTTTTTGTATAGTTTATTCTGCCTCTACAACCTGGGGCCATCGCGCAGTAAGTGGAATTCTCTTCTTCATTTTGGGATAGCGGTCAGAACTGTGTAAATCATGATATTGTAAGAGATTAGAATGAAGACGATCATTATAGAAGCTGGAAAGAACAGTTGAAAGATATATATATATATATAGTGGGGTACAAGGAAAAGAGAGGCCCCCATAGCAAACATCGAATTGGGTCTTTCACCAAGGTTTTGGTTCTTGCTACCCATGATAGAAGCACTATAATCCCCTCCACAGCCTTTCCATGACCATTTGGCTTTTGCTTTTTAAGGCCGGCTTCACACGGACATATGTGTATGCGTATTTGCGAGCGCAAGACATAGAGAATAGAACCCATTGATTTGATTGGGTTTGTTCATAACTTGTATTTCGCGTGCACATTTTGCCTGCGTAAGGAAAAATATAGAACATGTTCTATTTTTCTGTATATTTGCGCACCAAAGGTCCCCATTGAAGTCAACGGGGGGGGGGGGGGGGGGGGGAATGCATGCACAATATGCAAGGAGATGCATGAAACACTGCGTAATTGTGCAGGAAAAAGAACTCATCTGGAACTCATTAAGACTAATTAGCCATTCTTTGTTTACCGCGCAAATGAATTTGCCTTGCAGGTGCATAGGGTACAGTAAAATACGGCGATGCGGGTGCAATAAAGTACCATTCATTCTGCAAAACCGCTACGCTCCGGTGCGTGCAAATATGCTTACACTCATGTGACACCAGCCTAAGAATGCAGTCCCTTTGTAGTGGAGAGATAGACAAAGGTTCTTTAATAGCCTATTTTATAGGCTACCTAATAGCAAAGGAAAAAGAATAAAGATGAGCGAGTGTACTCGCTAAGGCAAACTACTCGAGCGAGTAGTGCCTTATGCGAGTACCTGCCCGCTCGTCTCTAAAGATTTGGGTGCCGGCGGGGGAGAGCGGTGAGTTGCGGGAGTGAGCAGGGGGGAGCGGGGGGAGAGAGTGAGAGAGAGATCTCTCTGCCGTTCCTCCCCGCCCCCCCCCCCCCCCCCCGCTGGCACCCGAATCTTTAGCGACAAGCAGGCAGGTACTCGCATAAGGCACTACTCGCTCAAGTAGTTTGCCTTAGCGAGTGCACACGCTCATCTCTAAAAAGGAACCAACCAGGATCTGACTCTCAAAGAATGCGAACAGCCGATACGTCTTTCGCTTGACACATGCTGTCGAAGGGAAATTCAGAAGGTCCCTATATAAATATTGGGTTTATGAGTTGGCCAATTTTATCCTATGTGTCTGAGCAGCATAAGAGTCTCTACAATGTATGGAACATGTAAACTGCAGTAACAGGTTGCAGTGTACACTAATGCCTAATATTGTGTAGGTCCTCTAGTGCTGCCAAAAGAGCTCTGATCAATCAAGACAGGATCTCATACATACTATTCTTATAATAAGCAAAAGGTGCTTGATGACAAACTGGCTACGAGCCGAATCCCCGACAATATCAGATGTACTACAGCAATTAAAGGGATGATTCTTGACAATACAGAAGAAGCTTTATCCAAGGGCTAATTATAACTTTGGATCTCGATTCAAAATAGTCCTAAACTAGTAAACAGAAAACCAAGGGAGGACACATGTTGACATGCCAAGAATTTCCATCTTTATTCATTTATTCAGTTATTTAGCTGAGTTATATCCGTTAACATATACCGTGTTTCCCCAAAAATAAGACCTACCCTGATAATAAGAGCCACTCCGAATTCTGGGGGGGGTTGCTTGAAATATAAGCCCTCCCCTGAAAATAAGCCCTAGCTTGGCTACATGTTAAAAAAAACAAAAAACAATACTCACCTAGCAGCCAGCGTTCAGTTCCCTCACTCTGGCCTGCGGCACTGCTGCAGGCTGCCGTGCCCTTCTTCACGCTGACAGCAGTTCTTCCTGGTAGTGGGGCATGAATACCCCGCGTCCAGCAAGCTAATGCTCTGGTTGATTAATCGAGCGCCGCGTCGGCCAATGAAAGGCAGTGCTGGATTAACCAATCACAGCCATTCAATGATGTAATTCAATGAATTGCTGTGATTGGTTAATCGAGCGCCGGCTCTCATTGGCTGACATGGTGCTTCCTGCTGGAATAGGCCACTGCTGTTAGGGAATATTCTTGTCAACAATTTGCATCAATGTTTAGGTAGCTGGTACATGTGAAAGTAAGATTTACAGGAATGCCAGGACCAAAGTAGCAGAACATTGCCAAGAGTATCACACTACCACCGATGACTTGCCTTTCCATATTACATCCTGGTGCCATCTACTTCCCAGACATGTGAGGCACATGCACCTGGCCATACACTTAATAGAAAAGAAGATGTAATTCATGAGTCTAGACCACCTTCCTCATTGATCGGTGGTCCAGTTCTGATGCTCACATGTGCATTGTGCATGCTTTCAATGGTGGACAGGTGACAGCATGGCTGCTTTGTCCAGTCTGCGGCTATGCAATCCCACACACAGCAAGATGTGATGCACTGTATCTTCTAACATCTTTCTATCATAGCCTTAAGGTTTCAGCAGTTTATGCTACAGTGGCTCTTCTGTGGGATTGGACCAGAGGGGCTTGTCTTCACCCACCATGCACTTTAATCACCCTTGGATAAGCCACTTTTGCTAGGTACTAAAACTGCATACCAAGAACACCCCACAGGACCTGCAGTTTTGGGGATGTTGTGACCCAGTCATGTGACCATCATCAAAGTCACTCAGATCCTTACACTTGCCCTTTTTACCTGTGTTGGTGTAATCAATTAATTTAGGTGATATTCAAATAGCCTTATCAAACAGGTACACCTAATTATATACACGATGCATCAGAGAAGAAACACGCTTACATGTTTCTAGCAGTTCTTTCACTTTATTGTTCTGATCCAAGAGTTTACATTGTGTGGCGACCCCCGACAAGGTTAACAATTGAGAGTCTACAGAATGTGTGATTACAAAGGTTAATTATAGCAAAGCTCCACGCTCAGCACTGTTAAAAATTCACTACAATGCGTGTATTTGAGCCGCACTTCTTGCTGTGCACACAGCACAAATATTATGCATACAACACTACTGCGTAAAATATAATTTAATATTTGCACACCTATTTCCAACACATCAACTTCAAGAACTGAGCACTTGCTGCCTAATGTATCCCACCCTTTGGCGAAAACATTATCATCCCACTATGTAAGGCACTTATCAGGCCTCACATGGAATACTGCGTACAGTTCTGGACACCGGTGCTCAGGAAAGATGCTACAGTACTGGAGGGGGTTCAAAGAGGAGCGACTAAACTAATAAACAGAATGGGAGGACTGGAATACCCAGAGAGGCGAACAAAACTGGGATTATTCACCTTGGAAAAAAGATGGTTAAGGGGCGACCAAATAACCATGTATAAATACATGAGGGGACGATACAAGGATCTCTCCCATGATCTGTTTATACCCAGGACTGTGACGGTAACAAGAGGGCATCCGCTACGTCTAGAAGAAAGCAGGTTTCATCACCAACACAGAAAAGGGTTCTTTACTGTAAGAGCAGTGGGACTGTGGAACTCTCTGCCTGAGGACGTGGTGATGACAAAATCCATAGAGGATTTTAAGAGGGGACTAAACATCTTTCTAGAGCACTATGATATTACAGGATATAGATATTAGTTGACTGTCGGCGTTGTTGATCTGGGTCTTGGAGTCAGGTAGGAACTTTTCAAATGTTGATCCAGGGATTATTCCAAATGCCTTTATGGAGTTGGGAAGGAATTTTTTCCTCCAAATGAGCTAAATTGGCTTCTGCCTCATTGGAGGTTTTTTGCCTTCATCTGGACCAACAAGGAGTTGAAACAGGCTGAACTAGATGGACATGGTCTTCATTCAGCCTAACATACTATGTTACTATGTTAGATGCCGATCTTATTATATTCACTTCACCTGTTGGCTGGACCTGAGCTAAAGTTGGTATCTGTGTGTTCTGTATAAGAGATTGTCTCTCAATGACAACTCCTCTCTATATGCTTTTTTAGGACATTGCCCGCTCATGACCTCCTTATATTGGCCAGTGTGGAGAGTTGCTTACAAATGCTCTGACAGACCAAGCCTGCCCATGTATTATATAGTAAGCCATTAATTTGAATGGCCAGAATGTAATGCTGTACTAATTTTTCCCTGCAGTAAAATTTTTACCACTGAACCACAAGTGTATTCCGGCCACATGTATGCATGCATAATACGGACGAGTGTCCCAACATGACTGCGGCTATCATGACTTGCACCCTGACTGTCATAGATTCTATGATGCTTAGAGTTTAGCTCAGGATTCTGTAGTTAGGTCAGGACATGCAGCCGTATTACAGACACATAAATTTGCCCGGATTACTATGTGTGTCACCAGCCTTGTGCAGAAGAACTGGCCAGTGGCAGATTGAGAAGCCCGTTTCAGAAGCGATAGCCACAGCATTCAACTGTCTCTTGCTCCGGCTTCATTTGGCAAAGGTTATCCATATAAGACAATCCCTTTAAGTATACAGAGAAAATGAAGCCGCTCACCAGCAGGATGCACACACTTGACCGGAATCAATTGCAGAAGACAACCAGAAAAGGATCCGGCATCCATAAAATCAAGGCTTTATTGAGACATATTAAAATTCCAACAGGAAGGACATACAAAGGTTCGACAATGTGATGCGTTTCATGCTGTCACAGCTTGACTAAGAACTGCTGTCACCGCTTGAAACATGTCAGAATGTCACGCCACTGTATGTTCTCCCTATTGGGATTTTAATATGTCTCCATAAAACCATGGTTTATGGATGCCGGATCCTTAACCCCTTTAAGTAGTATGACAATAAGGGATTAGTCACTACCCAGAATTGCAATCTTTCCTCCATCTAGATGGGTGGTGGCACCTCAGTAGCCCAGGCCCACGTCAGATTGGGTGGTACAACGCAGGTAGACCATTTATTTTGGTAGCAATAATAGATAACAAATCTTTGCACTGTTGTTTTAGTCACTGTACACACATGCGTTAAATAGCATAACTCCTACCTGTCTGGCTGCTAACTCACAATTCTCTCTAACACAAAGGCCTAGCACCACAACACGTCATAGCAATATCCATGATACTGTTCCCAACTAGGGTGTCAGTCTAGAGAGCGTCCTCCCCTGTCAGACTGGTGATATTCCCAATGCTTGGTCCACACCGGACCTTAGGCTTGCAGTCCTCTCAGCTCCTTCTGAGCTCTCTGTCTCTCCCAGTGTGGTTCCTCCAACCACACCCATACAACCATTGCTTCTAATCAGCACTCAGTATACCTGTTCTCAAGCCCCCTGTAGTTTATTCTATGTACTGCACTTGCTACAGTAGGTTGAACCATTTTGTGTATGATATACTGTACATTGGATGTTTTACTACCACCATAAAATGCAGATTAATAGAACACATTTGTATTACTCTAATGTAATCTCACCTTTTTTGTTTTTCTCAAATGATGAAATAACTATTTTTACTTGTGAAGTACAATATACAGGAGCAAGATGAATGACAGTACATTATAACATGCATTTTTAATGATTCTTCACCCATTTGGATTACCACAGTGCATTATCTACTGCTCAAGTAGCAAAACAGTGTTTCTAAATGGCTTCAATAGCCTGCTGGCTTCTCTATCTATAGTGCTGCATTTCTCAAGACTGTGTCTGAGGCTTTAGAGTGAGCCAGATTTTTAAGATGGACTTAAAATGTCAAGTTTGATTTTGTACAAATTTAGACTGATTTATTAAATGTTAAATTTACTGACATCACAACCTTTAAGCATTTTATTAGAGAATTGCATTCTGAGCAATTCGCTATGTAATGTTTCTCCAAGAAGAGGTTCTCTCCGTGTGCTGAGGGGCAGGAAGATGGTCTTTGGAAGGGGATACTTAATTAAATTTTATTACTAGATACATTCACTTCAGCAACCGGACAGTTCTGATAATACCAGGGTGGAGAAAATGAAAAAATGAAAAAAAAGGGCCAGGGACGATATGAGACAAACTGAAGAAACTTACTTTATTGGGGAGGTGCATAGGTCCTGGACAGACCCCCATCAACTCCCTGTATCCAGAAGTGCAATGATCCACGTCGGTGATCCAGAGGGCACAACTGCTCAATTCGGATGAACAACTATTCTTGTAATCATTGCACTTCTGGTATTAGTTACTGCTCAGAGGATTGCCCTCAAGCACTTTCTGCCTTTTTGATTTTTTCATTATCTCAATCCTGTTGACTTTGGACTGCTGGTTTGGACGGATGGCTGTGATTGACGCTGTCCATAGTCGATGTCCATACCGGACGATGACTCTCTCCAACTTATTGAGGTGTATATATAGGGCCAACCAGGCTGTCAGGTGTCATGGTGGGAGAGCCTCAGCCAATCCACAAGCATCCCTTGAGCATGCTCAGTTCCACTCTGCTGAACTTTGGCACACGAAGTAATTTTGGTGCAATCTTTGATGCATTACACAGTCCATTGCTGTAGCAACTTCTTAAACATTCAGGGGAGTTTCTTACCAAGACACTCTATCTCATAAAGAATGCCACCCTGACAATCAGTCCAACCTCTGAAAATTCCAGTAATTAGCTGAATTTCCTGGGAAGGCTCTGTCTGGGCTCACATAGGGGGTCAATGTAATACATTACTGGTCTGCTAATCTGCTGGAGGGGGTGCTTATCACTTAGTGACTCTCAACAATGGCTAATTCAAGGAGATCCTAGGTGGAGAACCTCTGTCATGACCTCCATTTGCCCTAACAGGACATATGGATAGTTTGATTTCATAAGAGAGTCTCTTTAAGCACATTTGATAATCTGAAGTGATCATTAGGCTTTGATCTTGTTGCAGCTTGTTGGTCGTGACAACATCGTGGCATGGTGGCTTAAACACAGGCAAAGACCTGTTGCCCTGTTAAACAGGTCAAGGGTTAATGCACCATGTGCAGAGTCTGCTGGTGTTGTCTGTCTTTGCTGCATGGTTGCATGCTGGATTAGTCATGCCTGGGAGTAAGGTGGAGATGTGGTTTTCTATTCACTCTGCCAGTGTTTCAGGTGCAGATTGGCTATATATTCTCATCCCTCCTGGAGAGCAGTGCTGCTTATTCTGTTCCATAGTGGAGTACTTGGAGTTTGGAGCTCTGCTGTGCATTTTTCTACTTGCAGATAAGGTTCCTTTCCAGTTTGTTTTGTTGCTTCTCATTTCTGTTTTTGCTTTGCCTGTCGGTTCCTCTCTCCAGGGATTCCTATAGGAATCAGGACACAGAAAGAAGACCGTGGGGCCGCCTTTTATCGAGGCAATGACCCCGCTTTAGGCAGGGACCCATCACCTCCCTGTTAGGTTAGGGCCAAGTTTCCTTCCCTCTCCCTGCAGGGGTGCTACCGTCCCGCATAGCGTGATGTGTGGCTTTTTCCAACTGTGTGTACGTTACCTGTTGCCGTGTTGAGTGTAGTACTATTGCACGGTCTTTACATCTGGGCTACGTATTTCAGTTGTGGTGGCCACTGCTCTTCGGTGCATTAGTCTATTTACTAAAGTAGTCGTGATCATCACCCTGTGTCCATACTGAGCGTGGTGCTTGTGAGCTGCATGGACGTGACAGATCTTTATACTTTTTTACCTCCACCACAACGCCGCTCCCAACTTTTTTAGTAGGTGATGATATTCATATCGTCAGACATTGACCTCGAATCCTGATCAGACAGTTTTACGCCTATTATGACAATTATTACATATATTTGGTTCTTTTCACATTTTAACAAGTCATTTGTTCTTGTTCCCATAATGTTTCAGCCCACCAGGATTCCATCCAAAAAAGAGGGATGTCATTATAAAACTGGTGCAGGAAAAGTGGGGAAGCAGCAAATTTGCTTATATGCTAAAAAGGACCTTTGAAAATTGATAGATGGAATCTGACTGGTTGCTATGGGCAGCTTCTCTACTCTTCATTGTGTTTTTCTAAGATCTTTTTTTTTCTAGGCCCGGGCTACATGGAGACTTTTTATAACATGACTTTCCAATTTTAACTATTAAGTGACCGCTCCAGTCCACGGTTGCATTCACCTCTCAGTATTCCTCTGAAGTTGTAGTTTGATAGTTAAAATCGGAAAGTGGTTCTACAAAAATTTGACAGTCGTTTTACAACAATTCCCCACGTAGCCCAGCCATTAAGGGGTTGTCCCATGAAAAATATTACTATAGTTAAATGCAGTCCATAATTGTAATCATTTTTTTGTATTTACACTTATTCAAAAATGTTTCTATCCCAAATATACCAGGAATAATCTTAGAATCTTTTGACTCTGTGTCCACCTCAGTAATTGTTCCAAGGTGATCACATGTACTCAATCTTGCTTCTCTGTCTGCTCTACTGCATTGAAGCAAGACTTAGTAGGTGTGACCACCTTGGCACATTTACTGAGATAGACTGGACACAGAACAACTCTTCAAAAGAAACAGCAGGTTGCGCTATTCTAACATCAGTCCTGGAACATCTGGGGATAAAAACTTTTTGAAGGCTGCTTCACATCTGCTTCTGGGGTTCCATTTTCCTGCTCCATTATGGGAGCAGCAAAGGAGAATCCCATGGCTAAATGGATCTGTTTTATGATGGAACCAAACAGCGTCAAAATGGACCCCCATTGACTCTAATGGGATCCATTTGGTCTCCACTCAGCTGTCCGGCATTTTACCAGGAGGAAAAATTCCGGCATGCATGATTTTTCTTCTGGTATTTTATGCCATATCTGCAAACAGAGGTTCTAGTACAAATGTGAAATCAGCCTAAGACATGAGAATTAGAGATGAGCGAACCTACTCATCTAGGGCAATTTTGCACTCGAGCAGTGCTTTTTCCGAGTAACTGACTACTCGGACGAAAAGATTCGGGGGCGCCGGGGGTGAGCGGGGGGTTGCAGAGGGGAGTGGGGGGGGGGGGGGGAGAGAGAGAGCTGCTCCACCACGCCGCCCCCTGCCCTCCGAATCCTTTCGCCCGAGTAGTCAGTTACTCGGAAAAAGCGGTGCTCGAGTGCAAAATCGCCCTAAATGAGTAGGTTTGCTCATCTCTAATGAGAATACAAAAAATGTACGTTGAGTTGTGTCCAACTCTTGGATACTCTGTAGACCAGTCCTCCCATGTTTCTCTAGTCTCTACGGCTGCTTTCAATTGCCTGATGACCATCTCCGTGTCCTTCTAGTGTCCAGCCAATGTGCCTTTTGTCTTCCCTGTTTCCTTTTACCACTGACCATTCCAAGTAGCATCTCTTTATCCAGTGAATTTGCCCTCATCACATGCCCAAAGTAAGTCAGTCTGTCTGCTGATCTTGTCTTCCAGGAACACCTCTGGGTTGATACGGTCCAGAACAGCTTTGTTGGTGGCCCTAGTTGTTCAAGGGATTCGTAGAAGTTTTCCTCAACAACACAGCTTGAAAGCATCAATTTTTCTTCTGTCTACCATTACATCCACATTTAACACTATGGGCTTTATTTAACTATAAACACTATTTCTCATGGGATAGCCCCTTGTAGCATTTTTGTGTGAAATTTTTACCACAATTTTCCCATTGGCTGCAAAGCACAAAAAGGCACAGAAATGCATGTATATATTCATGTGAACGCTCATGTGCAGTAATGCACGGGTTTTCATAGAAAAAAAAAATTGACGACCTTGCTCTTAATCATAGTGTGGGTCTTTTCATTTTACATCGCCCTCCATTTGTGAGATGAAATGTACTAAGCCCAGGTACAATACGCAAAGACCATTAATGCTCATAGGCATTATAATTGCACAGGATACTTCAGTGCATTACAAATGAGATTTTAATTGCATGTCATGAAAATCAGAAGTGGAACAGTCGAACAGGGCCAGCCATTGTTCCGGATTTCTTCCTTTGATAAGATTATGTGAAATATTCTATGTAATTAAGTGGAAAGCAGCAGAGCATTAGCGTTCCCATCGCCTCCTCCCTCCCATCCCGCGCTCACACTGAACCTTTTTATCTGCGGTTGGAATGACTGTGCTTTGGATGGAGCTTTGTGAATACTATTGATAGCAGCGGCCAGATCATCACAAGGCTTCATTTTGGTGAAAAAAAATAAATTAAAGAACGAGAACTTTATTTTGTTTTGTGTAAGCGAGGATTTGAAAAGAGGCCATCTGTAGTGATCCAGATAAGTGGTTGATGCAATATAGAGTATTTAAATAGATTATAATCCTATTACAGAGATTTGGAGATGTTGCACCATATGGTCCCTTGGGATTGTATTTCTCATAGCAATGTACCATTTGCAAAATTTGAGTAAGCCAATATGAGAAGAATCACATCCCGATATTGTAATATTGAAAAACTCAAGATATTCCTTATTTCACATCAATGTGCACGGTCATTAATATAAATCATGTCTTTGCTCATGCATTAAAGGGACCCTGTCATGTACTTTATGCTCTCCTCACTGGTGGCAGCATACAGTAGGGACAGATATGCTGATTTCAGCAGTCTGTCACATATGGAGTAATGGGCAGGATTATCTGCAGTGGTGTTTAAGAATTTACAGCCTTGGGTTTGCAGCCTCCAGCAAGAAATGAGTCCAGCTTATTTATGAGGTGCTGCTAGCCCCGCCCTTCCTCTGTGATTGGCAGTTTTCTCAGTATAAAGAGTAATTGCTAGAAGACTGTCAATCAGAGTGGATGGGCGGGACTTGCAGGACTATATGAATAAGCTGGATCTCCTGTCTTGTCGGGAGCGGCAGGGAAAAAACTAGTCAAAATTAGTAAAACTCCCCCTGAAATTTTCACTTTTTTTGAATTCAGATTTTGAATTTATGTCTCATGTAAATATATTTGATGCAGAACTCAGTCACCTTTAACCCTTTCCAACCCACTGTCTGACATCATTTAAGGCTGTACAGCTCCAATGTTAGAAGACGTCCGTCGGGGTTCTCTTACTGTATACTGCCAGCCTCTCTGCTGTCAGAGACTATCCAACGTGTCATCTCATGCAGTACTGGCTTTAGCCAGCATATAGTGCTGTTGTATAATGGCAGAAAAAGAGTAAGCCCCCTAGGAAAACCAGGATACAAATTGGATTGAAAAGGGTTAAATGCATTTTTAACCCCTCAGTGACATAACTAATTTTAGCCTTAAATCGGAGTAACTCATATATCCCCATTGTGAATCATTGATTCTGAGCCTTAGTGAACTTTGCTGTGACGTACTGCAAACCAGGATTAAGGGGGTGGTGGGGTGTGTGTGCAACAGAGACCCCACTGTAAAGTAAGTTGACCAACTGCTTTATTTGTATGGCTATGTCCCTGGAGCGCAGGGTATTGTTTACTCATTTTAAGTTTTATACTTGACGTGACGGAGACCTAAATTTGGATCCCATTGATGCTCTCCATCTGTGGATGTCTTTGTGACAAGAGAATTCCAGTGGCCGCTCTATACCGGGTATGTGAAAAGCCACCAAGGACTTCGGGTGTGATGGTCTGCCCTTTCTTGGGGGGGTCCGGTCACACCAGGTAGGTCGCCCCCGCTATTACTTGCACACCTTCACTTCACCATTGGAGCACTGCCTTGGTTTCTAATTTTAGCCTTAAGAACCAGTAAATTGTTTCCCTTCTAATCTTTTCATCACTGTAGCTGTATGACACCTTGTATTTTGCGGGACGAGTTCTAGTTTTTATAGAAACCAATGTTGGGTACATAAAATGTATTGAATACCTTGTACCCCATATGTGATAATATGCTCTCAGATTGGTGTGTGTGTGTGTGTGTGTGGGGGGGGGGGTGGTAACATCAACAAAAACTCATGTTTTCCAGTGAAATACTATTGATGATCTATCATGAGGATAGGTTATCAATAGTTGATCGGCCGGGGTCCGTCGCTCGGGACCCTAACGGATCAGCTGAGCGGTTGCATGCTGTCAGTGTCGCAATAACACAAAAGTCAGAGCGGAAGCCTTCGCGCCGACCTCTGTGTAGTGGCTGGTGCTTGTAACTGCAGGCACGGCTCTTATTGAAATCAATGAGCTACAAGCGCCGGCCACTACATCAGAGGTCAGCGTAGAGGCTTCCGTTCTGACCTCTGTGTTATTGCAGTGCTAACACCATGTGCGCCCTCAGACGACGGACCCAAGCCAATCAACTATGGATGACCTATCCTGATGATAGGTCCTCAATAGTATTTCACTGGAAACCCCCTTAAAGTTCTTAAAAACTGCTGCACATCGCCCAGTAAGTGACAGGCTGTTGAAATCAGCATTTCTGCCACTACTTTATGCTGCCATCAGTGAGGTCATCATAAAGGACACGGTGGATTTGTTTTAAATAAGTAAAAATGCTGTTCTGTAGCGTTTTGTGTCATGTTGTCTTCCTAATCCTCAGCATACAGATAGAACTTGTGATGCCTTCAGACAGGAAAACTTTTTTCATGACAAATATAGTATACATGTTAGAGTTTAATAAATAAATATGGTCAACCGGTCTAATGGTCGGGTTTAAGGGAATTGTACAGGATTAGAAAACCTGGCTGCTTTATCAGGAGCAATTCCACAGGTATCTCTGGATTGTGCATGGTATAGCAGCTCTGCTCTATTAAACTGAATGGGCTGCGCACCAGTACCAGGCACAACCCATGGGCAATAGTACAATGACTGCAGTGTATTTTGAAGTAAGCAACTATGGGGTAGATTTTCTATTTAAAACATTATGCCAGAATCTGTCTTATATGTCTTGTGCCACATTTACTGTATTTTTAAGCACTTTCGGACAGTTTTTCCGAAAGTGGCCTGGCCTAAATTACACCAAAAATTGCAACAAATTGCACAAAAATTTTGGTTCAATTTTTGGTGTAAACTAAGCCAACTAATGGATGGTATAAAGTTAAACTAGACAGTCTAAAGGTTCTGCAGATGTATCATTATACAAAGCCATTGTCATAAATCTGGTTCCTTCAAAGACTGTCTAGTCTTAGTTTGCACTGTCTAATTACTATATTAGACACTATGAGTAAAAAAAAAAA
Organism: Eleutherodactylus coqui; assembly: GCF_035609145.1. NCBI lineage: Eukaryota > Metazoa > Chordata > Amphibia > Anura > Eleutherodactylidae > Eleutherodactylus > Eleutherodactylus coqui. Next base: position 247,791,127 of record NC_089841.1, on the reverse strand, counting down.
GCAAGATTCATATCATAAATCAACGGTACTATGTGTTTAAGACATTTCTTACATGTACCTTAACAGTTTTGAAAAGCTGAAAAACTTGACTTATCCTGGCGGTGAGGACTTACAGTTTACAAGGGAAGGAGGAAGGAGACAGTAGGTGAGCATAGAAACTGCTCATAGGATGTTGCAGAAGGGTTTATTATTGGTTGTCCTGAAGCTGTGGGTTTTTAGGCTATTTTTGAAGGTGTAGAAAGTCTGATTCATTAGGGTAGTGAGCTCCAGACCATGGAGGATGGATGAGAGAAGTACTGGAGATGTTTGTATGAAGAGCAGACAAGAGTAGAAGAACAAAAGAAGGTTTTGTGAAGATTGTGTGTTGGAGGAGGTATCATGGCTTCAGATCAGAGCTGTATGGAGGGGACAGGTTGTGAATAGCCTTGTAAATCATTGTTGACATTTTGAACTGAATTCGAATAGCCAGAGAAGGGAATGGCAGAGGGAAGAGACAGAGGAGTAATGAGAGGAGAGGTAGATTATTAAGGTAGCGAAGCTGATGATGAATTGTAGAAGTGCAAGGGTGCTCGATGGCGGGCTACGGAGAAGGATGTTGCAGTAGTCTAGGTGAGATACGATGAGGGCATGAACAAGCATTTCTTTGAGAAATATTTTTGAGGTAACAGGATGTGATAAGCACCTAGACTTGTGGTTTGAAACAGATTGATAGTTCTGCTGGGGGAGAGAGAGGGATGGGAGAAGATTATGAAAAACGCTTTACCTATGTTGAGTTTTAGAAAGCAGATGTAGATGATAGTCACTCTGAAACTCTGCACATCAAAGTGGTAATAATATCTGCGACAGAAAGGTAAATTTGAGTGTCATCAGCCTAAAAATGGCACTGAAAACCGTGGGATTCTATCAGCTGTCCCAAGCCAAAGTTATTGGTGCATTGGAGTACGGGGTCCAAGGACAAAGCCTTAAGAAGCACCAATAGAGAGAGGATGAGACAAAGATTAGTGTGCCAGTGGTAGACACTAAATGTTTCGTTTGTAAAGTATGAGTAAATCCAAGAAAGTCGTGTTTCAGAAGGTTGGGTTTGTAACAGGAGAGAGTTGTCGGCAGTGTCGAAGGCAGAGGACAGGTCTAGAAGGAGAAGTACAGAGTCATGCTGTGAGGCTTTGGCAGTTAGTAGATTATTACTTTTGTTAAGGAAGTCTCCATAGAGTGGTGGGATTGGAAGCCAGATTATGGCTGGTCAAACAATGAGCTGGATGTGAGGTGAGTGTATAGTTAAGGGTCTGCATGTTGTTCAAACAGTTGTGAGGCAAACAGGAGTAGTAGGATGGGCAATAGCTGGACAGAGAGGATAGGTCAAGGAATAGATTTTTAAGGATGGGTGTGATGGCTCCATGTTTAAAAGAGAAAGTAGAGGCTCCAGAGGTTAATGATAGGTTGAAGAGGTGGGTTAGGGCTGGGATAAACACAGTTTTAAAATTGGGAGCGAGGTGGGATGGAAATATGTCAAGTCTACAGGTCATGAGGTACGATTTAGGGGGGCAGATTGAAAAGTTTATCAGAAATGGTAGAGCAACAGGTTATGGGAAAAGAGCACTGATCGGTTGTGTAGAGGGTCTAGATAAAGGAATATTTGCCTTTTTTTACAGCAAACTGTAGTAATGGGGGTTGTGATCTTTACACCATCAAATAATGGCGTAAGGAAGAGAACATAGTCGAACATGCCTACCAAGTTGCACCCAATTTATCATGCACCACCTGCCAGTTTAATTAAGTTGGCACGGGTTATGCCATTTTCTCAGTATTTTACACTATGGAGAACTTGGGGCAAGTTACCTCAAGGGTTCACTATCTCCAGGGTAAGATGATTGGCACAAGACATCGCTCAACACATTTAGTTCTAAACTTGCAGCAGCCGGCTTTATCTCTTCTTCTCAGTTATGCAAATTACATCACAAACATGAAACTAAAGTCTCTAGCTAAATATATTACTGCCTCCCGGCTGTCAAGGTCTTCGGCTTTGTTAGGGAGCTGCTTCTTTTTCTCCATGCTGTAAACAAGTGAGGAAAATTCACCTGGTCCATGCAAAGTAAGCAGTAGAGTAAAGCTTATATACTTAGGACCCCACGTTAGGCCAAGAAAAGAGTAAGGGTGCTCTCACTCATGGACGCAGCAAAGTGCTGTAATTGAAATCACAGCGCTTTGCCGCGATTTTACTTTCATTTTCAACTGCAGCTCCCTGCGGCCAACAGCGTGTTTTAGCGCACCCCATCATTATGTTTCAAAGAGTTTTGTTGAAATTGAATTTAAGGTTGGCAACACTCTGCCTCACAGACCCCGCGCAGGGGGCGACGTTCAATAATGTAGAACAGAGTATCGTTAGAATTAAAATAATTCGTTAGTTTTATTAGAACGGGGGATGGGGTAGAGGAGGAGGGAAGAGGGAAGTTGTTATAGTGGGCTGGGTGACACTTGGGAGACAGGGGGGGGGGGCTAAAGTGAAGAGGAAAGAAATAAAGGGGTAAAAAAGATCAAGAACATTAACAATGGACAGGGTATATTCTCCATAAGTAAATTTAGGTTTGTCAGCATCTCATTTTATTTCTCACCAGGGTGGGGGGACCATATATCACCCTCCTCTTTAATGTGCATGTGAATGTCGGGTTGTTTTAGTGGTTGCTTTATTATTATCCTTTTGTTTTTTGTTTTTTTGCGTGTTATTGTGGGGGATTCTGCCTATAGTCTCATAATATAGTTTAAGTTCGGTGCTTTAGTGTGGGATATCCAGGGGCTCCATACCCCTTCAAAAAGCGGGACAGTGTCTTGTCGTATGGCTATGAGTTTTTCATTTATCATGGTTTTATTGATACGAGTACTAGAGGTTCATATGGGAGCGTTGGCTTACGCCACTGTTGAGCAATCAATATTCGGGCTGACATCGTGATGTGTTGTAGTAGTTTAAAGGGAGCGTTACGCATTCCCTTGGGTTTGTCTCCCAGGAGTAGCACGAAGGGGTTGTGTCTGAGAGTTGTCCCAGTCACTGTAGCTATAAGGTGGGAGACCCTTTTCCAGTAGGTCTGCGCCACCGGACATGTCCACCAAGTGTGGAGTTGAGAGCCCCCTTTGTTGCATCCCCGGAAGCAAGTATTTGGTGTTTCTGGGTAGATTGCATTTAATCTCTTTGGGACCAAATATGTCCTATGCAGGACCCTTACTGAAGTTTCTGTCAAGGCTACTTGCCGGCTGTTTTTGCTTATATTTTCACAGCAGTGATGCCATCGCTCTAGTGTTAAAGATGCATTTAAGTCTGATTCCCATTGTCTCATGAAGGGGTGTTTGGAGTCTGGTAGAGTCTTATTAAGCATATTATAGAACTGCGAGAGAGTCCCTGGGTGAGTGGGGTGGAATTTGCATATGGCTTCCATAGGGGACATTTTGGTTTTGGTTGAGGGAGGTAGTATGGAGGCCCAGAAATGGAATATTTGTAGCTTCCTCCACCATTCCTGTGGTGGTGGCCTATGTTGGCTGGTGAAGGTGTGTATTGAGGTCAGTTTATCGTGTATGAGAAAATCATACAGGGATGTTAGGTTCTTTGTTTTCCACCATGTGAATTGTGATACTTCCAAACCCAGCGGAAATTCTGGGTTGAGTAGTAGTGGGGTAAGTGGAGATGGGATATTTGAGGGGTTCCGTTTGAATCTGGTTTGTCTCCATAGTAAAACAGAGAAAAAAGTGAAAGGGGCATGTGTTCTAAAGCCTGGCGGGAGAGGGGTCTTAGTCCAGAGTAGTACTGGCCATGTGTGCGGGGAAAATTGTGATTCCTCTATGGCGGTCCACAATGGGGCCTGGCGTCCTGCATATATAGGTGGAATCTGTGCTAAACGGGCAGCTTTATAGTATTTAAGGATGCAGGGTACCGACGGGCCTCCATATTTTTTGTGTAGACACATTATAGATTTCGAAATTCTGGGGCGTTTGTTTGCCCATATGAAGGTGAATATTTTTTTTTGGAATGCGTTAAGGGTTAAGGTCGGGACTGGGATGGGGAGGGTCCTGATTAAGTAGAGTAATTTGGGTAATAGGGTCATTTTAATGCTGTGTATACGGCCGATCCATGAGAGATAAGGGGAATCCCATCTCTCCAGTTTAAGTTCTAATTGGCGAAATAGTGGATCATAGTTGTGCTTGTATAGGGAGTTTAGTCTATTAGTGAGTTTTATCGCACCCCATCATTATGATGGGTGATGAGGTGCACTAAATGGCCAAAGATAAAGCAGATAGCGCTCGAAAATCGCAGCGCTAGAAAGCGCCGTCCAGCGCCGCCGTCAAGTGCATGTCTGTGAGGCCCCATTGATTTCAATTGAAGCGTTATACCGCCTGTGAGAGAGTGGCCTAAGCTTACAGAAGTGCTGTAACAGAGGTAGATGCAAAAAGCCCAGGGCTAGGCGTACAATGTCTGTGGCATAGGGCAATTGCAATTGCTTGCTTTGCGCAGGAAAATTGCGCATGCTGTGCGCAATAACAGGACGTTCGTGTGAGACCGTCCTCAGGCTTCTCCAGTTAATAGTCTAGCAGTTTAACCCCTTAAGGACCAGACAGTTTTTGGTCTCAAGCATAAGACATATTTTTTCATTTATCTGTCCTGCCATTCCGGATCATATAGTTTCTGCCGACGCAACCTAAAAACACCTAGTTTTTCTGTAAGGCTTATGCTTTCTGTTTTTACCATTTTGGAATATTCATCCATTAGTGTTTTTTTTACCACTTATTTATGCCTTACCATCTCAAACATTTTTCTTTTTTTTTTACTGGTGTTTTTTCATCCTCTCTACTGCTGATTTATTTAGGGTACAAGCAAAATCAAAATAAAACACCATTCCTCCAAGTTTTCCGTGTTGTTCTGACAGTAAATTTTAAAGAAAGTCGCCCTCTGTCTACTGTGCCTTATTGTCTCTCTATGACTATTCGAAAAGGTGCCAACCCCACCCGCAGAGACCCTTTCATCTATACGCATTGCCAAGCCCAGACTGCTGCACAGACCTCTCGTTTTAAAGAAAGCCCCCAACTGTGGAGCAGTAGTGCGTACACAGCACAGGTGGCGCTGCCATTGTCCTATCAGCTACATAGAGTATTAGTTCCATTATCAGTAATAAGAAATTCAGGAGAGAATAGTGAAGTATTCTGCTGTAATGTCCCTCGAGTTTGTTGTCTTGTTTTTTTCGAGATTGGCAACTATATTCAATGGGAACTCAATCAATGTATCCATTTAGTCGGGTCCGACTCTCGGTGACTTTATAGGTGAATATTCTCCATGCTTCCCTGTCCAGCTCGGCTTCTTTTAACTGCTTGATGCACATATTGGTATGGTTTTTGATGGTGTTGAGCCAGCGTGTTCTTGGTCGGCCCTTTCTTCTGGCTCCACCGGTCTTTCCCAACATTATTGACTTCTCTAGGGAGTTTGCACGCATGACGTGGCCAAAGTAAGTCAGTCGCAGTCTAGTGACTTTAGCTACCAGCGATGTCCCTGGTTTTATGCGATCCAATGCTTCTCTATTACCCTGGCTGTCCATAGTATTCTATGGCAACTATATTAGTGTTGTACAATTGGGCATGTCCATCTGCAAGGAAATAAAATTGTGAAAGAATCTATCAATGTGGATCTAAAAATTAAATGATTTGTATAGTCCAGACTGTTGGCAGCACATGTTGGGTGCACATCCAACACTATTAGGTAGGTACAACTTTAGTACTGAGTGTAACTCGCTGTTGGTTGCCACTTGCCTAGCAAAAGACGGTTAAAGGGTGAATTATTATTTACCTTGTGTGTAATAATAATAATGGTTATGTTGGCGACAGTCTTGTGACTCAGTGCGCTGAGGTGCACGCAGACACGCATGAGTTCATGTGAAGGAGGCCGAATAGTTGTTCCTCTTTGAACTAAGGTGAGAGAAGGATAAGAAGAACACTTCGAAGCATCCCAAGTCCTGCAGCACTAACCGCTGCGGGCGCTGGTGTGTATCATCTGCTGGCTGATCCGATTAACATTTATTAATACTGATAAACTGCTCGCTTTATTTTATATCTTCACTGTGCCTGAGGTTCCTTCCGGATACCTTGTCACTAATTCTTTACAGATGGATTCTTTTATAAGATTTCAGTCTGCATCTCGAGCTGCGAGTTATTGAGCTTCCTTATAACAATCCCAAGTCCAGTACTTTGCATTTCTTCTTAATAAGCTAAACCTGAAGGATAAACAAAGTGGCACTGAAATAATGTGTGTGTGTGTATATATATATATATATATATATATATATAGGTGCAGTCGTGCTATCGGTTATTGGGTTTTATTGGTGTAATTCACAATAAACACATTCCCTAGAGTCTAGTTCTGGTTACTTCCAATCCCATTATTTGGGTTCTGCCTTACTGAGAGTTGACAGAGGTCCGCATGGGCCGACATTTCTTCATGGGCCGACAAGTTACTTACCATTTAGTCTTATTTATTTATCAGTTGGTTCTTGAAGGATTGTCCTTGAGCGCTTCATACCTTTCTTTGTTTCCTCTTTGAGTCATGCCACAACATTTTGCTAACGATAAAGGGGTTTGGCTGCATTCATATCTGCATCAGGTTTCGTTTTACTAATCCGTTTGGGGAGGAGGAAGGGGGAACACCTTGGTCAAACCGGTCCATCTTCCAAAAAAAAAACCTTAAAAAATAAATGTGGTTTTGCTGCAATTTGTTGTATTTTTCTAGCAGTTGTGGTAAAATGCAGCAAATTGCAGTATTGCAATATCTTTAATGTGGCTTTGATGCTCAGCGGCCACATATGTCCAGGTTTCGGGATGTCATTGCTCTACACCTGGAAGTGCAGACCAGCGGAGACTGGGTTCTGGCAGAGTGGGAATCATGGGTGCGGGAAAGGGGAGTATCTTTTCATTGATGTTGGTACTGCAGGCTGACCAAATTTTGGATTAAAGAAGCCTACGGATAAGGCGGACTTCATATTTGCGCTGGGACCTCCGCTGCAGATCTGGCACAAAATGCATGCAGCACTTTTTTTTCCGTTAAAATGTGGGCAGCTGAGTGGCAACCGAACAGACCCCATTATAGTCAATAGTGTTCATTCAGAGCTGCTCGGCTCCATCAGAAGACGGACCCGTTCAGCCAGGGGATTCCCCTCTGCTCCTCGAATGGAGCAGGAAAACAGAAATCCCCCCGACGCAGATATGAAAACTGCTTAACCTCTTTAATGATATCAAGATACTTTGGTATGACTCGAAGAGGACTGTGTGCAAAGCAGCCCAGGAGTATTGATTATCTAGAAGACATTTGTAGGGAGGAACTAACCAAAATTCCAATTTAGTGTTAGGCCGGCTTCACATGGGCAAGAGTCTCATGCGAGATTTATGCGTAGCGAGATGCACAAATATGAACCCCATTCTTTTGATTGGGGTCATACACATGAGCGTATTTCTCCCACAATTCGATGTGGGAACATAGTTGCAGCATCTCTTATCTTTGGGTTTGCCCTCACATCACATCGCCCATTGTCTTCAATGGGGTCGGCAGCAGCATCGTACCGCGTGCTAGGTGTACGTGAGATGTAATGCGATGCGAAGTTTCCCCTTTGATCGCTACTTCCCCGAAGTGATTTTGATATAAAAATGCCTCACACTCAGGGGAAAAATTGCATTTGGGGAGTGCGATATTGGGCGTGATTCATGGCACGATACCGCTATCGCCCGTGTGAAGCTAGTCTTATGTGAGTCTTATTTGTAGCAACAGGAAACAATTGGTAGAGGTGATTGCAACTAATGGGAGATCTATAGGTTATTAAAATTAAGCATTTAACATACACAGGGTAAGTTATCAAAGTACTCAATAAGGGAGCGTCTCCACAGTGTATTTTACATCAGGGGTTCCGTCACAACTGCCAAAAACAGCACTGTGACAGAGTCCCCAAATAGAAAGGAACCAGTCACTTGCATTAGTGAAACAGCCGCAACTTTAGTGTCAACGACTTCGTTCATTTCCATTATATATGGAGTAAAGAATAATGTAGTCAACTAATAGTGATGAGCCAGCATTGCCCTTAGCGAGTACCTGCCCGCTCGAGAGAAAAGGTTCGGGGGCCGGCAGCGGGCAGGGAGCTGCGGGGAGAGCGGGGAGGAATGGAGGGAGATCTCTCTCTCCCCCCCCGCTCCCCTCTGCTGACTGCCGCAACTCACCTGTCACCCGCGCCGGCAGCCGAACCTTTTCTCTCGAGCGGGCAGCTACTTGCTAAGGGCAATGCTCACTCGCTCATCTCTATCAACTAAGCTATTCTATACTCCAAAAGTAGTGCTGTGCAAAAGTTTTAGGCAAATGTGGAAAAACTGCTGCAAAGTAAGAATACTTTCAAAAATAGAAGCGTTAATAGTTTATTTTTGTCAATCGACAAAATGCAAAGTGAATGAACAAGAGAAAATCTAAATCAAGTCAATAATTGGTGTGACCGCCCGTTACCTTCAGAACAGCATAAATTCTTCTGGGTACACTTGGACAAAGTCAGGGATTTTGTAGGATTATACTCGTAGTGAGGTGTATGATTACCCATTTATACCAAACAGGTGGTAATGATCATGATTTTCATATGTAGGTTGAAAAACAGTCATTAACTAAAAGAGACACAGCCGTGTAGGAGACTTAAAACTGGGTGAGGAGCCTCCAAACTCTACTACAAAGGTGAGGTTGTGGAGGACAGTATCATGTCACAGGTCATACATCATGGCAGCCTTTTTCCACATGAACATTAAACATCCACTGATCTACTTTGGTAAAAAGGCTTTCCCGTACTACACAATCGTTGAGCTATCTGCAAGGTAGGTCATCAATAGTTGATCAGTGGGGGCTTGCCCCTTGGGATTCGCACTGATCAGCTGATTGAAACGAGTGAGCACCACTTGTATTCCAGTCCATACTAGGCACAGCACCATACATTGGTATTGCAGCTTAGTCCCATTAACTTAATTGGGACTGAGCTGGTCTTCAACTAGCTGATCAGCAGAGATCCCAAGCGGGATCAATGGTATAGTCCTTGAAAACCCCTTTAATATCAAACTTGCAAAGTCAACAGAAGTTATTGAAAATAGATATTCTCACCTTTTTGATAGTTTTAGGCAATGTAAAACAATAATAATTAGTACAAAGTCCCAAAGGATTTTTAAAGGCTTTTAACAGAAGAATCAGAGGAGTATAGGAGCGTAATGGCTTACTGTCAGATCTGGCGCGTTAATGACTGTAAATCAGAACCGTAACTATTCCTAATGTGAAACATCCTTATTAGAAAATTCCCAGTTCAATTCAAGACGTTGAATACAAAGGATTATCAAAGGGCCAACAATGCGGGCGTTATCGCATCCAAGCAGATATGCTTGTAAACTCAGCATAAACTCTTATTTGCTTCGACACTCAATGGGGCAGATCTACTAGACCTGCACCTAGTGCAAAGTTACGCCGGCTTCATGGTGACGCAATTGCATTTGTGCTGTGCAAACAGGCCGTGTGTTTGCGCCGCAAAGATGCGTTTACACCCACGTATTTCAGCCGATTGGGTGTTTTTTTGCGTGCTGCGCAAATGTGCAGAAAATAGAGCATGTCATGTATTTTTTTGCTCAACCTAGACGCCAACATGTGAATGAACGCATAGAAATCAATGAGTTCTATTCACTACTTATTGCCCATGCAAAATTTTCACGCATGATACGCTCCGCAAATAGAGCTGCGTGAATCTGGCCTTTGGTCACACTCGCACATTTGTTTTTTACCACGATTACCATGGCGGTTTAAATGCCACGGTAATGGCGGTATAACACTCCCATTAATTTCAATGGAGCCTCGCAGGCATGCGTCCGAATGCACCACTTTCTAGCGTTGCGATTTTCAATTGCTGTCCACTCTATTTTTCCACATTTAACGCACCTCATCACCCATCACAATGATAGTATATAGCCACCAGAGCGGTGGTCACAGGTACACAAACATGCATTCATGAAAATGTTCAAATATTTTCTATAAGGCTTCTTTCTATAAAGTGATACTCATATGGTTCTGTGTAGTGCATAATACTGGCTAACAGTCTGTTGGTCACATCCATGCTATTAGAGCAGGCGGGCTGCCCAGCCCATTCTAAGTGTAAGGGCTTCTTCAGATGGCTGGGATTTAGTCCTGTTATGTGGCTTAGATTATTCACTGTAAATGCGTAAATGTAAACAGCTAATTATCTAAGCCTAACATGAACCCCTAACCCTAATTGTCCAGCCCCAACAACAATCTATACAGAAGCTGCTGCTAGAACCTTACAGAAGTCACCCAATCGGGAGCTAGGGGTGTGACAGGGGCGTTCATCCATGCAACTCTTGTCATGCCCCTAGCTTCCGGTGGTGACAAGATATAATAATACCCTTTCAGTATATGAAGTTACATAAAATGAGTGCTTAATTTTTACAGTTTGGTAGTTCTCAACATTCGTATTACCACAAAAGCTTGATGTAGGGACAAATAAAGAATTATATAATGTTTTGGCTGCTTTGTTTGTTCCTACACCAAGCAGACTCAAGAATATAAAATTTTGTTTTCCATCTCTTAGCCTATTAAATAAAAGCAAACAAAGCCTGATTACTGGCAAATCTATTTTGTTTCCCAAGAAAGTACGATTAGAGTGAACCATGTCCCAATGCAGCTTTCAGAAGACATGACGGAGATGCATAAAGCTGGAAAACGTGCAAAAACATTGCTAAAGACCTGGAAGTACATGAATCGTCTGTTAACAAATTAGCTACATACTTAAAAAACTCAGAGGGCATCCTGTTAAGGGAGTGGACTGAGATGTTTGGCAAAAAAAAAAAATCAAAACCAGCAAATACTCACCTTTTCTGGGTTTACACTAGAGATGAGCGAGCACCAAAATGCTCGAGTGCTCGTTACTCGAGTCGAACTTCCCGCGATGCTCGAGGGTTCATTTCGAGTAACGAACCCCATTGAAGTCAATGGGCGACTCGAGCATTTTTGTATATCGCCGATGCTCGCTAAGGTTTTCATTTGTGAAAATCTGGGAAATTCACAAAAGTGATGGGAACGACACAGAAACGGATAGGGCAGGCGAGGGGCTACATGTTGGGCTGCATCTCAAGTTCCCAGGTCCCACTATTAAGCAACAATAGCGGCAAGAGTGAGAACCCCCCCCCCCCGCACTGTCAGCATAAAGATCGTTCTCCTCTGCCACAGCTGTAACAGCTGTGGCAGAGAAGAACGATGTTAGCCCATTGAATTCAATGGAGCCGGCAATACAGCCGGCTCCATTGAAAGCAATGCGCTGCGGGCGATCGCGGGATGAATTTTCGGGAAGGGCTTACATATATAAGCCCTTCCCTGCAATTCATCCAGAAATGTGTAAAAAAAAAAATATATATATATATATATATACTCACCTTGTCCCGCAGACGGAGTTCAGTGGCGGCCGGCGGCAGTTCTCTGAACTGCTCTCTGTAGTATTCAGCAGCCGGGGATTTAAAATCCCCGCCTGCTGAATGAGCTGCCTCTGATTGGTCACAGCCTGACCAATCAGTGGCAGGTCTCACTCACACACCCATTCATGAATTCATGAATGGGTGAGTGACTGCTGCCTCTCATTGGCTCAGCGGGACCAATCAGATTGGTCCCTGCGCTGAGCCAATGAGAGGCAGCTGAGAACTGCCGGCGGCCGCAGCTGAACTCCGGCTGCAGCGGAAAGGTGAGTATATATATATTTTTTTTATTTTTACACATTTCAGGATGAATTGCAGGTAAGGGCTTATATATTTAACCCCTTCCCGACAATTCATCCCGCGATCGCCCGCAGCGCATTGCTTTCAATGGAGCCGGCTGTATTGCCGGCTCCATTGAATTCAATGGGCTAACATCGTTCTTCTCTGCCACAGCTGTCACAGCTATGGCAGAGGAGAACGATCTTTATGCTGACATAAATTTTTTTTTCTATTTTTACACATTTTAGGATGATTTTCAGGTAAGGGCTTATATTTTTAAGCCCTTCCCGAAAATTCATCCTGAGATCGACGGCAGCCCATTGCTTTCAATGGAGCCGGCTGTATTGCCGGCTCCATTGAATTCAATGGTCAGTGCTCGTTTAATCGAGACGAGTACCGCGTGGTGCTCGTCTCGAGTAACGAGCATCTCGAGCACCCTAATACTCGAACGAGCATCAAGCTCGGTCGAGTATGCTCGCTTATCTCTAGTTTACACATTTCTTGTATCAGCAGCTCTGGGCTCCCTCCACACATCACCCGCATGAGCAGCTTTTGGGTTCCTTTGTGATGGGACATTAGAAAAGCAAGGAGTAGTGAGTGTTAGCTGGTTTATTACTTCTTGCCATGAAGAACCTATTTAAAAATAAATATATATATAATCTCCTGGACAAACCCTTTAAGATTTTGAAATATCGTATAGTGTAAAATAAAACAATACTAGATGGATTATTTCTGGCTCTGTTGGTTGATTAATCTACGGGGGTCAATTCATTAAATCTGTGAGGTACTGAGGGGCGTGATAGTGGATGGTCGCTACATCGCCCCTAAGTTCCGCTATTATGCCTAGTGGGGCTGGAGGAAGTTCATGGAGGAATAAGATGGCTGCTGGACCCAGGCAGCCTGTGATACCTGCTAGAGCTGAAAACCCTGCTGAGCGTGACCTGTACAGGCAGGGACTGCCTGATATCCAATTGCTGGACTGTTATTTTCTTGTCTGAAGCTAAGGCTGAATTTGTGTTGGTTTTGCTGGACTGAAATAAACGCAGGTCACGCCTGCTCTTGGACTTTATCCCCTTGTTTGCGTCTTTGACTGCCGCCAACCTGCACTCTACCGAGCTGTCCTCCCACAAATCATACAACACAAATGGTTACCATTCCATACTGTATGTATTATAATAGTATGTCAGTATGTAATAAATACCCCACGGCTTTTAAATAATTATAAAAGTCTAGTGCTCAGGATTGGACATTATAGATCAGGGGCTTTCAGCAAAATACATCAATATGGAAAATTTATGATGGTAAGTAAATAGATGTGATAGATGTATGGCACGATAGGCTAACCTAATGGCATTATATATATCAGATGAATGTTGAAAAAAGTGAAACCTTCATTCAGACCCTAAGGCCTCATGTCCACGGGGAAGATCAGACCCGCTACGGATTCTCCATGGAGAATCCCTAGCGGGTCCCTCCTGCCCCGCGGACATGAGCGCTGAAAATAGAATATACTCACCTGCTGCGGGCCGTGCGTGTCTTCCCTTCTTCCCGGCCGGATCTTCTTTCTTCGGCCGGGAAGAAGGGAAGACAGGCATGGCCCGCAGCAGGTGAGTATATTCTGATTTTAGGTCTCCCGCGGATCCGGACGGCTTCCATAGGCTTCAATAGAAGCCTGCGGGAGCCGTCCACGCGGGAGACCCGCACCAAATGGAGCATGGCCTGGATTTTTTCCTGCACGCAGACCCGCGCCTGCAGGGAAAAATGACATCCGCAGGTATTTAACTACCTGCGGGTGTCTAATGCATCCCTATGGGGCGCAGATCTGCGTGCGGGAAAAACGCTGTGCATTTTAAATCACAATTAACAAGTGGACATGAGGCCTAAGGGCTCAAGGCATGAAGTCCAGCGTGCTTCCTCTTGATGACGCAACTAGACAAGATTTCCTTTTCTCTGTCTGAACTCTAGTTGGCATTTTCCCGTGAATTTGAGATCCTTATTATCACCTCCATAAGTTGACTATATATCTCGCTAATGGTGTATCTGCTTTTGTATTAATACAACTCAGATGTTTTGAAATACGACTAATGAGCTCCTGGATGGTCTATCATAGAATGGTAGAGTTGGAAGGGACTTCCAGGGTCATCGTGTCCAACCCCCGGCTCAGTGCAGGATTCACTAAATCATGTCTGTCCAGCCTTTGTTTGAATACTTCCATTGAAGGAGAACGCCCCACCTCCCGTGGTAACCTGTTCCATTCATTGATCCCCCTCACTGTCTAATATCTAATCTGTGTCTCCTCCCTTTCAGTTTCATCCTATGTAAATTTCAGGGCAATCACACTCTACCAAATATATTACCACCTCAGAATGACAATTAATGAACTGTCGTATTTGGCAGGTTTTTCCATCTATCAAATTAGTAAATGAACTTTTTTCATATGAACACAGAACATACAATTTCCATATGAGTATGACACCCTAATGGAGGATCTTATCCAATTAGATGTTGACTGTGGATCAGAATTGATCACAAAGGTTCTACCCTGTCCATACATTACAGCAGGGTATGGAGAAATGTGGCAGCATTATTTGGCCCTTATATACAGACGCAGAAAGCGCCGTCTTGAATTTCTCCAGTGAGGTGGACAGGAAAAGCATCCCGGCTACACAAATAGCATAGCACTGAAGGGCAGTAGCCATGCTATGCAAACAATGTAATGCGGAATCAATTAACTGAGCTCCGGCATTGCTAAACCTCTAGTATTATTATGGCTAATGTTGGTCTTGGTGCAGAGGGCTCTGTTCAATGGCAGTACGAAGGTGATACACATTTGCAGCTTATATACACTATAAACTTGTGTGTGTTATTAGTTTAATTAGATTGTGTTTTTCTATAATTGTGACTTAGATAACGATCAAACCACAATTTATTAGTAAGCAATGCAGAAATCCAAAGGGTCCATTTCTATGTAAACCAAGTTGAGAAACACAATACTAGTGTATAGAGTTCCTAAGGAGTATGATGCCATGAAATACTACAGCCTTTGACATGACAGGATGTAATAGGAATTGTGTATTGAACGCAGCCCTTGCCCATATACCCTACTAGAACATATGGATGCCATCGATAATGGTGTCTATGAGCTGGAACGGAGAGGTGCTCTACAAGAGTGGCTCCTGTTATGGCAAACTTGAGTCAACGTCATCTGGCTGGTCATCATCTAGTACTGCTTTTCCTCTATAGCTGTTCGAGGGGTGGAAAAGACTCTTAGAATAATAATAACCACCTTTATTTATATAGCACATGCATATTACATCACTAGGTATTGGGTTTTGTTCCCAGTGGGGCTAATAATCTACATTCACCTATCTGTATATTTTTGGGTACTCCGGAGGAAACCCATGCAAATACGGGGAGGAGATACAAACTCCATGGAGATGTTGTCCTTGGATGGATTTGAACCCCAGCACTACAAGGCAATAGTGTTAATTACTGAACCACTTGTGTGCCAAGATCTGAACCTGTGGTTATTAGCTGGAGGCTGTGATATGCGTTTGTCTCTGATGAGAACTCCTTAGAAGCTGGCTGTAGAGCAGCAGAGTTTTAAGCAATGCCTTGTGTTGTTGATTGTAATATCTTGCTTTTGAATAACTGGACCAATCAATAGGACGAGGCAGGTCCCATCAGAAGTAATTGCCGACTTTGCTAGCTCCAAAGTTATTAGGAAAAGGACTCATTTCATATTTTTTTGTTTTAAAGGATGTCTTTCAGATCCCCTAAATTGCCAGGTCTGCAGGCAGCAGAGTAGAGTGATACGCTGATTTCAGCGGTCTGTCACTTATACTGATTGATGTTGTTCTTTTGCAAATCTTACTTTTGCAACTTTGCAAAGCTACACTGAAGATGAGTCCATTGAAGCTCATATATGCACACTCCACCCGCCCTCCTCCTGTCTCCAGTTGCTAATTGGCTGGCCTCACTGTGTGCACAGTAACACAGG
The DNA here is from genome assembly GCF_035609145.1 of Eleutherodactylus coqui. Taxonomy (NCBI): domain Eukaryota; kingdom Metazoa; phylum Chordata; class Amphibia; order Anura; family Eleutherodactylidae; genus Eleutherodactylus; species Eleutherodactylus coqui. The sequence goes on along the minus strand of NC_089841.1, from coordinate 247,775,343 downwards.
GACCTGCCAATCAGCATCTGAAGGGAGGGGGAGGGTGGATACATATATAAATATACAGAGTAGAGATGAGCGAACGCGTTCGTCCGAGCTTGATATTCGTGCGAATATTAGGGTGTTCGGGATGTTCGTTATTCGTAACGAACACCATGCGGTGTTCTGGTTACTTTCACTTCCTTCCCTGAGACGTTAGCGCGCTTTTCTGGCCAATTGAAAGACAGGGAAGGCATTACAACTTCCCCCTGTGATGTTCAAGCCCTATACCACCCCCCTGCTGTGAGTGGCAGGGGAGATCAGGTGTCACCCGAACATAAAAGTCGGCCCCTCCCGCGGTTCGCCTCAGATGCGGTGTGAGTTAGATGAGGGACAGTGCTGTTTGTACCGGAGCTGCTGTAGGGAAAGAATTGGTAGTTAGTGTAGGCTTCAAGACCCCCCAAAGGTCCTTATTAGGGCCACTGATAGCTGTGTGTTGGCTGCTGTTAGCAGTGGCAAATTTTTTTTTCTCAAAATCGCCTCTGCAGACCGTTGCACCTGGCATTAGGGACAGAAGTGCTGCATAGGCAGGGAGAGTGTTAGGAGTGAGTGTAGCCTTCAAGAACCTCAACGGTCCTTTCTAGGGCCATATTTATCCGTGTGCAGTACTGTCCAGGCTGCTGTTAGCTGTGCTGCATTTTTTTTTGCTTCTCAAAATCGCCTCTGCAGACCATTGCACCCTCCATTGATACTGCAGGGAAAGAATTGTATAGGCAGGGCCACAACACAGTTATTATTCATAGAATATACGCAGTGCTGCCTTTTGGTGGAAAAAAACTGAAAACAAATCTATTTGTCCAGCCTCTGTCCGTCCTAAGGGCGGTGGACATGTGTGAGCTGCTTGAACAACATTGCTAAATCAGACGCACCCAGCTACGCTTTACTGCTGGCTTCGCCATTTGCTTTCCTTAATTGGGAAAAAAATACCTGCTCTCCAAGAGTTATAATAACTCTGCTACCCTCACGTTCTGTGACACATTAGCAGGGACACAGCACAGTTATTAAACTTAGATTATTCATTCACTAGAGGCAGTGGGGCCTTTCGTTTTCCAAAAAGGGAAAAAATTATATTTGGCCTGCAGTCTTGCGCCAATTTATTTCCTGCCTGTGAAATCAAATCACTGGTAATACAGCATGCTGAGGGGTAGGGGTAGGCCTAGAGGACGTGGACGCGGCCGAGGACGCGGAGGGCCAAGTCAGGGTGTGGGCACAGGCCGAGCTCCTGATCCCGGTGTGTCGCAGCCGACTGCTGCGCGATTAGGAGAGAGGCACGTTTCTGGCGTCCCCACATTCATCGCCCAATTAATGGGTCCACGCGGGAGACGGTTATTAGAAAATGAGCAGTGTGAGCAGGTCCTGTCCTGGATGGCAGAAAGTGCTTCGAGCAACCTATCGTCAACACGCAGTTCTGCGCCGTCCACTGCTGCAAATCCGAATCCTCTGTCTGCTGCTCCTCCTTCCTCCCAGCCTCCTCACTCCACTACAATGACACCTGCTCAGGAGCGGGAACACTCCCAGGAACTGTTCTCGGGCCCCTGCTTAGATTGGGCAGCAGCGGTTCCTCTCCCACCAGAGGAGTTTATCGTCACTGATGCCCAACCATTCGAAAGTTCCCGGGGTCCGAGGGAAGAGGCTGGGGACTTCCGCCAACTGTCTCAACAACTTTCTGTGGGTGAGGAGGATGATGACGATCAGACACAGTTGTCTTGCAGTGAGGTAGTAGTAAGGGCAGTAAGTCCAAGGGAGCAGCGCACAGAGGATTCGGAGGAAGAGCAGCAGGACGATGAGGTGACTGACCCCACCTGGTGTGCAACGCTTACTCAGGAGGACAGGTCTTCAGAGGGGGAGTCAAGGGCATCAGCAGGGCAGGTTGCAAGAGGCAGTGCGGTGGCCAGGGCCAGGGGTAGAGGCAGGGCCAGACCGAATAATCCACCAAGTGTTTCCCAAAGCGCCCCCTCGCGCCATGCCACCCTGCAGAGGCCGAGGTGCTCTAAGGTCTGGCAGTTTTTCACAGAGACGCCTGACGACCGACGAACAGTGGTGTGCAACCTTTGTTGCGCAAAGCTCAGCCGGGGAGCCAACACCAACAGCCTCACCACCACCACCATGCGCAGACATATGATGGCCAAGCACACCACAAGGTGGGACGAAGGCCGTTCACCGCCTCCGGTTTGCACCCCTGCCTCTCCCCCTGTGCCCCAACCTGCCACTGAGATGCAACCCCCCTCTCAGGACACAGGCACTACCGCCTCATGGCCTGCACCCACACCCTCATCTCCGCTGTCCTCGGCCCCATCCAGCAGTGTAGTTCAGCGCACCGTTCAGCCGTCGCTTGCGCAAGTGTTCGAGCGCAAGCGCAAGTACGCCGCCACGCACCCGCACGCTCAAACGTTAACCGTCCGCATAGCAAAATTCATCAGCCTTGAGATGCTGCCGTATAGGGTTGTGGAAACTGAGTCCTTCAAAAGTATCATGGAGGCGGCGGCCCCGCGCTACTCAGTTCCCAGTCGCCACTACTTTTCCCGATGTGCCGTCCCAGCCCTGCACGACCACGTCTCCCGCAACATTGTGCGCGCCCTCACCAACGCGGTTACTGCCACGGTCCACTTAACTACGGACACGTGGACAAGCACAGGCGGGCAGGGCCACTACATCTCCCTGACGGCACATTGGGTGAATTTAGTGGAGGCTGGGACAGAGTCAGAGCCTGGGACCGCTCACGTCCTACCCACCCCCAGAATTGCGGGCCCCAGCTCGGTGCTGGTATCTGCGGAGGTGTATGCTTCCTCCACTAAAGCACCCTCCTCCTCCTCCTCCTCCTCTGTCTCGCAATCAAGATGTGTTAGCAGCAGCATGTCGCCAGCAGTCGGTGTCGCGCGGTGTGGCAGCACAGCGGTGGGCAAGCGTCAGCAGGCCGTGCTGAAACTACTCAGCTTAGGCGATAAGAGGCACACGGCCCACGAACTGCTGCAGGGTCTGACACAGCAGACCGACCGCTGGCTTGCGCCGCTGAGCCTCCAACCGGGCATGGTCGTGTGTGACAACGGGCGTAACCTGGTGGCGGATCTGCAGCTCGGCAGCCTCACGCACGTGCCATGCCTGGCCCACGTCTTTAATTTGGTGGTTCAGCGGTTTCTGAAAAGCTACCCACGCTTGTCAGACCTGCTCGTAAAGGCGCGCCGGCTCTGCGCACATTTCCACAAGTCCCACACGGACGCTGCCACCCTGCGCACCCTGCAACATCACTTTAAGCTGCCAGTGCACCGACTGCTGTGCGACGTGCCCACACGGTGGAACTCTACGCTCCACATGTTGGCCAGGCTCTATGAACAACGTAGAGCTATAGTCGAATACCAACTCCAACATGGGCGGCGCAGTGGGAGTCAGCCTCCTCAATTCCTTTCAGAAGAGTGGGCCTGGTTGGCAGACATCTGCCATGTCCTTGGTAATTTTGAGGAGTCTACCCAGGTGGTGAGCGGCGATGCTACAATCATTAGCGTCACCATTCCTCTGCTATGCATCTTGAGAAATTCCCTGCAAACCATAAAGGCAGCTGCTTTGCGCTCGGAAACGGGGGCGGGGGAAGACAGTATGCCGCTGGATAGTCAGGGCACCCTCCTGTCTATTTCTCAGCGCATACAGGAGGAGGAGGAGGAGCATGAGGAGGAGGAGGAGGAGGGGGAAGAGACAGCTTGGGCCGCTGCTGACGGTACACCGGCTGATTGCCTGTCATCCTTTCAGCGTGTATGGCCTGAGGAGGAGGAGGAGGAGGAGGAGGATCCTGAAAGTGATCTTCCTAGTGAGGACAGCCATGTGTTGCGTACTGGTACCCCGGCACACATGGCTGACTTCATGTTAGGATGCCTTTCTCGTGACCCTCGCGTTGCACGCATTCTGGCCACGACGGATTACTGGGTGTACACACTGCTCGATCCACGGTATAAGGAGAACCTGCCCACTCTGATTCCCGAAGAGGAAAGGGGTTCGAGAGTGTTGCTATACCACAGGACCCTTGCGGACAAGCTGATGGTAAAATTCCCAGCCGACAGCGCTAGTGGCAGAAGGCGCAGTACCGAGGGCAAGGTAGCAGGGGATGTGCGTAGATCGAGCAGCATGTACATCCCAGGCAGTGCAACAGTCTTTAAGGGCCTGGCCAGCTTTATGGCTCCCCACCAAGACTGTGTCACCGCTCCCCAGTCACGGCTGAGTCGGCGGGAGCACTGTAAAAGGATGGTGAGGGAGTACGTAGCGGATCGCACGACCATCCTTGGTGACGCCTCTGCCCCCTACAACTACTGGGTGTCGAAGCTGGACACGTGGCCTGAACTAGCCCTGTATGCCCTTGAGGTGCTTGCTTGTCCTGCGGCTAGCGTCTTGTCGGAAAGGGTGTTTAGTGCGGCTGGGGGAATCATCACAGATAAGCGTAGCCGCTTGTCAACCGACAGTGCCGACAGGCTAACACTCATCAAGATGAACAAAGGCTGGATTTCCCCAGACTTCTGTTCTCCACCAGCGGACAGCAGCGATACGTAAGCAATACGTAGGCTGCACCCACGGATGGAAGCTACGTTCTCTCTCACCATCCAAAACGGGGACATTTCTGCTTCATCAATCTGTGTCTAATATTCCTCCTCCTCCTCCTCCTGCTCCTCCTCCTGAAACCTCACGTAATCACGCTGAACGGGCAATTTTTCTTAGGGCCACAAGGCTCACTCAAATAATTTTTCAGAACAATTTTTATAAGTTTCAATTAGCTTAAAAGCGTTGGAACTTTAACTTGAACCAATTTTTCGTTACACTGGGCTGCCTCCAGGCCTAGTTACCACTTAAGCCACATTAACCAAAGCGATTCACCTGCCATCTTGGTTGGGCATGGCCAATTTTTACTGAGGTACATTAGTACTGTTGGTACACCAATTTTTTGGGGCCCTCACCTACAGTGTAATCATAGTAATTTCTATGTTCTTCGCCTGCACTCATGGTACAGAAAGGTGTGTGGGGTTGGCCTACACTTTAGCTACATAAATGTCACTTGTGCCTTGGCTATACTAAGGCTACTGAAATGGAACTAAGACTGCGCTCCCGCTATACTGCTGCTTCAGAATTGTTACTGGGGCCTGTCTTGAGTGCTACTATTGCTTACATGGAACGAAGACTGCGCTCCCGCTATACTGCTGCTTCAGAATTGTTACTGGGGCCTGTCTTGAGTGCTACTATTGCTTACATGGAACGAAGACTGCGCTCCCGCTATACTGCTGCTTCAGAATTGTTACTGGGGCCTGTCTTGAGTGCTACTATTGCTTACATGGAACGAAGACTGCGCTCCCGCTATACTGCTGCTTCAGAATTGTTACTGGGGCCTGTCTTGAGTGCTACTATTGCTTACATGGAACGAAGACTGCGCTCCCGCTATACTGCTGCTTCAGAATTGTTACTGGGGCCTGTCTTGAGTGCTACTATTGCTTACATGGAACGAAGACTGCGCTCCCGCTATACTGCTGCTTCAGAATTGTTACTGGGGCCTGTCTTGAGTGCTACTATTGCTTACATGGAACGAAGACTGCGCTCCCGCTATACTGCTGCTTCAGAATTGTTACTGGGGCCTGTCTTGAGTGCTACTATTGCTGACATGGAACGGACACGTGGAGAGGACACGTAGTGCCTCAAAAACATCCCCCTCCTCCTCCAACAGGGAAAACATTGTTGGCAAATGCCTTTGCATTGGTTCGTCTGGTGGCAGTCCAAGAATTTCACCTTTACCGACACTACAAGAGAGCCCCCCCACCATCCCCCCGCCACGGCCTACTTAATCCTGGCCACATTCCGAAAACCAACAAAATACAACCGTGCTACTAGGTCCGCAGTCACCACCACATTACCACCAACGCGGTTACTGTTAAGGTGCATATAACCACGGACACGTGGAGAGGACACGTAGTGCCTCAAAAACATCCCCCTCCTCCTCCAACAGGGAAAACATTGTTGGCAAATGCCTTTGCTTTGGTTCGTCTGGTGGCAGTCCAAGAATTTCACCTTTACCGACACTACAAGAGAGCCCCCCCACCATCCCCCCGCCACGGCCTACTTAATCCTGGCCACATTCCGAAAACCAACAAAATACAACCGTGCTACTAGGTCCGCAGTCACCACCACATTACCACCAACGCGGTTACTGTTAAGGTGCATATAACCACGGACACGTGGAGAGGACACGTAGTGCCTCAAAAACATCCCCCTCCTCCTCCAACAGGGAAAACATTGTTGGCAAATGCCTTTGCATTGGTTCGTCTGGTGGCAGTCCAAGAATTTCACCTTTACCGACACTACAAGAGAGCCCCCCCACCATCCCCCCACCACGGCCCACTTAATCCTGGCCACATTCCGAAAACCAACAAAATACAACCGTGCTACTAGGTCCGCAGTCACCACCACATTACCACCAACGCGGTTACTGTTAAGGTGCATATAACCACGGACACGTGGAGAGGACACGTAGTGCCTCAAAAACATCCCCCTCCTCCTCCAACAGGGAAAACATTGTTGGCAAATGCCTTTGCATTGGTTCGTCTGGTGGCAGTCCAAGAATTTCACCTTTACCGACACTACAAGAGAGCCCCCCCACCATCCCCCCGCCACGGCCTACTTAATCCTGGCCACATTCCGAAAACCAACAAAATACAACCGTGCTACTAGGTCCGCAGTCACCACCACATTACCACCAACGCGGTTACTGTTAAGGTGCATATAACCACGGACACGTGGAGAGGACACGTAGTGCCTCAAAAACATCCCCCTCCTCCTCCAACAGGGAAAACATTGTTGGCAAATGCCTTTGCATTGGTTCGTCTGGTGGCAGTTCAAGAATTTCACCTTTACCGACACTACAAGAGAGCCCCCCCACCATCCCCCCGCCACGGCCTACTTAATCCTGGCCACATTCCGAAAACCAACAAAATACAACCGTGCTACTAGGTCCGCAGTCACCACCACATTACCACCAACGCGGTTACTGTTAAGGTGCATATTACCAGTCTGACTGGGGCATGCAGACACCTTGACAGAATGAATAGTGTGTGGCACATAGGTTCCCCATTGCTATGCCCAGGTGTGCAGCTCCTGATGGCGGTGGCACAGGATTATATTTCTCATTGCTTCTGTACAGCATTGTGGGCTATCGCCCCGCCCCTATTAAAGAGGGTCGCTACCTAGCCGTGCCAACCCTGTGCAGTGTGTGCCTGCGGTCCCTCGTCGTGGCAGACGCACTTCTAAATAGACATGAGGGTGGTGTGGCATGAGGGCAGCTGAAGGCTGCGCAGGGACAGTTTGGTGTGCGCTGTGGGGGGGAGGGGGTGCGGTTGGGCAGCATGTAACCCAGGAGAAGTGTCAGTGGTGTGTCATGCAGGCAGTGATTGTGCTTTGTTGGAGGTAGTGTGGTGCTTAGCAAAGGTATGCCATGCTAATGAGGGCTTTTCAGAAGTAAAAGTTGTTGGGGGGGGGGGGCCCACTCTTGCCGCTATTGTGGCTTAATAGTGGGACCTGTGAACTTGAGATGCAGCCCAACATGTAGCCCCTCGCCTGCCCTATCCGTCACTGTGTCATTCCCATCACTTTCCTGAATTGCCCAGATTTTCACACATGAAAACCTTAGCGAGCATCGGCGAAATACAAAAATGTTCTGGTCGCCCATTGACTTCAATGGGGTTCGTTGTTCGAAACGAACCCTCGAGCATCACGGGAAGTTCGTTCCGAATAACGAACACCCGAACATTTTGGTGTTCGCTCATCTCTAATACAGAGGTTTCATTGGATTTATCTCCAGTTCAGCCCTGCAAAGTTTCAGAAGTAAATTTTACAAAATCATTAAACTGTCAGACCACTGAAATTAGTGTGCCTTTCACCATACCCTGCTGCCCACAACCTGGGCTTATCAGTCCTAGCAGGTCTCCCTTTAAGGCTGTGGAAACCATTATGTATGAAAAATCAATACACACATACCTACTAAGCTTCGGCAGAAAAAATGATGCCCTTATCTGTTTTTGCATTGTTTTTTTTCTCTTGCATTTAGAAAGCCTCCTTCTTGGTGTACAAGCTTTTCTAAATTCAAGTTTCTGGCTCAGGTGTGTTGTCAGTACTGGTCATCTGGTCTATCTCATAAACATGCACAAGGTCAGCTCCTCCTCCCCTCTTTCAGAGTCTGTGTAGCATAACCACGCCCACTAAATACTACACAGCTGCCTCTGCTTCCTCTCTCTGAGTAGCAGCCGGTCATTGCCCCTCACTGCTGATTAGAGCAGAAAATTCATCCAAAGTGAATTACTGCCCTCAGTAATAGTAGCTGCTCATTCCTCCTGATCTCTTCCACCATCAGATTAATGATGAATGACTTTATACCAAGGATTTCTAAACGTTTAGGTGGATTAGTATAGTGAAATATAATTATGTAATATTATGGTTTGAATAATTACTCTTATTCTCTTCAAATTTTAAGATGCCCTAAACTCAGGCTGGACTGGCCTTTCGGGGAGCTGGTGGACTCCTCGACTAACTCGTGCATGTCCCTATATGACTAAGTTCCCCTGAGCTGACAGGCTCCACACTGGAAATAATATAATTTCTTTCCCTGAGCTTAGAGTGGTGCACCAAGAGATAGTTACTGTGCAAGCTAACATTGCTATTCTAGCAAGCGGCAGTGCCTATCCTCTCCTTCCATAAGTCCTTCCTCCTGAACAAATGCAAGGACAGGCGGCCCCCTCAGCCTATTAGCATGCAGCATTCAGCTGCAAGCATCCTCACTCTGCGACACAGCTGCAGAGTTGGCATTATAGTTGGGGACCCAGTTACAGGTTTTGCACTTGGGCCCAGAAGCTTCAATGTATGCCTCTGGTTGAAGGAGTATTGTCATCCACAGCATATGCCTTAAATGCCATCTCTGATCACCTTCACTCATCAGAAGAATGGTGGTCTCCTGACCTCCATTCATGAATATCCATCCACCACATTCTCCATACATGTCAATGGAAAAGTGGCTGCATTTGACTGCATCTCCCTCAGTGAAGTTTACCGGAGCTACAGAAAGAGCCTATTGAGCCATAGATTTCAATGTATATTGCTGCACTGACATATATGGAGCATGCAGATCTTGGGCTGTTGGCAGTAATGCAATTATAGCTTGTGGATATAAAGTTAAGTTCTGGTTCCCCCAGAAAAAAAGAAGTCAAAAAGAATACATAAAGTAAAATATTATAGAGTATGTACACAAGTTCAGGTTTTATTTTTTGAGGATCCTTGTTGGGGAGGGCAATGGGTGATTGGCAGGGTTTTGTTATAGGAACCTGTATTTGAAAATGTAAAGCACTTCACATAACAGAACTTCAAGGACTTCAGGTAGTTAGAGCACCTTGATGTACCTTAATGTCAAGGTGATCACATGAGGGACACAGAGTCCAAAAATGAGCAGGTAATATTTCCATGCAGCTGATGGGTGGGCCCCCAGATTAAATTCCACTGGTGGGCCGTTGGCATCACCATCGACACTGCCTAAGCTCCAGCCAAGGACAATAAGTTGGAAAAAAAACTGCTCCAGAGAACAAACAGTTCTTAATATTTACTTTTAGTGACAATTCTCCTCCAGCCACAGCCCATAAAGATCTCCACGAGTTGACATCTGCACACATTGCCAGATCCTGTTCCTACGTCGGCATTAAATATTCATGCGTGCTCTACACAAGTGCTGCTATTTTGGTCTGTTGAAATTAAAATATGAATTTTGCCTTAGAGTGAAAAGCTGTTGAGTTTGTCTGTCGTCTTGTTTTCGCTTATGTTTTTGAGAGATCATATTTTGGAAAGGCGACTTGCAATAGGCAACATTAGTTTTTTAGCAATTTCCACTTTTGTACGAATACAACCCCAACGCCCAAAAAGTTGGGACGCTGTGTAAAATGTAAATGAATGTTAGGGAAAAAAAGAACGCAATGATTTGGAAATTATATTTTCTTCACAATAGAACATATCAGAAGGGGGAAGGGAGATATTTTTCTATTGCAGTTTTGAAAAATGAACTCATTAAGGCCTCATGTCCACGGGAAAAATCAGGCCCGCTGCGGATTCTTCATGGAGAATCTGCAGCGGGTCCCTCCTGCCCCGCGGACATGCGGCCTAAAAATAGGAATAAACTCACCTCTCCGCATGCTGCGGTTCTTCCTTCCTTCCCAGACGGATCTTCTTTCTTTTTATTGCCCGGCGGATGTGCTCGGCACGCCGACAGCATACCGCGCACATGCACCGGGCACATCCGCCTGGCCGAAGAAAGGAGATCCAGCCGGGAAGGAAGGGAGACTTGCAGGGTCCAGGACAGGTGAGTTTTAATTATTGTACGGGTGTTCCGCGGATCCAGACGGCTTCCATAGGCTTCAATAGAAGCCTGCCGGATCCCTCCCCGCGGGAGACCCGCACTAAATGGAGCATGTCCGGATTTTTTCCCGCACGCGGATCCGCGGCTGATGGGAAAAATGACATCCTCAGGTATTTAACTACCTGCGGGTGCCCAATACATCCCTATGGGGCGCGGATCCGCGTGCGGGAGAAACGCTGCGGATTTTAAATATTAATTTACCCGTGGACATGAGGCCTTAGAAATTGATGGCAGCGACACATCTCACAAAAGTTGGGGCAGGGGTAACAAAAGGCTGGAAAAGTAAATGGTATGAATGAAAATCAGCTGGAGGGTCAATTTTCTGACTGTGTATTAAAAGACCATGTTAGAGAGGCAGAGGTCAGAGGTCACCAATATGTGAAAAACTGCATCTAAAAATTATTGTGATTTTCAGAATCTATGACCCTAAAAAAGTTCTAAAATTTCAGTCACCAAAAATTGTGTTACCATTCAATTTATCGCTGGATCGTACGAAACTAAACGGCAATTGTTCAGCGTAAACATTTGCAGTGACTGAACGACGAATGCTAATTGTTTGTCGTGCCATTTACGCAGGCATAAAAATCAAACTATGACTCGTTTGTGTAAACAGGCAATTGTTCATCTATTCACGACTGCCTGTTTACTCTAAATGGAGGCGGGCGTCTGGAAACCATCAATGGCGCGCTCATCATCCAATCAGTGAACAATTAGCAATCCTGTGTGAAAGCAGGAGAGCGATAATTGTTGGCAAGACTGTTAGACACTTAAGGGCCCAACAGTCGTCCCGTGTAAAAGGACCCTAATAAATACTGCAAATCTTTCCAACCAAAGGTCCTGATTTATCAAGACAGGGATTTTTTTATGTCTGTCTTAAAGGAGTTGTCCCTTTCTAGCTGTTTTGATACAGGAAACAGACAGCTCTGTTTATTGCTCATTGGCTGCCGTAGGTACTACAGGCTGAGTCTTATTCACTTCAATAGGACTCAGCCTGCAGTACCAACCCAGGCCACTGCGCAATGTACAGAGCTGTCCGTTTCCTGCACATTCTATAGCAACCTGTACACCAGAAAATCACATTTATGCCATCTATGGGCTGGTATAGACTTGCCGCTTCATTTACATCAGCTTCTAGACTAAATTTTAGTAAATCTGTTGAGCTGTGGAAAGCCCCTTCAACTTTTGAATAAGTGGCAAGTGCAGGGAAAAATTTTAAAAAGTCACATTTTATGCACTGGAATTTGCAACTTTTTTACACCAATAAACTGGCGAAAGTGTTGATAAATTTCCCCAAGAATGTCCACTTTTCTTAAAGGTAATGCACATTTAAGCACATCTAAAGTGCATGTTTGTGATTCAGAACCACAAATCTTCTGTATAGCTAAAGAATTCGGGCCACCTGCGAAAACCGCAAAGTGCAGAATTTATTGCCGCTTGTGGTGTGAAATACAGAAAACTCTGCCGGTGTGAAAGGGCCCTAATGAAGTAAGTTCAGTAATGAACCAGCATGAATTAAGCTCCTAAGTTCCCCTTAGCGGCAGCCAGAATGTTATCAGTCAACTCAATGTGCATGCGGGGGATTTAAAGCTCCGTATCAGAGGTGGAGCTCCAACCCCCCTAGAGGGATATTAACAAATTAATTTGTGCCAAACGCTTGGCCTGAAAACACCGTGTTAAAAAGTTGACATTCAATTCAAGGACAAAGCAGACTGATGGGCAACGTCTGGGCGCCGCGGACATAGAAATGTATTAAATGCAACTTCAACAGAAAGCTGAATAACACCGACTCACACGGAGGCAGAATCGGCTTGTGGGGGACTTCAGCGGGTTCCAGCCGTGAGCCCGGCGTGACCCTGCGTAATGCACTGCGTATGACCGTGTACTCACGCAGGCGGTTATATGCAGGACACCTTTTTTTATTGATTGCTTATATTTCCTGTGCCGCTGCTTAGTGATGACGCGGGTACCCACAGCCCGCACACAATGTCATTACGTATGGGCTGCGGCTATATCTGCAACCATAGAGCACAATGGACTCTTTGTCACAGATTTCGCAGTAAAGTAGAACATGCCGCGTTCTATTTTCCACAAGCGGATTCGACGATTCCGACCCGCTAAGGGGAGCAGAGTTGTGTAATTCAATTCATTTGATTCCACCAGGTATTACCGTGCATCAAACGATCGCGGAATCCGCAATTCCTATCCCGTCGCGTGAGACCGGTCTAAATAGGCAAAAGAGCGGGGAAACTGGAAAATAATTTATTGGTACTTCAATTTGCCTAATAACAATAAACATTGTCTTTTTTACTGCTAAGCTCAACATTTCCCACTTTTTCTGCTTTTGGCGCGGTTATATCTTTATATGTAACTTTCAGCACATTGACAGTAGGTTTGAAGCCATCTTAATGAGCTACCCATATATACTGTACGATTCATCTGATCTGGCTGCCCATTACCCAGTGGATTCAGTTCAAAATATTATCAATGATATACTAGCTGTCCACAACCCGCCCCCCCCCCCCCCCCCATGTATCTCTGACCGAATCTCTCGATACCTTCCCCCATGTAATCCCCGATCTTCAATAGACTTCTTGTCTGCTCTTCACACAATCATATCCAAGATTTCTCCTGTGTGTCCCATACCCCAAAACTCACATCAGCAACCCCAACACATCCGGCTCCCCACCACCTTAAAAAAGGATTTTAAAAAACTACCTCTTCAGAAAGACTACAACCTAACATGATCCCTACTGCCACCACAGTAACATATGAGCGCCTTTTATCGTCCCCTACTGTCTGCTTCCCCTTTCTCCTGTACATTGTAAGACCTCACGGGAAGGGTGCTCTGTGCCTCTGCACCAGTTTGTAACACCATTTAGTTCATGTACTTATTCTTGTCATCTCATGAAATTTAACAGGGTTGGCCCAATTCTACTACTAATAACCTATCCTCAGGATAGCTCAGCAATGGCAGGTGAGCTGAGATCCGCCTATTTGGGACCCAGAGGAATCAGCTGTTGTATACTGAGCTGTTTTGCTGCATGAAACAGCTCTATACACTGCACAGTGGCCCAGGTTGGTATTGCAGGCTGAGTCCAACTGAAGTGAATGGATGCTGTGCCTGCAATTCCAGTCCAAGCCACTGCAAAATGTACAGAGCTGTCTGCTTCCTGCAGAAAAATAGCTCAGTGCAAGAACACACCAACGCAGGGAAACAGATAATCCCTGGCGGTCCTACATGCCAGAGACCTGCTGATCTGCTGTAGATGACCTATCCTGAACAATTGGTCAACAATAGCTAGAAATGGAACAAACCCTATAACCCCTTTAGTGGCACGCTCAGAAAATCTCTGGGGCTCGCTGCACTGACTTGAAGCGTTCACATAAACGATTTTTAGACGCGCAAAATTATCGCACCTGCAAAAGATAGGACATGCATGGCTGCAATGTCCGCATCTAAGATACATGCAGGGAGAGAAGATAGGACCTGTGTTTTGCGCAGGAATTCCCATTGACTCCTATGGGATCTGGATTAACACGCAGCACACACCAAGGATCGTGTGAACAAGCAAATTATGCACAAATGTAGATCACGCCTTTCGCTTCGTTCACATGATTTTTTCACATGTGAGCGGCGATCTTTTTGCATGGCTATTTGTGCACAAAAAAAAAACCGCTTCTGTGAACGAGGCCTAACGACCAACTAATTTTTCAATTAAAAAAAAAAAAAGAATTATCCATCGCGATGGGGGACGACCCCCCGGGTATGTGGGGGCCTGGGAGGAGGAGCTGGGAAGACGTTTCCCTCCGATGGTTTGGCAAAAGGCTTTTGTTCTGACACATTAAGGGTCAATCTTTTCCAGACTACAGGAACTAAGTTTCAAGATACTGTCACTCACGGTGGTACAGAACCCGGAGTGGCTACACAAAGTGTTTCCTCAATTCTCACCCTCGTGTTGGAGGTGACCCGGCAAAAGGGGTAATATGTCCCACATATGGTGGGAATACCCTCCGGTGGCTACACTGTGGGCAGATGTAACAAGCCTATATAACAGTTTGTGTGGTGGGGACGTACTGCTCACCTTTAAGACAGCAGTGTTGTCCATGTTCCCGGGGTCCGTCTCAAAGACTTAGAAGGGTCTGTTGCACTTCTCTGTCCAGGCGGTCAGACAAATCATCCCAAGGTTTTGGCGGTCCACTTCTCACCCTTCTATGATCCAGGCAGTTAACACGCTGGCGAGGTATGAGGAGATGAGGGCGGACGAGGACATGGCTGTTAAGGGGTTCTATGCAGTTTGGCAGCCCTGGCTAGATTTCAGGGCAACCTCCGGAGTCACAGAGTGGGTGGCCCGGGGGTCAGTTTTGTCATAGGTTCGTTGTCCGTCCTTTTCTGCTCGGGTGAACGTGTGGCTTTTGCGCCTCTTGGCACTATGAGTTAAACCCCTCACTCCAAACAGTCTAGTCCATGGAGGCTCCAACATACCAGGACACAAGGCCTTTTTTGAGGCATTCCAAAGACCCATCCGTCACCCCTTTCAAACCCCCCCTTTTTTCTCCCCATGCCCTCCCGTTTACCGTCCCCACCTATGTTCTAAGTGTTGGTTCATTTCCCCTTCTTTATTTCTCCGTTATCTCTTTGTTTTGTTTATATCCTTTCCTCTAGACTAATTAGACTTTTATTTAGGTAGGCCCACAGATTGTGCGAGGAAAGTTTGAGAATGATATAGCCTTACAGGGTGCGAGTCTGTATTTGTTGTATAACAGATTGGATTGCTCCGTATATTATGTATACTCTGTCCTAATAAAAACTTTTTGAATCAAAAGAATTATCGCTGCAATCACAGATCCCTAACATTTTTCTTTTGTCAACTTTGCTGTGAGGTATTTTTTTTCTGAATGAGTTGTACTTTTTAATTGTAACATTTGTTGATTCATATGACATTTTCATCATTTTGTATTCCATACAAGTTCCATATTTACATAGTAAAGGTGGAAAGGTGGGATTTTGATGTTTTTATTTTTTTTCCAATGTTTTTTATTTTTCTTCCACTAGGGGACTTGAATATCACCATCTTTTATCATTTTTATAGTGCACTGCTATACTTCAATATTGCAGTGTACTATAAAGCCTATGAAGCTCAGCCAGAGGCTGAGCCTCGTGGGCCATTGTGAGTGGAAGACCATTCCCTTTTTTATAGTATGTATTCCAACTTAACTAATGAAGGGGACAGTTCATAATCCTAGTCTGGCCACCTGCACAGACATACAGAACATGGCGCTGTTCACACAAGACATAGAACAGGACTGTTCACATCTCATGTCTGGCCATCTGCACAGACCCACAGAACACAACACTGTTCAGACAAATATACACAAACACCATGCATGGAGCAAACACCAGGGTGTTGGAAAACCAGGGCTAGTATATATATGCAGCAGGCCAGTGGGGATTTGCCGGCTGCAGAACTCCACACTCAGCTAGCTCAATTAATACACCTGAGGAGGTGTGCTGTTGGAAACCCATATAGAACAACAGATCCTAGCAGCACCAAATACACACAGTGAAAACTCAGCATTTTTGTGGACTGGAATTGCATATACCCATGCGAATAAGTCCTTAAAATCATGTTTCTTTTGGTTTTCCATTGAACAGTTTTTAAGAAATTTTATTTAGAAGCGAAAGATGCTAAGGGCTAGAGCTTCAGTGAGGCCCATGGCCAATAGTGAATGGTCAGTGTATAGAGGAAGCTGCTAAATTATGTATTTGAAGAAGGCTTAATAGTGGTTGAGCCCCTAGTGAATATTTATGAGCAGACATTATGAATTAGATACAGAAGTTTAGGAGGTCTTTACTGCAAGTTATAGGAAGGCAACAACCCTCATAGTGCAGAATGTATTTATTGCATAGGGGAAGAATTACTGACTTATCTACACCAGAATACTGGCTTACAAAAGTGCAAATTTTTGTAGAAAACCACTTGAGCATAAATTTTGTGACTTTTTTTCCCTCTGCGCTGCCCCGCCACTTTTCCAAAAGTGGTGGGGGCATTCAGTAGGGGCATGGCCACCGTAGACCAACAGATTTATGTACAATTTCTGCCAGAAATTGGCCAGTCATACGATTCAATGTAAGCACACGTAGGTGGCGGGGATGCCTTGAATAGAAGTGTGCACATCTGGGGAAAGTCCAGCGCAGGAAATGCCGAATTTAGTATATTTTCATCATAATTCTAAAATGTTTGGCCAAAAATCAAGAAAAAAACTGTGGTTATGGTAGCTTCTTAATATTATACTGCAGTAAATTCATATTTGCAAGTGTATCTAGCATGGGAATCAATAATTCCTTGGGTTGTAGGACTCCATTGTGCTATGCTGGGAATGTAACAGCCTTTTCCACGAATTACATTTATCCTCTATAGTTGCAACTGTTGGGACCTCCAGGCCTCTTTTACACGGGCGACAGCGATATTGCCACGGGAAAATCGCAGGGATATCACATCGGTGCTCTGTGCGATATTGCTGCGTTTTATCCCGGCGATATTGCGATTTTGTGTCGCTACAAAGTCATACGACTTTGTAGCGCTCTTCTGCCAGGATTTTCAGGGGTATGGAGGGCTTGAAATATAAGCCCTATCCCAAAAATAAGCCCTAGCTGCATATATTAAAAAAAAACACATCACCTAACAGTTGCTGTCCGCTCTGCCGCACGTCTTCTCTGCATCTCCGGCACACTGGCTTGTAGTTTTCCCTCAGCGCTTCTTGATCAGAAGTTCAAAATCCCCACCTCCAGGAAGCTCTGGCTGTGATTGGTTCATCGAATGCTGCAGTAATTGGCTGAGCCGCGGCGCTTGAGAACCAATCACAGCCAGCATTTCTTGGAGGCGGGGATTTTAAACCCCTGACCAGGAAGAGCTGAGGGGAAAGTACAAGCAAGTGTGCCAGAGATGCAGAGAAGAAGTGCGGGGGAGCGGACAGCGGCTGTTAGGTGATGTATATTATTTTTTAATGCAGCTTGATATTTTAGGGCTTTTACAGTGGGATTTCCTATTGCAAAAGTTGTATCGCACTGCATAAAAAACACGTTTTTGTGCAATGAGGTGGAACAGAAATGAAGGCTCCATGGGGAAACATGGGCTACAAAACCTCGCAAATCGCGACAATATTCAGCAACCCACGATTTTTTTTCTCACAATGTAGCAGCCTACAAAACATCACTACTATGAAGGAACCCACAGGAAAGCACAGGCTTCATATACGTGCGCATCACGAGAAAATTGTGTGATTTTGTCGCCGATGTAAAACCGTCCCCAATGATCATGCAAACAGTGGTCCTTGAGTCTCCTGTGTGAATGGAGCGGCACATACAGGATCAGTGTTCTATTCACTTCTATTGTGCTAGCAGAGATAGCTGAGCACTGTGCGTAGCTAGCTTCATAGAAGTGAATGGTGGTCGGCATGCACACACATTCACATAGGGGACTTGAGGTGATTTACGGCGTTCCCAGTAGTCAAGCCACAAGCAATAATAAATGTATCACCTATCCTGTCTATAAGTGAGAAGTGTATTTAGTGGGAAAACAAGGTGTTTTGGTCCAAAAATATATTTTTGAGGGATTTTACCCATGTGCTGTTCTTTTTCCATGATATATAGGGCTATTTTTGATATCTTTTTTTCACAGATCTTTTCCTTTTTTTTTAGTTTTATTAGGGGTAAAAAGCCTAAAAAAAAAGATTTTTTAGATTTATAGTTGTTTATTTTTAAAATTAGTATATTTACATTAAAATAAAGTACAAGGTTGGGTTCCTCATTTTGTTTTGGACGTTTTGATATATAACTTGTATAGCTTTGTATTACAGGGTGCATATGGGGCGGTTTAGGTTGGCATTGGGTTGTTTTTAGAGATGAGCGAGCACGATAGGTAAGGTCAGTTACTCGAGCGAGCATCGCTCATCTCGAGTAACTGCCTTCTGGTCCAAGCGTGAGTGATCTCTCTCACTCCCCTTCCCCGCTCTCCCCCGCCTTCCCCCCGAGCACGCTTGGACGAGAAGGCAGTCACTCGGGATGAGCGATGCTCGCTCGAGTAACTGACCTTACCGAGCGGGCTCGCTCATCTCTAGTTGTTTTCTTTTTTTACGTATTTTTTGTTACATCTTTGTCCTCCATGATGTCATATAAGACCTCTGGGGGTCATTCACTTGGCTTTTTTTTTATTTCACACTTTTCCACTATAGCTGGAGCATCCATGGGTGCCTTAGTTATGGAAGAAAACATCCTCCTTTAGTAATAATAGTCACTAGCAGAGCTGATCGGGATCTGCTAAGACCCTGCAGCTCTGCCATTATAGGGAGCACGCAGTAGTCACGAGACTGTTGGGTCGAATAGTGGATGTAGCACTTCCACTTTCACTATTCACCACATAGCGCTCGGTAGCCTGCAAGAGACAAGGCAAAAGCAGTTAAAAAATGCTTCTGCCTTCTCCTCCAGGTCCTCAGCTGTCAAAGACATCGGAAGACCTTACCTGCTCCTGCTATGTAGCAGAAGCAGGAGCTTTGATACTGCACCGTGTTTGGTTCTTATTGGGTTAATAAAGACATATACTATCAGTTTGAAAAAAAATACATGAAAAATATATAAACACGAAAATGTTAACAAATTGTAATTTTCAAATGATGAGACTTTTCAGTGATAGACAAGCAGATACTGTACATCCCATAGACTGTAGGTACATCTTAATGGGCATCCTCTTGAAATGCAGCAGTCGGGCTGACAATGAATGTCAAAATGTTCTCCTTCAATATGCTGCTTTTTTGTTAATGGCCATAAAACCTGTATTCTGAGTCCTCTGCCGGAGCGCCGCTCCTTCCCCATTGTTTCACAGAAGCTGTTCTGGCGGAGTGATTAATACATTGCATTTGTTTTAATAATTGCTTTCCTTGATCTTCGTGTCGTCGCTTCTGCTGAGCCCCGGACTTAACAATATTCGCATTCTTTTTAATAGACTTTTAGGGAGAAATCCTTCTGCAGTGATTCATGGACAGATTTATTTTCTGGGTTTTACTTGAGTGCATCAGTAAGCAAGATGGCCAAATTGCTTTTTAACAATCTTCACAGGCTTATCGGCAGTTTAATCTACAGTAAGTACTTGGAAAGGGTTAATACCATACAAACTAAAGCCTCATCATGAACAGGCATAATGAATGAGCATCTGCCTCTGGAAGTAGTGGATTCTGGGGCTTCACCTATGAAAAGACAACTGTCCATATTCAGTGGCGCACAGAAAATATCCTTTGCTTCAATGTTTTTCTAATTCTGGACAAACTCTTTAAATCCGCCAGCCTCGAATGCTAATGATGGCAAGTGAGGTATGAATTGACTGGCCTTGCTTTCATGTATTTAGTGCAGCTGATTATAGAGACACTTGTGGACCCATTAGTGGTGCTCAACATTCAGAGAAGTCCTTAAGTCATGCAGATATAAAGAAGGTAGGTGCAAATTTTGCAATATCTGCATCTTATCCAGGTCTTCACACAGCGAAATGGCCATCTCCTAGTTGGGAGTCCCAAACTGTGATAAGATTGGGATCTGTAAAGGGGTTTATTGGGCAAAAACTATTGATGACCTAGTCTCAGGGCTTATTCACACGGGCCAATATACGCTGCCCCCCTAATGCATTGGCTTACAATGCATGAGTGCACAGGGGCGTATTTCCGCAACGTAAAAGCACCCTCATGCTGGCAGCAGCAGCTGCATAGATTCCTATGGGAGCCTATGCCAGCTGCCGAAGAAGGGAGGTGGGAGGGAGTTTAGCAGTGTGACTGCTAAACTCCCTCCTCCTTCTCTTCTCTTCTCCGCCCCTTGCCGCTGTTTGCAATGGGAGGGGGCGGGGCTAAGCTCCACCCCTCCCATTGCTGGCTGCGGACAAGGGACGGGGAGGGCAGGAGCTTAGCTCCACCCCTGCCCCTCCCATTGCAAACGGCCAGAGGGGAGGAGAGAGGAGGTGAGCTGGCGAGGGGGAGGCAAGGGGTAATGTCTCCCCAGGACCCATGGCATTGCGGCCTAGGCACGTAAAACGCCTACTACCATGTAAAATGTAAAAATGTAAATTTTTCCATTTTTTAGTTTTATTAGAGATGGAAAGCTAAAAACATAAAAATACATTATTTTTTATTTCTAGTTGTTTAGTTTTGAAATTAGTATATGTTAGATATGGGGTTACCACTGGGGGTGCCAGGGTCCAGTTGGTGCAGGGGGCTCGTCCGGGTGCTGCAGAGACCTGGTCTGGCAGTTCTGTCAGGGGTTCCCCCTCTCTGGTGGTTGGTCGCGGCGGCCGGCAGTGCTTCCCGCATTGTGCCAGGCGCGTCTGACCGCTGGTCAGCCACGCGATGCTCAGGCTGCTGCGTGCCACCGTCGGGAGGCGGCTTTATGATCCCCTCCAGGTGTCATGTGACTTTGCCTCGCCACTCTGGGTGGGGAATTCTGTATATAGACCTGGCTGGCCCAGACACTAGTGCCAGTGTTTGGTTTGACTCATATGCCTTCACCCGCAATATCTGACCTGACCTTAGTGTTTTCTGACTTCTGCTTTTCGTTTGACTCTGCCTCTGTTTTTCCCACCTGTACTCCACACGTGTCTTTTTGTTTGACCTGGGCTGTTTAATGACTACTCTCTGGTTTGCTTATTTGTGCTTCCAGTCAGCTACGCTGTGCTCACCGGCCTATATCCCTGTCCCTCCTCCTGTGGGTCCCTGCCAATAGTGCAGCGCAGGGGCCATCGCCTAGTTGTCACCCTGGGGCTTAGCCCAGGGGGGCAAGTAGGTAGGGGCACAGGAGAGGGCTGGCGTAGGGGTCCCCTGTCCATCTGCCCCTACCAGCCCTAACAGTATATTTATGCTAAAATAAAGTACAGGAATGGGTTCCTCATTTTGTTTTGAGAGTTTTGTTATATCATTTCTGTAGCCTCAGATTACAGGGCGCATAAGGTGACAGTTTAGGTTGGCGTTGGTGGTGGGTCATTTTCACATTTCCCCAGTTACAGGGGAAAACATCCCCCTGTTGTAACAGAGCTGCTCCGGAACTGCTAGCACCCTGCAGCTCTGCTTTAGCAGGGGGCACCCGGTGGTCACATGATCTCTCGGTCGAATAGCAGAAGTGACACTTCTGGTTTCTCCATTCACTACAGTGCACTTATTGAGCGCTATGTAAAAAAAACACTCCTGCCTTCTCCTCCGGGTCTTCAGCTGTGATTAACAAAGCAATTGAAAATCTATAAATCTACTGTATTTACATGGGTTTATAAAATACACACATATTTGAAAATGCAGCATGCACCAGTGTCATCTGTTTTATGAATATAATACACTTATTGATGACTATGGAGACTGAAAAAATGTGGCTGCATCTGTATTTGTATTCATTGCCATTATTTTCTATTGGACCAAACGACAGATGTGATTTTGCCCAGCAGAAAATAAAACCAGTAAAAGCAAATACAGATTAAATACTGATAACATATGGATGTAATACAGATGTTTACAAGCACGCTCATCTGAAAGAGGCCTTACAAAGTATCTATTTTAACCCTTTGCAATCCAATTTTGGATTCAGGGTTTCCTAGGGGGCTTTTTCTTTCTGCCATTATACAATGGCGCCATCTGCTGGCTAGAGCCAGTACTGCGGTATGGGACATGCTGGAGAGGCCCCTCGACAACAGAGCAGCCAATAATATACAGTAAGAATACCCTGCCGGTTGTCTTCCGATATTGGAGCTGTACAGGCTTCAATCAGAATGTCTTCAGACGTCAGACAGTGGATTGGAAAGGGTTCAGTGCTTGGCATGGATGGCATTTGTGTTTTTCATTTGATATATAATAATTTTGAAATACATATTTATTAAAGAGGTTCTGTCATGAAAAAAATCAATAAAAAAATCAATACTTACCTATTCCTCGCCAGGCAGTCTACTTACCGCACCTTCTCCCCGCTGATCTTCTCCTGTCTCCTGCAGTCTCCCGGGTCACCTCACCTCCAGCCGGACGATTTTTCTTCTTCCTGTGACGAAGCATCCATTCCTGGCATTCTCCTTCCTGCAGGTCAGTGTACCTGGTCACTAGTGACGTAGCATTCACTGCCTAGCATGGAATTCCGATCTATTGCCGAGACTGCGCATGCGCATTGTCTCGCGTCAATAGTATGTGAGCTCTAGACAGCACGCATGAGCAGTCTTGGCAATAGATCAGTAATCCATGCTAGGCAGTGAACGCTACATCACTAGTGACATAACCTACACAGACCTGCTGGAAGGAGACTGCCGTGAATGAACACTACAAAACAGGAGGAAGAGGATCCGGCCGACTGGAGGTGAGGTGACCCCGGGGACTGCAGGAGCCAGGAGACCGAGGAAGAGAAGATGCGGTAAGAATACTGACGAGGGAGGAATGAGTAAAAATTTTTTTTTTTTTTTGTAATGACAAAACCCTTTAAGGAATGTCCTTTCAGCCCACAAACTCAGGAGTTCTTATCAATATGATAACAGGGTTATGGATATGTTTTTCCCACACAAAAATGAGACAAACCACTTTCAACCTAGTCAAAACACATCATAACATCTACAAAACACATATATTCATTATCTTCCAGCATTAATTATAGTTCTACTCTCAAACCACTATTGCTGACATGTGATAATCCTACATGCTGAGAGTCGGAGAGCTAGTACTAAAGACAATGTGGTGTTCAATGCAAAAACTTGGCCTTGAGCATTAAACTGTTTGCAGACTGGAGGCGCTATCTGTCTGGGGCATTTACATAATAGTTTATAATAACAGTTTTTCAGCCTCTTCTAGGTGACATTTACTTAAAGTGACTCTTGTCGGTTACTTTGAACCCTATGAGCTAAGCTAAGGAGCTGACTGCTGAGTCTGAGGATGTAAGTGTTATACTTACCACCTTTGCCATTTCCCCGTTGTCAGCACTCAAACCCGCTGCTGCAGTGCATTGAGGTGTGTGCTAAGTAGTCCTGCATAGAATGGGAGGACTACTTGGTAATCGCCATGTCGTTGCTCAATGCATTCAGCAGCGGGTTTGAGTGCTGACAATGGGGGAATGGCGGGGAAGGCAAGTATAAAACTAACATCCCCAGACTGAATGAGGATGAGCTGCAGTACCAAACACTACCTGCGCACAGGTGTGTCACTGTTTTTGGAAGAAAGCTGCTATATTTTTCTGTTTCTGGAAATTTCCCTTTAATGTTATCATTGGAAAAGCCTCCTCAACAGGCAGAAGATAATGATAACCTGCTGGAATTTTAGATTTTCTGCTGTTGGCCTACAGTTTCAAGAAAAAGTAAATGAACCCCATTGGAATTACCTTGATTCCTGTATCAGTTACTAATAAAATGTGGTTTGATTGTTGTCCGTCACAATGACTCTCACTACATCATCTACCTACCTAAATCTGAGAGGTTTTATCCCCTTAGTGATAGCTAATACGCTTCTTAATGACCTCCCTAATGGGCTTTAAAGGTGCACATACATCTTGTTAAGGTGGTGGCTTGGGTGACTGCTTACAGCCAGGCACCTGCTCTAACTGACAGAGAGCAGAGAAGCTTTAGACCCTGGCCATTTAACCCCTTACATGACACAATCAATAACAGCTGCATCGTGTAAGTGGATGGAGAGGAAGGAGGCTCGTTTTATTACCCATCAGCATCTCCTTATGCGAGCGCAAGGTACCAATGGCTTTCCATAGTAGGCCTCCATGTCTGCCATGTAACTCGAACTACTAGACCCTGCCGTCATAGCCTTAGTACAATCCATTACTAATGTGTTGCGCTTGTGTGGGCAAGTTACCCGGATAGGGAACACCAGGTGAAACAACCACCTCTTCCTATCTTCTACAAAGGAAGATGACCAAGGACCTACCTGAACGGGGACATCGCCCCAATAGGGGGTGGCCTTGTGGTCTTCGGATCTGGGCCCTTGCTGCTCCTGGGAAACCATGCATCCAGGTTAGGATGCATACACATGCCACAACCGACAGGGGCAACTGGACAGGATAAGAAGACACACAGAGCCATAATCACATCATACAGCAGCCAAAATGCAAAACACTAGTAGCAGATGTTAGTGCTATAAATGCCAGATATTTGTTCACATTTTGGCCAAAATATGGAAGCTAGCAGGCCATGTCATGGCTCCTGGCAATACCACTGGTCCGTCCCTACACTAACCAGAAGTCCAGCGACACAACCAAACAAAACCACAAGACACAAACCTTTCTTGCAGCCACTACACTTAGAACCTGCTCACACCACACACAGAGAGAGAATGAGAACAGAGAAAGCTGAACAGACCCACACCTGGAAAGACAGCTGTTACATTCAACCTGCATGTGCTGGATCTGTCACTTGCAGATCTACCAAAAATGTAAATAAACGACAAAACAAGAATGGAACAAAAATACAGGAAAGACTGTACCTATGCAAAGAAAACCCTGGGAAGGACCCTGCCTAAAATCAGGGCAATCGCCCCAATAAGGACGGCCTCAACCACGTACCTCAGTCCCTAGTTTACCCTACGTGGGGAAAAGAAATAAAACCAGAAAACCAAAACAACAATGCAAACAAATGCAGTACTTAGCTTTACACTGCAGCAAGTAACTGAATGATCCAGCAAGAACTTTCTGACTGCTAGCCCAGTCAGGGAGAGACTAAGAATCAACCGCAGTTCAGCTCAGTCTCCACCCAGGCTAAATAGCCCAAGTAATCATCCATAGGTACGACCAAGCAAGTCACACCAAATAGCACACCCACTGAGCCAGAAGATGTAGAAACAGCTCCAAAACCAGATCTGGGCTACCAGCAAGGTGGCAATCCCAGAACCGTTGCAACAGCAGCTTTATGTGTACTGACCTGCAGTGATTGGCTGACTGGAGACACACATTCCAAGCCAGCACAATCCCCACACCTGAGCAGGAAAGCTGCAGATCATCTGTAGTACCACAGATCCCAGAAGACCGACGTGACATAATGTAGTGTACTATCCTAATGATTGAGCGATCGCATCTTCAAGTCTGCTTCAGAGTCTAACAATAGTCTCAAAAAAAGTTCAATAGAGTGTAAATTTTATAAAATCCAATTTTTTTTAAAAATACACATTTTTCCCACAAAAACTTTTAAATGGATAAATTACAAAAAAAAAGGCATAATAGGTATCACTGCGTTTGTAACAACCCAAACAATAAAAATATTTTGTTATTTATCTCGCATAGTGAACGCTGTAAAAAAAATCTAAAAAACAAATGCCAGAATCGCTATTTTTTTTGTGTGTTTTCGCCTCCCAAAAATGCATAAGTTACATCCATCAACCTCAAATTGGTGCCAATAGAAATGAAAAGGCTCTGGGTCGTAGAATGCGGCAATGCAGAGTAAATTTTTTCTTTTAAAAAGCTGTTTTATTGTGTTAAAGCAGTAAAAAATCTCTATAAACTTGGTATTGCAGTAATTGTCCTGATCCAGATGAGAAAGTTATTGTGTTATTTTTGCCATAATAACAAAACAAAAAGAACAATGGCGAAATTTCAGGGGGAGGAGGGGTGCGCCTTCTTGCTCTCAAAAATGTAATAAAAGTTCTCCAACACATTATATGTTCCCCAGAGTGCTGCCATTAAAACATACAACTCATCAGAAGAAAGCAAGCTCTCTTGGCTCTTGCAATGTGAAAATGAAAATCCCTCGGTCCTTAAGGGGTTCTACAAACAATATAAGAATATACTAATAAGCGGTGCACGCAGCTCAAGCATACAACATAGCGAAGAGGTAAAGAAAGGGGCGATTTTAAGTTTTTATATCACAAATATATATATATATATATATATATATATATACATATATATATACCTTACTGCTCCACATCAGACCAATTTAAGGCCGCCTCCACACGGGTGTCATAATCGCGCGTGATTTGTGCATTGAGAGACGCACAAATATGAACCTGATTTTTTTGAATAGAGCCATGCACATACGCAATGTTTTCCTGCATGTCACCGTGATGCTACGTGGGAAACAAATGGCGGCTTGTTCTATCTTAAGCATGCCCTTGCATCATTGTTTTTAATGGGGCTGGCAGCAGCAGTGCGCCATGTGCATAGTGCATGCAATGCTTGAAAACAGTGGGAGAAACTCTGCCGAATTTCCCCGTGTGAGTTCTGTCCATCTTGCAATCAGACACAACTTGTGTGGGAAAACATCACACAGCCTGAACAATACTGGAAAAGAAGATATTATTTGACTGTTGCAGGAGAAATAGTTAATGTGTAATAAGATGAGCTCCGTGGTATCTCCGCCGGCCGGAGGGGAGAACGCTTTAACTCTTGCACCCTCCGACTGTCGAATGTTTAAAGACACAGTAGTGCTCCGCACAAGCTTCAGGCCCGTTGGGTACTTGTTTCTTAGGGTGACTAACTTTCTCTTTACCGGTTAATCAGGATGGAAGCGTGTTCAGTATACTTCAATTCATGAATTCATTTATTTTAACCCCCTTCAGGTAAATGGAGGACCCAGAAGCTCATCTATTCCAGACACGCAAAGGACATAGAATAGAACAGATGGTGGTGCGATGGCTGCGCCGGTCACGAGACAGTTCAAACCGGTAAGCTTAGTATTAGCTACTTTTTAAATTATGTACTAACTTCCTTTAAAGACTAGCTGCACTTTCAACTGACCTTTGACCTGTCATATAGATATATTGAAAGGATTGATCAGTGGGGGTCCTGCTGCTGAGACCCCCACTGATCAATAGAATGAAGGGTCTGCAGCGCTCCTCCAAGCACTATGCTGATTCAGCTATCTTCGCTGGATTTCAGATGCTCCTGGTAGCAGAGGAGGTCCTCATAGAGGTGTATAGCGCTTTCTACTAAGAGATTTCTGTTACTGGAAAACTGACCCCAGTAAAAGGTAACTCAAAGCAACGCATCCGGCTCTGAGTGTTGTGGCAGAGTCTCAGTAACAGAAGTCTCTGAGCGCTGCTTAACCCCTTCCCAACAAGCACCGTATATATATATATGGCACAAGTCTGATGGCCTCAAGAGATGAGTCGCTCCATACATGGTAAGTGTCAGTTGTCTTTAACAGTTGACACTTGGCCGGAATGGCTGGGATTGGAGATAACTCTGATCTGGCAATTAATCCTTTAACTGTTACTGTCAATACTTACAGCAACATTCAAAGTCACTTACCATAAGAGTCTGTTGGCTTGTGAAGGCCCCAAGACCTGTCATGGAGGTCTTCCTATTAAGCCCTGACTGTGACTTAAAAGATGCTCAACCATGATGAGACCAGGTGACTGACTCAACCATTGAAGAATATTCCATTTCTTTTTCTTAAGAGATTCTTGGGCGGTATGTTTTGAGTCATCATCCATCTGTACTGTGAGGCACCATCCTAGTAATTTTGCAGCATTTGGCTGAATCTGAGCAGAAGGCCTCACTCTATACACTTCAGAATTCATCCACCTACATCATCACTAATGACCCAGCTCCATTCGCACCATGCAGTACATGCAGAGGTGTAGCTAAAGGCTCGGGGGTCCGGATGCAGTGGTTCAGCATGGGGCCCCCACAACTTTACTCTGTATTGTTGGGTCACTTAAGAAGCCCATCAATGTAACACTGGCAGGTGGGGCATTGCTAGGATCTTAAATTAAGATTAGGTAGAGGCTAAATGTAGGGAGGCACCAATGCAAGATCTGTAACATGGCCCTTCATTCATCCATTTCTTATAAAATAGAGGGGCCTTTGGGCCCCCAAGGCTCCAGGACCTGGTAGCAACTGCTTCCTCTGCACCCCCTACAGCTACACCCCTGAGTACATGCTATAAGACTACTTCTACCATGGGTGACAGATAATAATATGCTTTGAATCATGAGCCCTTCCTTTCCATCTTAACATTGTCCTCTTCCCAACATTCTGATACAAGCTAATCTTAGTTTCATCTGACCATCTTGTCCAGAATCAGGAGTTTTTTTGCAAAAGTTTTTTCTGGCCTTTCCGTTATTGGGTGTTACCAGTGGTTTGTATTTTTACATAAACCCTCTGTATTTACATTCATGGAGGTGTCTCTTGATTGTAGACCTTGACAATGATATGTCTACCTCCTCGAGAACTCGGCAATCATCCACTTTAGTTGCCTTCTGTGCTCTTCTAGGCCTTTTGATGTTGCTGAGCCAGTTAATACTTTCCTTCTTTTTAAGAATGGTGTTATCTTCAGGCACTGGTTGTGTTGGCAACTCAACAGCATAGTGCAGAGGAGGAGAGCCACAGCCCAATCCTGTAGGGTTGTGTCAGAACAAAGGAGTCATTATGTCTGGTTGTCTATCAGATGTGACCATCAGCAGCTGCCTGCAGTGACTTGCCGCAGGAGCCCAGAGAGATAAATAACAATTAGGTTCAATTCCAACCATAGCCCTAGACTATAATAGGCAAATATTTGCCAAAAGGATGTCCTCTTGGTATACCATGAGACAGGATATGTTGGAATGCTGCAAGCCCCAAATGTACATCAAAGCACCAAACATACAACTCTATACAAATAGCAGATATATGCAACTGTATAAGCATAGATATCTCTGACTCTCTCTTTGGTGGGACCATTTAAAACCATCCTGCCAAATATAGATACAAAACAAGCATGAATTTAGCCTAATAGTATTTGATTAATAGGCCAGCCATGCTCAGACCCATGCTCATTCAGGCCTCCCTCACACAGGCGTTTTTGAACAGCGTTTAGCGCTGGCTTTTCAGCATTGTGTTAAACGTTGTACAACGCTCCCATTCATTTCAATGGGGCTGTTCACACAAGCGTCAAAATGCAGCGTCTTCAACGCTGCGCCTTGACAGCGATGCATGTTGTATCTTTGGTCATTTTCAGCCGTGCGTCGCCTATGGAAATGAATCGGCAGCGGATTCAAGGATTCAATGAATGGTGTGATTGGTGCATTCAGCGCTGGCTGTGATTGGCTGAGCCCGCTGACACTCAGCGGGCTCAGCCAATCAGAGCAATCTCTTGCTGGAGGCCGGGTCTTGAAACCCAGTCACTAGCAAAAGATCCTCTGTCGGTGATGACAAGTGCCAGGATCTCTAGAAAGCAGCAGCAGGGGCCCGGACGGCGCCTGCTAGCTAAGTATTGAAACCGCAAACGCCTGTGTGAGGGAGCCCTAACTCTTTATTGTAACTGATGTGGCATATGTTCTTTCAGGGGTGACAGAGGTGTAACCCATTGGTCCTATTAATGTAAAATGAACATTTCTAGTTCTGTATTAGACAGCTTTCACATCTGCGTAGGAACCTCCGTTTTGCACAGATCTGTCACAAAATACCAGAAGAAATACCAGAAGAAAGCTGAATGGAAACGGAACGGACCCTGTCATAGTCGATAGGGTCCGTTCAGCTCCGTCCGATTCTGTCATAAGGCGGATCAGTTTGGCCAGGGGTTTCCCCTTCCCTGCTCCCATAACGGAGCAGGAAAAGACATCCCGAACGCAGATGTGAAAGCAGCCTTACTGTTGTTACAATGTGGATTGTGGTCACAGTATGCAGCAAGTCCTTAGTCAGTTCTCAAAAAGGATGCAACAAGGAAAAATGACCCAAACCAACATGGTTATAACACACCGTATATAGGAACTTGTCTGATGTCTACTACATCACTGACCTCGCACGTCTTACTCTACCGTTACTGGTGTAAGCCTCCTCTCATTCTTGTTCTTAGAAGTGGAAGAACATCAACTGGAGACAGTCCATCCATTGGTCCAAACCAATATTCATGTTCATTGAAGATCACATTAGACATAAAGAAAGATCCGCACCTTGTCAGCTATGGCTTCGACATATCTCGCAACCTCCCTCTTACTGTCACAGCTGTTACTGCAGGTCGGTGGACTTTTCACTTTAAGCACAAAGCATGCAATGCAGATAAGGTCATGAATCAATCTAGTCATTTGTATAGCCCATGCATTACAGATGCTGCAAAGTTTAACTTGACTTTTAACGCATCATAGCTTTCTGTACCGCAGTTTATTTGCCCTTCCAATCATCTTGCAATGGCTTTTGTTGCGGTAAGATATAAAAGAACAATAGCTTTTCAGTGGCCCGAGATAAGATAACTTGTCACAGAAAGTTTTCACACTCAAGTGAAACTTTGCTGCATCTGTATGTGGTACTATGTGGGACATGTCCCTAAAGTATCATGATACTTTATAGTTTTTACTATGCGTTTAAGCAGAAAACCACCTTTATGTCTGTTCTTATCTGCCTCTTGCCTTATATAAGTAACTGCGGTAATATGTTCCCACTTTGCTACAATGTCACAATTGCAGAGTCTTGTTGGGGCATTTCTTTATACATGAACATGGCAGAACTGTTAGCATTTATTAGTAAGAGGTAGACAAATATGTGGATTTGAATGGAGTTTTCTGTGAGATGTTGTACTTGATGTCACTTTTCGTCCTCCCCTAGAAGTTGTCGGAATCAAATAAAACTTTCTCTGTGTGATTGGGATGTTGATATAAGTGTTTACAATATCAGAGCAAAAGGAGCATTTTGGCCGGTCTCATACAACCGGATTTGAATTGCAGAATTTGCGTTCACCACCCGAACGGACGATCCGTGGCATTCAGCGCACATTACAAAGATAGAACATTCACATGTCCGCTCACATCAAATTAAATCGCAGCATGTTCTATTTTTGTACAGATTCCGCATGGACAGCTTTCATTGAAGTCAATGGAAGCTGTCCGACCTGCGACCCATCCGCAATTGACATTGTGGATTGGCCGCGGATACCCACGCCATCGCCTAGCTATGGCGCGGGAAATACAAAGATTTTTAAAATCTCTACTGTTCATGACCGACGGTGGTCGTCCCCGGTCATCCGCAGTAAAGATAATTCAGGTACATAGGGTTGCGGTCAGGGCCGGATTCCGCATGAGGAATCCGATCCGTCTGTGAGAGACTGGCCTTATTATGGAGAACTGACACCTTGAAGGGAGGCTCTAGTACCCTGTTGTACAGCCTCTAGATTGGATACAAGATGTGATACAGGCGGGCATGAAGGCTCTAGTACCCTGTTGTACCGCCTCTAGCTTGGATACAAGATGTGATGCGGGCGGGCATGAAGGCTGTAGTACCCTGTTGTACCACCTTTAGCTTGGATACAAGATGTGATACGGGTGGGCATGGAGGCTCTAGTACCCTGTTGTACCACCTCTAGCTTGGATACAAGATGTGATACAGGTGGGCATGGAGGCTCTAGTACCCTGTTGTACTGCCTCTAGCGTGGATACAAGATGTGAAATAGGCGGGCATAAAGGCTCTAGTACCCTGTCGTACCGCCTCTAGCTTGGATACAATATGTGATACGGGCGGGCATGGAGGCTCTAGTACCCTGTTGTACTGCTTCTAGCTTGGATACAAGATGTGATACGTGTGAGCATGGAGGCTCTAGTAGCCTGTTATACCGCCTCAAACTTGGATACAAGATGTGATACAGGCGGGCATGAAGGCTCTAGTACCCTGTTTTACCACCTCTAGCTTGGATACAAGATGTGATACAGGTGGGCATGGAGGCTCTAGTACCCTGTTGTACCGCCTCTAGCTTGGATACAAGATGTAATACAGGTAGGCATGGAGGCTCTAGTACCCTGTTGTACCGCCTCTAGCTTGGATACAAGATGTGATACTGTTGGGCATGTAGGCTCTAGTACCCTGTTATACCGCCTCAAACTTGGATACAAGATGGAGTACAGGCGGGCATGGAGGCTCTAGTACCCTGTTATACCGCCTCAAACTTGGATACAAGATGGAGTACAGGCGGGCATGGAAGCATACAGGTTCCATATGGTATCCTGCAGCTTGTTACTGCACATTTGCTGTAACATGCCTCTTGGAAGCCGCCATGAGAGGAACACATGTGGCTGCAGGATGTCCTGAACATATCGCTGAGCCGTCATTGTCCCTTGTACCACCACTGGGCGCTGTGAGACAAAGTGTCCTTCAGTCAAGCACCTACAAATGGTTCTGACAGACACAGGGGTGTAAGCATTTTATAACTCACAGTAAAATGCTATATATAAGTATATATGAGAATGGGTAAAAGGTGGGCCAAAAAAAAGGTGCTGATAACTGTCCGCTGAGTGTATATACACATGATGGATGCGGCTGTGTGAAGGCAGATGTGTCTGCGATCCCATGGGATATGCGGTAGAAGCGGGCTTCTATTACATAGGCTGATGCTGGACTAATAAATACTTCACTTATTTTTAAAGGCGGTCCAGCTGAAGGGAAACTATTACCAGGTGATCAAATCTTCGCCATCAACAATGAAAATGTGGAAAACATCCATGTTCAGAAGGCAGCAAACATGGTCAGGTAATGCATCGTACATGCAGCCACTGGGGCGAAGTGTAGCAGAGCAGCTTTCAGCTCAGTACATTATCTCTGTTGGATTATGCATGACATAAGCAAAAAGACAATACCGCAGCTAAATCTTGCTGATTCCATTCGGTAAGCTGTTTGAAATTCGGAAAGTATCCTGCGGTGTGATATTGACTGCATGCCGTTAGAGAACATGGGTAATGATAGCAGCGTGCTAATCTTCTGTAGTGTGTGTACAGAACACAATACTTAGAATTACTTAACTGATACATTTGGTCATTAGAATTATTTAACTTGTAAATTATACCATTTTATAAACTGATCATTTACATAGAAGCAGAGAAACTATTGTGTAATTACACCCCCCTCCATACACAAACAATAGTGCCACATGGACAGAACCCCTGAAAACAATAGTGCCGATAGTGCTCCTAAAAGCAGCGCCAAACAGATAATGCCACATATTGTGTCATAGCGGCTAATAGCGCACCACAAAGTAAGAATGTCATCTTCTCTATTCCACAGAGGAACAATGATCTTCTCAATGGCCCACACAGCAATGGTGCCCCTCTTAGTGCCCCACGCAGTAATATTGCTCCTACACAGTAATAATGCCCCTCTTAGTGCCCCACGCAGTAATATTGCTCCTACACAGTAATAATGCCCACAGTTGTACCCCACGCAGTAATACTGCTCCTACACAGCAATGGTGCCCCTCTTAGTGCCCCACGCAATAATATTGCTCCTACACAATAATAATGCCCCTCTTAGTGCCTCACGCAGTAATATTGCTCCTACACAGTAATAATGTCCCTCTTAGTGCCCCACGCAGTAATATTGCCCCTACACAGTAATAATGCCCACTGTTATTCCCCACGTAGTAACATTGCCCCTACGAAGTAATAATGCCCACCATTGTTCCCCATATAGTAATATTGCTCCTACACAGTAATAATGCCCCTCTTAGTGCCCCACGCAATAATATTGCTCCTACACAGTAATAATGCCCACCGTTGTTCCCCACATAGTAATATTGCCCCTACACAGTAATAATGCCCGCCGTTGTTCCCCACGTAGTAATATTGCCCCTACGAAGTAATAATGCCCCTCTTAGTGCCCCACGCAATAATATTGCTCCTACACAATAATAATGCCCCTCTTAGTGCCCCACGCAGTAATATTGCTCCTACACAGTAATAATGCCCCTCTTAGTGCCCCATGCAGTAATATTGCCCCTACACAGTAATAATGCCCGCCGTTGTTCCCCACGTAGTAATATTGCCCCTACGAAGTAATAATGCCCCTCTTAGTGCCCCACGCAATAATATTGCTCCTACACAGTCATAATGCCCCTCTTAGTGCCCCACGCAGTAATACTGCTCCCTTTGTGCGCCTACACAGTAATAATGCTCACCGTTGTGCCCCTACAAAGCAATAATTCCCTCATTTTCCCCTAGAAAGCCATAATGTTACCCTGAAAGTGATGATGCCTCTTGTATGCCACTTTGAGGTTAAAAAAGCTGAGTGTCCCTTTAAAGTTATAGCACCCTCTCAAAGGAGATTATCCTTGGACCTCTTGTGTCACCAGATAGATTTGTATCTTATATGACAGACTCAGTTTCCACTGGTTACCCTACTCTTCGCTATTTACTACATCCCTTCCTTATGTTTCTGTTATGTCTTGCCTTTGTCTCTCTCGACTTATACTCGCTACATTTACTCATTATTGTTATTATGATTCTTCAACTCAAGAAGGCAAATTCTATATGTCATCAGTGATGAGTTTATGCCTATTTTCCTGCCCTCTTGGTGGAATCTAAGTGTTATTGTACAATTCTGACATTATAATGTACTCCGTCTATTGTGCTTTTTGTTTTCTTCTTAAAAATGTCAATAAATATACAGATATTACAAAAAAGTTAATTCACTCACTCAAACGTTTTAGTGCCCTCAAGTTAAATGTTATAGGTTACCAAAATTGGGGTTATTTAGTTTAGAAAAAAGACGACTGAGGGGTGACCTAATAACATGTATAGATATATATATATATATATATCAGGGGACAATACAGAGATCTCTCCCATCATCTATTATACCCAGGACTGTAACAAGGGGGCGCTCTAATAACTATGTATATATATATATCAGGGGACAATACAGAGATCTCTCCCATCATCTATTATACCTAGGACTGTAATCAGGAGACGCTCTAATAACTATGTATAGATATATCAGGGGTCAGTACAGAGATCTCTTCCATCATTTATTTATACCCAGGACTGTGACTGTAACAAGGGGGCGCCCCCTTCATCTAGAGGAAAGAAGGTTTCTACACCGACATAGAAGAGGGTTCTTTACTGTAAGAGCAGTGAGACTATGGAACTCTCTGCCTGAGGCAGCAGTGATGGCAAACTCACTAACAGAGTACAAGAGGGGCCTGGATGCCTTTCTTGAGTGTTACAATGTTACATGCTATATCACTGATTACTTCAGAAGGGTCGGTGATCCGGGATTATTCCGATTGCCAGATTAGAGTCTGAAAGGAATTTTGAAGGCTGTGGATTTATATGCAGATACACATTTAGGGCTCATTCACACGGGTGTATTTGTGGTCCATATTATGCGCGTATTTTTTACAAAACCCCATTGATTGCCTTGAGGCATTCAGAGGAGCTATTTTATGAATGTGAAAAAAATCTCAGCATGTCCAATTTGTTCTGCATTACCTAAATGTCATTAAAGGGGTTTTGTCATTAGGAAAAAAGGCATCAATACCTACCTATTCCTCCCCTGTCAGTATTCTTACCACATCTTCTCCTGGCTCCTCCAGTCCCCTGGGTCACGTCTCACTCGTCTGAATCTGCCCCCTAGAGGGAGCTGCTGAAATAGCATCAGGAAGGGACATGTAAATCCTATCTTTCTGCAATATGGAGAAACCCAAGCTATGTGAACTTTGGCGAAGATGTCCATAGCATTCAAGAGATTGCTAAAATGGTGTGGATTTCAGCCTGGAATCCGCAGTGAAATTTCGGGGCCTTAGGGGTAATTTTATGAAAAATTGTATGTTTGTACTGTCATCCCAGATCCAGCGTATGACCATTTGTGTTTGTATTACAGGGATTCAGGGGACACTGTTACCATAACAGTACTGCGGGGTACTTCGGTAAATACAGATCTGTTTTACATTTATGTATATTGGTAGATCAGTCCTTGGTTTGTTGCTAAATAAAACAGAAGAAAGATACTTGTTGAGAGTTTACAAATAAAAACTTTTGGTCTATTGTATGTTGGGGGGAAAAAGTTTTAAAGGGATCCTGTCACTGGGTTCGTGCTGCCCGAACCACAAACAGCACGAACCCAGTACAGGGATATCTATCACCATGCGGATGTGTTAAGGTCCATTTAGACGGGATGAACGACAAGCAAACGATGCCCGACACTCACCCCTGTGTGTCCTCGCTCCTGTGCTGTATCGCTGGCTCACATCGGGGCGGCAGGAGGAGATTTCTCTTCTGGCGCTCCCCCGCCCCTCTCCATTGACTTAAAGGGGTTGTCCCGTGCCGAAACGTTTTTTGTTTTTTTTTTGCATAGGCCCCCCCGTTCAGCGCAGGACAAACCCAAGGGATATGTTGAAATTTTAAAAATTTTTTTTACTTACCCGAATCCCCTCTCTGCAACTTCTTCCTTCTTTTCCTCCAAGATGGCCGCCGGGATCTTCACCCACGATGCACCGCGGGTCTTCTCCCATGGTGCACCGTGGGCTCTGTGCGGTCCATTGCCGATTCCAGCCTCCTGATTGGCTGGAATCGGCACACGTGATGGGGCGGAGCTACGCGATGACGCGTAGAAGGGGGCGGAGCAAGAACGCCGCTCGTGCCCGGACCGACCAGAAGGGAGAAGACCCTTCTGCGCAAGCGTGTCTAATCGGGCGATTAGACGCTGAAATTAGACGGAGCCATGGAGACGGGGACGCCAGCACCGGAAGGGGTAAGTGTATAACTTCTGTATGGCTCATATTTAATGTACGATGTATATTACAAAGTGCATTAATATGGCCATACAGAAGTGCTTAACCCCACTTATGCTGCATGGTGGCTATGATAGACGATGAGCCGATCGCTCAGTGTAAATAGCAGCTGTTCAGTACTGAACAGATGCTATGTTAAGTCAATGGAGAGGGGCGGGTGAGAGCGAGGAGAGAAATCTCCTCCAGCAGCCGTGCTGTGAGCTAACGATACTAGCTCTTGTGCAGCAGCACGGGAACCAGTATGTACGGGGACGAGTGTCGGGCATCGTTTGCCCGACATTCGGTTTATCTAAATGGGTCTTCATTCTGAAATGCTCTCACGTTTCAGAATAAACACGTTAAAATTTGACTTGGAACAGAGCTGGCTTCTCCCCGCCCGCGGCTCCTTTGTGACAGCTCTCTTCCTATTTCTCATTATTTCAATATTTTGTTATTTACATTTATAGTATTTATTATTTATTTTCTTTGTTAATTTTTTATTAGTGTTTTTATATTTGTACTGAATTATGTAGTTTTAATGTTTTGATACTGTTATTAGTCATTACATTTTTGCTTTTTCTTCTCCGTTTGTGTGAGGGACGTGGTGTTTCCTGGTTGCTGACGTCGGACGTTCCCGCCTTCTTGCGCTTCCCATCATTTAAAAACCTGTGTGTATTCGTTTCCCTATATATGATCTGAAGAAAGCCCCATTTCGGCGCTAAGATGCGTCATCCATTAAAGGACTTTGCTTCATCATGGCTGTTTTTTCTTGGCAGCAGCGAAGTGCAGGGAGAGAGCTGTCAATCTGCATGCAGCATGCAGGGAGAGCCGGGAGCAGCACGCCTCTATGACGTTCCAAGTCAAACTGTAAAATATATGTATTGTGAAATGCAACAGTGTTTCAGGATAGCACATCCACGGGGGCAATAGACATCCCTGTCTTGTGGTTTGGACAGCATAAACTTGGTGACATGTTCGCTTTAAAGGCTCCGCTACACTGATACTGGGCCTTAAGGGGTTTGCCAAGCAACGCCTACCAGGATACATCAGGGTCAGAATGGAAACACTGCTCCGACCCCTGTGTAGTGGCCGACACTAGTAATTGCAGGCGAAGCTCTCATTGAAATCAATGGGATCATTGATTTCCATGAGAGCTGCACCTGCAATTACGAGTACTGGCCACCACACAGGGGCGGAACAGCAGCTTCCACTCCGACCCTGATATATCCCAGTAGGCGCTGCCTGGAAAACCCCTTTAATTCTTTTGAGTTTCTATTCCTTTCAGAGGCAAGAGTTTACTAGTAATTAGAGATGAGCGAGCATGCTCGGATAAGGCAGTTACTCCAGCGAGCATTGCTCTTCTCGAGTAACTGCATTCTCGTCCGAGCAGGCTCGGGGGGGGGAGCGGCGGGGGTGATCAGGGTGTAGTGAGGGGGAGAGAGAGAGAGATCTCTCTCACTCCCCCCCCCCCCCCCCCTTGCCCGTGACCTACCTGAGCTTGCTCGGATGAGAATGCAGTTACTCGAGAATAGCAATGCTCGCTGGAGTAACTGCCTTATCCAAGCAGGCTCGCTCAGCTCTACTAGTAATGAAAGGAAAAAATTGTAACTGTATTTTAAGGCGAACTTACATTTTGCCATGATTGTGCAGCACATATCCTTGATCAAGCTGCAAGTACCTGCAGCAAAGGAGCAGCATTTCTCCTGACCCATCATTTATGTAACAGTGATATACAGACTCTGGTAGGAAGAGCCCATTAAGTGCAGGTGTAATAATCACAAGTCATTCTGTAATATCACAGTCTGACTGTTCATTAAAGATTGGGACAATCGAGTTACCAGACTGTAAATGATACAGAAATGCTTTCAATGAAAAGCATTATGACCTAACCGTTTAATTGCTGCCATCTACAGCGCTGGAGTAGATTAAATTTACTGCAGGGATAACAATCCCATCATTTAGAGTAGACTTTTATCCTTAGCAAAATTACTTTGGATGGTACAGAGAAAAGACAAGCCTGAGCCTGAGCGCTGCCGAGTTAAGATGGCTTTTCTCATATTTAGACAGACATGGATTTTTGACATGCCTAATCCTTTGTTCTCCGGGAGATAAGCGCTGTCAGTGATGCATGATAGCCGCTGATCTCTCCATTGAAATAAACATGTACGCTCGGCTGATCTAACCATGTATGTTTATGCAGAGCATGGCTAGACTGCGGAGACGGCCAGCTCATGTCTATGGTTGGCTTTATTGTTCCTAGTTGTCATTGACAGACAAGACAGACTGGATCTTCTGTTTACGTTACTTTATTACCCAATACAAAGTAATTAACAAAATCAATAAACAATACAAATAATCCTCCCTGAGCCTATAATTGTGCCTTGCATTGTATAGTAGTTCAAGAGACTCTGTCACCTACTTTTATCACTATAAGCTAAAGGCCCATTTAGACAGAATGATTATCACTCAGAATTCGATCAAAAGTCGTCTTTTGAGTGATAATCGTTGCATGTAAATGTGCCCATCTTTTAGTTTTCTGCTTGACAGTTTTCAGTTCACCATGAAATCCATCCTTCAGCAGAACAGCTGATAAGACGGACCGCATGCTGTGCTCTGATTACAGCTGATTACATTACCTAATATTTCTAGACACTATCAAGACCGGTGTAGTACCATTGGATTGGCGCATTGCCAACGTGGTTCCAATTTACAAAAAAGGGAGCAAAAGTGAGCCTGGTAACTACAGGCCAGTAAGTCTCACTTCAGTAACGGGAAAAATTTTCGAGGGGATTCTGAGAGACGCCATCGATGAGTACCTCAAGGAGAACAAGGGAATAACTCCTCACCAGCATGGATTCATGAAGGGTCGCTCATGTCAGACAAATCTGATCAGTTTCTACAATGAAGTAAGCTCTAAGCTGGACCTAGGAGAAACTATTGATCTTGTATATCTGGACTTCTCTAAAGCCTTTGACACCGTGCCACATAATAGGCTAATATACAAAATGAGGCAGCTCAGACTGGGCGAAAACGTGTGTAAGTGGGTAAAAAATTGGCTCAATGATAGAAAGCAGAGGGTGGTAATAAATGGTGCGTACTCTGATTGGACCATAGTCGCTAGTGGGGTGCCACAGGGTTCAGTTTTGGGCCCCACTCTGTTCAACATATTTATCAACGACCTAATAGAGGGGCTGCACAGCAAAATATCAATATTTGCAGATGACACAAAATTATACAATATAATTAATACAACGGAGGACAATGTGCGGCTGCAAACGGACCTGGATAAGATGGGGGCTTGGGCAGAAAAATGGCAAATGAAGTTCAATGTTGAAAAATGTAAGACTATGCACATGGGCAGGAGGAACGGATGTCACAAATATTCACTTAATGGGGTACCGCTGGGGAAAAGTGATATGGAAAAGGATCTAGGGGTATTAGTGGATAATAGACTAAATTGGAGTAACCAATGCCAGTCAGCTGCTGTAAAGGCAAATAAAGTCTTGGGGTGCATTAAAAGAGGTATAGGGGCGAAGGACGAGAACATTATCCTCCCACTATATAAGGCACTTGTCAGGCCTCACATGGAATACTGTGTACAATTCTGGTCACCGGTGCTCAGGAAAGATGTTACGGTATTGGAGGGGGTTCAAAGAAGGGCAACCAAACTAATACATGGAATGACGGGACTGGAATACCCAGAGAGGCTGTCCAAATTGGGACTATTTACTCTAGAAAAAAGAAGGTTAAGAGGGGACCAAATAACTATGTATAAGTACATGAGGGGACAACACATGGATCTCTCCCGCGATCTGTTTACACCCAGGACCACGACGGTAACAAGAGGACATCCGCTACGATTAGAGGAAAGTAGGTTTCATCACCAACATAGAAGGGGATTCTTTACTGTAAGAGCAGTGAGACTATGGAACTCTCTACCGGAGGAAGTGGTGATGGCAAAATCCATAGAGGCGTTTAAAAGGGGACTTGATGTCTTTCTGGAGAAGAAGGATATTACAGGATATAAATATTAGGTGAAGTGTCAATCCTGGTATACAGGCAGGTAGGAACTATTAGGGGTTGATCCAGGGAACAGTCTGATTGCCATTAGGGAGTCGGGAAGGAATTTTTTCCCCAAAAGGGCTAATTGGCTTCTGGCCCTGGGGTTTTTTGCCTTCCTCTGGATCAACAAAGTAGGATAGACAGGCTGGACTAGATGGACAATGTCCTCATTCAGCCTAACATACTATGTTACTATGTTACTATGTATGTCTCAGCATGGCAGAACAAATGGAATTTATTTAGAGAACAGTAGGTGGTCTGTTCCCTGATTACAGCTCCTGGCAGCTCACAAGCTACTAATTGGTATTAATAGGCATTAGTACCAATTAGTAGATTATGCAAAATGATCGCTCAAAAGCCATCTTTTGAGTGATCATTAGAGATGAGCGAGCGTACTCGGAAAAGCACTACTCGCTCGAGTAATGTGCTTTATCCGAGTATCGCTGTGCTCGGGTCTGAAGATTCGGGTGCCGCTGCGGCTGACAGGTGAGTCGCAGCGGGGAGCAGGGGAGAGCGGGCGGGAGAGAGGGAGAGAAAGATCTCCCCTCCGTTCCTCCCCGCTCTCCCCTGCAGCTCCCCGCTCCGTGCTGGCACCCGAATCTTCAGACCCGAGCACAGCGATACTCTGATAAAGCAAATTACTCGAGCGAGTAGTGCTTTTCCAAGTACGCTCGCTCATCTCTAGTGATCATCTTGGTGTGTAAATGTACCTTACGTTTATAGGCTAAGAATAGGTGACCCGCTGAGTCCAGAGATGTAAGTGTTGTACTTACCTTCCCCGTCGTTCCCCCGGTGTTGGCACTGGACGCTGCCGCTGCAATGCATTGAGCAGTGCTGCAGAGTAGTCCGTCCATTATAAAATTGGAACAGCTGAACTCCTTAGCAGCGCCGCTCAATGCACTGAGCAGCGACTATGAGCGCTCACACTGAGGGTAGAATGAGGAGGTAAGTATAACACTTACATCCCCAGACGCACTGGGTCACCTTCTTTCAGTCCATAAGCTTAGCTCACAGGGCTAAAAGTAGATGACAGATTCCCTGTTTTATGAGTTCCAACTACAATGATAAGCGGAGTCCCAAGTCATCCCTTCTTAGGTCCGTGTCACACGAACACATTTGCACAGCGCTTTGTGCACGCAATATGCAGTGAATAGAACCCATGGATTTGAATGGGTTCATTTACTTCAGCGTATTTACCAATGCACTTTGCTTGTGCAAAAAAAAATACGCAGCATGCTCTACCTTCCTGCGCATTTGCGCATGAAAATAACACATATTGGACTAATTAATTTAATTGCCCATCTTAATGAATGGGAGCGTGCTTTGGCCTTTTTGCGCATGATTTGTGAGTGCAAAATGTACACTAAAGCGCACACGTGTGCAAATAAGCAACGCACGTTGCACAACTACGCGTCCCAAATGCGCTCGCACTTCTGTGACCCCGACCTTATTGTGTAAACCCTATTAAACACATTTTCTTATTCGTATGCAGAGTCCCAAGTCCTCCTTCCTTACAG
Source organism: Eleutherodactylus coqui (assembly GCF_035609145.1). Lineage (NCBI taxonomy): Eukaryota > Metazoa > Chordata > Amphibia > Anura > Eleutherodactylidae > Eleutherodactylus > Eleutherodactylus coqui. The sequence goes on along the minus strand of NC_089841.1, from coordinate 247,732,894 downwards.
CAGAGAAAAGAGCCCGATTAAAAAGCAATCCAGTGAAAGTGAGGTTTGCTGAAGAAGTGATTGTGAACGGTCTCACTCAGGTCAGTAGCTTCGCATCTAAATGTTTGCAACTGCATAAGCTGGTTCATCCATGTATGAATGTACTCTTAAGGCCCAATTAGACACAACGATTATCGCTCAAAGCCGTCTTTTGGGTGATAATCGTTGTGTGTACCTGTACTGACATCGCGCAGTCTTCGTTCTCCCGTTGCTCACCGTTGTATTTCAGCGTGCTGACGATGAGCCTTATCAGGGATTCACAGCGGGATACAGCTGATACTATTGTTTCAGCTGTATCCCGCTCCCTGATGACAGGCTGGGTATGAAGAACAGAGCGGTCCAGCTGCGTTCTCCATACCCAGGACGGAGCGCTCGGCTTGCGTTGTAAATGACACAACGATTATCACTCAAAAGTCGCTCAAAAGACATCTTTTGAGCGATAATCGTTGTGTCTAAATGGGCCATAGTGGGTTTTATTTTTCTGCATTTGAAACAAACCATACAAACAGGATACTTGTATTGTATGTAAATAGCCAGTTTATGCCTTATTTGCATAGAATAAAAGGAACTGGGGTCCTGGGTTTTAATCTGACCAAAGTAAGGCCTCATGCACACCTGCGGGTCAGATTCTGCATGTGGGAGCCCGCAGCAGAATCCGACCCTGTGCCCGGCCAGCATCCGTACGTACTTGTATTTTCTTCTTCTTTCTGTACTGCGGTGGGTCAATTTTTTTTTTTTAACTCCTGCTTTTCCAGCGGATTTCACGGCCCGTCCACAATATCAATTGCGGACGGCTCTTAGGTCAGACGGCTTTCATTGACTTCAATGGAAGCCGTCTGTGTGGAATCCGCAGAAAAATGGAGCATGATGCGATTTTTCATTTGTGAGCAGAAACCAGAATTGGCTTCCGCTTGTGTGCATGAAGAATCATTTTTGCACTGCATGCTATGGGCAGTATTTGCTGTGGAATCCGGAGGTGGACGCCTGCTCCAGAGTGCACAATTCACCCTAAAGGTCTGCAAAGAGTTTATATGTACCTCCAAGCACTCTGGCTTTCCTCCCACACACCTAAAGCACATTGATAGGTTGATTGTCATGCTATGAAAGTGGTCTTAGGTTACTTTTACATGGGATGACAGTCGCCTGAGTAATCGCTCAAGAGAGCAGGTATGTGTAACCGATGTCCCAAGGAAGCACAGGACCCGACAGGGCATTTATCGGAGCTGCTTGGTGTTCAGCTTACCTAAAATCCAAGCAACGTTTGATCCATGTAAACAGACAGTCGATCATCTATGAATGACTGCCTGTTTACTCTGAATGGAAGTGGGTGGGCAGAAGCGTGTTGATCGTTTGGATGACTGTTGGGGGCTTAAGCTACGGACAACTATCCAGTGTAGAAGTATATGTTGTGTGTGTTTGTAATTGGGGGCTTGGGGTAAATCTGTCCATGGAGTTGGTTTGTTTTTCCAGCATGATGTGTTCTGTGTAATGACTTTCTATGACATGTCTGTAAAACTAAACGTACCAGAAAAAACATGGACCTTTGCTCTTATCCATTTGCTGTTGTGTCATTTCCTGCCATCATGTTCTGTGATCTGGTTTAATGGCATCGCAGCTCTTCAGAGGAATTTTGAAGTATTAGTCCAATATCTTGTATGTTTCTAAAATGCGGCTCTTTTTCAGGGGAATTCACTTTTGTTTATGCCTAATGTCCTTAAAGTCTACTTGGAGAATGGTCAGACAAAGGCATTTAAATTTGAGAAGAAAACAACTGTTAAGGTATACGCAGATGTATATATTATTTAATATGGTATTCTATGGGGCAGATTTATTAATATTGTTAGACAGTGAAAACGTAGACAGCCTTAAAATAAACTACAACCTCAATGTAAAATGTACAGAAATGTAAAGAAAAAAAGAATGCAATGATTTGGAAATGTCATATAACCATGTTTTATTCCCAATAGAACATATCGGAAGGTCAGAGGGAGACATTTTTCCATTTCATTTTAAAAAAAATAACTCATTTAGAAATTAATGGCAGCAACAGATCTCACAAAAGTTGGGACAGAGTTAATGAAAGGCTGTAAAAGTAAGTGGTACTAATAAAAAAACAGCTAAAAGGTAAATTTCTTGCTAGGTCATATGACTGTCTATAAAAGGAGCATGTTAGAGAGTCAGAGTCTTTCAGAAGACAAGACGTTGAATATCCCACCATCTACAGTACCCAAAAGATTCAGAGAATCTGGAAAAATTCTTGTGGACAAGGCCAACAGTCAATACTGGAGCTTGAGATCTATGGACCCTCAGGCGGCACTGCATTAAAAACAGGCATGATTCTGTAATGCAAATTACTGCATGGGCTGAGGAATACTTCTAGAAATCACTGTCTGTGAACACAGTTCGCCGTATAATCCACAAATGCAAGTTAAAGCTGTATCATGCAAAGAAGAAGCCATGTATCAGCACAATCTAGAAATGTTGACATGTTTTTGGAAAAATTTTTTGGAACCATGAACACCTTGTCCAGTGGACTCAAGAGGAGAGGGACCATCCAGCCTGTTATCAGCACACAGTTCAAAATCCTCCATTTCTGATGGTATGGGGTTGCATTAGTGCCTATGGAATGGGCAGTTTACACATCTTGAAAGGCTCCACCAATGCTGACAGTATATAGAGGTTGTAGAACAACACATACCACCATCAGACAACGTCTCTTTCAGGGAAGAATTTGTATATTTCAGCAAGACAATGCTAAACCACATACTGCATCCATCACAACAGCACAGAAGAAGAGTCTGGGGCTGAACCGAACCTTTCACCAATAGAAAACATTTAGCACATTATGAAATGAAAAATCTGACAAAGACAACCGAGGACTGCTGAGCAGCTAGACTTCTACATCAGACAAGATGCAATAGAAAGATGAGTCCCTTAGGCCTTCTGATATGTTCTATTGTGAATAAAATAAGGTTAGATGAGATTTCCAAATCATTGTATTCTTATGTCTTTAGATTTCTTTACATTTACACAGTGTCCTAACTATTTTTGGAATTTGGGTTGTAAATGAAAATAAAGGTAATGCCAGATATACGCAATAGATAAGAATGTCATCCTTTTTGGGAATAAGAGACCTTTATCTCATACAATTCCACAATGAGACAGAATGCTTATAGTTGGCCATAAACATCAAGATCTCTTCTCTTTGTCAGTACTGGATTTGTCTTCATGGAGCCCTGACCACCCAAATGAATTATGCACCCAAAGGAGTAATTGAAGGAACCGATGTAGACTAGAATGGTGTTTGATATAAAAGTTGGGGTTGCAGCTACAGAATATTATTGCTGAAGTCTAGATTAGTGATTATGGCACAGTAATTGCTTACAATATTTGAATGTTTCAGGATATCCTTATGACCCTCAAGGAGAAGCTTTCAATCAATATAATTGAGCACTTTGCACTAGCTCTAGAAGAGCAATATAATATCTCAAAGCTCTACCTACTTCATGAAGAAGAACTTATAGAACAGGTGAGTTTGAGAACTTTGTAGAGGAATTTAGAAGAAAGGAAAAAATTAGGAAAATTGGCCTCTAACTCTTTGGGGTTACTTTGCCTTCCTCTGGATCAACATTGGGGGGTAGTAGGCTGAAATGGATGGACAGGGGGCTTTTTTAGCCTTAAATACTATGTTACTATGCTACTATATAATATACTGCAGGTAATATTTTCATTGTCTTTTAAAATTCTGTATTTAGATTTCCTTGTATGACGTAGCTTGTAAAATCTATCACCCATCAGGGCCAATTCACATAGCCATTATTTCAGATTTCATTTTACATTTACATTATAGGCCATGAGGCGAAACAACAAATGAGCAATTTTTCCATATGGAAAAATAGTCCAGGTGCAAAAAAAATTGCTGCATGTCTTATTTTCGTCCATTTTCACTGATGAATATAGGACATGCAGTCTGCAGCACCAATATGGCTTGTCCATATATTGTCTTATGTTATTGCTCTTGAGTATTTCAGGTGCAACTCACAATACAACCGCGTGAATCTCGCTTTGTGCTAAGCCTGAGTTTGACTGTGTCCCTGGCATGGTGTCCCCTTTTTCTCCAGTACCAACTCTTGCCACATCTGTATTGATAATCCAGTAGAGACCATTCTGGTGTTAGTTTAAGTTGTATGCTAAACCCACTTGCCTATTCACTGCCATCAATTTGGTGGTAATTCTGCGTTAAACCTAATAGTCGTATAGTCGGAGACAGATTGGTTGTTTAGCAACCTCATTCCAAAGACTAGATGTTGGGCAGCGTACTCTTAAGGAACCTTCACATGGAACAAGTGTCGGGCGCATAAGCACCCAACAACAGTCCCAGCGACTATCGCTCTTACCCAGGGGCAACAGTCTGTCAGATAATGGAGGCGGAGCAGGCCAGAGATCGCTCTTGGCCACCCGCCTCCATTCACAGTAAACGGGAGTCATTCATAGATTGAATGTTGGAGGCTGAGTGTACGCAGGCCGGCAGTTGAGCGGATTTTTGGGGCGAATATCGGCCCGTGTAAAGTTACCTTTAGCAACCAGACTGGCAGACATCGCTCAACTTGGCACTGAGCTGACAGTAAAGAAAAATAGCAGCGTAGTAGCAGTCATGTCACAAACGTCTGTGCCACATGCTTAGTAGTAATTTTTTTTCATTAATTTAGGCAGATTTGATTGGTACAAACATCCCATTATCAATCTCAGCAAAGGTCCAAAAGGCTCCAAAACACACAGGGGGAAATTTCCTAAACCCCGCATTTCTGATGCTGAGCTTAGTCCAATTTTCTCTGGTTATCATACACTGAATACATGAAGAGGCACATGACTTTTCATGTATTCAGCGCATCTCGGCAGGTCCATGCGTCTTTTCAAAAATGTACGCCGTGTCTAATCTGGCATATATTTCTGGTATAATTTATGCCAGTTTCTGAAACTTTTTGGAAAAGTTGCGAGGCCAGCGCAGATAGCAAAAAAGCTGCTAATTTGCCAAACATTTGCACCTTTTTTATGCCAAAAACTGGTAAATGTATTTGTAAATGTGGCCTACAATGTTTTAATGCTTTGCAATCCAATTTTGGATTCAGGGTTGCCTAAGGGGCTTTCTCTTTCTGCCATTTTGCAATGGCACCATCTGCTGGCTAGACCTAGTAGTGCAGTATGTGAAATGCCAGAGAGGCCCCCCGACAACAGAACGGCCAGTAATATACAGTATGAATACCCTGCCGGACTTCTTCCGACATCAGAGCTGTACAGGCTTCAATCAGAATGTTGGAAGACGTCAGACAGTGGATTGGAAAGGGTTAATGTGAACTAGACATTAAGTTTTTATCTAATACTGGGCCTATCTTCCCGCTTCCTAAAACATTACTTGGCTACCACAAAGTAGAGTCCTACTGGTTTCCCAGCCCAAGTCAACTGCATAAATGATTGCTTCTATGTTTATAACATCTACCAGATGGGATAAAAATGAATTATTAGGCTCGGCCCAGATAACCTTGAATCTTGCATCATGGTGGTTCTCTACATAACAAAGCTAAGAGCAGCTTTGCCATTTCTCTATCCATTGTCTGAATCTGAGCATTTCAATTTTTTGTAACAGTTTATGACTGGTAAAAAATAAGCAGCTCCTCCTGCTGGGCAGAACATTGGCATCAAGCTGTGCCAGCCTGGCTCAAGCACAATGCCGCACAATGCCACACAAAAACTCAACAGATACCCAGCTGAGCCCCTTGTTGGCACCAGTGATGATGTACAATATAATACATGTGCACAATATAAAAAATTACAGGTACTAAACAAAGATAGAAAACTAAAAAAGACTATTTGATCAAGTAGATTTAGTGGGATGGAAGTCCGTAAATGTGTTCATATACGGTATATTTTTGTAAAAATATGTCCATTTGTGTAGGGGGAGACCTGGCAAATGCAGTCACCTGAATACCTATTTTTCAATGTCTATGCATGGCATCAATCTTTTCTTCGGGGGGCCCACAGCGCTGATTGTACAATTTAACTCCACGAATACAATGATGGTGTAACTCCCCAAACTAATGTCAGAAGTAGAGCAGAAGGATGAAGGAGGTACAACTGCATAAGGGCTCCATCACAGACACTAGTTTTCCAGCGCTTTGTAATCCTATAGAGAAACCTATGGGGAAATCGTTCTACCCAGAGCCGGCTGTGCTAAAAACAAAAAGCCACAAACACAAAAAATAAAGTCAATGTGTAAATATACGCTTTTAAATAATAGAAGTAACATCCGGCCGCAACGTTTTTGACCCACCCAAAAAGTTATTAAAAATGGCAACGAAAATGTCATAAAAAATGCTGCGAGACCCTGGGGCTTACTCACTATTCAAAATACTACAGCTTTCTGGCACAATTAATGCCAGAAAACTGTCTTACATGCCTTGTGCTATGTTTAATATATGTTTTTAGACATTTTTGGAAAGTTGTTCCAACTTGTCCGAAAAAGTGCCGTGGCCTAAATTTCACCACTTATTAAGCACAAATGACGAAAGCAATGCCAACTTATAGGTGGCCTGAACTTAGAATACACCGTCTTAAAATTCGACAGATTTATCATTCAGTCATCAATCTGGCGCAGTTTAAGACTATCTAGTTTTCATTAACTTTTAGACAGTATTAGTAAATAAGCCCCATTGAGTCTTAAGCCTTAGGCCCCCTGTCCACGGCAGTGATTTCACGAATCACGCCGCCTGAAGCTTTCCATAGCATTGCTATGGAAAGCGCCGTCCCCTTGTCCATGAGTGGAGAATCATTGCAATTCTCCGCTTGCGGTCAGCAATTTGCAGCATGCTGCGAATTTCCACGATTCTCCGTGGTCAACCGATCTATCAGATTAGGCTGACCGGCAGAGATTCATCTGCGGCTCCTGCTTCTGGGCAGTGGCTCCCGTGGACAAGGGGCCTAGGGCTGGGTTCACACGGAGTAGAATTGCCGCGGAATTTCCATGTAGAGTTTCGGCACGGAAATTCCACCGGCAGTCTTAAACCCGAGCCCAAGGGGCAAAGTGAACGAGATTTGCAAAAATCTAGTCCACACGGTGCGGACAGTCTGCTGCGGCCAGAATTCAAATCCGCGGCATGTCAGTTGTATCGCCATTTCCATTGCCGTCTCTTTCCTCTCTATGGGGAGTGATTCCCGCAACGGAATACAGGCGGACAAGTTGCGTCAAACCCGTGCCGAACAGTGCGGGTTTTGAAGCTGCCTTTCCACTGTAGAAATCTTGCAGAATTTCCGTGCGGTCCCACTCCGGACATCCCGTGAGATTTCTACCTTGTGTGAACCCAGCCTAAAGGCTAGTTACTACAACTTTATTTTCTGGCTGCTTTCCACTTCGTATTTTTCATGCCAAACCAAATTTGCCTCAGGAACCGTCTTCCTTTACCTTCTGCTGGACTCGATGGCGAAAATAAAGCACGGACACAAATTATGGTCATTCCAATGAGCCATAGATGTGCGGGTTTATATGTGACTAGTGGTCTGTGAAAACACAGCAACAACTCCTGCAACGTACTGCTCCTCATTTGTTCCCTCTTCTGCAGGTGGTACAGAAGAAGGAATCTCATGACTATCGCTGTCTGTTCAGAGTTTGCTTTGTACCCAAAGATCCTCTAGATCTCCTGCAGGAGGATCCAGTTGCCTTTGAGTATCTCTACTTACAGGTGAGTGTTTGCTACTCTAAGACACATTAGACTAGGGGAATGTTCACATCATGTTTTATCCTCACACTCAGAATACATGCTGGGAAAGGTCCCAGTAGATGTGCTAAACATACCCATAGGCCCCTATTCACCCAATGATGGCCAAACGAGTGGAGTTTTGATCTCTGCCGCATACGGTAACTCTTTTAAAAAACTTATCTTGCAAGTAGCCTTTAACACAGCAAAAAAAAAACTTTTTTCTAAACATTGGGCCCAATAGCTATAGGTATATGTCAGGGAATACTCGCGACATGAAAGGCTCAGATGCAATGTGAACAGAGCCTTAAAGGGGTTGTTTTTGCGATTTTTGTGCAATTTTAACATTAGAAAGTCCCATTAAAAAAAACGCAGCGATATTGCAGCGTTAAAAAGACACTGGTGGGTAAAAGTCCTAAAAGGGCATTCAGAATCATCACTTAGGGTGGCTTCACATGGGTGCATGCATTTTGGCACGTGACTTAACGCAAATGCAAATGCTCTGATTTAAATGGCTGTTTAGCCTAATGAGTCCCAAGTGTGCTCTTTTTCTGGCGGAATTGCGCAATTGTTGGTGCATTTTGCATGCATTTTTGCACCCCCCACAGACCTCAATGGGGAACACAAAAATAGAGCAGTTTCTATTTGTACTCCTGCACAGAAAATCGGGAAATGAGAACTAACCCATTGTATTCTCTAAGTATTGCATGTGTAACCTTTACACACACAAATACACCCATGTGAAGCCGCCCTTATACGCTAAATCTATAATTGTTCTAAGTACTCTGTGGACAAGACAAGATCTTTACTTCCACTCTAATTTATATGAGCAGTATATACTGTATGCCATCAGACCCAATGTGCACGGAGCCTAACTTCATGAACCTGCTGTATACAGTAGTTCAGTGCACCTTCACATATGTGTATGTCTGAGATCTGCTGTGTAAAGTACCTTATATGTACTGTATATATATATATATATATATATATATACGCTCCTCTTAGTTGTTTGACTGGTTACTGTGTTACTCCCGTAGAGCTGCAGTGATGTCCTTCAGGAGAGGTTTGCCGTCGAGATGAAATGCAGCGTTGCGTTACGCTTGGCTGCGCTGCACATTCAGGAACGTATTCACTCTTGTGGGCAACCGCAGAAGATAACATTCAAATACATTGAGTAAGTAGAACAGATGGATATATGTTGTCAGTCATATTGTACCTGGTCATGCCTAAATCAAAGCTTAACTAACTAGAATAACCCTAACGACTACACCCCCAGGGCACACACCAGGGAAGGGCATGACTATGGTATACACTTTTAGTTTTGATGATAATTTATTCTTTGTACCCATAGTGGATACAAAGAGTGTCTCTTGCTCTGGAGGACCCAACACATCCGGACACTACCCAGTAAGCCTGTTGATTTAAATGAGAACTTTGTAATGCTTCATTTCCCCTCTGGAGGCGCTGCATGTAAACTGTAAACCTACTAACGGGTTCCTCCACAGATTATATTGGTAGCTGGGAGTTCTAGCAGTGGGACACCCTACGATCATCTCATTATCAGGGGATCTGTCTAACAAATAGGGATTGTCTAAAGAGCGTAAACCCTTTAAGTAAGTTGCTTCTTCACACACAAACTTTATTTAACCCAATCCAGAGAATTCTTGAACTAATTTTGAGTTACTTTTTATGATGAAGACCCTCTTTGGTAGTGGTCAATACCTTGACATTAGACTTCTAAACCTTGGGTTTTTCATTCCACATTACTTTTATTGCCTTTTAGGACTTTATTCTTTTACAGATCGGTTATGATTGTCTCTTATAGGTTGTAAACCACAGAGAGACACTTGTACTACACACTGATGGTTCTTTCTGTCTCCTTACTCTTGGAACTATGTCCATAGAAAGATCACCGGTATAAGGCCTCATGTCCACGGGGAAAATCAGGCCTGCCGCGGATTCTTCATGCAGAATCCCGCAGCAGGTCCCTCCTTTCCCGCAGACATGACGCCTAAAAAGAAGAATTTACTTACCTGTCCGGACGCTGCGGATCTTCCCTCCGTCGCAGCCGGATCTTCTTTCTTTGGGCCGGCAGATGTGCTCGGCACGCCAGCAGCGTGCCGCGCGCATGCGCCAGGCACTCATATTTTTTTTGAACTCCTGGATTTTTTTGAAATTCAGGTGCGGGTGTGCCGTGGATCTGGACAGCTTCCATAGGCTTCAATAGAAGCCTGCAGGAGCCGTCCCCGCGGTAGACCCGCACAAAAATGGAGCATGCCGCGGGTGTTTTCCCGCACATGCAATCTGTGCCTCAGGGGAAAATGACATCCGCAGGTATTTAACTACCTGCGGGTGTCCAATGCATCCCTATGGGGCGCGGATCACGCTGCGGATTTTTAATGACATTTTAGCAGTGGACATGAGGCCTAAGAGATTAGACCATGAGCACACATTGTTTGGCTATGAATCCTCCCGAATATGTGTTTCACAGGTATTATGTGTTGATTGTTTTCATGTCTAGATATTTCTCATTTCTTTTCACTAGAAAGGACTGGGGGATAGATAACTTTTTATCTCCAACTTTACTTCGAAACATGAGAGGGAAGGACATAAAGAAGGCAATCAGCTTTCATATGAAGAGGAACCAATGCATTCTCGAACCAAGACAAAAGGTGAACAGGAATGTTTCCATGTGTTACAGCTGAGTACATAGTAGATGGTATAGCCTAAAACTAATAAAATACCAGGTCAAAACTTTTATCAGTGCCCACCAGCAATCCTCATGAGCTACTGTGTGCAATGACTTTACGCTGTGTAGGATGTAAAAAGGTAAAGTCCCCTGGTGCAAGCACCGAGTCATGACCGACTCCTGGGGTGACGCTACATTGTGACGTTTTCTAGGCAGACTGTTTTTGCGGGGTTGTTTGCCATTGCCTTCCCCAGTCATCTTTTTATCCCCCAGAAAGCTGGGTATTCATTTTACTGATGGATGGAAGGGCTGAATCAACTTTGAGTCGGCTACCTGAACCATGCAAGGATTGAACCCGCAACCTTCAGGTCGTGAGCAAGGGCTTAGGACTACATTCTGCTGCCTTAACACTCTACCTATATTTTATTCCTGTGGGGCATTTATTCCTATAGTATGAAAGCTCTGGCTATATTTCTGCACTGTTACTTCAAAGTACTTATGGGCCCCTTCAAATACCAAGGCCATACATTCTGCTCTAATTAGCCAGCACATCTCATTTGGGCAGCATTGGTTAATCAAAGCATTGTATAGTGTCTTAGACTCATGATGTATACTAATGCACAGGGTACACCAGGTAGTCAGAGAGGCTGGTGCGGCCATCTTTGTTTCTCCAGGCGCGGACAGTCGCTGTAATACATATATATGAACTTCTGATATCTCAGTCCGGCCATGCCTGTAAGTCAGCATTGCTAGGCAGCTCCTAAAATGTCATATATACAGATTAATTAAATGAAGTGAATTTCAATGTCCTACTTAATGAGTTTCTATTTATATACAAATTATCATTTTAATATTCCATTGTTCTGATTTAAAAGACAGAGAAAGCTAAATTGATTAACCCTGCAACATAACCCAGCAAGCTAAACCTTCCTCTATTTCACTCCATTTTAGCAGCCGATTTCGGCAGCTCAGGTTCGATTACAATATTTAAAGATTCTTGGAGACTTGAAGACCTATGGGGGAAAGATCTTTAATGCCACACTAATGGTATGTACCATATACATGGATGCATGTGTAGATAGATGGATAGATGGATAGATAGATAGATAGATAGATAGATAGATAGATAGATAGATAGATAGATAGATAGATAGATAGATAGATAGATAGATAGATATGGGATAGATAGATAGATATGAGGGAGATAGATAGATATGAGATAGATAGATAGATATGAGATAGATAGATATGAGATAGATAGATAGGAGATAGATAGATAGGAGATAGATAGATAGGAGATAGATAGATAGATATGAGATAGATAGATATGAGATAGATAGATGGATATGAGATAGATAGATAGATAGATAGACAGATAGATAGATAGATATGAGATAGATGATAGATAGGAGATAGATAGATAGGTAGATAGATAGATAGATAGATAGATATGAGATAGATAGATATATATGAGATAGATAGATAGATAGATAGATAGATAGGAGATAGATAGATATGAGATAGATAGATAGGAGATAGATAGATAGGAGATAGATAGATAGATAGATAGATAGATATGAGATAGAGAGATAGATAGATATGAGATAGATAGATAGATAGATAGATAGATAGATAGATATGAGATAGATAGATATGAGATAGATAGATATGAGATAGATAGATAGATATGAGATAGATGATAGATAGGAGATAGATAGATAGATATGAGATAGATAGATAGATAGATAGATAGATAGGAGATAGATAGATAGATAGATAGATAGATAGATAGATATGAGATAGATAGATATGAGATAGATAGGAGATAGATAGATAGATAGATAGATATGAGATAGATAGATATGAGATAGATAGATATGATATAGATAGATAGATAGATATGAGATAGATAGATATGAGAGAGATAGATATTAGATAGATAGATATTAGATAGATAGATATAAATATACATTATTATATAAATTGCACGTTAACCCTTTTCCAACATGCACAGTAGGCCAGTGTTTAACCCAACAGGTGTTTTCCAATTGCACAGCATTGGTTGTAAGGGGGCTCAGTAGAGACCCCTGTTATCATAGCGAGATTACAGCTGTAATTGTCAGCCATGGCCCTGCTGCAGGCACCGGGGATCGGGCCCTCTAACCATCATTACTGTCAGTGAAAAAAATAACAATTTGAGACAACACACTGCATTATATATCTTTAAGTACTGCAGTGCATTATCTAAGCAATCAAGAAATTGCATCTTCAATTCCCTTTTTAGATGTAGAAATGGGATAAAAATCTCGCAGTTTTTGCCACAGTGAAAAACCGCAAGATTTCCGCATTAGCCGCTGGTTTTGAAGCGGCCTGGCCGCACGCTTTTCCGTTGCGGCCGGCGCTCCCATAGAGAAGAGCGTGGCCGCAGCGGAAGAAGAAAAAAAATGAACAGCTGTAGAGTTAAAGACTCGATTCACCCCTTTATGAATTCCTTGAGGGGTGAAGTTTTCAAAATGAGGGTTGTTTCTTATGTCTTGACATTTCAAGACCCAATGATAGAGGGAGTCCCCAAAATCTATAAGGTGCTCCTTCGGAGTGACCGTGTCATTTTACACACTAGGGCTACATGTGGGATAGTTCTAAAATCAGAAGATCCAGTGTAATAAATAGGAGTTTTGTCTACATGTTAACTCCTGCTGTGTAACAGGAAAAAGTTTGGTTTCCGCTCAGCTGCCTGCATGCAGCGCTATCTCTTCCAGTATTTTGTGCCGGATCTGCGATGGAGGTTCCGACGCAGATATGAAGGCAGCGTTAAATAGTATATATTCACACCAAACATTATATAAGAAGTGATGTGCTTTAATGAGATGAACAATTCATCCAGTAATACCTGAATCTGCAAAATCTAGCAAAAAAAAGAAAATGCTGGTGCATCATACTAATACACAGGCAATATAGACTCTTCCTACTGAGATCGTTAATGGACTGTATGTGTCATCAAAAGAGCCTGACGTCTATGGGTCCTGGCAGAGACTTTGCTGAGAGCATCTGCCGGGGGATTAAGGATTCAGAACAATGTTCCTTTTGTTGCTTCCCCTGCTCCATTGACAAGACATACATGTGCGCCTAAGCCAAATTAATGTGATATCAAGGGATTTGAGGCTTATAACTGGTGGCCTGCATACAGTTATCTTATATCTATGGCCATCTGAAGTTATGTGTTGTTGTTAGCCGTTTAGTCTAAGGCGAGCACCTTCCATGTTTTTTCGGTTTTGCACTACTTCATAAAGTTATGTAGCTTCATGCAATAAGAAGCAGAGAGCAAAACCATAGATCAGAATACATCCGTATACAATCAGAGTTAGTTAAAGGATGTTTGTAAGGAGGGAGAGGAGCTTCCATAGAGAAAGTGAGCGGCATCACCCCTCGAGGTATACCCTTACCCCTTTCTATGTGTGATGTGTCATAACATAGCTTTGCCCCACTGTGATGCAAGTAGAAGAAACTCCACCCCAGCAGTCCATTGGCATGTTGTCCACCCGGGACTTGCAGTAGGGACCTGATAAAAGGGTTAAGACGTTTTGGAGATGTGAGCAGCAGAATTCTATGTTGGGGGTGCGGATTGAGCCCCCTGTTGGTGTTAAGCAAGGGAACCTAAAACAGCAGGGCCCAATGGAGAATGGGGGTCTCTCTGGATGACGACAGGTGTTGCCTAGTACTGTGGAGAGCTCAGATGACCATGAGGGCCAGAAAGCGCCCAGAGAAATGCAGAGAGGGGCGCATTATGACAAGAGGCCCATCAGACCAGCTGAGCCAAGAGTAAAAGAGCATGTGAAGGTAAAAGTGGGGTCTAGTGACCAGAGGCCTCAAATGAATGGCGAAGAACATTAAGTGCATCAGCAACTGACTACGGAGAGTCCAGAGTGCATTGTGGTACTGACCTTGAGGAGCACCGGTCTCTGATTGAGTCCAGCCAAAGGTGAAGTCATGCCTAGGGGACTAAGTAGCTGTAAATACCATGAGACAGAACCATGTTAGGACCATAGGAAACTGTGCTCTGAGGCTCTGTTTATTGATAGACTGCCATAGTGCGCTGTTAATCGGCTGACATTCTGGTGTTTGCAATAAAGGACTTTCATATGGAGAGACAGGATGTAAAGTATGTACAGTAAAGTTTGGGTGCTGGAAAAATGATGTCCCCTCAATCTGTCCAACACCATCTCTGTATTACATGCTCTCCATATCCTATATCACGTAGGACTCTTATACCTGGTTATTTATGGGTTCTTCATTAGATCACAGCAGTACTTTTAATATATATAACTTTTATAAACCTCACAATATTCTTTTCTCAGCTACAGGACAGAGAATCATACGTCACTCTTCTTGTTGGAGCCAAGTATGGCATCAGCCAGATAATTAACAACAAACTGAACATAATGATAACTCTGGCAGAATTCTCCAACATCAGCAAAATAGAGCTAAGCGCAGAGTCAGAAAAAGTAAGCATGGTGAAGGTTTACCTGCAGGATGTCAAGGTAAGTACACTTACTAAAACATCTAGTTACATGAATGGTGTATTAACCCTTTGCAATCCAATTTTGGATTCAGGGTTTCCTAGGGTGCTTTCTCTTTCTGCCATTATACAATGGTGCCATCTGCTGGCTAGAGCCAGTACTGCAGTATGGGACATGCTGGAGAGACCCCCCAACAACAAAGCAGCCAGTAATCTACAGTAAGAATACCCTGCCGGACGTCTTCCGACATCTGAGCTGTACAGCCTTCAATCAGAATGTCTTTAGACATCAGACAGTGGATTGGAAAGGGTTAAAGGGGTTCTCCAGGACTATAACATTGATAATTAACTGTAACCTAGAGCCCCTTTTACCCAGCTATGCAGGAGTTTGCTGATCTTGGTGTCTAACGACAGTTCAGATCATAGAGCTTTGCCTGGAGACCAATCAGTTGGTCTTTAGGCATACAGTGAGAAAGCACTGCTGTGTCCCTCCCCCCCCCCCCTATGGAAAGGTACAAACACCAGTCCCCATGCAGAAATAAGATGCTGAGGGATACCTGGGGTGTCCATGTTGTGTGCAGTACAGGTGCAGGAGAGCTCACCTGGTCTACTAGTATGGGTGTCATTGATAGGCTGTAAGCATCCGTGATGCACGGCATGTATGTATGTGTTCGCACACAAAAAAATAAGTAGCACATATGAAACTACTTAAACTTAATTGTCCATTGAAATCAATTAATTTTTCGTTCATGCAAATACGTAGGGCATGCGCCAAAAAATACAGTAAAATACACACACACAAAAACGTAACTCCCATTGCACGAATGCGCAGTGCAAATGTGCACGGAAATACGCTTGTTTATGTGCAAGTATAATAGTAAGCAGCCCCTCAAAGAATGGTAGGTGTGTGAGTGGCTGCTCATCAATATTCTGCACCGCTGCCATCTCCTATATAGCACTGTACCTTTCTAAATGCTGTTGGCCATCTCCCAATGACCTCCATCAAAATCAGATTGATTACATCCTGTATAATCATCGTTGGCAAAGTTCAGTCGCAGTTGCAATAAAAACATTTCCTGGCGCCGACTGCGGCACGGATCATGAACTCCTTGCAGCTAAGATCAAGATTAAATTCTGTAGCATTAACAAAGATAAGAAAATTGAGAATTGAGAAAATTCAACACCTCTAATATTCCCCAATGAGACACTATTGAGGTAGCAAACAGATTTGAACTGCTTGACACATCAGAAAAGCATCCAGAGGAACTATGGTATGAAATACAGTCCACGGTTATGGAAACAGCCAGTAAGGCTCACCTATAAGAAGCAGGAAAAACTGCGCTATTGGCTGTCCGAGCAAACCCTCGGAATAGCTGATAAAAGAAGAGCAGCAAAGGCGGCCGGCAACAAAGATGAGGTTTGGCAACTAAATGCCAATTTTCAGCGAGCGGCAAGGAAAGACAAGGAAATGGACTGGAATGAGCATTGCAAACAACTCGAAGCAGAAGCCATGAAAGGCCATATCCATATCTGAGGCCTATTCTCACAGGTCAAGATGGCCCAAAAACCTTTCATGGCATGCAATGGCACAATCAAACCAAACATGGAAAGGAACTGAATGACCAACAGAGTATCAGGGATAGGTGGAGGGAATACTCAGAGAAACTATATGCCTGCAACTACATACCTGGACCATTGCATGAGGTGGAGCCTGGGGACTTGGAGCCTCCATTATGGAGTCAGAAGTGGCTATGGCAATGCAACAACTAGCCAAAAATAAAGCACCAGGCATGGATAACATACTGGCAGAGCTAGTGCTACCAGTAGCAGTGAAACCTATCACAGCGCTGTGCCAGGCACTATGGGCATACACACAATGGAAAAGATCTGTCTTCATCCCTCTACCAAAGAAAGGTGACTCCAACTACAGAACAAAAGCCCTCATTCCGCATGCAAGCAAGAGCCTTCTCAAAATTATACAGGAAAGACTGAGATCGGTAGTTGAAGCTGCGCCCCCTGACGCGCAGGCAGGATTCTGGCAAGGATGCGGCACCCGCAAGCATATTGTAAACCCGCGATGGAACATGTAAAAAGCTAGAGAAAACCAAAAGAATATCTACATGTGCCTCATTAACTATATCAAGATCTTGGACTGCGTCGACCATGACAAACTATGGCCTGCCCTACAAGAGCCGGGCGTATTGGAACATCTAGTCAAACTGATAAAATCACTTCATACTAATCAGGAAGCCACTGTGAGAACACAATATGGGGATAAGAACGGTTTGGGATTAGCAAAGGCGTCCGACAGGGCTGCATCCTCTCACCCTTCTTGTTTAACCCATATGCAGAAGTGATCATGCGGAAAATGGACCTAGATAAATTGGAAATCAGGATGAAAATAGGTGGAAGAAACATCAACAATCTCCATTATGCGGATGACACAACTCTGCTTGCAGAAACAGAAGCCGGTCTGAAGCAGCTGATATGGAAGAGTAAAACTGAAAGTGAAATAATGGGCCTCTACCTGAATATAAAGACGACTAAAATTATGACAACTGCAAAAAATGGCCAAAATCCAATCAAATCAACAAAGACGCTATAGAATGCGTGCAAGACTTCCTCTTCCATCATCTTCCTACAGCAAGAGTAACAAACAGAGAAGTCCCGAATCTTACGAGGCCCGATATATCACTAGAGGGCAACATGACCGGGCTCAGACTCACGGAGGACAAGACGACCGGGCTCAGACTCACGGAGGGCAAGATGACCGGGCTCAGGCTCACGGATTTTGGCCATGTAATGCGAGCAGAGTCGCTAGAAAAATCTATAATGCTTGGGCAGATCAGTGGCAAAAGAGGCACACGATGGCTGATACTGTCAGAGCGGATACTAGCATCAATATCTTTTTACGCATGCATCTCAGTCGGACAGAAAAAAAGCTCCGCATAGATGTCCATGAGGGATGCGCAATACACAAGGAAATGCGTGAAACACTGCGTAATTCAGCTGGAAAAAGAATACATCTGAAAGTAATTAGCCATTTCAATTGCTGCATCTTTGTTTGCCATGAAAATGAACATGCCCTGCGGGAGCATAAAGTGCAGTAAAATACGCCGATACGCATGCAAAACAGCATTATTCATTCAGCAAAAAACGCAGCACTAGGGCACGTGCAAATGCACTTACACTCCTGTGAAGCTGGCAATGCCAGATTAACACGGGCGTATGCGTATTTACACACTCATTAGTGCTGCGTTTTTGCTAAATGGGCGCTGTGTATTTGCTAAATGGGCGCTGTGTATTTGCTGAATGGGCGCTGTGTATTTGCTGAATGGGCGCTGTGTATTTGCTGAATGGGCGCTGTGTATTTGCTGAATGGGCGCTGTGTATTTGCTGAATGGGCGCTATGTATTTGCTGAATGGGCGCTGTGTATTTGCTGAATGGGCGCTGTGTATTTGCTGAATGGGCGCTGTGTATTTGCTGAATGGGCGCTGTGTATTTGCTGTATGGGCGCTGTGTATTTGCTGAATGGGCGCTGTGTATTTGCTGAATGGGCGCTGTGTATTTGCGCATCTTACTGTATTTTTTATGTGTACAAATTGTATGCGTTTGTGCCAAACAACCCGTTCTGATGCTCTCAGTCATTGAAATGGCCAATTAGTTTAGTGAGTTCAATGAGTTCTTTCCCTGCACAAATGGGCAGGAAAATACTGTGTGCTGCATATTTATTTGTGCGTGCAAAATACACGCATGTAAACGAACCATTGAAATCAATAGGTTCTCTTCTCTGCGTATTGCATGTGCAAACAGACCCGTGTAAATCTGGCTTAAGGCGCCTCTCACACAAACGTTTTTTGCTGCGGATTACCTGTGAAATACGCAGCACTAAACCTCCATTTATTTCAGTGGGGCTCTCCCACTAGCGTTTCTGCGCCGTATATTATACGTGCGCAGAATCGCACATTGCATGTTCTATTTTCGGCGATGTAGCACGTATTACACACACTACATCGCTCATTGAAATGAATGAATTGCGTAAAAAAAAAACCCCAGTAAATACACAATCTTACACATAATACTGCGTCCTACTGCGCTTTAGACGCAGTTACTATGCCACCGGGAGGGGGGAAAAAATTGTAAAAAACAGCATTTTTACAGACGCTTGTGTGAGTCATCTTAGTATGGCCCAGTTACTGTGATTTTTGAATTAATTTGATTCCTTTTTTCAGAGATTTGTGGAAAAGAAACTTAAATTAGGAGGACCTTTGAGGTCCGGTTGGCTATAATGCTGAGTGCCGCCTCGCCTGCTTGATTATATAATACAGTATATAGAATTCTTGTGTGATGTGTTGTTTGCAGTTGTTACATTGTTTGTTTATGGACACTCTTTGTCATTTATCTAGCCTCTCTCCTTTCTGTTGGAGTCAGGCAGTGCAAAGGACATTGCATGCCTCATTTCTGGTTACTGCAAGCTGTTCTTGAGTACCGCAGCATCAATCTTCGAGTGGCCTGGTAATAACCTATACCACCGGATATCTACAGAGGAGGGTAAGGGAGACTGGTAAACGCACACACATCCCATAGCGTTGCTATGGAAAGCGCCGGCCCCTGTCCACGAGCGGAGAGTCATTGCAATTCTCCGCTCGTGGCGGGCAATTCGCAGCATGCTGCGAATTGCCCCGATTCTCCGCGGCCAGCCTATCAGATAGGGCTGACCGGCAGAGATTCGGCGGCGGCTCCTGCGGTGGAGATCTGCCGCGGGACTTTGCAATGCCCGTGGACAGCCAGCCTTAGGCTCCCTTCACACACAACTTCTGAACTGCAGAAATTCTGCGGCTTTTCTGCGGGTGGGCAGAATTAAAGAGCTTTGCGGAATCTGCTGCAGTTTTCATTTTGTTGCAGATCTTGAAAATGAACTCACACTTTTTTGTGCTGATTTTTTGAGGCAATTCCGTAGCCCAAGGCCAGCATCACACGGGCATATGCATATTTAAGCATGCCTTAGCGCAACTTTTTTGTGCACTGAACGAGCCTTTTTTGCACGCGCATCAGCGTATTTTTCCATCTGCAGGGCATGTTCATTTGCGTGTGGCAAACAAAGATGCACCAATTGAAATGGCTGATTTGACTAATGAGTTCCAGATGTGGCCTAAGGCTACCTTCACACATGCAGGATCCGCTGAGGAATTTCCGCTTATGGAATCACTGCAGAAATTCTGCAGCGTTTACAGTACAAGGCACGTTAATGAGCTTTCCCTCTTTACGCATCGAGGATTTTTTCTGCCGCGGAAACACCAGAAATGTGAAAACACTGCGGATTATGAATCCATGGCATGTCTATTTATGTTGCGGAAACTATATAGAAATGCAGCACATTTTGGGAATAAATCTGCAAAAACACTTTTGTTGTGGACTTTAAGGCGGTTCCGCTGTGGAAACACACTGATTCTGCTTGGAAATCTGCATTTGTGGATGTTTGAAAACACATACACAAACTCTGCAACAAATTCCGCACCGCTCGTTAACTCTGGCCATCTGCAGAAAAACAGTAGAAATTCTGCAGCAGAACTCCTGCAGCTCAAACATCGTGTATGAGGGAAGCCTAATTATTCATGTAACGGTTTTAGGGTACTTTCAGACGACTGTATATCGGCTCGGTTTTCACGTCCAGCCGATATACGGCGTCTCTCTCTGCAGGGGTAGGAGGCTGGAAGAGTCGGGAGCAGTGCTCTGAGCTCCCGCCCCCTCTCTGCCTCCTCTCCACCCTTTCTCCACCCCTCTGCACTATTTGCAATGAGAGGAGATGGGGCGGGGCTAGGTTCCGGGAATTAGCCCCGCCCCATCCCGCCTCTCCTCATTGAAAATAGTGCAGGGGGGTGGAGAGGAGGCAGAGAGGGGGTGGGAGCTCAGAGCACTGCTCCTGGCTCTTCCAGCCTCCTCCCCCTGCAGAGAGTGACGCCGTATATCGGCTGGGCGTGAAAACCCAGCCGATATTCGGTCATCTGAATGCACCCTTACGGCAATGTATGTCTCATTCGCAAAAATGGTACAAAACTCACATATTATTTATTTTGCTAAATTGTACAAAACTCTAGAAAGCTCCAAGATAAGCCTCTTCACAAATAGATCCAGCAATTCAAATGAAGTTCATTTCATACATAGGTGAAACTGTGACCTTCACATTAGGAGCTCTTAATGCTCAACCTCTAAACCCAAAGGACCAAGCAGCATATATATATGCAGCGCTTGGTCCTGTGGTGTAACACCCAGCCCATAGTAAAAACACGGTGTGGGATTAAAGCTCCTGCTCCTGCAATGTAGAAAGTGACAGCTGAGGACCCAGAGGAGAAGGCAGAAGCAGAGCGCTATGTAGTGAATAGATAAAGTGGAAATGTCACTTGCACTATACGACCCAGCGATCATGTGAAAGCTGGGTGCCCCCTGCTACAGTAGAGCTACAAGGTCATAGCGGATCCAGATCAGCTCTATTAGTGACTACTGTCACACTGAGGGGGATGTTTCTTTCCGTAAATGGGGCTCCTATGGATGCCCCAGCTGCAGTGAAAATGTGTGAAATAAAAAGACAAAGTGAATGATCCCCAGAGGTCTTATATGATGTCATGCAGGACAGAGATGTTAAAAAACTTATTTACAAAAAAAGTTACAAAAATTACAGAATATATATATATATAAAATGAAGAAAATGACCCACCTCCGACACCAACCTAAACCGTCGCCATATGCACCCTGTAATACGAGACTATGCACATTATATATCAAAACTTCCGAAAGAAGATGCGGAACCCATTCCTGTACTTTATTTTAGTGTAAATATACTCATTTTAGAAATAAACAACTCTAAATTAAAAAAATATATTTTTTTTACTATTAATAAAACTAAAAAAAATGGGGGGGAAAAATCTGTGAAATTAAGATATAAAAAATAGCCATGTGTATCACGGAGAAGAAAAGTAGCAAAAATAATTTTGGTAGCTGAAGAAAAAAAAATAGGGCCGTAAAATCAGCACATGGGTAAAATTCCTTAAAAAGTGTCTGGTCCTTTAGGACTGAAACACCCTGGTCCTTAAGGGGTTAAAGATGCAACCACTACTAGACCTTCACAATGGAATGATTTTTATTGTTTTTGTGTAACCTCTGTAACGTAGGTGTGTCAGGGGAATTGTCTGTCCAGCAACTGCACTTCCACAGCCAGACGTGATGCTGTTTGGGTAGCAGGGCCTGGGGACTGCAATTCTTCACCCTTTAACCCCACACAAGGATCTGAATTTTGCTACAGCGAATCCCTGGGTAGCATCTTCAGAGTAGCTGTTGACTGGAGTAGCAAATAGAGAACAGAGGCAGCAAAGAGAGTTATCTTGCATATAGGCTGCAGTAGCAGGATGTCACCTGCATATTGTGCCATGCCAGTGGTGTCCACTCCAATGTACTCCATGCTGAAATCTGACTAGAGTAAAAAATTCTGCACTGACTCATTTCTTAATATCTCTGAGGTAGTCGGATCTCTATTTTTCTGGTACAGAGCTCCTGCATAGATACAGATTCAAAAGACAACATTTGCTGCTCCAGCCATCATCGGGGGTCAGATGACCACTACGTCCAATCAGAGGCCGCGGCATCACCATCCGAACTCCTAGCATCAGCGCCCACATGCTGGGTGCCATGATGCCAAGAGTTTGTTGGGGCCTATTATTATTGGATGCAGCGGTCACATGATAGGGCAGCGGGTGCAGCTCAGTTGGGTCCTGGGGGCCAGAGATAGATAAGTATGCTGTATTTTCATTTCATCACCTACCTAACCTTTAAAAAAATGTTCGAATAATCATGTAACCCCATTAAGCTCCTGGGCCCTAAAGCAAAATTGTGACAGGATTATTTCATGTAATTTACGGTACTGGGGCAGAGGGCCTTATTGGCCTGGGTGCCGCCACTACCTTTGTAACCCCCATAGCAACAGAGCTGAATATAGTGCTACTTCAACCCCATAGAGATTACAATAAGTCATGCCATTGGAGAACTGTTGAGTTGTCAAGCCTTGGGATGACATATATATCTTTGGCATCTGCATTACAGTCACACAACTTACAAGATATGTCCAATTAGGAAGAAAATCCATTATTTAAGATGTATTATCTTTTATGTTTAATCTTCATTATAAAACCTAACATGATAATGAACATTGTATTTACTTTAAGGGTACGAATCTCGAGTCTGCAGTGATTCCGAAGAGTCTTCAGAACTGGATTCTTCACAAGACCTCTCATCAGATCTCCAGTGTTTGAAGTCCCGAAACATAAAACCTTTGCAGGAAGAGGATGAGGAAGAAGATGAGGAAGAAGATGGGGAAGATGGATATGACATTAAGGAAAATAAAGAAGAGAAAGAAAGTGATGTCAAACTAAAAGATCACTGTGATAGCACAATTAACGATGTAGACAGCATTTCTGAAAACTCGGATTCTGCTAACACAGAGAGTCATGGTTATAAAATCAGCTGGTCCAGTGATTCAATCGACGCCCTGGAAGAAGACGACTTGGAGACGTGTTCCTCGAGTAAGCCAGAGTTTTTTCAGTTTTATACACCGATTTTGAAAGAGGATTCTACGGAGGACCAATGTGTCTTCACTGATAACCCTGAGCAAAAATGTACAGGAAATGCCTGCCAGGAACCAGATCCCTTGGTATGTTTTTTGCAGCGGATTAACAGCAAGGAGGATCCAGCTACAGATCTGAAAGAGCCATTTAGATCCCCTAAAGAGACAGATAACAGAGAGGACAATGATCTGCAAGGCTTCTTCGGCTTTCAGTTGACAGAGAATAATGTCATGGAGTACTACAGTCTATGCTCGAATGTTTCCCCTGCCAGCAGTGTGGATAGGAATGTTCCAAGCAGCCCGGAGAGCAACTGTGTAAATGATCAAACGGCTGAAGCTAAAGTGCAAAATAAAGTTTATAGCCATGGACATAGCGATAAAGTGGAAACCCTTATACTTGACCCACCACCAGGTTTTGGTGACAGTAGTTCTGAAGAGGAGTTTTTCGACGCTACAGACCGGTTCACACCCTCTATAAGTCCTCCTGGTAAATGAAAATCTAAAATGTATTCACTCACACGTTCCTACCATGTGTCATCCCTCTTCCCTCCTCTGAAACCCCCTAACTTTTTGTTGTAAAAAAATGGAAAGTCAACCTGCATTTGTGAGCCATTAGCATTACCATATTGTATTCATTTCCTCTGCTGGTCCCTCAAGTTAGTAGATCCACTTTGATACAGTCTACAGGCATTCTTCTAAAAGCTATAGAAGCATACTTACTAGATAACAGCTAAACACTAGAATGTCCTACAACTGGTAATTCTTGGTTGCCAACTTTCTTTAAAGAGATTCTGTCAATAGAAATATTGATTACAAGCAGGCACCATAGCGCAGCCAGCCATACGTTACACAAGCTGAACGAATGTATGTCAAAATGAGAACATTCTTCATTACGCTAAAAGTTTACTGTCATATTCTGCAAACGCTGCTTGCAAAACAACTTCCCTCGAGTCACAGAGGTAGGCCGCCTGAGCCCCGAGTCACAGAGGCGGGCCGCCTGAGCTCCGAGTCACAGAGGTAGGCTGCCTGAGCCCCAAGTCACAGAGGCGGGCCGCCTGAGCTCCGAGTCACAGAGGTAGGCTGCCTGAGCCCCGAGTCACAAAGATGGGCCGCCTGAGCCCTGAGTCACAGAGGCGGGCCGCCTGAGCCCCGAGTCACAGAGGCGGCTCGCCTGAGCCACAAGTCACAGAGACGGGCCGCCTGAGCCCCGAGTCACAGAGGCAGGTTGCTGAGCCCCGAGTCACAGAAGCGGGTCGCTTGAGCCACGAGTCACAGAGACGGGCCGCCTGAGCCCCGAGTCACAGAGGCAGGTTGCCTGAGCCCCAAGTCACAGAAGCGGGTCGCCTGAGCCACGAGTCACAGAGACGGGCCGCCTGAGCCCCAAGTCACAGAGGCAGGTTGACTGAGCCCCGAGTCACAGTGTTTATGCCCACTGTACAGCTTGGCACTCTCTCCTTCACTGCTGACTTGTGCTTTGCCAGCCTGAGCTGTCTGCTCTCCTTTCTCCCCCAACCCTCAGCAACTACCTTCAACCATTATTATCTCTGTCTCTAAAGGTCCATATACATGGGACCAATATGGGGCAAACGATGCCCGACACTCGTCCCTGTGTTTCCTCGCTCCTGTGCTTCTGCACAGGAGCTAGCAGAGCAGGCTGGTTCACAGAGCGGCCAGCAGGGGGGCAGGGCAATGCAGGAGATTTCTCTCCTCTCGTCCCCCCGCCCCTCTCCATTGAGATACACAGGCGCTGTTCACTACTGAACGGCCGCTGTTTAAACTGCACGATGAGCTTCATCGCTGATCATTTATGCTGCATAAAGCTCATCACTCATCGTTCAGTTTAAACAGCGGCCGTTCAGTAGTGAACAGCCGCTGTGTTATGTCAATGGAGAGGGGTGGGGGAGCGAGAGGAGAGAAATCTCCTGCACTGCCCCCCCCCCCCTGCTGGCCGCTCCGTGAACCAGCCTGTTCTGCTAGCTCCCGTGCAGGAGCATGGCAGCGCGGAGACACAGGGACTAGTGTCGGGCATCGTTTGCCCGACATTCGTCCCATGTAAAAGGACCTTTAGGGCTCATACACACGGGTGTATGTTGCCCGCGTATTATGCATGCATTTTTCACACAAGTAATATGCGGTGCTGAATCTGTTCATCTATTTTCTGATCCTTCAGTGTAATTTGCATTATGTTATATTTTTTTTCTTTACTATACATAACAATGCTTTCTTTATTTGCATGTACCTGTCATCATTTACTCAACTGACTATTTACTCAATGTGACTATTCTTCTTTTTTTAGGTTCAAAATTTCCCTACGCAGACAGACAAGCATTGCACGGCTCCTGTGCTGACCTAGGGAAAAATCCTGCTGAAAAAGGTAAACTGATAAAGAATGTGAGAAAGCCAACAAAAATGATTCGGAAAAGAAGATCTTTCCTCCAGACGGACTATACCACTCAGGTCACATTTCCTTTATCCCCCTCAAACTCTGTGGAGACTATGGATCATGTATGTTGCTTTGAGAAAGAGTCTCACCTACCAGTAGAATCACACTCACCTACAGTTTCCTCCTTAAAAGACATTGAGGATGAACCTGCTTTTCTAGAAACCAAACCCCTTGTACAACACAAATCCGTAGATAAATCTAAAAGCAAAGCACGTTCTCCAAGTTTAATGGAGATGGAACCTGACACCATGGAAACAAAATCAGTGACCGATTCAGTATTGTCCTCTATATCGGCTGTTCGCTTCAGAAGTGACTCTGGAGCTACAGAGAGAAGTCCCAGTAAGAGTCATTCTTCTTGTACCAATACAGACTGGAATACAGAAGAGCGCAATGGCCAAGCTAGTCCATCAGAAATATCACTCCAAATGTTAAGAAATGGCACAAACGAATTTGCTCTTTTCTACCTGGAATCAAGTGATCATGGCTTAAAAGAGGCAACAAAGGCAGACAGCGCTGAGGACAATGTTAAGGACAAATTCAAAAACATCTTTCGGAATGATGAGGCAAAAAAGAATATCAAAGAAGATGCCGGTTCAAAATCGACCGTTCCTCTGTCTGACAGAATGTTACCGTACATAGCTCAGTCAGAAGACACAAAATCATCGCTTCACAATATTGTAAGAGTAGACTCCGTCACGTCTGAAGAAGAACCCATCGGTAAAGAAAGTTTTCAAAAAAATTGCAAAACAAGGAAACGGTTTGGCTTGTCCAGCGCCTCTGACTTACTTCTAGATTTCAAGGGACTTACTGATCTGTTTACTAATTTCCCTATAAACTCATTTAAAGATGGAACCTCTACGGCCCCCGATGCGTCTCCTTGTGAAGAGGAAATGCGCCTCTTAACAAACCAAGATCAAGACACGTTAGATGATTCCCCCACGATGGTAAGAATGTCTGCTTGTAGGAAACAATTTTCAGCACCGTGCTTGAGTTTTTCTGACCCCAAATTAGAAACTCTTGAAGGTGAAGAGAAAATAGATTCAGATATTGGAACACTGAGTTCAGACGAAGGCTGTTTAACCTACAAAGACAGAAGCCTTATGGAAGCAAGTAGAGTCCCACCAAGGTTAACAGACCGCACAAACAAAGCTGTAAAGGGCTATAAAGCATCAGTCCGGGAAAACGAATGTCAGAATTCCGATTCCGCTAGAAAAACTCCTAAAACATCGAAAGTCGGAAACTGTAGCTGTCAAATATCCTACACAACCTGCTTCCAGCCTACAGACGATGTAGAAGATGAAATCGTTGATTTTACTCGAAGTGCTTCTCCATTACCTAGAACAAGACCACCTTCATCTGCCAGCCCTTTGTTTGCGGAAAATAATCAAAACCCCAAAGATCACCCCAGAAACCACATATCCTGCTTAGAGTATTTTGAAGCTCTTGATCTTCTAAGACGAAGAATACAGGATTCTCCTACTGGTTTCGGCAAATTGCAAGACAGCGTATTGGACCTCCAAAAGATCTTAGAAGAATTCAAAGACAAGCTGAAAACACACCCGAAAGACAAATGTGCTTCAGTGTTTTCAGAACAAAAGTCCTGCCTTTGTAATGTGTCTCGTAAGATGATGTCTTCATCCCAGAAAGTACTGATATCAGACCAGCTATCCGAAGAGATTTATCAGGCTGTAGAGGAAACATTTTTTGGATTGATGCAAATGACTGAAATATGTCTCCAATTTTCTAGCTGTGTAGGATGCAATAAACGGCAAATGGATCTCCAAACTAATTTACGCGATCTCATATGTACCTACCATCAATTTGTCCAAGCGGCCAAGAAGGCTTCAGAGAGTGAAGACCGCGATCTGCATTCCAAGCTGCTGTCCCGCCAGTGCACTGCGCTCACCGCTGCTATATTTTGCCTCACACAGCAATTCAGATCACTGGTTTCACTTTGAAAAAAAAATAAAGAACCAAAATTAAGAGTAAAATAAGCACAAATGCCCTCCTTATAAAACTGGTGAAGATACTTCACCTGCCCACCAAAGCTTTGCACAGTTTTGCTAGAGGAAACCAATGCATACAACAATTTGTGTCATAATGACAAGTCGGAAGTAGTGGAGAAAGTGTATAAAAGCTAGTAGCAAAGAAAAACAGTAATATTGCCCATAGCAGCGCAAGAAGATCTTGGGTATTGTTTGACGCACTGACAATATCTGATTGTTATGGGTAACACTGCTGTTTTAGGCCTCATACATATGATAATAGAATACTTTTGTAATATGGCATGTGATGAACACGCGCTACTATTTTTTTCTGTTATAGAAAAAACTATTTGAAACAGAGGCGTATGAAAGTATAGAATGGCCTCAGACTTTAATTGGTGTCCGATAAGGGCTCTGTGCAACTCGGAGGCAATGTTCCCTCTAACGTATGTTCGCTCTGGAAAGGAAATAGTTAACACAAAACTTCTAATGAGGTCAGTGAGCCCAATAAGGACAGCAGTGGAAGTTTTCACTGTCATTACCAGAATATATAGTTTAGGGACCTTTCACACGGGACGGAATTATGGTACAGGACACAGCCACATCTTCCGCTTCGAAATTCCACACCAAAATCCAAAGGTCTAAGCCCGGATTCACATGAGCATATGCTTATTTGCACACCCATGAATGCATTGTTTTTGTAGAAGGAATGTTGCTTTGATGTGCACACTTTGGCATACTTTACTATATGCGCAATTGCTCCCAACCATAATTACCCTAATCAGTTCTTTGTCCTGCATAATTACGCAGTGTTTCACGCATCTAGCGTATTATGCGTGCGCTTGTGCATCTACATTGACTTCTTTGGGGGCTTTTGGTGCACAAATGCGCAGAAAAACAGGGCGTGCTGCATTTCTTCTTGCATAACCAAAATGCGCAGGAAAAATATGCCCATATGGACAAACCCTTTTAAATCAATAGGTTCTATTCACACGCAAATGTTGCATTCGCAAATACGGTTGTGTCAATCCAGCCTAGGGGCTTATTCAGATGACTGTATGTGCAAGTGTGCATGCTTCAGTGCAACCTATTTGTGATGTGAATGAGGTAGATTTGCACACATTGGGGGCATAGTACTGTACTTTTTGTGCATGCAGGGCCTATTCACGTGTGTACATGCCACCCGAATGCCCTGCTTTGAAAGGCTATTTAGCCTAATAAGGTCCAGATGTGTTCTTCTTTCACAGAATTGCGCAGCGTATTGTGCATTTGCACACCTCCCATAAGGGATCTTTGCTGAGCAAATACGCAGAAAGAGAGCATGTCCAATTTTTTTTTGCACGCAAATGAAATGCTTGCCCACTATATACAGAGAATAGAACCTATTGACATCAATGCGTGCGTATATTTTGCATGTGCAAAAACGCAGGCAAATACATCCGTCTGAAGAAGCCCTTATTGTGGATTTTGTTGTGGAATTGCAGGCAGGTTCTAAGCCATTTTCAGTTCTGCATCACAATCCGCAGGCACCCTGCAGATTTTGGTCCAGAATCTACGGCAGCTTGTGCTGCACCGTGCTGCCTACTCCATCCCATGTGAAAGGTCCCTTAGAGGGAGCAGGGCTCAGGTCCTACAGAGCCG
This sequence comes from Eleutherodactylus coqui, assembly GCF_035609145.1. Classification (NCBI taxonomy): domain Eukaryota; kingdom Metazoa; phylum Chordata; class Amphibia; order Anura; family Eleutherodactylidae; genus Eleutherodactylus; species Eleutherodactylus coqui. Next base: position 247,703,218 of record NC_089841.1, on the reverse strand, counting down.
TAGTACAGTTGTGTGGATGAGCCCTTACTTGCACTGGTTTCTATACAGGACGCCCAGAATGTGTTGATTTTTTCCTGAGACGATCAGAGATGAGTTTGACCAAATGAATGTTTTACAGTATTAGTCACATAACTGTTACCATGTATACCACGACCTATACCATGAATGGAGCACAATGTCAGTATTGCCTTAAAAAGCATCTGTAAAAAAGTGTACAAACTGTTTGTCCTCCTCCGCACACTGTAGTCTGCCGACCGTGGACCCTACAACGGTATTATCCTGGATCTAGCGATCCATTAGGTAGAATGTTTACACATACGTCACTTCCTGTAACTTTGTTAAAGTATCTATGTCATTGTTTATATGTACAGAATGCACCAAAGAACTCTGAAATGATACAAAGTATAGTATATAAAATATCTATATTTTACTGTGAACCAATAATATGGTTTTCCTTGTGTTTTTTTATTTTACTATTAAGAATTATAATATATGCTTAATGTATTTTCTTCTTAAAAGGATGTTATAAAGTTGCCCTCTAATACATAAAATGAGATTACAGTACATCGATTTGGACTCCATTGAATGGCTGCATGAATTTGTTTTATGTTTTATTTGGGATCTAATTAATGTCAAGTATTAACGAGTAACCTTGTTTTGAACATTTTTTATTTAGTAGTAGGGAACACAGGAAATACATTACAATTATATTGCAACAGAATAATTTTGAGGGCTTCCGCCCCTCTTGTATGCATAACATGTTCCTGTTCCTCCATACAATTTTGATAAGTTTTTATTCAAGAGCTTATCTTTATTGACATTTATAGCTTTAAAATAAAAACAGTTTAATAACATAACAACAGAACATAACTTTAAATTGCTCTCGTTTATTTAATTCGGATAGTGTGTGAGCCAGATGTGCCACGTTTTCTATTAACGAGTAACCTTGTTATGTTTTCGACTGCATTTACATTTCTAAGTCAATGAAGGCTATTGGGGCTATTCTACTTTTTTCCCTCTAAGGCTACAGGGCAGATATGCTGCGTATTTTCTGGTGCGTGAAGAAAATATGCCGTGTATTACAGTGCAAGGCAAGTGAAGGAAGTTTCAAAATCTGCGGCGTAAATTCATGTGCGGTGGGGTTTTTAAATTCATAGCATGTCAATTTAGGGCCCATTTACACACACAGATATCTTTCAAAAGATTAAAAGATCAGCGATCGTTTTGCATAAAGTACTGATGACACTAATTGCTATTAGTACTTTATTAGCTGAATCTGCATGCAAATGGGCATCCAGGAGCTGTTACAGAACTCAGCAGAAGTTCTGAGCTCTGTAATTAGCTGTATTGTTTAGCCATGGGATCCCATTGAAGAATTCAGCACCATGGACAGCAGACACAGCGTGCGGTCCTGCTAATCAACTGTTCTGCATGCAGGGGGTGAGAACAGTTGTAACAATGTTATCAGTTGTTATCAGTTCTCCCCAGACAGAACACAGCCTGCGGTCCTGCTTATCAGCTGTTCTGCTGAATGGCGACTTGCAAGCAGAACTGAAAATCGCAGTTCGGCCTAACAGTGAAAGATGGGCACATTAAAGGCCCATTTAGACACGAGAATCGCTCAAAAATCACTCAAAGCCATTTTTTGAGCGATTCTCATTCTGTGTAAATGCAGGGACATCATGTAGTTTTCGTGCACAAGTCACTGATTGCTGAATTCTAGCTTGCTAGAATTCAGCGATCAGCTGTTATCAGAGGAGCAGGCTGTTATCAGCCGGCTGTGCTGATAAGATTCTCTGTGCCAGTGTCCTGCTGTGAATTCACAGTGGGAACACTAGCAGTCAGCTCTGAGAAGAATACACCTGTCTGCTTATGCAAAACAGCTGTATTATTCTATTAGCTACTGAGGCTGTGTCCCGCTCTGCCTGCATAGCTCTATAGAAGCTAATTAGCTACTATAAAGTATGCAAAGATGATCGCTCAAAACTGTCACTCAAACTATCATTTGAGTCAGTTTTGAGCGATTATCTTTAAGTGTAAATGGGGTCTGCAGACAGAACGATTATTGCTCAAGAGATGACTTTTGAGCGAATTTTGAGTGATAATTGTTGTGTCTTAATGGGCCTTTATGCAGCAAGTTGGTGGCAGATTTGTTGCCAATTTTTCTAGTTGAGTTCAGTGGAGAAGTCAAAATCCGCAACAAATCCAATTTTTGCAGATTTTGCTGAAGATTACCTGCAAATCCACAACAAGATCTGCAGGTAGAGACACTTTGCAAAATATAAAAAAGTAGTAAAATAATAAAACAAAACCCATTGACCTACCTCCTGAATCTTCTTCCGGCTCCAGTGCCGAGGCTTGCCTGTTTCAGTATATCCTGGCCTCCCTGAATATACAATGTCTACTCACCCCTGGGATGTTTTAGTCATGTTAAAAAATCCGACAGAGATGAATCACTTCAGAGTTATTTTCCCCTTCCGTGTGACCCGTTATCTGTACAATCTAATTGAAAAACAAACTGAAATCCTTTGGGGTGGAAAATGTGTTTGCATAAATGTTCACACCCTCTTATATTGGGGGTGTGGTTGTGTTCAGAATCAGCCAATCACATGTAACCTCCTGATAACTAGCAGTCAGCACTCCGCTGCCATTATTCACAGGGATTCTGATTCTCCCCATATAAATATCCTCTTCTAGGAGGATTTTCTTGATATTTTCTCACATCAAAGGAATCTGATTGTTGGAAGGTGTCAGTCAGGTGAAGGGGCCAAAACATCTCCAAGACATTACATATACCATGTGATACAGTGAAGACGTCATCAAGAAGTGGATTATATTTGGCACAACAGTAACATCACCAAGAACTGGACGGCTCTCAAAAACTGATGAAAAGACAAATCAGAAAATTGTTCTGGGAGGCGGCCAAGAGGCCAACAGCAACATTAAAGGAGCTGCAGGAGTTTCTGGCAAGTACTGGTTGTGTAGTAATGTGACAAGCATCTCCCGTATTCTTCATATGTCTGGGCTGTGGGGGAGGGGGGGGGGATGGGGGGAGCCAAGACTGAAGACTTTCCTAAAAAGAAGAACATTCCAAACTGCCAAAAGTCTGTGGTAGAACATGTTATGTCTGATGAGACAGAGGGGGAACTTTTTGGCCATAATTCCAAAAGTTAGGTTTGGCGCACTACACATCACCAAAACAGCACCAGACCCACAGTGAAGATGGTGGGGGCAGCATTATCCTTTGGGGCTGTTTTTCTGTTGCTGGAACTGTAGCCTTGGGGCGCCTTCATACTTGCGATCGCGATATCGCAGTGTTTTTTTAATGCAAATGTCAATAGGGCTTTCTAATGTTAAAAGCCAGCGATGCTTTTTTGGAGAATAATCTCGCATCACATTGCTGCCACATTTGCGCAGTGGGCGCAAATCATGCAAAAATCCGTGATTTTCTCGCCTGTGTGAAACCACTCTCAAGAGGTACATCAACAAAGTAGTTTTAGGGCTAGCATATTTAGGCAACCAAATTTTTTTTTTTACATTTTCCACCCAACGGGTCACATGGAGGGGAAAAAAATCTGAAATGATTCACCTTTGTCAGATGTTTTAACATGACAAAAACATGACATTTTAACAGGGGTGAGTAGACTTTTTATATCTACTGTATGATCGCTGCAATCACAGGCTGCAATGGTCACGTGGGCTGAGTCATCATCATTAAAGGCTGGCAGAGGACCAAGCAAGTATCGGCGCTGGCGCAGGGAAAGGATGTAAATGGTGCAGGTTTACCACTGTGGAATTCCCTGTGGATTTGCTGTGGAAACTCCAAATGTATTTTCAGCAAATTCGCTCCGCATGAACATGCCCTAAAGTTAGTTTGGTTCGATGTCCAGAGATAGCCATTGCATGCAACCATCCTCCATTTAGCTCCAAAAACAGTGGAGTAATAAACAGCAACTTACAGTAAAATATGTACTACAGGACAATTGAATAAAACGTTAAATCACAATACTATAAAATATTACATAATTGGGAAAAGATACATGGAAAACACATAAACAACTCACAACTGGGGATATTTACTGGAGTTTGAAGGGACCTCCAGGGTCATCGGGTCCAACCCCCTGCTCAGTGCCAGATCACTAATATCAAGAGACAAGTTGTCAGCAGCACAGACCTTTTCAACTTCAATGAGTGAGGCAGTAGGTGCAGAGCCCAAAGAACCATGAACCGATGGTTCCAATATAGTCCAGATGTATGAATAAGGGCAGCAGTCAGTAGGTGCAGAATCTTAATTCATATTTATTCCTCTGCGACAAAAAGATTTTGACCAAAAATAGGGTCTTTGTTAAGCTTTGTCAATGCAGGATTCACCTAAATCCACTTAGACAGATGTCTTTCCAGCCTCTGTTTGAACACTTCCATTGAAGGAGAACTAACCACCTCCTGTGGTAACCTGTTCCACTCATTCATCACCTTCACTGTCTAATATCTAATCTGTGTCTCCTCTAGGGATGAGTGAGTATACTCGCTAAAGCACTACTCGCTCGAGTAATGTGCTTTAGCCGAGTATCTCCCTGCTCGTCCCTGAAGATTCGGGAGCCGCTGCAGCTGAGAGGTGAGTCGCGGCGGGGAGCAGGGGAGAGCGGGCGGGAGAGCGGGAGTGAGAGATCTCCCCTCCGTGCCTCCCCACTCTCCCCCGCAGCTCCCCGCCCCGCGCTGGCTCCCGAATCTTCAGGGACGAGCAGGGAGATACTCGGCTAAAGCACATTACTCGAGCGAGTAGTGCTTTAGCGAGTATACTCGCTCATCTCTAGTCTCCTCCCTTTCAGTTTCATCCCATTGCTTCTAGTCTTTCCTTGTGCAGATGAGAATAGGGCTGATCCCTCTGCACTGTGACAGCCCTTCAGATATTTGTAGACAGCCAAGTCTTAAGTATTAATTCTCCTCTCAGCCTTCTCTTCTTCAAGCTAAACTGTTCCTCATAGGACATGATTTGCAGACCACTCACCATCCTGGTAACTCTTCTCTGAACTTGCTCCAGTTTGTCTATGTCTTTTTTAAAGTACGGTGCCCAGAACTGGACATAGTATTCCAGATGAGGTCTAACTAAGGAAGAGTAGAGGGGAATAATGACCTCACGTGATCTAGACTCTATGCTTCTCTTAATACATCCCAGAATTGTGTTTGTCTTTTTTGCTGCTGCATCACATTGCTGACTCATGTTCAGTCTGTGATCTATCAGTATACCCAAGTCTTTTTCACATATGTTGCTGCTGCTTAGCTCAATCCCTCCCATTCAGTAAGCACTTTTTTTTATTTTTGTTGCCCAAATATAGGATTTTGCATTTCTTCTTGTACATACCATTCTGTTAGTCCACTGTTCAAGCTTGTTTAGATCAATTTGAATCTTCTCTCTGTCTTCTCTAGTATTAGCTATGCCTCCTAGCTTTGAGTCGTTGGCAAATTTGATCAGTTTTCCCTCAGTTCCCTCATGTAGATCATATATAAAAATGTTGAACAACACTGGGTCTAGGACAGAGCCTTATGGTACCCCACATTAGACATGCTACTACTTGGATGTGCAGCCATTTATGACCACTCTTAGAGTATGATCACTCTAACAGTTGCCTTGTCAATCCCATATTTCGTAATTTTTTCAATATAAATTCTGATTAGTTACTATGGACAACAAAGCCAATTTTGAGCACTAGTACCTATTCAAGCCCAATGTAAAATAGATGAAGTTGAAGGAAGTTTACCCCCTAAAACAGTTGCAAGATTAGTGACATAATAACAAGTGTAACCATATCTCCACTCACCATCAGACTGTTCACATGTATGGTTAAGGTATGGTTACACTTGCTGTCATGTCACCAATCTTGAGTGTAATTGTTTTAGGGGATATAATACATTGACAGGCTTCCTATAGGCCTAATGCCCACGGACAGATTTCTGCCGCGTTACACGTTGCGGAAATCTGTGGCTATTATGTTCTATTGAACCTAATAGCTTTTCGCCTTGCAATATTCACGCTGTGGAATTCTACCGTAGTATTCCGCAGCATGAAAGAAATTGCAGCATCTTCTATTTGCCATGGAAAAACACGCGTCCGGCTTCCATTGTAGTCAATGGGAGCCGTCCGTCATGTAATACTTCTGCTGTGAGCACAGCGGAAGTATCGCGTGATTATGCATCACCGCCCACCACTGGCGTGTCATGTGCTGCACTGTGCATACGCGCCGACTCGATGAACAGGACTCTCGCAACGGATCCGAAGAGGTGAGTATGGGGTCTTTGTGGGGCGCCATGTCAGAATCCGCTGCGATATTCCCTTGGCGGAGTCCGGCACGGTCGTGGGTAGGAGGCCTTAAGAGAGCTGTGAATGTGACTGGACTATTCAATAATGAAGCCGGGATGGTAAAAGCACTGCTCACCTTGCCGGGTTGTGCTACCGGGCACAACACTGCCTTAATGCAGAAGAAACTAAAGCACAGACTCAAATTCTGTCCCAAAAGAGAATATCTTTATGTACTAGGCTGAAATAGTACAGACCTGCAACATGTGTATGAGAATCCATATAGACACAGTATCCACACCATATATCTCAGTACATCAATGATATATGATGGCGGATCTTCAGATGTCAGTATGAAATTCAAGTGCAATGTATTCACCATATCCGTACAAAGTCAGAACTAGCGAGCATCCATTGTACTGCAAAACAGATATTCAGGTGGTCCTCAGCTTGGAGAGCAGTCAGGAGGAGGAAAGGGCGCACCCACATGCAACATGGAAAAGGTGTGTAACTGCGCCCTTTCCTCCTCTGCAAACTGAGGACCACCTGAATATCCGTTTTGCAGTACAATGGATGATCACTGGTTCTGACTTTGTACGGGGGTCAGAAACGCTATATTTTCTCCTTAGGGAGAGCACCTAGACAGTGAGTGAGGAGACTCAAAAGGTGATTCATGCTCCTCTGGGTAATATGCAAATAAAGGAGATGGAATAATACCTCCACAGTGCCACCTATTGGAAGGCAGCATTCCTGCAAGTCAAAGTAAGACTCTTTATACAAGCCTTGTAACAATGACTGGGAGTTAAAGCAAAGCCAGAACCCATGTCATTGTTACAAGGCTTCCAATAGGTGGCACTGTGGTTATATATTCCACCTCCCTTATTTGACTTTGTACTGATATGGTGAATATATTGGATTTGAAGTTCATACAGACAACTGAAGATTTGCTGTATTAAACCATGGATGTGCTGACATATACAGTGTGGATAATTGGGCTTATTTACTATTCAAAATACAACTGTTTTCTGGCGCAGATTACACCAGAAAACTGTCTTATATGCTTTGCACTACATTCACTAGGTGTTTTTAGACACTTCTGAACAGTTTTCCCACTTGTTCGAAGAGTGGAGTGGCCTAAACTGCACCAAATTGTCATGAATTATGCCAAAATGTTTTTGACAGTTTGGCATAAACTAAGCCAACTAATAGGTGGCCTAAACTTTGACTAGACAGCCTTAAAATTCAACAGGTTTATCATTCAGCAATGCTCCTATGATAAAACTGGCGCATTTTAAGACTGTCTAGGCTGTTTGCACTATTAGATAGTATTAGTAAATAAGCCCCATTGCGTTTATCTAGATACCAGTATATACCACCAACATACCAATGTTGAAGGTCTATATTATTTGAGCCTGTTATGTAAGACATTCTCTTTTGCAACAAAGTCTGAGTCTGTACTCCAGTTTCTTAACCCCTTAAAGGGTTTCTGTCATAAAAAAAATAACATGCTATACTTCTCTATTCCTCCCCCATCCGTCTACTTACCAGATCTTTACCTCCCCTATCTTCTCCTGTCTCCTGCAGTTCGGGAAGAGGGGTCACCTCACCTCCAGCTGGCTGGTTCCTCTCCTTCCTGTTAGGTTACATACATTGTTGGCAGTCTTCTTCCTACCAGCCAATGTATGTTACATCATAGTTCACAGGTCAGCAAGGGGGGTGCCGATCTACTGCAGAGGCTGCTCATGCCCACTGTCTTCGCAAATGAATTGGAATTCCTTCCTAGGCAGTGAACGCTACAGCACAGGGGTGTGACCTTCACTGACCCAGCCGGAAGGAATGTGAGGAGTGCAGCCTTCATAACAAGCTGGCGAGCGTGCGGTGAGAAGACCCGGGACACTGCAGAAGCTCTGCCAGGAGAAGATGTGGTAAGGAGACTGATGGGAAAGAAATAGGTGAGTATAGAATTTTTTCTTCTAATGACAAAACCCCTTTAAGGATGCGACCCTTTTTTTTTCATTTTTGTTTTCCCTCTCCTTTTAAAATAAAAAACATAATGTACTGAAAAAGTTTCAAAAAAATTCTAAGTGGACTGAAATAGAAAAAAACAAAATTTTGCCATCTTTGGGGGAGGGTCTTGTTTTTAACCCCTTCCCGCTCCATGACGTACCGGTATGTCATGGCAGGCTGGTACTTCGCGCAAAATGACGTACCGGTACGTCATCGGGATAGCGAGAGATCATGACTGACCTCGCGCTATCCCGCAGCGGGAGCCGGCTGTCAGTCACAGCCGGGGTCCCGCTGCAACAGCGGGGGGGGCATCGAAGATGCGCCCCCCGCTGTTAACCCCTTCCCTGCCGCGATCTAAGTAGATCGCGGCAGGGAAAGAGTTCACAGAGGGAGCGCGCTCCCTCTGTGTCTGCGGACGGCTCTCGCGATGTCATCGCGAGAGCCCGGCCTGTCACCATGGCAACAGGACGCCAGACACTGGCGTCCTGTATTGCCTATGCCTATGATCGCTGTATAAGCGATAAGGCATGGCAGAGCAGTAGCTCTGCCATGCCTTATGACAGCGATCATAGGCATAGTGTTGCAAGTCACTCAGAGGGACTCAAATTGTGTAAAAAAAAAAAAGAAAAGAAAAATGTAAAAAAAAACCTTTTTTATGCTTTTTCTAATATTAGCATAAAAAAGGTAAAAAAAAATTAAAACCCCACATATTGGGTATTGACGCGTCCGTAACGACGTGTACAAAAAGTTGAACGCGCTTTTTGTTTTGTACAACAAAAAGCGTAAAAAAAAACGCAAATGCAATAAAAGTGATCAAAAAAGCCGTACATTCCCCAAAATGGTACCAATAAAAACTACAGCTCGTCTCGCAAAAAATAAGCCCTCATAGAGCTCCTTACATAGAAAAATAAAAAAGTTACAGGACTTTGAATGCAGCTATAGAGAAAAAAAAAACATTTCCAAAAAAAAGGGGGTTTTATTGCAAAAAAGTGTAAAAACGTAAAAAAAATATAAGAATTTTGGTATCGTTGTAATCGTACCGACCCGTAGAAAAAATTTAGTGTGTCATTTATGCTGCATGATTAACGCTGTAAAAAAAAAATCTATGGCAGAATTGATGCATTTTCTCTCCCTATTATCATAAAAAAAATAATAAAAGTTTTACGATATAGTCTATGTACCCAAAAGTGGCACCGATAAAAACTACAGTTCGCCACGCAAAAAACAAGCCCTTATACGGCCGCGTCGACGGAAAAATAAAAAAGTTATGGCTTTTGAAAAATGGAGATGGAAAAATACCAAAAATCGCTTGATCCTCAACGCCAAAATAGGCCATGTCCTTAAGGGGTTAAAGCATACACACTGCGGCAAAAATAATATGATAACTTTTTTCTATGAGTCAGTACGATTACTACAACATCAAATGTCGTTTTTTTGCTTTACTGCTTTTAACCCTTTCCAATCCAATTTGTATTCTGGATTTCCTAGGGGGCTTACTCTTTTTCTGCCGTTATAAAACGGCGCTATATGCTGGCTAAAGCCAGTACTGCATGAGGTGACACGTTGGATAGGCTCCGACAGTACAGAGGTTGGCAATATACAATAAGAGGACCCAGACGGACGTCTTCCAACATCGGAGCTGTACAGCCTTAAACCATAATGTCTTCACAGGTCAGACAGTGGATTGGAAAGGGTTAAAAATTAAAATATCTTTGGAAAAAAAATAAAATTCTTTTTTGCCGCCATCTTCTAACCGCCATAACGTTTTTATTTTTCCGTCGGCATAGTTGTGCAAGGGCTTGTTTTTTGCAGGGTGTCCTGTAGTTTGTATTGGTACAATTCTGGAGCACAGACAACCTTTTGATCACTTTTCATTACATTTTTTCTTGGAGATGGAGGTGACTAAAAAGGCGCAATTTTGGTATTGTGTATTTTTTTCAGGATGACGTTCACCAGGCGGCATAAATAATGTGTACTTTGATAGATCGGACTTTTACGGATGGAGCGATACCAAATATGTTTTTGATTTTTTTTTTAGGTTTGGGAATATGGGAAGGAACTTTTTTTTTTTTTACTTTTATTACTTTTTATTTTTTCTAATAATTAATAAAACTTGTTTAAACTCAATTTTATATATTTTTTTTAGTCCCCATGAGTCTTGAACTTTAAAGCGTTTGATCGCTCAAATGGTATAATGCTATGATTGCGTTCTGCAATCAGCCATGGCAGGCCTGGGGGCTTTCATGGCAACCAAACAGCACCTTGCAATTTAATCGCGGGAGGATTGTTCGGGACGCCGGCATACTGATCGGGGCATTTATAGAAATGACAGGGACATCTAATAGGTTAGCAGCCGTGATCAGCGGCTGTTGCAGGCGGGTGTCAGCTGTCCCGAACCCACTCCATACAAGCCCTGAACCCCCAGGAGATAACTGTATGTTCTGTGAGTTCATTGTTTCAGCATTTGGATGGTGAGCCGTGTTAAAAGACATCATCATTTGCACAAAATCAGGTGGTAACAGGAATGTACAGTTTTGGGCTGTTGGCGGACAACACTATCTTAACACAAATCAACTGCTGCCCGTTCCTGGTCTGGGGGGATGAGATCAGCTCCGTAGTGACATAGACATCAACTGCCGATCAACCCAACAAAAACACTGATATGGTGTTGAAATGTGTTGCCAATAAAGAGTATTTCTTCATAGACTTCTGTGACCCTCAACTTTGCATCAGTAGACGGATACTGTGTGCTCTCGTATGATTTCTGTGGGTGCTAGGATGGCTCATTGAACTGCATGCAGAGAGCAGGGAGGAGGTGTAGGGAGAGACATGAATGCTGGAGCTAATGCTGGGATATCTGTTGCTGTACACTGAGAAGTCTTGCGGTACACTGCTTGCTACATGATGACATTATGTCTGTATGTATGCAACACAGAATCTCCATAATTGTCTATGTACAGTCTATAGAACACACAGGATAGCATCAGCTCCTCACACCAGTCCTGAGAGGATTGAGAATCAGATTGTGTGATGTATGGGAGACTACATATCTGCATGTTCTATTCTTGTGACTCAGAGGCATAGCAAGGTCAGGTGGTACCTGATGCAGTACCTGGGGGGGCGTAGCTAGTTGGGTCAGGGCATGGTTACGGCTCCAGGAGGTGTGGCTACAGGTTGAGGATGGCACTGTCTTTGCTTTGGGAGTAGTTTCATGTGCAGCTGGGCGCCCCACAGTCATGATGCTGTAGTGCTGCAGTGAAGCAGAGTACCGGCCTGCACTTACCTCCCTGCTGACTGCGCCGCCACTGCACTCACCAGCATGGCACCCCGGAGTCTGTCCAAGCAGCCTGCAGCGGACTCCTCCCTGTCCCCGGACTCTTCTCCTCTCCCAAACTCCATTGACGATGAGGACAACTTCTCCCAGCACAGAAGGATGGCGGTGTGGCTCTCTGACCTGCACTGTCTGGCTCCAGCACCGTAGTCCGCGGACACTGCCATCTCCTAACAGTACCTGTCATGACATCATGAGCATATGATCAGTCACATGCCGGGGAGCACCGACGCTGTGTGTGGTGCCGGCAGCCTTCAGGAGTGAGCGGGGATCCCGTGCCCACGGACTGCGGTGCTGGAGACAGACGGCTGACATGTAAAGATGGGGAGGATGCAGACATCGCCCCACTCAGTGATGGCATCCAGGGCGGCCCGCACCTGATGCACCCCCCTTCCTACGCCACTTCTGAAACTCACGGGAAAATGGAACATGCTGTGATTTTTTTCCATTTCGCAGTATTTCTGCAAGAAAAAAATCACCCATGTGAGAACACCCATTACAAATAAAGCATTATATTTTTGTGCAAGTTTTATGATCACAGGACATGGAGATGGAGAGGCGTACACAACAGGAACTTTTTTTTTACACTGACAGAATCAGACACTACCCTAACTACACTGACTAAACTAACACTACACTGAGGACGGATTCAGAGAGCCATAGGCGCAACTACGGTTACGGGTACGGAGCGCCTGAACGAGGGAAATTTCTTCCCCTTCGCCGGCCGTTCAAGCTCTGCACCAGAGCACAGGAGTTTGAAAAAGATCGCAGGAAGATGGGTGCTTCCCAATCTTTCCCAACATAGTATTCAATACGTGATAGGAAGATTGGGCAGATTCTAGATTTTCTTGGCTGTACAATTAATGGCCGAGAAAAGAGATAGTGAAAATGAAAGCACTGAAATCCATTGAAATTGGTGGGGTTTTTTTGTCCCGCTATGCGGCCATGCTCATCACAGCCAAATAAGGGGAGAAAATCACGTTAGTCTGAAACTGCCCTGATTGATCACATTACTAACCACATTAATATACTGCTCACACTACACCACCTACACTACACCACCTGCACTACACCACCAGCACTACACCACCTACACTACACCACCTGCACTACACCACTTGCACTACACTAACGATGATCGCTGTCATTTCTCTGATTTTCACACAATCTTCTCATAGATCTTCCTCTCCAACCACTGATAATGCGATGGTTGGAAAGAGAGCTCGCACTGTAAATAGCGTGGTCTCCGGCTGCTGCACTCTGATTGGCCACTCACAGCGATCACTAGGGGAAAGATCGCTGTGATTGGTCCCCCAAGTAGTGATAGGCTGTCATGTTATAAGCCATCACTATAGTGTTGCTGGGATTGCCACACACATCTGGAAATCATTAAGCTAAATAGCCATTTAAATCAGGCGCAGTTGTGTCCCATGCGCAAAAAAAACATAGGTTGGGTGCGGATAGTAAAATATGCCGATACATGCACAAAAAACAACTTGTTTACGGTACGTTGCGCTACGGTGTGCACCATTGCACATACGCTGTGTGAAGGAGCCGTGAAAGTACAATTTTGGTACGAGTTTCTCGAAACAATATCGTACTCACTCTTGTGAATGCACCGTTAGGACTCCTTTGTACGGGCGTATGCACAATTGTGCCTGCTTTTTTGTGCGCGTGTCGTCATATTTTACTGTACTTTTTCCACATGCAAGGCATGTTTTTTGCGCAGGGGTCACAACCACACCCCAATTTAAACAGCTATTTAGCTTAATAGATTCCAGATGTGTTCTTTTTCCAGTGTTCTGCGGTGTATTGCACATCTCCTTGACCCATTTGCGCACCCCTCATAGACTTCTATGGGGACTTTTGGTGCGTGCCGCAGGTTTTTTGCATGTGCGAAATGCGCATGCAAAATACAGAAGTGTAAATGAACCCATTGAAATCAGCCCTTACACATACAAACATTCTTTGGTGGGAAGTGGGATATATTGTATATCACGGTTTAAGATGAAGCCGAGGGAAGTGTTCTCCGTATGCCCAACGCCCGGCTGAGGGAGCCACGAAGGATATGTCCGTTCACTTGATTATTTGGTCCAAATAATGATGATAAAATAAAATCTCTGCGTGGAAGCGAAAAACACAACATGGAACCTGAATGGAAAGAGCTGGAAGGAAAAACCAGCAGTAATCCAGGTGATATGAAAGCAGAGTCCAACCCTGCAGCGCGCAGGAAGTCACAACTGTCTCAGTCCTGTACTGAAACGCAATGGTGCAAATAAAACTGGGACCAAGTCTTCCACCCCATCCAGCTCTGTTATATTAGAGTGGGTCACACAGCAGGTGTAGCAAAGCAACATGAAATACATCTCAGCAGAAGTTCTCTGCAAATGTTAATTTATAGTAAAATATCTGCATACCAAACAACTTCTTGTATGAGGGACAATGGGTTAATGTGCCCGGTATTAGTGTAATACATCGACACCGGAAGTGTGGGCGTAACCAGGCTAAGCTACAGGTAATGCCCAGGTCACGGCCACAGCTCCCCATTGGCTGCGGCATACTCAGCTTCACCGAGCTGCTGAGAGCTCAGTGCATCATAGGAACACTGGTAAGCACTTACATGTCGCGATCTATGTTGATCGTGGCGTGTAAAGGGTTTTCACAGAGGGAGGGAGCTCCCTCTGTTTTTTGTCATTGGACCCCCACGATCAAAAATCGCCAGATACAGGCGTCCTGCTTTGCCATTAGCCCCAACATCGACGAGCTCTGGCAGTGGGAGAGCTGGGTGTGAGTGATAGCTGGCCTCTCGTCACCTTCGGGGGTGTTAACCCCTTACATGCCACTGCATCTATGTAGATTGCGGCATGTAAAGGGTTTCACAGAAGGAGCGCACTCCCTGTGTGGGGTCATCAGACCCCTACGATAAAAATCACGGAGGGAAAATGGGTTGCCATGGCAATAGGACGCCAAATACAGGCGTCGTGCTTTGCCATTGCCTTCACCGTGCAATCTCTCTCTCAGCAGCTCACTAAAGGTGTATGTGTCCCACAGCCAATCGGGAGCTGTGGGCGTGACCTACCCGTTACCTCTATTTCAGCCCGGTCACGCCCACACTTCCAGTGTCGACATATAACACCAATACCAATGCGTCAACATGAATTTACTTCATGGTATCATTTGGGCCTGACACGCAGTTTCTTTTTGTACAAAAAAAAAGAATCACAAAATAGTGATAATTACTAAAGATGAGAGAGCATCGTTCTTATCGAGTAACTGAATAATCGTCCGAGCAAATGCGGGGGGGCGGCGGGGGGGGGGGGGGGGGTGAGAGACATCTGGGAATTGAAAGTCAGAGTCTTCTCCAGAAATAGAAGACAACCATTCACAGACAGCTGTTTCAGGGTGATTGCCCCTCATCACTGTGCAGTAAGTTTCTGGCTTGGCTAGTGGGAGGTCTGTAGATGTGGGCCAGAAAGGGTATTGTTTCTCCTTAGGGAGAGACCTAGAAGGTGGGGCTGTAGAGGTATTGCTCCATCTTTCCATTTGCATATAAAAATAAATAATTGGTATATAAAAAGGGATATGTAAAGCAACCAACTTAATGTGGCATGTTACCAGTATTATGTGCAGAGAGCGTAGGGTATGGAGCCTGTAATGTGCAGTTTGTTGTGGAAACCAAATTGGTTCCTCTGATTTCACTGTCTGTTCCGAATTGGTTGTATATTAGGTTGTTACGAGATCGCAGAGAGAAACAAGACAAAAAACAGCATCTTGTGGTATCCTAGTAATTCTCTATCTATCAATAGCATCATGGTACATATATAGTCAAACCTCTAGTTTCGTTGGTAATCCATCTAAAAGCAATTGGCCAAACTTGAAACCTATGAAACTAGAGGCAATTATTTTCATGGGGATCAATGTAAATCTAATTAATTCATTCTAGACATTCCAATTTTGGGGGAGTGGGGGAGGACTTGAAATATAAGCCTTCCCTCAAAAATAAGCCCTAACTACACTACATGGGAAAAAAAATACCTCGCAGGCAGCATCCCCGTCCCTCTCACTGCTCTCAAGGCAGGCTTCTATGTCAGCTTCAGCGCTAAAAGACCGTTCTCTTCCTGGCGTTGGTTGAATGCCCCGCCTCCAGAAAGAGAAAGCTGTGATTGGCTTAGGACCGCAGCCTGAGCTAATAATAGCCATCATATGATGAGCCAATCAAAGCCATTCAATGAATGACATCATTGAATGGCTATGATTGGCTCATCAAGTGCCGGCTGTGATTGGCTGTGCCTCGACGCTCCTGAGCCAATCACAGCATTATTTTCCTGCCACCAGCAGGGTCGAAGGGGCCGGCGGCCGCCGGCGTAACTAGAAGCAGCCAGTGAGACTGGAGGCGAAATCCTGGTTAGAAAAATCTGCAAAACAGCGAAAGGAGAAGACAAAGAAAATAGAGGTTTGACTGTATACACAAAATGACGTAACAGTAGAGATACATACCCTTAAAGTCATAAGAACTCAGCATAGTTTCTCATTTCTAACGATTAACATATGTTAACACCTTAAGGTGTGTGTTACTACTAAAACATACAAGCGTAAAATATTACCACATTAACCATTTGCCTGCTGCTTATACTAACAGGAGGATATATAAATTGCATAGATAAATCAGTCTGATGTGCGAGACACCGGGATTGCACAGATGAATTATGTATCCCTCCCATAACAGGCTTCAGTTTTTTGTGTTTTGGCAATTTCTGTGCAGCCTAGTAATGTGCAGCAGTTTTGTTATTTCCTATGGCGTTATGTCCCTATAATGGACCAAAGTGCATTAAGAATTAATGGCACTGATATGTTTAAAGAAGTTGTCCCACGAAAAGATATTGTTTCTAGTTAAATCCAGCCCACAATTATAGAGATTTTTTTGGATTTACACTTAATATTTCCATTCCCAGATATTTCAGCCTAAGTAGGTTTATATTACTAAGGATTAACTTTTTCCTGGAGTTTCAATGGGACATGCATTGTAGTTTCATCAATGCAAACCCCAGGCAACTCCCTGTCCATTTGTTAGCATAATGGTACCAAAACAGCAACATTGTCCCTTGCGATATTATCACCCACCATGGGGCCTTAAGGGGGAGGTGCTACAACTTGGTCATGAGCCAATCCTGCTCTCCATTGCCACAGCAGCTGTCTGGCAGATTTGGATCCTGACACCTAATTTATAGGGCCAACAATTTTAATTACATCATCCATGTGTCACACCAACACATATGTTGTCATCACCCAAGTGACATCATCACATCCACTAATGGTCCTTTCTTTTACATAGACAGACAGATCATACCATGCGCATGTTGGTCAGTGTCAGTTAATATTTACATTTCTACTGTAGTATACAGACGAATGATCGTTAATACCATTGTATTGTTCTATCATTGGTCAGATGTACATCTCCCTGTTTACACAGACGAGGATGTGCAGCCGCCAACCAGTGAGCATTTTTATGCTCCCTAAATAAGAAAATCAGCCAACAAATGAGAATTTGCTAGTTTGTTGTCACATTTACATGACTTGATGATCGGGGCAATGAATGTTCGTGAAAACGTTTGTACCCAATAATCAGCCCATGTAACAGTGCAGGGTCCGAGTAGTGGGCCCTTAGCCTTAGGAGACAGCGGGGTAGAGTTTGGGCCTTGTCACGGGGCTCTACCATCTCCCACCCATAAGGTAGCATGGGGCCCGTCCAAGTAACCGAGGGCAGGCTATTAAATGGGTAACCCAACTGTGGTTTACCTTAAGTTCTTTGTCACTCGTGACGCCACCGTTCCGTTCTCTGCAGTGAATCCAGAAGGTGTCAATAAAGAGTCCACACACACAGAGTTAACGTTTCAGAGCTAAACCAGGAATGGTCGGTAGAGCTCGTTTATTTGAAAGTTCAGTTACAGTCCAGAACAGAGTACATCCACCACAAGGACACTGGTGCAGGCAAATTAGTGGTGTGACAGGGAGGTTCTCTAAGGTTGCTCCAAACGATCCGCAGTCGAGTTATCTGTGTGACCCAGTCCCCAGCAAACTTCTCTGTTTCTCTCTACGGTTACACACTCACATTTAAGAAAGGGCACTCAGCACTGCATGGTGGGTTCTCACACACTTGCGGTCCTTCAAGTCATTAGCATTATTAATTAGTCATTAGCCTATCGCTCAGCCTCTTCCATATTGCACGCACAGACCAATCAGTGACCGTGGGGGTCCACACCGTACTCCTCTTGCAACCTTTTCACCAACTCAACTAAAACTCTTCTCCCTCTCATGCACTTACTAACACATATATCAAACAAGGTCACATGACACACAACAAGATACATTTTCCAGCCATAACCCAGACAGTAACCCATTCAGTGCTGCAGAAGTGAAATACACATCAAATTCACTCACATAGGAGACACTGATAATAGATAGGCACAGGGCAAATGCATTCCTACTTATGGAGGGGTCCTGTTACTCTGGGCCACTACAACAGGTCTTAAATCCCTATAGGAGACCATGTCCCTGACAACATAAGACACCGGCTCTCTTTATGTCATGATCACCTGTCTTAAATGGGACAAAGCTCTCCTTCCACATAAACCATCCAAAAGGATCCTCTCTGTCTCAACCTTAAACCTCTCCAATCCACTGTCTGACGTCCGAAGACATTCTGATTGAAGGCTGTACAGCTCCAATGTCGGAAGACATCCGGCAGGGTTTTCTTACTGTATATTACTGGCCGGTCTGTTGTCGGGGGCCTCTCCAGCGTGTCCCATACCGCAGTACTGGCTCTAGCCAGCAGATGGCACCATTGTATGATGGCAGAAAGAGAAAGCCCCCTAAGAAACCCTGAATCCAAAATTGGATTGCAAAGGGTTAAATATCTATTTGAGACATGCAAACCAGAAACCAGCTCCTCTGCAGTCGCTCCCATGCAAGGACTGGCTGTATTTTTTTTTCCATCAAACTTGCGCAGAGTTTCAATAGTCCGAAAAAACCAAACCCGGTTCATGTGCTAATACACTCCGTATCAGCGAGCGTAGTAGCGCATATACCCACCCAGAGGTGTAACTTGAAGCTTCAGGGCCCCAATGCAAAACCTGTAACATGGCCCCAACTATAATGGTTTATTCATAGTACTTGGCTCCCTATATGGAGAAGAGGGGCCTTATGGGCCCCCTAAGGCTCCTGCAACCGCATTCCTTTAATGGTTATTCAATGTAAACCCTGTAGCAGGTGTAGCGCATGTAGCGGGGCTGAGGATATATCACACTCTGAGTCTGCTGAGGAGCTTCCAACAGACAACACTTCAGGGGCCTTCTGCAGTGACAGGAAGAAGACACCACAAATGTCTCATTTCATGTAGGCAAAGCCCAGTGATGTTAGTGGGGAGGGGAGGGCCCCCCCTAGCCTAGGGGCCCAGGTGCAATTGTGACCCATGGGACCCCTATTGCTTCTCAACTGGTAGGGCGGAATCTTCATATCAGTTCATTTACAAGTCCTTTATATATATATATATATATATATATATATATATATATATATAAGGCGACTTTTGATCACTCAGCGTCTATTTTTAGATGAGCTGAATGGCTGAAGACTAGTAAGCGAATGATGGCGTCTCACGCGGTTTACGTGAAACGACTGCACTCTCTCCTGCGATGATCCGGATGATAGTCATCCTGAGTAGAACCCCCCCCCCTAAGGGGCTGTATTTGCGCACGCAATATGCAGAGAATAGAACGCTTGTATTTTATGTGCACATTTCAGTTGTGAAAAAAAATACGCAGCGTGTTCTATTTTCCTGTGCATTTGCGCAGAGAAAGAACACATATTGAACTCATTAAACTAATTGGCCATTTCAATGGCTGAGTGCGTCGTTTTTTCGTGCGCGCAAAAAGTACAGTAAAAAAACACATTTGTGCGCGCAAATACGCAACCACATTATGCAAAATCGCAGCGCAGATGCGCATAAATACGCATATGCTGGTGTGAATCTGGCCTTAGGCTAACTGCATGCGGCGAGCGTGATATTGGGCCGAGAAACGTGTGTTTTACCAGCGGAAGTGCAGCTATTTTGTGAAATTCCGATCCTTTTGTGCGAGTTTCACAAGCGATAGAGGATCGCAAGTATTTCCCGTGAATTTTAATTGTTTTCAACTTTAAGGTCCCACTGAAATCAATGGGCGAGGCGTTCCAAGGAACGTGAAAAAATAGGACCTGCAGCCATTTTGTTCCTCGACACATAAGAATGGAGTTCATATACGTGCGACTTTTGTGCGTCTCGCAATGCACAAAACTTGGACGAGAATCTCGCCCGTGCGAAACCAGCTTTATTCCCACTAACGCACTTGTGCTATGTGGTAGGCGTGCAACATGTGTGCACGCAATATGCAGGGAATAGAACCCATTGATTTCAATGGGTTCGTTCATGAGTGTATTTTGCGTGTGCATTTCATTTGCGCAAAAAAAATGTAGCGTGTTCAATTTTTGTGCGTATTGCGCATGAAAATAGCTCATATTAAACATAGATGGTCATTGAAATCAATGGGAGCATTCTTACGTGTTTTTTTTATGCACGCAAATATGCAGGACATGCGAGTTGAAGAACGCACATGCGCGCAAAATGCCCATTGCACAAATATAAATATGTTTACGCCTGTGTGAATTCGGCCTTAGGACAGCTTCCCTCGCGTGTATGGGTATTTACATGCGCATGTGCGCTGTGTATTTGCGCAGTAGGGGGGGTTGCGCTTTTGCGTGCTTTACTATACTTTTTATGCGCACAAATTGTGTGCATTTGCATCCGCAAAAAACACGCTAGAATACTCGCATTCATTGAAATGGGCAATTAGTGTAATTCCTGTATACGGCTTATTTTTTGCGCAAACAAAATGCGTACTTAAATTACGCTTATGTGAAAAAACCCACTGAAATCAATGCGATCCATTCACGCAAATTGTACGTGCGTAATATGCTGCTGATAGCACTATGGAGGACTGATGTAGTGACACTGCTGCGGATAGTACTATGGAGGACTGTACATGGAGGGCTGATGTAGTGACAGCTGCTCCAGCACCGGACATAGTATTGTCTACACGACCGTTGCTGTACACAACATTACAAGAGCAGCTCGGCGGCCATGTTCTTGTAGCCCACAGCGCGGACATCCACACTCGTCCATAACTATACAAGTCATAACTCTCGTTTCTGCGCAAGCAGAGATTTCGTTCTCCGATTGGTTAGACAAGTCACGTGCTTCTACATAGACCAGGTGGTGACTGAAGGTGACAGGGAGCGGCGACGGTCTACGCATGCGCACAGCCGTCAGACAGTGGGTATGCGGATTGGATGGCGTTTTTTTGCCCTCTCCTCCTGACTACCGGAAGTGGGTTGTGTGGAGCCCCGCCCTCTGCTGTCAGCGGCCGAGTGGGGAATGGCAATGCTGGAGAGGGCGGCTAGTGGCCACCGAGGCTCATAATGGGAAGGTGAGAGGTCGCGCTCATGTGTGGGCGGGGGGGCTGTGTGGCGAGCAGGCCTGCTGGCCTGCTGCTGGGGCTTGTAGTGCCGGTCACATGATCCCTGGGCTTGTCCGTGTGCTTCAGCCCCTGCCCATTCTCAGCTGTGGCAGGTGTGTCCATGAATCTGGTGCCGGATTATCGGATATTCTGTATGATCAGGCAGCTGCATCTCCAACTCTCACGTGCCTCAGCGCTACTTTTTTGCGCACCGGCATATTTTACTGTTAATTTGCGCGCAGCGAACAAAGACGCAGCGATTGTAGCCGCTGACTAGTCCTAATGAGGTGCAGAGGTGTTCATTCGGCAGCAGAATTGCGCGGCGCCTTACGTATCTCCCTGCATATTGCACCCGCAGCGACCTCTATGGGCCCTCGGGGCGAAAAACTCACTTTTATGTAAACTCGCTGCCATCAGTGGCTTCTGTGCGCACACTTTTTTCGTGCGTAATGGACTGTGCAGATACATCCGTGTGACTCCGGTCTTGGGGCTCGGCTGCGCAGTGCGTTGCGCGGACAGTTTTTCGCACCGCAGTCATAGAAGCCTCTGATTGCAATGAGAGCAGATTTGTATTTGATTTCTTCCCATTCGATATGCGGTGTGTCCGATATTAGTGTGTATTACACCCCGTGAAATCATTGGGCGCGTGAGGACGAGGGACGTGCGCAGGAAACCTACGGTTGTGCGGCATATTTACGCACAAGCTGATGCGATTCCGTGTGGAAATGCACTGCGCAGCGACACCAGCTAACAGACTGCCGAGGGGCAACAAGAACTATGAACCAAAATGCACCCGTATGAGCGTGCTGGTAGGAGGGTCCTGCTGGCGAGCGGAGGGGTCCGTCCGCGTGAGACTGGTGGGAGCGCCACAGCAAGAAAAAGGGGTTTACCTGGGAAATACCATTGACGTGATCGGTTGGGGTCCGCCGCGTGGGCCCCCAGGCGGTCAGCTGGTTGGGCCCCGACTGTCACCACGGCTACACACAGCGGGAGCCGCTGCTCCGCCCCCAGCGTGGTCACCGGCGCCTGTCATTGTGGGCAAAGATCTTAAAAAAAAAAAACCTTCTAGTCTTAGATGTTCAGAGTTGACATCATGTGACCTTGAAGTGAAGAATGTGATATTTTATTATGAAACAGTTTCTTTTTTTATAAACAAGTCCAAGATGAAAGAAGTTCCACCAAAATAAGAAGCAAAGTTAGTTTTTTTTGTTCTTTTTTCCCTTTATTTATTTTTTTCTGTTCTCTCATAAAGGCATTAATTCCCCCCCTTCCCCCTCATGCCTGCAGCCCTGCTGTGTGGATACCGGGTATCACCAAGGGGTGACCTTGTACACCTGTAAGTTACTTTATACTGTTACTTCATGGACATCTGAGACATCTGTGAGGATTTGGCATGGAGTGGCCCCAAGACTTTAAAAGGGCTACGCTGGTAATTTTGTTTTCTTCTTACTTTATTATGTAGCCCCCCTCACCCCCCCAAGTATATGTAGGGTAGCTAGTGTTACCTTGGTTAGTTCTTCCTCTCTCCAAGTCCTGCACTCTTCCCCCTCGGATGGTCATGTGACCTCAGATCTACTTGGGATTTTGCTGTTTTAAAACAAGTCGGTTTCCCAGTTTATTTGATGCTCTTAAATGGAGTATAACACAGAAACTGTCTGGAGGGGACACAGACACTCCTATCACAGTTATAGTAGAGGAGATCACAGCTCCTCCTCCTGGCTGTATACTTGTCTGTAGCTTATTTAGGTGAATATAGAAGATGGTAAACTGTCTCTTCAGCAGGCAGAAATGGTATAGCCTCAGCTAATGCTGTGCTGATGCATCATGGGATAGGTGTGAAAGTGAGAAAAATCTCACCATCCATGGGGCTACACTACATGGAAGTCACTGGAATGCACAGAGGAGACCTCTAGAGTGTGACCGGCAATCAGATGCGGGGGGCAGCGATGGAAATCTGGGGGACATGTACAAACATCTTGCACCAATTTCCTGGTGTAGAAAAGTCACAGAATTTGGCGCAATGGTCACTTGCACAAAAACTTTACGAATTTTTTTTCCCCCAGGCTTCTGAACCAGCCTCACAACTTTCAGGGAAAGTGGGCGGGGCCTGCTGGGAGGGTGCAGGGCCACCACTGACCGAAAAATGTATGTATGATTTACACCGTAACTGAGGTGAATTATACCAGAAATGTATGAAGCGCACCGTGCGCGCGGGGTGATTATCCCAAGCCCGATGCCATAAATCCCGGGCATAGTAAACTTCCGCAGTGCGTTTTCGCTGAATTCGCCCTTTAAAGTAACTCCAGCTGCATGAAAAACATTGAAAAACTGTAAAACCACCCTAAAGCCACAGATGTAGCGTGCGCCAAACTAATGTCCCTGCAAAGTTTGTGGGCACAACCCGCATCCAGTCCTGTGAAAGTACAGCTGGAGGGTAACTGAAGGGAGCTGAGATCTCGCAGGGAGGTAAGTAGAACGTGTCCCCTTGAGCCGTGTTACTGTTTACACCAAGCTGGCAGAAGCAGTCGGTGTCTCACATGTAAGTAAGTCTTCTGGCTAGAAGTATTGGCGTAACAAGACTTAAAGTGTAAATATGTCATTGCAGCGCTGCAAGTTTGAGAATGTGTAACTTACGGGCATATTCATCATTGCACTCCGAGCATGCTCAGAGCATGGAACACATGGAAACCAGCACTGTAGTAGTGGGCAGCGGCTGCTGTCGGCTCTATCGCTCCGGCTGTACTCCGCATCTCCCCAGTCCTGGGTTCTATGCTCCATGCTCCGAGCATGCCCGGAGTGCAATGATGAATATGCAGTAGGGTTACTGCCTGTTAGGCCAGATTCACACACGGGAACTTATTAAGACTGAAGGAGCCCTAAAGAGTTCCAGATTTGTGTGTGTTTGTTTCTTACCTTGTATTGAGTTGTGTGTTTGAATACAAGGTAAGAGCGTTACTCGGTCGTCGCTCCGCGGTTTTTATGGGAGTAACAGAACAGCGTTTGATGGCAAATGGCCCAATATGACGGCGTGTCAGACATCAAGCGATGGCCGGCAACTGCCTTGGCAGATCTCCAGGCTCAGATTCTGGCAGGGTTTGTACTTTGTGACAATATACGATATATACTTATCACTTTATTACCTTTTTGATTGCTTTCAGCTAAGCTATACTGGATCTATAAGGGCGCTCTCACATCTGCACTGGGGATTCCGCTTTCCTGCTCCGTTCTGGGAATCCCCGCAGCCGAACAGCTCTGGGCGGACCCTATTGACTATAATGGGGGCCGCCCAGCTGGCCGGATTTTGGATGAAAGAAAAAGTGCTTCCTATATTTTCGGCCGCATCTGTGACGGAGCCTTCGGCGCAGATGTGAGACTGCCCTAATTATACCCTTTATTTCTCCTTCCTCTCTGACTAATTGTTGTTAATTGCAGGTGAAGTAAGAGTTCCTCTGCGAGGCAGATCAACACTCCTAACATTGTGATGGATTCAGAAGCCCATGGAAAAAGGAAAAGCGACTTGGTTCTCCCAACTGCGAAGCAAGATCTCATCCAACATGCGGTAACTATCGGCGCCGGTAAGCACTACTTGTGCGGCTATTGTGCCGCCTTCACAAACATTGCCATCACCTTTCCCATACAGAAGGTCCTGTTCCGGCAAC
The DNA here is from genome assembly GCF_035609145.1 of Eleutherodactylus coqui. Classification (NCBI taxonomy): domain Eukaryota; kingdom Metazoa; phylum Chordata; class Amphibia; order Anura; family Eleutherodactylidae; genus Eleutherodactylus; species Eleutherodactylus coqui. Next base: position 247,678,378 of record NC_089841.1, on the reverse strand, counting down.
AGCTTTACGGATTGCGAATAAGAGACGCCATTAGGCAGTTGGAGAAGGACGGGATTCGTAACCTCTACCGGGGAATATTGCCTCCTCTCCTACAGAAGACTACGACTCTCGCCCTGATGTTCGGCCTTTATGAAGACTTCTCCAGTCTCTTGTTAAGGCATACGACCTCTCCAGAGCTGGTTACAAGGAGTGTAGCCGCCATCCTGGCAGGAACAACCGAGGCGCTCCTGACGCCTTTCGAGAGGGTTCAGACTTTGCTTCAAGACTACAAACACCATGACCGATTTACAAATACTTTTCAGGCCTTCAAAGTGCTGCGACCCTATGGAATTAGAGAATATTACCGTGGCCTAGTCCCCATTTTGGTCCGGAACGGGCCAAGCAACGCACTCTTCTTTGGCCTTCGCACCCCAATCAAACAGTGTTTGCCAGAAGCTAAAACCTACAGCGCTCATGTGATCAACGACTTCATCTGCGGTGGGCTGCTCGGGGCCATGTTGGGCATCTTGTTTTTCCCGATTAACGTGGTGAAGGCCCGTATGCAGTCCCAGATCGGAGGGGAGTTTACGTCCTCCGGGAAAGTTTTCATGACAATCTGGACAGAACGCGATGGGAAACTGACGCACCTTTTTCGCGGGGCCCTTCTTAACTATAACCGCTCCATTTTATCGTGGGGTATCATCAATGCAACTTACGAACTTCTGTTGAAACTGTTTTGACGCGATAGGGGGGGGATACATCGTCACCTTACGTGTTTTCTATTGGACAAGGGATCAAATGGTCACAAAACCAAATACAGCGCTGTCTGAGCAGACCGCCGTCGTGTCCGGTAAACACAAGTGCCTGTCTGCTCCTGTTATTTATGAGTGGGGATACCTATTGCTTCTTGTACTGATATTACGACGTACGTGCTTGATATTGTGTTTTGGACAGCTTTAAAACCTACACAGGGAATGAGGTCCGCCATCGGGCTAGCGCACAAGTGTTGGATATTCTGTGTAACTTCTATCGGAGGTTTATGTAAGATCTGTGCCACTTTTATAACCGATCTAGAGTGTAATCAGCACACTGCCAATCTCTTCTGAAGGGAGCTTGTCTTTGTTCTATCGTGATTTGGGGAAAACCGTCCTATATTGTAATTTTTTTCCTTTTTATATTCCTTTTTCAATATATTAAAAGTGTAGCTGTCATCTATATTTTAATGTAAAGAGCGGACTATTTTAAGACCCTTTAAAAGCACCCTGGATCTAATTGGCTGGTTTCACATCTGCGCTGGAAACTCCAGTCAGAGGTGCCGCCGCAGTTCTGGCTTAAAATACCGGAAGAAAAAAAATCGCATGCAGCACTTTTTCTTCCGTCCAAAATCCAGGAAACCGAACGGACCCCGTTATAGTTCTGAAACAGAGCTGTTAGGCTGCATGGATTCCCCTTTCCTGCTTCCCCAATGTGTCCCCAGACGCAGGTGTGAAAACACTTTTGAAGTACTGCTCCAATCCCTACTGAGCTATGCAGCTAAGGAAAATCCATCTTCAGCTGCATAGATGAGTGCAGCAACTAAGTACGGGGTTGGCTGCTCTAATGTGCCTGTAGCCTGCAAACACTTTTTGGGCTTGTTCACATCCGCACTTGGGGGTTCCATTTTCCTGCTCCATTTAGCGAGGCGCACGGTGCACATGGAACCCCCTCGAGATCGGCAAGGGTTTCAGCAGTGAGACCCCCACTGATTAGCATGTTATCCCCTATTCTATAGATGGAGGATTACTTGCAGTCTTGGTTCAGCACCCTTTAATGCTGCTTGTAGTCAAGTTATAATTTTGTCTTTTGGGCTCTTATCTTCTCTTTTGGTTCTCTTCTGGCTGCAGACCCTGAGGAGAAGCTGTTCCACCTCGCAAGTAGATGCTTTCATCCTAGAAGGGGCACTTTTTCAAAAGCCCTGTTTTTTTTTTATTAAAAGCGCCCTGTTTGGCTACGTTCGCATCGGCGTTTGGAGGTTTTGCTTGGAGCATCCGTCACTTGTGCCCAACAAACTGCCAGAGATCCTAATGGACCCTCTTGTAGTCAGTCGGTGCCGTTTGGTTCCATCATATGATGTTCTGTTCGGCCAGTGGATTCTGTTCTCCTGTTCCCATAGCATAAACCTTGGACCCCAGCGGTGATGTGACCGAGCCCTTACATCAAGAAAAGTCTTAATCGCCTGCTCTTTACAAAAGAAAAAACATGACCGTTACACTTTTGTCTGACGCCAATAATCACACAGTCTGCGATGTAAGCCCACTGGTACATATAGCCGAAGTAATTAATACTCCTGCCCACCTTACGTTTGCTGTGCCCACCCACAACTACAATCGGGTAGTCGGAGGCTTCCAAGTAAAATGAAAAGGGAATGCCTACGTCTAAAAATATCAATTTTTGTTTTTTCTTCACTACATCTTTGCTTAATATGTACATTACAACTACTTGTCAGATCTAATCACACTTGTACTATTCTGGGACAATGACTGACAATGCGGGTGGTTTCACATCTGCGTCCGAACCTCCGGCCCAAGTGACCCTACAGATCAAAACTCAGATGTCATTTTACTATGCTACGTTCATTACAACAAACACAATGTTGTCATTTTATAATGAAAGAAACCTTTAAAACTCCAATGCTTTGGGAAAAATAAACTGCGGCTCATTACTCCATGCAGAACAATAGATTTAATTACAAAGTGGACAACTTCAAAACTTGGAACAATTTACGCATTCGGCAGCCGGTGCCACAAAGTATCAGCAGGTGTTGTAGTGCGATGTGGCTTCTATAGATTGAAGCATTTACCCCTCTAGACTTTAGAATAGAGCAGCTCAATTGGATACGAAAGTTCTCCAACCCGACTCCTCATGGGGCGCGGTGCGGGGTAATGGCTTAGTTTGGCTAACGAATGGATTGCCTCTTGCTGGCAGTTTTCGCCACGTAGGCATCCTTACCTCCCGCTCTTTTGGCAAATGCAAAACCAGCCAAAACCGTGGGAGGAGAAGGGGGCCTTATATTCCATAACCCAGGAGAGCTTGGTTGTCGTTCTGTTACATGCACTGATCTGCTGCGACGATCTCGCTGCATTGTACTGGGTAAAGCGTCCCATCTGCAGCATCAGGTTTAGCTGAGGAGTTTGCTGCTGCCCGTCCTATTTGGCATCATGCATGCAGTCCTGACAATTGAACGTACCGTAACCAGGAGTGCAACCACAAAGTATATATCTTCTATTTACACATTTCCTGTGATAAGGATGTATTAAAGGCTTCTCTCCTACCATCCTGTGGAGAGGGGGGGTACGGTTGGTATGTTTGGGGGTACGGTTGGTATCTTGGGTCAATTTGTCCAATAGAAAATAACACCAATGGATGCAAAAATTCCCAAAATCCTGCTGGACCTGAATGCATCCTGTCTAGCCGCCCGTATTTAGGAGCTAATAGGTGGAACAATTCAAAAAATTGTTAAAACAAGCGGAAGTGAATTATAATCGTTCAGTCTAAACACAAGCTGACGACTGAATGAGAATGATGCGTTTCTCGTTCGCCGTTCGGTTTCTGCACGACTGAAAACAAGAGAGCGATGACTCTTTTTGGGTAACAAGTTCTATTTGTGAGTTATCTGTTTCTTCTCGGTGTGTTGTCCTATGATACTTTTGCCTCTTAGTTTATTGAAGGGGTTTCCCACAACTTAAAATTTGCCGCACAACCAGGAAGGACAGAGCAGTTGTGAAGCAATTTTAGGTAGTGGGGAAATCTCTAGGGTAAGTTACAACAAATTTCGCCCAAATATAGCCTAATGAAGATGCTATCTGTCAATGGCGGTAGTTGGATGCTGATATAGAATATAGTCCCGTCAAGTATTAATAAGGTTGTGAACTTCTAGATGTCTCCTCCTTCCATGTGTGGTTCAGGTAGTTGGATGCTGATATAGAATATAGTCCCGTCAAGTATTAATAAGGTTGTGAACTTCTAGATGTCTCCTCCTTCCATGTGTGGTATACGGATGTAGTAGATGGGGTGCAACCCAATTAGGATGCCCATCTACAAGCTAGGGTCATTCATTGAGAACAAGACGTTTTTATAGAAGGTCCTTTTCTAGCGGACTAATTGGCGACAGCCTTGTCCCCCTAACGCAATGTTTGTGCGGACCTTGTTATGTTTTCATTTCGGCATCTGAATTACTGGAGTCTTTTTGTTTTCTTGGCCTCTCATGGGTCTAATATCATCTTTCAATTGTTCTACATGCACTGAAATGTATTTACTCCTATACTATATTCGGGTATAGCCATATGGGACAGATTTAGGCTGTATTTACCCTACTTTCTCTGACGACACCCGCATCGCGCAGCACACGGAGACTTCCTCCGTATCCTGTACGAGACGCCACACATTGCGTGAAAACGAGAGATGAGCGAACGTACTCGTAATGAGTACTTACGCACCCGAGTACCGCCATTTTCGAGTACTTCAGTACTCGCGCGTAAAGATTCGGGGGGCGCCGGGGGGCGGGGAGAGGCGCGGCGGTGCGGGGGGTAGCAGCGGGGAACCGGGGGGAGCCCTCTCTCTCTCCCTCCCCCCCCCCCCACTCCCCGCTGCAACCCCCCGCGCCGCCACGGCGCCCCCCGAATTTTTTCACCCGAGTACGGAAGTACTCGAAAATCGCGGTATTCGGGCGAAAAAGGGGCGGGGCCGAGCACGTTCGCTCATCTCTAGTGAAAACCTACATGAAAATCGGACACAAAGCGATTATTTTATTTTTTTTCTAACCCTCACACAATCAAGTTAAAAATCGCCCATGTGAATGGTTTTATTTTTTGTGCGAGTTTTCTGTGTCGGACAGGATAGAACTCGTGTGAATACGGCCTAATTGAAAGAATGTCTGCGTCTGTCGCATACTGAACGGGTCTTGTAAGATTCCATCTTCCTGCTGCAGGATAAAAACCCATCAGATATATGGAAGAGAAATAAGGCCAAAGCTTCTACCACGTGTAAACATGCCCATAGGCCTGTGCCATGGGTATTCTCACCCCAAATCCAAGCATCATGGAGGAACCCCCAGCCGGGCTGGAGCATTCATCTTCCTTAAGGGTGCATAAATGTGACCTTAATAAGTGTGTGTGCCACTGGCATTGGGCCGGCATTTGGCATCATTCTGCCAGTCTCTCTTGCTTATTGAGACCTGTTTTATGTCTGTGGTTAGAAACCATAACAAGGGATCTTACACATCTATCATGGACCCTGGAAACACAGAAGCAATGACCCAGCGGTGAATAGTCTGACTGTATCTGTGATTCTTAGGCTAGCATCATGGGAGTGAAAGGCTGCCAACACACTTGCCACGTGTGCGAGGTGCGCCCGAGAGGTTGGGCACAAATCACATCGGACACCACATGGGCACCTACCTATCCATGTTCTGTCCAATACCCTGTTTCCCTGAAAATAAGACAGACGGCCTGCATGTTCATGTGCATTAGCATATCCTTGTCCGTGATGCAGACGGGAATGGGCCATCAGATGAGTTTGTTCAGTCCGTGTGCCATCTCACTGACTAGTAAGGGTCTGTGTGCGGTTTGCATCATCAGTTGTTTAGATGAGCGTTGCGGCCCGATCACAGGTCTGACCTGAACCCTGAGCATTATAGGGATCTATGATGGATTGAGTTCGGGTCAGTAGGACCGCAGTCAGGCCGGTACAATCGTCCGTATTGCGCTCGTGTGAAACTGACCTTTAAAAATGATAAACGCAAAAAACGAGAAAACGCAAACCTCTAAAAATCACTTCTGCGCTCACAGACCGCCCGGGTACATGCGGGTCTGGTTTGTGCAGGAAGCTTCACATCTGCACTGATTGGAGAACTTTCTCCTATAACCTTATACATCTGTATGGTGGGAGCTTTACATTTTATCCCAACAAAGAATCTGCATTGTGGCGGTTACGGGGTTAAAGTAGTTAAAGCCAGATCTGAAGACCTTCGGGGAAACACTAAGAGGATCGTTAATGTCCGAGACAGAAGGTTCGGCTACATTACTGTTTGGTCGCCGACGTTTAATGATATTCTTGTTTAGACAACTGCGAAAACCTCACCGGCTGTAAAGTCTCTTACTGCACGACCGTCCGGCCGCGGCGGGGTGCGTGCTGGCGCTTGGCCAAAGGCTTTAAGGCTCCTCTTATAAATGATTAACCTTTTGTTTTTTCTCCCAGTCGGACCGTACGCTGATTTTCTATCCACATGCGCGTTCACACAGCCCTATTTTTGGACGGTTCCATCTCCGTGTTCTAAATCGGGATATACAACAAACGTTCCTTTAACTAAATGCATGTAGATCACCCGCAGCCGGGGTGCGTGTGCACGGACAGGGGGGTTCGGATGGGGTAAAAACCCCATTGGAGGGAGAGCGCGCTTTTGTGCTGCAGCTTTATCGTGTCACCCTTTAAGGACGCTCTTACACGAAGATTTCTACACTTCGCACCTAAAGACACAAAGTTCTGCACCAAAATCCATGTGTTCATGCAGGGGTCCAGGGCTGAAATCCAGAAGAATAGGTTGCGTCTTCAGGAGTGGAATGCAGAAGTATTCGGCTCATGTGATAGCGCCCCAGGGGTGTGTCCACACGGGGCGGAGTTTGGTGCGTGTGTCCGCAGCGCGCAATCTACAGCACACATTACGCATCAAAAAGCATCACTGGAGCTGGATGAAGAAAACCCAGAGAGGGGCCGAGGGAAGCCGTAGGGGAAGAGGAGGAGCCGGACACAAATTCTCTACTTTCTACCATTTATTTAGTTGTCGGTTTAAAAAAAAAAATGTAAAATTTTCATGATTTGAGAAAATGCTTTAATTCACACAAAAGTGGTGCAGAAATTTCAGCGAATGTTCCATCCACCTCAGTAGGGATGGCAGGAGACCATCCCATCCAGAGTACGAAACTACTGCAACATCTGCCTACGGGCGAGTGCTAATATACATAATATATACGGGTGGATGTGCTGCTAATCCACAGGAATCCTGTGGACCTGCCCCGTGGAATCCTTCGAAATAACAAAAAATAAATAAAACGGGGTTTTAGATGTCTGCAGCAGTTTATTAGTAGTTGTATATCTTGACTTCAGCTGTGAAATAAGTGACGAAAATCTGCAACAAATCTCCCAAATGACTTGAATTGGTACATTTTAATCCACAAATCGAATTGGGGGTTTCCTTTCTCAGGCAAACTATGTTGGGGGGGGGGATGGTGTGAAATTTACTATTACGGGTGCGCGGATCAAAAATACATTTATTGGAATAGAATTAGTTCTTAGGGCTCCTTTAGTCCAGTGTTTCCCACCTCCAGTCCTCAGGATCCCTAACAGGTCCTGTTTTTAGGATTTCCTCAGTGTTGCACAGGTGATGTAATTATTGTCAGTGCCTCAGACATTGCCACAGGGGGTTCTTACTATAGGAGATCCTGAAAACATGCCCTGTTGGGGTCCCTGAGGAGTGGAGTTTGGGACCCCTGCTTTAGACAATGGTATTTGTGCACACAATACACAGAGAATAGAACCCATTGATCTCAGTGGGTTCTTCCTGCTCTCTTATTGTGTGTGAAACCCGCAACATGCTCTGTTTGTGCAAATTTGTCCACCAAAGGTCTATGGGAGATGGGCAAGTCCAGGAGCAAAAGAACAGATCTGGACTTCATTAGGCCATACAGCATGTTTAATATTGGGGGTGGGTTGGTATGGCGTGCCCATGTGAGCATGCCCCTGTGAACGCACAAAGTGCAGTTAAAATGCCATTAGATTCAAGTCTCAGAAGTGGGCCACAGCAAACAGAGGGGGGGAGGGCAATAACAGTTTTGCCATATTTAGTCTTCGGTCTGTACGTGCCATTAAATTAGTTTGTGCTGGGGTGTGCTGCAGTCCTGCCCGTACGTTGCCCGTGGAAGTGATGCCAAGGAGGTGGTTGTGGCATCAGTGCAGGTTTTTCTGGTTGCTCAGGAAAATTTGTTTTATAATTTATGCTAAAATGCGCCAAATCTATTCTGCTTGCATACGTCTCATTGTTGTCGCGGAGCAGCTTTAAGATTCCTGTATTTATTGGACTATTTATAACATCGGACTATTTCTGTGTTGCCGGAGTCATTCGGTCAGTCTCTGCCTGGTGAACTAAAGCTTGAAGTCGTCTAATTCACTTTTGCGGTCTGACATTTTATATTTTTCTGGCAAGTTTCATAGGTTAAACAATATTTGTGGCACATCTGCTGCTCTTTCCAGGCTTGTAGAACACGTTTTTTGACTATGTTATCGATGGTTAAAAAAATGTTAATTTCAAGAGTAGCAAAAAGGGCTCCTAATATTCTGCTGGAGCCTTGTATAAAGCACTCCATTCCTGACCTACAAATGGAGATACTTGCTGTCTGCCCCGGCTCACTAGCTTACTTGCACTGACCCTATATGTGTGTTGTAGACTGCGTACGAGGGGCGTCCAAGCAAACAGGACTCTTCTGTCGGGCGGGGTGTTACTACTTCAGGCGGTATGCTATGCCAGCCAACGTTGTCGGGCAATGTTGTGTTCGTGACTGTTTTGTTTTGTTTTTTTCCCAACACCTTGTTCTGTTTTTGCCTCTTTTATTCATTTTCAGCTCTAGAAATGAATCGGCCTTTTTCCCCTGTTGAAAGCATTCATAAAACAAAGTCGGATCGAGCGAGATTGGGGAATACGGAGGGCGAGGCAAGGATGTTTTTCTTCAAAAACTGTCTAATACTCATCTCTTGTGCGCAGATATGTTGTTACGATGGAAGAACCAATCACCCGTTTGTCCCCACAGCGCTGAATGTTAGTGATTTTTGATGAACAATGTCCTGGTTCTCTTGCCTCGCCCTCCGTATTCACCCAATCTGACTCTGTGCAACTTTTTTCTGCTTTGAGCAGTGGAGAAAAATAAAATGTCACCGCTGCACATTGTTCGGCTGAATCAGCCATCACAAAATAAGCGGAAAACTGAATAATTTTTCATCAATTTTTAGAAAATAGCTGGTGCCAACTGAAACCTTCCCCAAAAATGTTGGCTGGCGGTATATACCGCCTCTCAGAAGGGTTCCGCCGGCTTCTGTTGCTAGGTGAATGTCTGAACTAGTAACGCCCGGCCCATAAGAGGATTTCTGTTTCTTTTGGGTTCCTCCTCGTATGTTTACAAGCTTCTGGTCCATAGACATCTTTGGGAATGTTACAGGATTTGGCTGTTTTCGCATCTGCATTAGGAACCTCCATTCAGAGGTTCCATCATAGAAAAGAAAAAGGACTATCATACTGTATGCAGGACTATCATCCGGTAAAATGCCAGACGGCTAAACAGAGACCAAACTGTCAATGGGGTCCATGTGGCACCATTCAGTTCGGCCAGAGGATTTCCCTTTCCTGCTGCCATAACTGAGCAGGAGAACAGACCCCCCCAACACGGATGTCAAAGCAGCCTTACTTGGACAATACAAGCTGAATATAGTCTATAAATGTAGTGTCAGCGCAGCCCTACACACATCAGTGACCGAGCAATGTGCCCTGAACCTGCATGGTGGCGCGGAGTCCCTATGGAACCTGTATGGTGGCGCCACTATATAGCACTGGATGCTCTTTCTCAATACTTCTAGCGGAAAATACCTTTTTGTGATGTGGCCAAAAAACCCTCACAAAATAGCCATTATATCGGAGGCATAGAGGAACAATATGGGCCTGTAATACGGCTCGATGCAGGAGTACTTGGACTTGTTAACAAGCACACCTGGCGTGATGAACAGTTTCTGCATACGGATCAGGGCTGTGAAATGTTGCAACTTTGGCTTCAAGGTGAGATCCATATTGATACATGAGCCGGATGTTACTATTGTATCACAGTAATGGATTACTAAATATTCGCCAGCGCTTTAGGAAGGAGTCAGAAGTTCTGTCTTCTGACCTCACGGTAACATTAGTTTGACGTCAGAATGTAACGCCCCGCGCACAAGTGGGTAGAAGAATGTACGTGCCTTTTCAAAGTCAGTGTAAATAAAACGAAACTCTTAGGAATCGCCGCTCTCCAAAGTGGTTTAGCTGTTGATACTTGGCACAAAACCTTTCAACTGTATAATATGGCCAAAAGCTTAATGTTGCTTGTATAGACGGCACAACATGGGATATTTATGGAAGCCATTCCTGCGTGATCGTGTCCGTCTGCATACATGTGCTTGCCGTGATGTTTTCGTTATGTATTTGTATGTTTTGTTTGTTTTTTGTATCTTTAGTATTTGATTTTAATATATATACACCAAATTTATGTATTACACAGATTGTTTTATTCTAGAACTGAACTTTTATTCAATAAAACGGGGTTTTTACGTACCTGGCGCGTGTTATGTCACACTGCACTCATATAAAACCAAACACCATTTTAAAAGAAAAATGATTGATACAAACCTAGTTTGTACACGTTCAGCCCATTATTATCCTGCAATGTTGATCCAGAAAAAGGCAAAAAACCCCAATGAAGTAGAAGCCATTTTTTCCTCACGTGAAGGGGAAAAAAATCCTTCCCGACTCCAATTTGACAATTGGAATAATCCCCGAATCACCGACCCTTCTGAAGTAATCAGTGATATAACATGTAATATTGTGACACTCAAGGAAGATGTCCAGGCCCCACTTAAACTCTTATCAAGTTCGCCATCACTACATCCTCAGGCAGAGAGTGCAATAGTCTCACTGCTCTTATAGTAAAGAACACCCTTCTATGTCAGTGTAGAAACCTTCTTTCCTCTAGATGTGGAGGACGCCCCCTTGTTACAGTCCTGTCAATAAATAGATGATGGGAAGGATCTCTGTATTGTCCCTTGAGATGTTTATACATAGTTATTAGGTCGCCCCTCAGCAATCTTTTCTAAACTAAATAATCTCCATTTTGATAACCTATAATCCTAGAATGGTAGAGTTAGAAGGGGCCTCCAGGGTCATCTGGTCCGACCCCCTGCTCAGTGCAGGATTCACTAAATCATCCCAGACAGATATTTGTCCAGCCTTTGTTTGAAGACTTCCATTGAAGGAGAACTCACCACCTCCTGTGGTAACCTGTTCCACTCATTGATCACCCTCACTGTCACAAAGGTTTTTTTTCTAATATCTAATCTCTGTCTCCTCCCTTTCAGTTTCATCCCATTGCTTCTAGTCTTTCCTTGTGCAAATGAGAATAGGGCTGATCCCTCTGCACTGTGACAGCCCTTCAGATATTTGTAGACCGCTGTTAAGTCTCCTCTCAGCCTTCTTTTTTGCAAGCTAAACATTCCCAGATCCTTTAAGCGTTCCTCATAGGACATGATTTGCAGACCGCTCACCATCTTGGTAACTGTTCTCTGAACTTGCTCCAGTTTGTCGATGTCTTTTTAAATTGGGGTGCCCAGAACTGGACACAGTATTCCAGATGAGGTCTGACTAAGGAAGAGTAGAGGGGGATAATTACCTCACGTGATCTAGACTGTATCCATCTCTAAATACATGCCAGAATTGTTTTGCCTTTTTGGCTGCAGCATCACATTGTTGACTCATGTTCAGTCTGTGATCTATTACAATACCCAAGTCTTTTTCACATGTGCTCCTGCTTAGCCCAATTCCTCCTATTCTGTATGTGTTGCTTTTTTTTCATTTTTCTTGCCCTGATATAGGACATTTCTCCTTGTTAAACACCATTCTGTTAGTTGCTGCCCACTGTGCAAGCTTATCTAGATTAATATTTTTTGAATCCTCTTTTCCCTAGTGTTAGCTATCCCTCCTAGCTTTGGATCGTTGGCAAATTTTGATTAGTTTCCCCTCAATCCCCTCTTCTAGATCATTTATAAAAATGTTAACCAACACTCGGCCTAGGGCAGAGCCTTGTGGTACCCCACGTGATACATTCTTCCACTTGGATGTGCAGCCATTTATGACCACTCTTTGAGTACGATCGCTCAGCCAGCTGTGAATCCACCTAACAGTTGCCTTGTCAATCCCATATTTGGTCATATTTTCAATAAGTATGGTATGAGATACTTTGTCAAATGCTTTACTAAAGTCAAGATAAACTATATTCACCGCATTTCCCTGATCAACCCAGTCAGTGATTTTGCCATATAAGGAAATTAGATTAGCCTGGGTATTGTAGTCTACCCATTCCATTTATTACTTTAGTTGCCCACCTTTGTACCCGCTCAAGCTCTAATACGTCCTTCTTGAGTACTGGTGCCTAAAACTGCCCACAATATCCCATGTGTGGTCTGGCCAGTGACTTGTAAAGAGGAAGAACAATGTTCTTGTTATGTGCTCCTATACCTCTTCTGATGCACCCCATGATCCTATTTGCCTTGGCAGCAGCTGCCTGACACTAGTTGTTCAAAATATGTTTTAAGGTAGCACCTGATATTTTCCGTCCATGTGTTGTCTGATGTACATGAGGGCTCCCATACACGTGCTGTTTTCATCCGAGAATCGGGCAATAATAGGACATATTGGTTTTCTCCTTGCTCCGACTTTCCCTCTTAGTGTATTAGGGAAAAAAAGGATACATCCATTCACTTTTTAATGCAATTCTGCATGCGGATTTTGATCACTAACAGGGCAAATGCCACATGCAGCTCTGTGCCAAAAAACTGCAGATTTTGAAGCGGAATCAGCCACAGAAAATTCTGTTGCGAAATCCGCTCAGAGGCCCCTTGTCTCATGGGTTTATCCTGTATGGGCTCATTTGGGAGTATAACTAGCAGACCTCCCATTGGATTCTTATCTTAATGTCTTTCAGCTTTATTGTACTTTTGGGGCTGATTTCTGAAACTGTCTGTCTGTAACAACCAATCACGGCACAGCGTTCATTTCAGTCTATTCTGGTGTAATAACAGTTGTGCTATAACTGGCGGCTATGCGTAACCGTGCTATAGCTCTTCTTTTAGACTATTTCGTAAGTCTGCCATATTTTCCCTCCACAGTTTTTACTAAACAGCTGAGCGCCAACTCTAAGAGAGCTTGGGGGTGGCAGGAAAAGGTTGTCGGGTCGTCCCTGGGAGCGGGACCCTTCTTCGCTGGCACCATGGATCCCAGTATCTTCTAAAGGAACTATTCTCCCCTGGAAGCATTACTTCTAATAATAATAAATAATAATAAACTTTATTTGTATAGCGCCAACATAATCCACAGCGCTTACATAGACAGGGGATACAGAAAGACAAAAGTACAAACATTACAGAACCACGGTTACAAAGTAATCAATTGATGGAAACAATAGGGGTGAGGGTCCTGCTCCAACGAGCTTACATACTACAAGTAATGGGGGGTACAGGAGGTAAAGGGGATGGAGATGTGCACTGTATGGCGAGGTGGAGCGTGAGGGGTGATATACACATAGACAATGGTCAGACATTTAGCCGTGTGACGGCAGAAACAGTATGACTGCAGGAGCGGTTTATGATGGCTAGCAGGGATTGCAGTCAGTAGGTCAGGGAGCATGTTATCAGGCGGAGTACAGAGGGGTTTGTTTAGGGAATGTGGTATGCCTCCCTGAAGAGGTGCGTTTTTAGAGCACGCCTGAAGTTCTGCGAGTCCTGGATTGCTCAGGTAGCCTTTAGTAGTGCGTTCCAGAGGACCGGTGCTGCTCTGGAGAAGTCTTGGAGGCGGGAATGAGAAGTTCGAATTAAAGGGGCGCTCAATCTGGTTTCGTTAGCAGAGCGGAGAGCCCGGGCTGGGTGATGGATTGAGATGAGGGAGGCGATATAGGGGGGCGCTGCGCTGTGGAGGGCTTTGTGGATGAAGGTGGCGAGTTTAAATTGAATTCTGTATTTAACGGGCAGCCAGTGCAGTGACCGGCACAGGGCAGAGGCATCCGAGTAGCGGCTGGACAGGAAGATGAGCCTGGTTGCCGCATTCAGGATGGATTGGAGAGGGTAGAGTCTGGTGCAGGGGAGGCCGATCAGCAACAAGTTGCAATAATCGAGCCGGGAGTGGATGAGGGCAACAGTAAGCGGTTTTAGCGTGTCCACAGTGAGAAAAGAGCGAATTCTTGCGATGTTCTTGAGGTGCAGCTGACATGTTCGGGCCAGAGATTGGATGTAGGGGGTAAAAGAGAGATCAGAATCAAATATGACTCCAAGGCAGCGGGCATGTTGTCTAGGAGTTATGTTGGCGCCACACACTGAGATGGAGATGTCAGGAGGAGGTCGGTTAGTGGAGGGTGGAAATACCAGCAGGTCAGTTTTAGAGAGGTTTAGTTTTAGGTAGAGAGAGGACATGGTGTTAGAGACAGCGGACAGACAGTTAGTGATGTTTTGGAGTAAAGGTGCAGAGATGTCACGGGAAGAGGTGTATAGCTGGGTGTCATCAGCATACAGGTGGTATTGGAGGCCAAATCTCCTGATGGTTTGTCCAATAGGGGCTGTGTAGATAGAGAAAAGAAGGGGGCCGAGGACAGAGCCCTGGGGGACCCCAACAGCAAGGGGAAGAGGAGGGGAGGTAGAGCCAGCAAAGGAGACACTAAAAGAGCGGTCAGATAGGTAGGAAGAGAACCAGGAGAGGGCAGTATCCTTTAGGCCAATGGAGCGTAGCATACTGAGGAGGAGTTTGTGGTCAACAGTGTCAAATGCTGCAGAGAGGTCGAGGAGGATCAGTAGGGAGTAATCGCCCCTCGATTTGGCTGTCAGTAGGTCATTGGATACCCTTGTAAGGGCAGTTTCTGTCGAGTGTTGAGGTCGAAAGCCAGACTGTAGGGGGTCTAGGAGAGAGTGCTCTGATAGGTAGCTTACAAGGCGGGAGTAAACCAGCCGTTCTAGTAGTTTGGAGATGAAGGGGAGGTTTGAGATGGGTCGGTAGTTGGCAGCATCAGTCGCGTCCAGAGTCGGCTTCTTTAGCAGTGGGGATATGATGGCGTGTTTGAAAGAAGAGGGAAAGATGCCAGAGGTCAGAGAGAGGTTGAATATAGTGGTGAGATGGGAGATGACCACTGGGGAGAAGGAACGGAGGAGGGCTGAGGGGAGGGGGTCGCTAGCGCAGGTGGTGGGGCGAGCAGAGAAGAGCAATTTGGAGACTTCTTCCTCTGTCGCTGGTCTGAGTACAGACAGTGAGCAGGAACTAGATGCAGTGCTGACAAGACAAAGGTCAGGGCTAGTCTGGGATTGGGAAGTTATTTCCTGACGGATGTCATCAATTTTCTTTTTGAAGTAAGCAGCCAGCTCTTCGGCACTGAGATCCGTCACCGGGGGCTGTGGTTTAGGGCTGAGAAGGGAGTGAAAAGTATCAAAGAGCCGTTTAGGGTTGTGGGATAGTGAGGAGACTAGAAAGGTGAAATAGACTTGTTTGGCATGGTGGAGGGCAAGGTTGTAGGTTCTGAGCATGAATTTGTAGTGGAGGAAGTCTGCGGACGTTTGCGATTTCCTCCACAGCCGTTCAGCACTTCTAGAGCACCGCCGGATGAAGCGCGTTTGAGGCGTGAGCCAGGGTTGCCGTGGTCTACATTGGATGGCTCGGGTCCTGGGGGGCGCCGCTTCATCCAGGGCATGTTTGAGAGCGGTGTTGTAGTGAGCGGCAGCCAGGTTGGGGCAGGTGAGGAGAGAGATGGGGGACAGAGAGGACTGTTGGGATTCAGCAAAGTTCTGGGTATGAATGGCCTTAAGGTTCCTGTAGGTACTGTAGGTAGGTGGGTCTGGAGAGATGTTAGGGAGCGTGACAGAGCAAGAGAGGAGGTTATGATCCGAGAGCGGGAGAGAGGAGTTAGTGAAGTTGGCAGCAGAGCAGAGCCAGAGGAAGACCAGATCCAGAGTATTGCCATCTCTGTGAGTGGGAGAGGCTGTGAGTTGAGAGAGACCAAGGGAGAAGGTGAGCGAAAGAAGCTGAGAGGCAGATGGGGAGTTGGGGTCATTAGTGGGGATGTTAAAATCACCTGAGATGAGGGTTGGAATTTCACAGGATAGGAAGTGGGGGAGCCAGGCAGCAAAGTGGTCCAAAAACAGGCGAGCAGCACCTGGGGGGCGATAGATAACTGCTACTCGCATGGACAGCGGGCGGAAAAGCCATAGCATATGTACTTCAAATGATGGAAAAGTGAGTGAGGGTACAGGGGGGATGATCTGGTAGGTGCATTTCGGGGAGAGAAGAGCACCTACTCCTCCGCCACGCCTGTCATCTGGTCTCGGGGTATGGGAGAACTGCAGGCCATTGTAGGACAGTGCAGCAGGGGGGGCCGTGTCAGACTGCTGTATCCACGTTTCTGTTAGAGCGAGCAGATTTAAAGATTTAGCAGTAAAAAAGTTGTGGATAGTGGGGAGTTTATTACATGCTGACTGGCAGTTCCAGAGGGCACATTTAAAGGAGTCAGGGGAGGGTATGCATGGGCTAGCAGTTGGGCTTGGAGATTTTATTAGTGAGCCCGGTAGGGGGTAATAGCTAGGAGCAGTGGAGGGTGGGCCAGG
Organism: Eleutherodactylus coqui; assembly: GCF_035609145.1. Lineage (NCBI taxonomy): Eukaryota > Metazoa > Chordata > Amphibia > Anura > Eleutherodactylidae > Eleutherodactylus > Eleutherodactylus coqui. The sequence continues at coordinate 247,661,941 of NC_089841.1, read as the reverse complement.
ATATCCCCAGCAGCTAGTAACAGCAGAATAGTTAGGGTTAGCAGATGATTAGGAGATTTATGAGGAAGACTGTTATTTTTGTTAGTGGCACTAGGGCGTTTGAGGCTAAGCAAGAAGGTAAAGAGTGCATGCGAGTTGTGCACAGGTGAGGACTGGAGAGAGGGGCTAATGTGAATAGAGCGCCCCAGAGGTTGGCACTTGAAAGAAGTTCTGAAACTGAGAGCAACAATGAGAACAGAAGTGACAACATTAGCGATAGCTTTTAAGTGTAAAGCATTAAGGCAGAGTTTGTGGCCTACCTGTCGCCTACCCTGTCGAACTGCCATGATGGAACTGTATCATACTTTCTCAGCTCATACTTTAATACAGCTCATACAAATACAAAGCTTCTACAAATACAATGTCTACCCTACATGCATGGAGCCTGTGCGTGAGGCTTAGAGGATTTCCAGGGCAATATTACTGGATAGGTCATCAATAGTTGATTAGCAGGGGTCCACCCACGACTTGGGACCCCGACCGATCAGCTGACTGCTGTGGCTGTCAGTGCTTGCTGCACAGGAATGGTGTGGAAGCTGCTTCTCCAACGCTGGTGTAGTGGCGCCACTTGTCACTGCAGGTGCAACACCTATTGATTTTAATGAGTTGCACTTGCAATCACCCGCATGGTTCTGACCCCTGTGTGTTGCAGCACTGACAGCAGACGCGTGAATAGCTGAGGGGCCGGAGCCTAAGCGACGGACCCCAACCGATCAACTTTTGATGATCTTTCCTGAAAATAGCTCATCAATAGAGGCGTTTCCTAAGGAAATACTAAGTATTAACCCATCCACGTACATCTCGCTGCTATACAACGTCTGTCACTCCTAATGTCGTCCTGTGATGGCAGAAGTTTGATGACTGCAGCTTTTCTTCATTTTACAGCTATTCTTATCACTCGGAGCGGTACAAGGTCCTGCGGCGGTAAGCCATTTATTGTGGCTGGTGTCCTTAGATAGCATTGTCTATCATGGTCTAGGGCAGGGGTGTAAAACTCATGGTCACCGAGGGCCACATCAGCATTCTGGCTGTTTATAAGGGTCGTTCACACGGATGTATTTATGCTTCGTATTATGGGCATAATACAGACAGCTTGAAGAATTGGTTTGTATTGGGATATTCAGAGCTACGGTTTTCACGTGTGTCTTTTATGCATGTAACTTCTTATTAATTTTTTATGTGCTCAACACGATTCTGGGAGACAAAATTGGCACTTTTTTTTTTTTTTGTAAGCTGCAATAATTGTTTACATCATGACATACTTGCCAACGGTAATAGGCCGATGGTCAATACCTGTAACAAGTCATAGACTATGTTTTAAATTTCTTTGCCTGTCTCCTGTCCAGCTGTTGGGGAGCATCGCTGTCGGCCAGCACGGGAGGGGAGGGGCCAGCGCTAGTCGGCCAGCACGGGAGGGGAGGGGCCAGCGCTAGTCGGCCAGCACGGGAGGGGAGGGGCCAGCGCTAGTCGGCCAGCACGGGAGGGGAGGGGCCAGCGCTAGTCGGCCAGCACGGGAGGGGAGGGGCCAGCGCTAGTCGGCCAGCACGGGAGGGGAGGGGCCAGCGCTAGTCGGCCAGCACGGGAGGGGAGGGGCCAGCGCTAGTCGGCCAGCACGGCAGCGGAGGGGCCAGCGCTAGTCGGCCAGCACGGCAGCGGAGGGGCCAGCGCTAGTCGGCCAGCACGGCAGCGGAGGGGCCAGCGCTAGTCGGCCAGCACGGCAGCGGAGGGGCCAGCGCTAGTCGGCCAGCACGGCAGCGGACCATGTTCCCTGGTATCTTTGTTGCGATATCTTGATAAAATGTTCGCCATGTCCATCACTAACCATACCACAGTTGTCTGGACAGAAATCCAGGTTTGAATGAAGGAAGTGGATATTTTGAGACATATTGCAGCCAAGTTCCTGATGCTGCATCAGCATGTCTTATTGTTTTCTGCCCTAACATTCCCGAGAAAGTTTGTAGACACGAGGCGAAAAGGATCCCATGCTCGTTCTGCATCACCCTGCAGCAAGTTGTTGAACCGGGCATCTTTGAAGAGCTCTCGAATCTGAGGACCCTTGAAAACTCCCTCTTTAATCTTTAAGATGTTAGGCTGTTACAGTCCTACTGGATACATTTACATGGTGAAACACAGAAACTGAGCTATATAAAACATCTTCCAAACGAGAGCCAATAAAAAATTTTCATGGCTATTTTTGTGTGCAGCTCCCCAACATACTACAGATTAGGACCCTTGAAGTCAGTCACAATTTCTGCACAAGTGGGCAATGGGGCCTGGAATGTATTCAGTTGTGCCCTGAAATCCAACGGGTGTTCCCTCTATATTATAGGCCTAGCCATGTGTCCAGTAAACAGATTAGGGCCACAATGGTATGTTTCTGAACACAGGACAAACAGGGGGATCAATTTTGGGGTGAAAATCTTCATTTATACATGTGCTGTACAAAAAAAACCCAGTTTTTAAATTGACACAATTGCCAAAAAAATTAGTCGTAATTTTTCCTTCTGCTTTGCTTAGATTCATTCAAGAATTGTAGGTTAAAAATACACAGTACACCTCTAGATGTATTCGTTAAGGGGGTCTAGTTTTCAAACTGGGGTCATTTGTGGGGGTTCTCTATGGTTTTGGCCGCTCAAGGGTTCTGCAATTCGGCAATGGGGCCTAAATGACCTTCAAGCACAATGTCTGTTCTGAAAGCCACTGGCTGCTCTTTCCATTTTGGGCCCCGTTGTGCATCCAGGCATAAGATTAGGGCCACAATGGGTATGTAAGTAATGACACTTACTAAAATAACAATTTTTTTCCTTCTGCAGTGCTTGAATTTATTCAAAAATTGTGGGGTCAAAATGGGCAGTACACCCTTAGATGAATTAGTTAAGGGGTCTAGGTTTCAAAATGGGGTCATTTGTGGGGGTTCTCTATGGTTTTGGCAGCTCAAGGGCTCTAGAAGTGGGCAACAGGGCATACAATGCCTTCAAGCATATTTCTGTTTTGAAAGACAGACTACTCCTTTCATTTTGGGCCCCGTTGTGCAAAGGGACAGATGATTAGGACCACAACGGGTATGTTTCTGAACACAGGACAAACACTGGGATCAATCCTCATTTTCATGTACACTACAGAAAAAGTCTTTAAAGTGACATTTACAAAAATATGAAATTTTTATTTTTCTCCTCTAAATTACATTAATTCCTGAAAAAAAAAACTGTTGGGCCAAAATACTCCTGACCCCCCTCAGTGAATACATTAAGGGGTGTAGTTTTTAAAATGGGGTCATTTATGGGGGTATCTATTATTCTGACACCCATGAGCCTTTGCAATCTTGGCTTGGTGCAGGAAAACAAAGTGTTCCTCAAAATGCTGAAACGTAATGTTAAATTTGTACGTCTCCTAAATGGTTAAAAAGAAAGCTTTTACAACATGTGGTGAAAAAACATCAGAATCACTTGGATATACAAAACCTTCACGGAGCTATTCTATGCTAAAGTTACAGATGTCAGGTTTTCAAAATTTGGCTTCATCGCTAAGGGGTTAACCCGTGCCCAGGTTTTAAGGCAGTAGTGGGCAATCATAATGCATCCATCATATACTATCATTCTCGATAGCGTAGTACACAAGGAATCTAATAGGTCTGGATGGGAGGGTGATATATACAGATATGACAGCTGTCTAACACACCAAATGTTCATTTTGCACCTTACGCCACTTCCGTAGCCCATTGACTTCTCGGCGTCGGATATGCTGTGATATCTGCATAGCTTGCCTGTCACAGTACATGAACACTTCCTATATCTGTATATAGTACATCGGATTGCTCTGTCCACACCAATAAACATCCACCATTACCTGCGGCGGCCATATTTAGTTTATGCAGTCAACACTGCTTCTTGTTTTCCAAAGGAACGCGGCCGCTTGTTTTTTCTTATCCAGGAGATCCTTTCGTAAGTCAAGGTCTTCAAAGAGGTTTTATGGGAAACTTTGGAAATAGGAAGAGGGTTCTAATGGGGTTCTAGGGGGGTGATTATAACGCTCCCTCATCATCAAAAGGGTACTTGCACTCGCCTAACTTAGCAATTTGTTTTCTTGTCTGGCTTCTTCCTTTTTTTTTTTTTGTTCTTTTTTAATTCAAGACCAGACATTTCTGTGAATGGAGAATACTGTCCTCCTACAGACCCCGCGTCCTGCAAACATCATATCCCAGCTCTGGTTTTTAAGCTGTTCCTGACCACCTTCCAGCAGGCATAAAAATCAAGCAACGATCGACCGCTGAGTGCGCCTCGATCTGCTAGAGAGCAGAGTAGCGATTATCCCTGGGGTGTCCGTTACTGAAGCGCCCCCCCCCCCCCCCCCAGTCATGCTGTATAAGGACCCTGAGGGGATCCCTCTGTCATAGTGCTACAATGGGAGAGGGAAAACAAATTTTAATCTTTCCACTGCAAAACCCAGCAGCGGGCGAAAAACAAATCTGTTGATCAAATTGACGTATTAACCCTTTCCAATCTATTTTTGGATTAAGGGTTTCCTAGGGGGCTTGCTCTTCCTGCTGACAGACGCTAGTAACTACACGATGGGATTCATCGGAGCAGCTGCCCGAATAGTGTAAGTATACCCTGTCTCATGTCTTCTGACATCGGAGCTGTACAGACTTCGGTGAGGGAGAGAGGCGCAATCTCATTGACTCCTAAGGGGACCTCTGGTGCGCAAATACGCAGAAAAACGACAGCCATGCACGCACAAAATATGGATGTGTGAACTAGCCCATTTAAAGCAATGGGTTCTATTCTCAGTGTTTTGCACAGGTAAATACGCCCTTGTGAAGTCGACCTAACAGACACAGAATTGTCAGTATAGCCGCTATGAAAGATATGTTTGTAGCTAAAAGAGTGACCCACTTAAGGCCCATTTACACACACATCTTTCAAAAGATCAGCGATCCTTTTGCATCAAAGTACTAATAGGCACTAATTGCTATTAGTACTTATCAGCTTCATTTGCATGCAAATGGGCATCTGGGAGCTGTTACAAAACTCAGCAGGAGGTGTGAGCTCTGGAATTAGTGGTATTGTTCAGCTGTGGGCTCCCCTTGGAGAGTTCAGCACCAGGGACAGCAGACACAGCATGCGGTCCTGCTTATCAGCTGTTCTGCTGAAGGAGGGTTTTAAACTTCAGAATATAAGTTTCTGTCATTGTGTGCAGAGGTCACGCTGGTTATGAATTTTTTTTTAAAAAGCCATATTTTAGGTACTACTGCTCTCTGGGAATATTTTCTAATATTTTTATTCTTTATAACAATACAGTCATGATAAACAAAACTCATCCAACTGATATCCAATGCAAAAGATAGCATAGATGCAGAATTTAATAACATTCTAGTCCACTAGGAAACACATTTTTGAAGAAACTGATGAGCATTTGTACAAAAAGAGTCGTCTTGGTTAATAAAAAAAACAAAACAAAACCAAATCTAAAATGCCGGCTGCACAATACCGAAGGCAAGTAATATATCATATGGGCTAAACCAATGTAATGACAGTCAGATCAGAACAGCAGCCAGTTGTCTACATCATACAGTAAGTCTTCATAGTTACATATTGTACTTTATTAGTGGGAGCTTTGAACCTGATCACCCAATTGCTAATGAACACCATGCACAACTCAAAGTCACAATCCGTATTATAACTTATTGTACAGTAATAAATAATGCCAGATATACAGCCATGACTGTTAGAACCACAGATCGGCTTCTTAAGATGAACCAGTGGTACGGTTAAAGTACGACTAGACGGAGCGGATCTCGCCGGGAGAGTGCAGCCCGCGCTAGTCCAAATCATAAGATGTGAAAACCCAACTGAGGAGAAAAAGTTGCCGATGGCCCAAGTTCACCGTCCTTTATTCATAGGTTTTACATTGCAAATTTCACATCTTCAGGCAAAGGCTAATAATGTCTGAAGTCTCTACAAATAACTGGAAACGTGTTGATTCTGACCGGATCAGTTCATTAAAACTTGGGTTGGTATAAAGAAACCCGTCCACTAAGGCACCCCGACGCTATCTGACAGTGCGTGGGAGAAAACTTTGTTGTCAGGACCACATCCTTATGAGAATATAGGGAGCGGATTTCTTGTAAGATCCCGGCCTCCTTGGGCATACAGTCTACCAGCTCGCTGCACTGGGAGTCAAATCCCAACAATCGTATTCCATATCCATGGGGGGAGGCGATCATACGTCCATCTGGGCTGAAACAGAGTTCTTTAATGTAGCCCCGGCCAACGTTCGCCTCTTCGATGTAATGAGTTAGTCGCAAAGAACAGCGAGGGGAGATGGGACGGACAGGAGCTCCTTCTTGAAACTCGTACACGCAGGTCCACTGAAAAGTGACAGTAAGAGGATTAGATCACTAAGAATTATTCTACACCGTAATTATTTTCTTCTAATTACTTCCCACTCTCTTAACCCTTTGCAATCCAATTTTGAATTCAGGGTTTCCTAGGGGGCTCTCTCTTTCTGCCATTATACAGTGGCGCCATCTACTGGCTAGAGCCAGTACTGCAGTATGGGACATACTAGAGAGGCCAGTAATATACAGTAAGAATACCCTGCCAGACGTCTTCCGACATCGAAGCTGTACAGCCTTCAATCAGAATGTCTTCAGACGTCAGGCAGTGGATTGGAAAGAGTTAAACCTCATCGATTGGTGCTCCAACTACCAGCCGTATCCTGGGACTCCTACTGGGTCTCATTTTCCTGCCATCGGCCAAGCAGATGATCAAGTCTTACTACTGAGCACAATAAGGCTATATTCACACAGGGCGAATTTTCCGTCCCGACTTTCAGCAACGTGAATGACATTTGCAGAATCTCATCCACAGGGCTCTTTCCCACGAGCATATATTAGCCGCAGTTTTTACGGTTGGCCGATATACGCTGTGATTTGATACAATGCATCAGATTCCATGGCCGTATTCCCGCGATGTAAAAGCGGCTGGTCAGGCCAATATAGCGCCGGGCGTTTTTACATCGGGCCCAAAGGATAGTCCTGGAACTATCTTTGGGGCCAGAACTATCTTTTGGGCCAGTGAGACTGCTAAACTCCCTCCCTCTTCTCTCCTCAGTCTGATTCCAATGGGAGGGGCCAGGACAGGGGTAGAGCCAAGTGACGCCAGTTCCGCCTCTTCCCATTGCTGGCTGCGAGCAAGGGATGGGGCGGAGCCAAGCTCCCTCCCCTTGTCCACAGACAGCAATGGGAAGTGCTTAGCCCCACCCCCATTCCCTCCCATTGCAATCAGCCGGTGGGGAGGAGAGAGGAGGTGAGCCCAGGGAGAGAAGGGGAAGGCTCAACGGGATGGCAGCCTCTGCATATATGCGCCGGGGCCCATTAGATTTGTGTGCCCGTTCACAAGTTTTTACACCTCACATCGTAGCGTATATCGTCCGGCCGTGAGAATAGCGCCCGATATATGCTTGTGGGAATAAAGCCACATGCTGTGGGGGGAAAAAAAATTCGCTGCAGAAATAGACCTGTAGTGAGGAATTTAAAGGGGCATTCTGGACTTTTTGAAATGCTAACCTATTTATCCGCTGATAGGTCATCAGTAGTTAAACAGGAGTCCACCGCTCGGGACACTCTGGGAGGGATTTGCCAGTGTAAATGAGCCAGAATTCTGTCTAAGCAGGATTAGTAAATCTGCCCCATTGTTTGTAGTCCATTCCGTAATCCCCTGTTGACCTACATGTCACATATGGTGCGAGGTTTTATTTTTCTCCAATAGCAAAAAAAAAACAAAACACCAATATCAAAACTGGAAAAAAAAAAAAAAAAAAAAGCATTGTTTTCCAAAAAGTGAGATATGACCAACGGGGCAACACTGCCAACAACCTTATAATGGAATGCAGTAGGATGTGCCAAAGGCCGAATAACAACTAAAACCCAAAATGAAAAACAAAACAAAAAAAATTCTCTCTCTCTAATGTGGTAGAGTCATCGCTTGTTCTCCTGGCATTGGCGCTCACATCCTGAGTGTCATGATGCTAGGAGTTCGGAAATGTGACAACGGCCTCTGATTGGCAGCAGCAGTCAGCTGACTTCCTGTGAGGTCAGCTGACTTAAAGGCCAGGACCACAGTGGGGCTGCAGCGCTGGATCCCAGTGGCAGCGGAGGGGTAAGCATAGGTCAGTTTGTTATTTTACTACCGAAGGGATGTTGTCCGGTAACCAGAAACCCCTCTAACAACTGTGATCTCTGCCACGTCTCTACAAGTAATTCTCTTAAGAGGAAGCAGAAAGTCCTGCCGGGACAATCACTGGGCAACTTCTTTTTGCGTTTAGATCAGGCTGCTTTCTCATCTGCAATGGGGGTTCCCTTTTGGTTTCCTTCGGCCTGCAGGAAAAGGGAACTCTCTGCCCGAATTGGTCCGTCTTATGCCAGAACCGAACGGACCCCATTGACTATAGTGGGGTCTGTTGAGTTTCCGCTCAGCTGCCCAGCATTTTACTCATTATGTAACTAACAGACTAGTATTACTTCATCATATGGGTCATGTGACCACATTCTGACCATCTGTGAATTACTTGGCTTTATGTTCTCTCAAGAAGTCAGTTTTACAGTCAACACAATTCCTGTGTAATGATATTACTTGGACTCTACTGCGCAGGCTGTTCATAAGGGATGGGACACCCACACAGATATTTCTATCACATTTTCTGCTAATGATCAGAGGCTCCTGTCACACAATTATAATGAAGGAGATCACAGCTCATCCTCCTAACTATATAGTTGCAGTCTGCAGTTTGTTTAGGCGAATATAGAACAAAGACGGTAATGGTAGTGTCCTCCAGGCAGGCAGAAATGGTACTGGCTCTAACTGGTCATGTGATGCATCATGGGAGTGTTAGCATAGAGAAAGTGAACAGAAATAAATCTCAGCATCAAGATAGTGACTGACAAGTATCAGACAGGAGGCTGCACTGCATGAAAGTGACTGCAATATATATTTAAAAAAACATCCAGAGTGTGATATGCAAATCAGGTGAGGTCAGCACGGTTGGAAAAAAGTGTTTTCACCAGAGTGGCCCTTTAATGTAAAAAAAAATAAAAATAAAATCATAAATTTTACATTCTATAACTGTCCACAATACCTGAACAATCATCCCAAACATCACAGCATGAGGGGCTAAGAGACCCAAATCCCAGGAGCTGTAATCAAAATCTACTGAGATTTTACTCCACTCCGTATGAGAGAAATAGCGCACAGATCCTCAGGAGCAGTGGTCAGCGCCTGGTTACTGCTGTGGACGTCCTTACCTCTTGGTCATCGGTATTGCTGGAGCAGCGCAGTAGTGTAGCCCAGCCTTTGGGGTGCAGCTGGAGGGACGTAATACAGTTGCCTCGGTCTCGCTCACCTGGGACTTCTGGCGTTAAAACTTCAAGGCTGTTACGAGGGGAACTGCCTAATAGAGGATTAGAAGACGGGAACAGAAGGAAACCAGTTCAGTCCACGGCCTAAAGCTTACCAGACCCATTTACAGCGTTCCCATAAAGCAATACGTGCAAAGACAGGAAAGTCTGTCATCTGTCTTATAATGGCCTCTTATGCCCCATAAAGGCTGCAAGTGTGAAGCAAGTGTACGTTTACCGAATGTGTGGGGAAAGCTCTGGACTCGTACAATAAGACGGGACCACAGATCGCCACGCTCTGGATAGAGGGTGACTGGGCCTCCATTAAGGAGATATATATTTACATTTTCCCATTGGCCGCCTTGGGCTGACCGTTGTCCAGGTGGGTTTGAAGGAAAGGATCGGCTTCTGTTTATTCCAAAACAAGATGCAAACAATACAGGAAAGCGCAATGCGTTTCGGAAGCCAAGTGAATGGGTGAACCTCCCTTTTCAAGCATTTCAAGCATAGTACATACTGGAATGAAGCGGATTGCCAACGTGCATAGATAAATATTATATATGACAGGAAGCAAGTGCGGGTTTGCGATCGTAAGTTCATGCGTCGGCAGCCTCGCACGCACCTCCGCATGTGGCAAGAAGAACATGGCGGCTGGAGGTGTTCACATGCACACTGCGCACCGCAAATGGCACATTGCAAGTGACCGCATATTCGTATGGATGCTCCACCAGACTGGAAATGGTCACAGTCAAAGCAATTTGGGAGGGGAGGGGAGGGGGGGGGGGGGGTCACGTGCGAGGAATACTGTATAACACTTAATGGGGATCCAACTCTGGACATAAAGTGTCCCTGTCCGATTTTCTCTCTAAGCCCTCAGAACGCGTTACACATCCCTGTATGGCTTACACTCTGTATTGGGAATAAACTGAAGTCGTTTCTTTCCTTCAAACCTGTCTGCACAACTGTGTAAAAATTTTAAGCAAATGGCAAGATGGAACAATACCTCTGCAGCGCCACCTACTGGAAGGCAACATTCCTGCAAGTCAATGTCCGACCCTTTAAATACATCTTGCAACAACGACTGGGAATTGTAAGCCAAAGCCAGACTCCATACACAGACAGCTGTTTCGGGGTTTTTGCCTCTCATCGGTGTGCAGCAGGTTTCTGGCTCGGCTGGTGAAGAGGCCTATAGACGTGGGTCAGGAAGGGTATTGGTCTAGGACTCTGGGTGCTCTCCTTTAGGAGAAATGATATCCTTCATGTCCCACTTTTTAAGCTAACATGGATAATCAGAGGAGACTCGCTGCTGCCTGCGAACTCCTCACTCAAGTAATTGCCTTTCCTACCTTTTAGGGCGCCTTCACCGGACCCCTGCCACAACATACTGAAGGCGAACAAGGCCCAGCAGGGTGTCGGACAGTCTTTTGACCATCGGTCCGCACCAGGAGAGTGTAGTTCTATAGTTTCTCCACATTATCTCACACGCGCTGTCCACGCAGTCTCACTTGTGTCTTTTTTTCCCCCCCTCTGACGGTTAGCGAAGCTGCTTATAAACGCAGCACATATGTAATTGTGCATGTATGTTTATTACACGCCCATAGAGAACAATAGGGCTCTATCACACATAATACGCAGTAAAATAGAACATGTTTTATGTGAGTATTACACACAATGTGTGAATGCATCGATGAAAATCCATGTACTTCCATTGACTCCATTCACCGTGTATTATGTGCGTAATACGCTATTACATGACGCTCGTGTGAGCCCGGCCTCGGAGAGCTCCTCCTCTTTAAGTTGGTTGCTGAGCGGTGCTGCAGACTCGGGGGCTTTCAGAACAAGTGTATTCATACTGACATGGGACATTGGATTGCACACAGGGAGACCCGATGCAACTAATTATGGGACCTCCAAAGTTAATTGCTGTGCCCAGACCGGGTTCAGGGGGTGAATACATTTGCACTCAAAGTTTCCAGTTTTTATTTACTTTTTAAACCAGGTATTTTTCCACTCTCTGCACTAATGGGGGCCGCGCTGCAGCTCCGTTACAGGAAGGCTAAACTAAAATCCATCTTAATTCCAGGTAATATTGCAATACAATGAAAACACCAAGAGGGGAGAATACTTCACAAGACCCTGTAGGTCATGTGTTATGAAGCAGTACTGTGGCTAGTAGAACATGGGGAGATCGGCCATGACACCCATCATAACCCTGTGCAGCTTCACTAGGAGCCAGCACAGACCCGGTCTGGGGACATCACTACACAAAGTGCCTGAACCTGGCGCAGAGCTCAGGAAAACCAGAGACGGAGTCTGCAGAGGGCAAACTGCTGAAACACCTGATGCAGGTAAGGAAGAGCTAGAACATCTAGCAGAGAAGGACAACATTCTTTGGGCCTGTAAGAGGTGCTGCAGCGATGTATGAGGTCACGCCGGCCGCACCACAATGGCATACATCCCAGATATCCAGGGAGAGTTTTGATGAATTGGGCGCGATTTATCCCCCTGAACAGATGGTAGAAGGCAGTAGTGTTTGGGACGTACCTTCTCTTTGTGAGGCCCGGGACGTATGCTTCTCAAACAGAGAGCCCAAGTCACTATGATGACAAGGAGAGCTGGACGGCCGGGAGTCCGAGGATGTAGGCGATGTGGTCACGTCTGTGGAGAAGACAGAAGACTGTAAACTCAGATATTCTTCAGCTAGCATTAGTTAACACACACTGACACGGCCTAGACGTCCCCGGAGCGCAGGACGCGGCTGGTGCGCAATACACTGCAGACTGCATGGGGACAGATACCAGGACGGCTCCATAGATGTGAATATGGGAGACGGAGATCCTGCTGGTTTCCATCCTTTACAATAGACAGAAAAGTGCGGAGCTTGGGGCGGAAACTATGAAACAGAGACCGTGTATTCAGCCCTACGGTGCAAGTGCTGCTTCTCTCCCCGTGCATGGAGGACAGAAACCAGAAGGGAACCAGAAGTCACAATATAACGTGAAAGCAGCCTTAGCAGGACACTATCACACAACACAATTGTGGATGGAAGCGACCCCACTAACTGCTAGTGAACCCCTGTAAACCATGCCACTGTAATCGCCGGCTGCTGTTCAGGAGCCATGATTACTGAAACATAAACCAAGCGCCACCCTAAGCCTGTGTATGATCATTGGGCTAGAGCCCCTGAAATAGAGACTCTGACACCTACTTTCAGTCCTATTAGCTAAGCTTACGCTAAAAGTAGGTGACCCGCTGAGTCTGGGGATGTAAGGGTTATACTTACCTCCCTCATCGGTCGCCTGGTGGGATCGATGAAAGATGCCGCTCATACATTGAGCGTTGCTGCCAAGTAGCCCGTCCGTTATAATATTAGAACAGGCGGACTACTTTATGCACTGAGCGGTGGCTTTCAGCACTCATACCGGGAGAGCAGGGAGATGAACCCTTACACCCCCGGACGCAGCGGGTCACCTACTGTCAGCCCATAAGTTTAGCTCATAGGACTAAAAAGTAGACGACAGAGTCCCTTTAAAAATCGTATTTGCTCTATAGGAAGCCTGACGGCACAACGTTCTCATCTGCAGCCCCAGTCACTAATACAGCTGCAGAGGTGCGGGTGAAGGAGGCGGCCAGGGAGGATAATCTGTGTGTGACGAGTGACATGCGGGTGCACGGCTACACAAAGAGCACCTTTGAAGTGACCGATGCACAGGAGATCTGGCTCCGGGTGACTAGAAGGTTGCCGGAGAGCACAGAGGAGCTCTGTTCTGTTTTCATTAGCCTTTATTAGGTTTGATGAAAACATAAATCTCACTGCAGATGCATTCCAGAGGCGGGCGACGATGCAAACCCCTGGAATAGCTATCTGATGGGTGGGCCGCATCCATACTGATCAGGGAGGTGACGTACCCAGTGAGACATCAACCACAAAGGTGAACGAGACAGCAGGAGAGGCCCCATCTCTGTGCGTCTGTGTGGGTTTGGACAGGGGAAAACCACCACATTGAACACCTCCGCCCCCTAAAACCAAGGGGGTGTAATAAGGCACTATGATATATGTGGAGCCGAGTGCCCATATTCTGTACCTGAAGTGGAAGCCGTCCTTCTTGCCCTCAGGATGGGGTAACTGCCGACCTCTAGGGACTTAGTCAGATCTAAATCATGCAAGATTAACAGATAACCAGAGGAAGTAGAAATCAGCATTTTTGAACAGTCGGGTGTCAGCCTCATGCGCATCAGGAAACGCGTGTGAAAGAACTTTTTGTGCGGACAGCCATCCTCGGTGCACCTGGAAATACAAGCAACGGGACCGTGAGATACTAGAGCGTGGAAACGGCGCAAAACAATGCAAAATAACAGGTGAAACGGAATGGGCGCAATTGTCAGCTCTTCACCAGCATCTAATCCCAATATACCTTAACCCCTTAGTGACACGGCCTATTGTGGCCATAAGGACGCATCAGGCTTGTTTTCCGTTTGGCGAACTGCAGTTTTTATTGTTACCATTTTTGGGCGCATATAATGTATTATAAAACGTATTAATTTTTTTGGAGGGCAGGAGAGAAAACATCAGTCCGGCCATTTTTTACAGCATTAATCACACAGCATAAATAACAGGATACGGTTTTTCAGCGGCCCGCTACGATTACGGCGATTATTTCTTTTTTAGGTTTTTCCACAATAAAAAAAAAACAAAACTTTTTTTTGGGAATTTTTTTTTTTTTTTTTTTTTTTAAATCTTTCCACATATGGCGCTTTGTGGGGGCTTGTGTTATTTGTGTGAGGAGCTGTGGTTTTTATTGGTACCATTGTGGGCTACATACTTTTTTTTGTTCACTTTTATTGCATTTTTTGGGAAGCAAGAAAAAGTTTTTTTACGCTTTTTGTTGTGTAGGATAAATAGTGACAGATGGTTACATCACGGAGGGTTGATGCCACAATCTGTACCTGAACTCTCTACATGCCGCGGTGTACATCGATCCCCGCTGTTGCAGTGGTGGGCCTGCTATCAGTCACAGCCGGCTCCCACTGCAGGATGGCGTGGGCTAACTCCTGAGCCAGCGCCATCCGCAGGACACAAGTAATGCCTGGAAGGAAACTTACGTCATGCGGCATTAATATAATAGGATACAAGAAGTCACTGCAGAATGCGGTTCATAAATGTGGCATTAACCTCTTATTGTCATCACTGCCCCTCAGGGTACATACAGAGAACACATCATGATGCCACGCGCTGCCAGGAGCCAGTAGATTAAATCCCTTACTTACCTATTTGTATCCCAGATTATGACGTTGCCATCGAATCCGGATGTTACCAAAAGCCTGGTGTTGGTATCAAACTCGATGTTCTTCACCCAGCTGGTATGCCCGTGTAGGGTGCAGACCTTAGTGTTGAGCTTCCTCAGGTCCCACAGTGCTATGGTGGTGTCATCCGAGCACGTGGCAAACATCCTGTTGTCCAGAAACCTGCACAAACGGGAAAGAACAGGGATATGAAGAAGAAGCGCCTGCATGGTAGAAGGGGTACGGCAGCGGTACCCACCAGTGAGGTCACCACTTTATCCCAGACCTCTGGTGGGATACAACTACAATCCAGGTAAACGGCGGCGGTCAGTTACACCATAGTGATGGGTTGGTGGCGGACAGCGAGGGGGCTCACGAGGAGAATGTAATAGATCAGCTGTACAGAGCACAATATCCGCACATCTGATGGATACAAAGTCCAAAGCTGCTTATACACGGAACGATCATTCGGATTTCCAGGATCCAGCGAGAATATTAGCGATTCATTAAAAAAATAGTTTAAACGAACAGAAATGGAAGAGCAGTCGTTCAGCGTAAACACGGCCAATCACTGAACCGGAATTCGCTGATCACTCGTTTAATGCAGCACAGAAATCCCCGTTGGGTAACCAGCGCTCGCTCCTCTCATCACTTACACAGCGAGCCGAACGACTGGACACTAACGATTCATCTGCGTCTCTTATCTGACTGCTCCAGCGAATGAGCGCACTGCGACATTGTTTGTTGTTCGCTCCGGCGAATGATATCGGTTGGGGTAAAAGCACCCTGATGAAGAGGGAAGAAGAGAAAAAACGACTCCACTGATTGATAAGAGGGGCGATAACATGAATTAAACTTCATTCCTCCCCCTCCCGGGTCACTGGGGAGAGGTAGCAGCGCCAGTCTGATATTACTTTCACCCGCTGCAGGTACAGAGCCAAGAGGTAAACCCTCATCCTGCTCCCCAACCTCACACGGGCGCCGCGTTCTGCACACCTAGAACTCTGATATTGGTAGTACATGAAAGCAGAGATGTAATATCATACAGAAGCCATTATATTCTGCTCCCAGCAATCACATGACCACCGTTAGCAAGATGGAAGTCCAGCGGAGGGATCACAAGCTGCACATCAACACCAAGGGCTCCTCCAGGCAGCGCCCGCTGAGATCCAGCGGGGGTCGGAGCGGAAGCCGAAGCTCTGACCCCTGTGTAGTGGCCAATGCTCAGAATTGAAATCAATGGGAGCTGCGCCTGCAATTACGAGCGCCGGCCACTATACAGGGGTCGGAGCAGCAGCTTCCACTTCGACCCCCGCTGTATCTCAGCAGCCGCTGCCTGGAGAACCCCTTTAAATGTTGAGTATTAAGCCAGTATAGTGCCATTCCCATGCAGTGTTGTAGCACACAGACTACAGCCCCCCTTCCCCCCATGTATGTACGGTAGAGGTGGGGAGTGAAGGCTGAAGCCCCTTCATTCTAGACATATAACTTTAGGATTCCCCCCACTGACCTGATGTTGTTCACGCAGTCCTCGTGGGCCTCCGACAAGGTCTTTATGTGCTTTGAAGACACCGGGTCAAATAGTAGGACTTCAGTTTGCTCACAGGCGACTGTCAGTACGGAGCTAAAGAAGAAGAGGGGAGAACAGAGAGGCGTCACCACGGTCAGCAGGAAGCGGGACGGCGCTAGATGACTTACACACAGAGATACATGGCAGGTATAGTACTGGATGCAATTATCACCACTTGGACCCTTAGGCGGGGCCCGATTCGCAGTGGATTGTCCACAGTGGGCAGATCAGCAGTGGAGAGTCGGCCTCCAAGCAGGTTTTATCACGTTATTTCTGTGCAGAATTCACCCCCTCATTGAGAAGAGCTGAATGCCCCTGCTGAAACGGCGGTGGGGGGGGTGAAGCGATATTCTATCTATTATTTGGTCCCCACGCCCCGACGGGCCTCTTCTATGTGGAGCTGCATGGATTTGTGCTCCGAGTCGTCTCAGGCATTCCTACTATATTGTGGCTCGCAGATACATTGTTGCCTTTGCTGCTGCCTTCTGGATCTATGTTGCCGCATGCTGGCATTATGCATTGGGTCACCTGAGGGGGTTATAGCCCCACAGACTATAAGTCACTGGTACCGCGCAGAGGACACGTACGCCGGGGGCCCCGCGGACTATAAGTCACTGGTACCGCGCAGAGGACACGTACGCCGGGGGCCCCGCGGACTATAGGTCACTGGTACCGCGCAGAGGACACGTACGCCGGGGGCCCCACAGACTATAAGTCACTGGTACCGCGCAGAGGACACGTACGCCGGGGGCCCCACAGACTATAAGTCACTGGTACCGCGCAGAGGACACGTACGCCGGGGGCCCCACAGACTATAAGTCACTGGTACCGCGCAGAGGACACGTACGCCGGGGGCCCCACAGACTATAAGTCACTGGTACCGCGCAGAGGACACGTACGCCGGGGGCCCCGCGGACTATAAGTCACTGGTACCGCGCAGAGGACACGTACGCCGGGGGCCCCGCGGACTATAGGTCACTGGTACCGCGCAGAGGACACGTACGCCGGGGGCCCCACAGACTATAAGTCACTGGTACCGCGCAGAGGACACGTACGCCGGGGGTCCCACGGCTATAAGTCACTGGTACCGCGCAGACGACACGTACGCCCGGGGCCCCACAGTGCCGGATAGGCAACAGAACCTCCGACCAGCGCAGATGGGAACCCGTCCTCAGTTGGAAGGGAACGGAACCATGATTTGCAATTGCTGCAAAACAAAAGGCCCCCAAGTACTATGCCGGGGCCCCACAGACAACTAGGGCCCTCAGTGGGAGTGCTGCTACTAATGTATACTGGAGGATATCTGCCGCCCCTCTAGCGGTGCGATGGCAGCTCTTACCCATCCGGAGAATACTCCAGGTTGAAAACGGCCCCGTGGGTCCTTGTGCTGAGGTTGACGGAGTCGGACGGGTGGATGGAGCTGTACAGACTGGTCATAGCCCTGTAGTTGTCCCGGGCTGGATCCACACACAGGCCCCGGCCCAGGCACCTCCCCCTCAGCCAGTGGAACAGGCTCCCGGCAGAGCTCTCAGCACCAGCAGTGACGCTCTCTGCCGCGGGCTGCTCCGCGGGGGCGGGGCTCCCCGGCTCCACAATGAGCGGCGGCTCCTCCTTCTCCTCGCTTGCATCCTCTTCCGCCGGTTCCTCCGGCCTCTCCTCCTCCGTGCCGCTCATTCTTCCTGAGGTCGGCGGTGGCACTACAGGCCGCGGGGGGATGATGTCGCCTCCTTCAGCCGTTGGGACCTCGGGACCGCTGAGGAGGCACGGACGCGCATATCCGCAAGGGCCACCACGCCGCCCCCTGCCGGCTGCTAGAATACCTGCTGGGATAACGGCCGCGAGCCCCGTCCAAGCTGCTGGCAGACTGTACGATGCGCCGCTCGCGAAAGAGGGGGGTTGTGACGTCATCACATCGCGCCGGCCTCACGTTCCGTCTTCCCGAGCTGTACACGGCCACTAGAACGGCGGGTTATGTCCACCAGCGCACACAGATACATGTACGTGGATGTCACACCCGCAATGCAGCGTTATACAGGGAATTGTACTCGTATAGTACAGTTGCCCAACACAAGTATGGCGGGATGAATACTTCCGGTGCTGCTGGGAGCTCTGACGTCACATCCGCCCTCTGCTTTTGGTCCTGCCTGGTTTTACATAGAGCGGCGGCGACCGGAAGTCATCGTACTGATGTGGGACTCCTCACATTACTGCAGGCAGCGAATAAAGTGCAATTCACGATAGAAACACCAGGTGGTGCTGTTTACTAACGTTCTATCTAATAAGTAGTAACATGCGCTGACTGCTCCAATCCCAGCATCTTCGTGCCGCAGGGATTATCACTGGGACTTTTCGTGGGGTTCCATTTAAAGGAGGGAGCTAAAAATAAAAGTTTTTGTGAACTACTCGGATTGGCGTGCACAAATTACAACTTTTATTCTGCAAAAATGCGCAAACACGCATACGCTCGTGTTAATCCGGCCTTGGGCAAGTGTCATACAGGTGTCAGCCAAGGTACGCTGTGTATTTGTACAATAGGTGTTGTGTATTTGTGTGCGTGTTTTACCGTACTGTGTGCGCACGCAAAAAATAGACACAACCGTGCTCCCACTCAGGCTTCCTACATACGGGCGAGAGTTGTGCATCTCACAATACACAAATATCATGTGATTTTCTTGGCCGTGTGAAAGCAGCCTCATCGGCAATTAAGTTAATCAAGTTAATTGCTATTTTTGTGCACCGATGCGCAGGAATATAGGACACGCCCCTTAGATTGTGGACGCAAAATCCGCTTATGTGAAGGAGCGCAGTGAAATCAGTAGGTTCTACTCGCTGCATACAGAGGACTGCGGCAGAACGCCCCCGAGCCGACGTGCCGGACTCATCAACGGTCACCAGAAAGGTTTAGATGCAGTTATGGCTGCATGAGGCGGACTTTACCCGGCGCCTGCGGGACGGAACATTGTTGGTGGCAGAGGGCGCTGCCCGAACGTTTAAAACAGTCGAACTTGTTGGCTGTTCCTAAACAACTGTATCAAGACTGGTGGAACCATGGCCAGTCAGTGCAGGCCACATGTGGTTGACCCTGGAGGCGGGCGTTGGGTGGCACAGCTGGTATCTCAGCCATGACACCTTACAGTGGACCAAATAAGCCATCAGTCTAGCAGCAGGGAAGTTAGATACATTGCCACTGTAACCATGTGGTGTAGCTTGTGTCGACTGATAGCTGAAGACCAACAAGGGGCCCCTGATGACCACCCATCACCACCCAGGAGAGACCTCAATGAACCTCGGACACATGGCTGAATGTTGTCTTGTGATGAGTCCCATCTCCTGCTGAACCATACAGATGGCCAAGTCCTCATCTGGTGGACACCGAATGAAGACGTATCCCATGGGTGCATAGTTGGACTTCACAGGCTAGTAGTGATAATGTCATGGTCTGGGGAGAGTGCCTCAGCTTGACCATAGGTCGACTAATCTGACCTCAGGGGTTTATGAAGTGAGCGGGCTCAGAGTAGAAGCAGGGGTGCACATAAAACTCATTGCTCTCCCCCAAAATGTTTAATGTATAATGAACGTTTATAACATGCTGACCTTAGATGCGCTAGTATGCCTTTAAATAGTGCACTCCCCAAACAAGAGATCCCAGTTCTACACAGTGATAGTGATCACAGGTGATGTCTCCTCCGAGTGATGACAGCCGTTTATGCCTTTCTTCTCCATCTGGGCCAGACCGCCATGAATATTTCTTGTATCTACACCCAGTCCCTGCATACTCTTCCCATCCTGCCCTGACTCCTAATGAACCTCTCAGTACCTTCATAGTAATAGTGCACCCGATGGAGTTCCACTCCACAATAATGACCTCTGTGTGGCCCCTACTTTGTAATACCATGGTTTCCCAAAAATAAGACCCTGTCTATTATTTTTGGCCCCAAAAGGAGCACAGGGTCTTATTTTCAGGGAATGGTTTATACTTACATAGCAGGAACCGTCCGGGTCCCTTCCGCTGGTCTTCGGAGCTCGTGCTTCATTCCTTAGCAGCTGACAGAACATTACTTCCTAGTAACGCAGTTCGTAAACCCAGCCTCCAGCAAGCGATGGCTTTAGTCTGTTTCTGGAGCGCTGCAGCTCAGCCAATCAATGCAGTGTTCGAAGAACCAATCACAGCTATCATATTAAATGGTTGTGATTGGTCCTCAAGCGCTGAGGTTGAGCCAATCAGAGCCATCACTTCCTGGAGGCAGGGTTTATGAACTCCGTTACCAAGAAGCGATGTTCCGTTAGCTGCTAAGGACTGAAGCAAGAGCTGCGAAGACCAGCCGAAGGGACCCTGACGGTGCTGGTTAGGAAAGTTGTTTTTTTTTTTTTAATGTTGTGTAGCTAGGGCTTATATTTCAAACCCCCTGAAAATCAGGGTAGGGCTTATTTTCAGGGTAGTTCCTACTTTCAGGGAGACATGGTAGTAAACCCCTGCCTGGCCCCCACTTTGTAATAACTCTGCTTTGACCCTGGACCGCATGCGGGTAGCAGAGCTTCAGTTTATCTTCACTCACAACAGGACTTCTGGCTGGTGAGGCGTGCTTTCTAGCAGAACATAACTTCCCCTCCTCTCCCAGCTCCGGCACACACCACTCATTGTCAGAGCCCGGGGAAGGAGTGAAGATAATACTGTACAAGAGCGTGCAGCCACAACGTCAGACAGCATTCCTGTTGTGAATGGGAGATAAGCTCCACGGCCCTCCGCAGCTGCCGCCACAAAGCGGTCTGGCGAGTGGGTCATCATGGTTTATGTCTGGTATTGAAGCTTATGGCTATTCACTTCAATCGAACTCAGCCGCAGTAGCACACACAACCCACGGCCAGGGGTGGTGCTGTTTTTGGGAGATGGGAGCAGCCATGTTTTTCTTATCCTGCATAACATGCCTACACTTCCAGATGACATTTCAGAATAAGCATTCAGATGTGGAATAACACGATTATTGCTTGTAATTATAGGACTTGTATCCTTGACTCTTTTTTTTTTAGCAGTTTCCCCTTCAGTAGGTACAACCGCTACTAGTTTTTCCTGAACTGTGCTAGCAGCTATTTCATCTGCCATACACAGAAGCAAAGCGCCCGCTCCCCTATCACTATCACATACATGGATGACATGATTAAGGCCTCCTGCCCACGGCTGGGTCAGATTGCACCTGTGAAATATGGCAGCGGAATCAGACCCGGAGCCCCCAGAGGACCTATACTCAGCGGTCCGGATCTGCCACGAGTCTCCCATCCAACACGTATGCGCAGTGCAGCGCATGACACGGTGACGCAGAGTCCCACAGTGCTCACAGTGGAGGCATCGCAGGATGGACAGCTTCCATTGACTGCAATGGAAGCAGTCCGTGTTGTTCCGCACAGAATAGGACATGCTGCAATTTCTCCTCCCTGAGCGGAAAATCACATTTGATTTGCATTGTGGGCATGGAAGAATTATTTAAACACACTGGACGGCCATTGCTGCGGAGTCCGCGGCGGGTGTCTGGCCGCGTTTTTCACAGCGATAATCTGTCCGTGGGCTTTGGCCCTAAGCAGTACTGAGTGGTGAAGATTTGATACGAGTAGATGTGAAATGGTAAACCACTTAGCTGCAGCGCTATTTGTGTGTCTTTCTGATCCTCCCTCCTCCATAGATTTCTATGGGCAGCATGTAATCTGAATCCTCTGTGCCAAGACATACTACAGGCAAATACAATAAACTGGAGTATTTATGTAAAGTCTGTAAAATAGTTTTTCAAACACTGCGAGGACACTGGGTAGTGCGATACCCATACAGCCATAACCTTATTCATCCGCTGACACATCCGTAGGACCGCATGCTCTTTGTGGGACAAGTTGTATTTTTTTATTATAGCCATTTTGTGGTAAATGCGATGTACAAGTAGAATGTACGTGTGCGCACATCTCCCACACAGGCGTATGCAATGCATTGTGTGCTGACAATCCCCATACACTATCTTGGGGTGTGGGCACCCATAATAAGTGTCAAGATTGTGCATGCTGCAATCTTTTTAGCGCAGTGTGTGAGGAATTAATGAAAATAATGTAAAGATTGGCAGTCCACACACAGAACCCATAATATGCGGTAGGATACGCTCGTGTGAGCCCATACTCCTTTCCTGTAGTCCAAACAGCAACACATACATATGGGGGGGGGGGGGAGGGGGTTATCCATTACCACATGCTTTGAACAGTGGCACTGGAGATAATAGCTGGTCAGCTGGGCTCCACTGATCGATAGCCCAGCTAAGTGCCAGGGCTGTGGGGCAGAAGCTGCTGCTCCGGCCCGTGTTGTGGCCGGCCGAGGTCCCCAATGGTGGATCCCTACTGATGAGGATAGGTCAACAATAGTATTTCCCTGGGTAACCCTGTTAACACACACCAGCTATTAAGGGTATAATAAAACTTCAAAATAATAGATATTGTAGTTTAGAGTTCAGAACACAATAGAGCATGCAGTAACAGACGAGAATACTCATCATATAAGATTTATTTCTCCAGTCGGTAACAGGAGGCCTACATTAGGATTCTTTACATGACGGGTGTTCATTCACTGCAGAATACATTCAGTTCTGGTCATTCATGTAATAGACATGACCGCTTCTGCTGTAGTTCTCACAATCACTTTAGTTTGTAGCCATGTCATTAATAAAGCATCGATGTAACAGAAAACATGAGATATAGAGGAAGAGTAACTACCTTGTAATGCATATACAGAGTTTTCACAGTTGTCAGTGGCGAAGCCCCAGCTAAGAAGTGTACATGCTACAGTAAGTACAATATTCAAGGGCTTCTTACATTTACCTATCTGTACATGTAGAATCTTCTCACTACTTATCCCAAAAGCAAAGACACATGGGAATGGTTGTTGGAGCTCCGGTCTGGCTTAGGTTACTCACATACCGCACTAGCACCGTTTATGTACTAGCTTTATTGGAAAGTTGTCAGTAGTGTGTCCTCTACGCTGCGCAGTTTCTAGTCCGCCACCCTCACTCACTGACTAATACAGCCCGCACACCCCACTTGTCAGATTGGAGCAGGAGCAGGATGCCTCCTCCTCTACAGCAACAGCAAACAAGCATATAAAACGCTTACAAGCCGCTACTGCAGCGGTGGAGGAACTCTCCTTTACCGCTGCCACCGATGGAAGAAGGGAGGGAGGGAAATAAGACAGCAGGAAATAACTAATAAAAAGATAACACAAGCTCACTTCTATATACTGGGGAAATAGCAACATAAGGAATAACACAAAAACCACTGGAGTGGCCCCTTAAGTACACGATGAGATTATTAATGTAAGGCACTTTAAGTTATTAACCCCATAATGTACCTCACATTAGTGACTCCAATGTGCTTCACATTCAGGATGCGGTCTCATGTAGCACCCAAAGAACAGTTTACAAACCATGAAAGCCTGAATTCATTTACTAATTGACTGTTTAACGTTTGATGGATAACAGATGCATTTTTATTTCAAAACATGGTTATGAATCAATTTTTAAGCAGTCAAGCTGAAAACTGCACCAGACGCACCGGTCCACGGGGTTGTGTATAGCTGCTACACAAGACCCTATTCTTAACCCCATGAGAGTGAGGCGTGCATGTGTGTGAGTGAGGTGCGTGAGCGTGCGTGCGAGCGAGAGTGAGGCGTGTGTGAGTGCATGTCTTTTGTAACCCTACATACCTTACATTACTTCTTGCTTTATAATCATACTCCCATTTGTACTATTAAAGATACATATGCAGAAATCTGCATTTACCGTGATTTTGCTGCAATTCACTCATTTAAAAACACTAAGTGTAATAATAAACTGCTGGGTGCTTCTCCTATGTTAAGGTGGTGTTCAGCCCCTCTACCACCCTGGACTGACGCTGCTGTATGCCACCCAAATGCCTGGTGAGTATCACGCACATGAATAGGACACATTAATCATCTTTTCTGGGCGTCACAGTGGCCCACATCGTTATCTGCCAAGGCTTAGCAAGAACACAGCTGGTCACATAGCCAAAGTTTTCTATTGTCAACCTGCAATAGTGGGCTGAAGCCGCTGTTAGTGGAAGAGTTTATATCTAGTAGCTAAAAACAAATGCTGCTACATACCCGCTCAAAATACAGACACAGAAGAGTTAAGTAAACCGGCCGTGTGTGAACAAGGCTAAAAGTGACTATACAGGTCAAACTAGTTGTAACTTACAGTAGAAGAGGCATTTAAAAAAAGTTAACCTGGGGGGGAAAAAAAAAAAAAAAAATTACAAATTTAGGGTGAAATATGCATTAAGATGGTTGTTAGTTATAAATAAAGTTTTCAAAAATTGTTTTCCTCATGAAGACAATCTTATTGTTTCTACTGTATGAAGGCACATGGGGGTTATAGAGGGGACCCTCCCCATCTCAGAGCTCCCACTCCGGGCTCATCCATTATAGGGGAATGTGTCTGCTTGATTAGTTGGCATTTAACATCACATTTTCCTAGGGGGGGGGGGTGTGTGTAGGGTGTGTGTGTTATTTAATACATTTGTTATGACACCATTGACTTTTACAATTTAACAAAATCATGTATAATGTGAAAAATGTATCTAAAGTATCCAAATATTAGTTTGTAGATTCCTGCACATTTGCCTTATGAAATGTCATTTAATAAAAAAAGAAAAATAATGATTTTTGCAGATACAGGATGAATATGTTAAGACTATTGAAATTAGTGTCTTAGTACAAAAGTGTACAAATCTAAGTGCATCCTCAGCCAATATCCGAGCAGTAACTAATGAAGTCATAAGACCGGTCACTTGCCCCCATGATTCCAGGCCGCTCTGTAACAGAACACTTATTCTGACTCCTCGGGCTTTTCCTTGGGAAGTCTCCCCAGCGTATAGAACTCTTCATTTGGTCGCATATCAGTTAAGTGTGCAATTCGGTTAGCCATAGCAAAAAATGCAGTGACCATCGCGATATCCCAGGCATCTTCACGATCAAAACCGTGCTTCTCCAAACTGCTGAAGTGCTCCTCCGTAATATTTTCTGGCTTGGCAACTGCCAAAGCAAACTCCAGCATGGCTCGGTCTCTGGGGCGGAGGTCAGCCAGCTCCGGATTCACAATGACCTAGAGGCAGAGTTTGGTTAGAGCGGTAAGACGCAGTACAATATGCCCCACCAGCTAACAGGCAGAAGAGTCAAAGGCCGGTTTCACACAGGCGACAAAAAACGCATGATTTTCTCACGATGCAACAGTGCTACAAATCCCATGCATGTGAAGCCCATGCTGTCCTATGGGTTCCCTCACATTAGTGATGTTGTGTAGCCTGCTGCATAGCGAGAAAAAGTTTGCTAGTTGCTAAATATTACTGCAATTTGCGATGTTCTGTAGCCCGTGTTTCCCTATGGAGCCTCTTTCTGTTACATTAAAATGCAGTGCCATGCAACTTTACAATGGGAAATCCTACTGTCAAAGCCCCAAAATAAGCCCTAGCTGCATAGAAAACAAAAAACAAGTGCATCACCTAACATCCGCTGTTCACTCTGCCACGTCTTCTCTGCAGGTCCTCTTCACTTGTTTGTAGTTTTCTCTCAACGCTTCCTGGTCAGAGGTTTCAGATTTCCCGCTTCCAGGAAGCGCTGGCTGTGATTGGTTCTCGAGCACTGTGGCTCAGCCAATCAGAGCCAGTGCTTGATGAGCCAGTCACAGCCATCCATTGAATGGCTGTAATAAACCAATCACGGCCATTCATTGAATGGCTGTGATTGATTCATCAAGCGCTGGCTCTGATCGATTCTCAATTGCCGTGGCTCAGCCAATCACAGTCAGCGTTTCCTGGAGGCGGGGAATTTGAAGCCCTGAGCAGAAAGCGCTGAGAGAAAACTACAAGCAAGTGCCGGGGCCCTGCAGAGAAGACGTGGCAGAGTGAACAGCGGCTGTTAGGTGATTCATTTGTCTTTAATTTTTTAAATGCAGCTAGGGCTTATATTTCATTTGGGGGCCCCAAGATGTAGAGGGTAATGTCAGTGGTAATGTCAGACTACTAATGCACTATACCTTCTCTTGGATTGGCTAAAACTGCTCATGTGATGAACATTGGCCAATTAAAAAGCAGTGCACAGTGTACATTAGGTAGTAAAAAACTGCTGTAACCATCTTAGACAGCTGAAAAAGGGGACCAAACCAGCGGACTGGAGGGCTGGCAGAGCAGTACTGCAGGTAACATACCCCCTCCTGTCCTGGGACAGAACTTTGTTCCATAACAGGAGGGTTGCCTTAGGCGTGCCACAAATCCCATCTCTTTAGAGAGACATGCCATTTCACCTAATTAAACTCCTGTATTTACCCCTCTTCTACATTCTGCCCCACCCTATATCCCTAAAGCACAGATACCAGTGGTGACCGATTCATGCAGTTGTATATATACTAGCTTAAGTGAGATATGACAAGAATATGTACAGAACACGCACTTTACCTCGAGTCATCCCTACTTCCTTATAGATTGCAAGTTCTTGCAATCTGGGTCTCCACTCTAATTGTTTTCTTTAGTTTGATACTGTCTGTACTGTCTGTACTGTCTGTACTGTCTGTACTGTCTGTACTGTCTGTACTGTCTGTACTGTCTGTACTGTCTGTACTGTCTGTACTGTCTGTACTGTCTGTACTGTCTGTACTGTCTGTACTGTCTGTACTGTCTGTACTGTCTGTACTGTCTGTACTGTCTGTACTGTCTGTACTGTCTGTACTGTCTGTACGGTCTGTACGGTCTGTACGGTCTGTACGGTCTGTACGGTCTGTACGGTCTGTACGGTCTGTACGGTCTGTACGGTCTGTACGGTCTGTACGGTCTGTACGGTCTGTACGGTCTGTACTGTCTGTACGGTCTGTACGGTCTGTACTGTCTGATTCGGTCTGTACTGTCTGATTCGGTCTGTACATGGACCCTCTGATGGAATATGTCAGCACTATATAATGATCTAGGTAAAGCTGGCCAGAAATACCCCTGGAACTGTCAGGCAAGTCTTTGTATGGTGGAAGACGGATCCTAAAACTGAACAGTAGATTTGAAGATGTATTCAAGCAAGTCAGCACTCTAATTTGTGCCCACTGTTGGCACCAGGCAGTAAGAGACTGTATAGAGCCCAATGCTGTGAGATGCGTATGCGATGTATGAGATTTACCTGGTCAGCCAATGTCTTGTTCTTGGAATAGATCCTGTGTAATGCACTATGGGCCGTTACACAATAAGGACACTTGTTGTTTGCACTGGTAGCTACAATGATTAGTTCTTTGTCAGCTTTGGATACATTTCCTATAAGAGACATAATTTTACAGCATTTGTATTTGATCACTGGCTCCACCATTACCTGCAGCCGTTCACCATTACACATATAATGCTAGTTAGATTTACAATATTGTGCAGAGAATATATTAGAGGGGATGACTTAGACAAACTGTACAGAAAAACCACTTCCTTGGGGCACACGCACACTTAAAGGGGATGGCCTTATTAAAACAATCCCATTTCATAGGCTGTCTTAAGAAATGTGAACATGGTAGTTGGGGGGGGGGGGGGGGGTAATATCCCACTGATGTCCCCTTCTATGGTTGACCAGGCCCACCATAAGAAACCATACACCCCATACAGTATTAGCTGAAATCTTAATGTTTGACTTGCAGCCAAGCCCCGGCAACCTTGTCTTTTGCATAAGAATAAAATAAATATGTGATGCCAGCCTTATACCAATAAGTCATATAAAAAGGTGTTTACCGTTTTCCCTGTTCATTAGGATATCATAATAGGCAAAAAATGCCCTGAACTCATTCGGTCGGTGTGCCATTACTTTAAAAACATTCGGTAAAAAACCACCCTGAGGAGAAAACAAAACAAAAACAGAAACATTTTAAATGACCTTCCAAGAATATTTTAAAGCGCACCAGTCCTCTCCCTATAGCACCCTAAACCATGCTGCCATTATGGGTGGTGGCAGGGAGCCAGGTTATGGTATATTTGTTATACGCGCCCCCCCCCCCCCCCAGTTCCTGCGCAGTTACCCAACAAACATTGAGTTTTCTTTTCCCAGACTGCCGTGCGCTCGCTCTCACATAAGCTTGCAAGTGTGCGAGTATAAATTTGATGCGAATCAGCAGATTTACCCCCTTCAACTGAAGTGGTGAAATCTACTGTGGATCGTAAGTCAAAAACCATGTTAAAATCAGTACCAATGGCATGGATTGTGACCCTTTTGTCACGGTTTTAATGCAGATTTTCCACCAATTAAAAAAAAAACAAAAAAAAAAAAAAAACACCACACTTTCTGCTTTCTGCTACATGTGAACATACTCTTAAGGGGATTTTCCACCATTGGCAATCCCTACTTGTGAGTAGGGTCCCTTATCAAACTGAACAAAGTGTCCCCCTGCTGGTAAGCCCTGTGATCAGCGTTAAAGGGGTTTTCCCGAGGAGAATACTATTAATGACTTATCTTCAGGATAGGTCATCAGTAGTTGATCAACTGGGGTTCAGTCGCCCAGGACCCCGACTGATCAACTAATATTGCGGCGCTGTCAGCGAGCGCACAAACATGGGGCAAAGCGAAAGTTTCTGCTGCGACCTCTGCATAGTGGCCGGAGCTTGTAACTGCAAATCTAGAGCTCATTGAAAGCAATGGGAGCCGTGTCTGTAGTTACAAGCAGCGGATAATTCACAGAGGCCAGAGCAGAGACGATCGCTACTTCCACTCTGACCCCTGTGTTATTGCGGCAGTCAGCGGGTGCACAATCAGCTGATCAGTCTGGAAAGACGGACCGCAGCCATATTTTTTTTTTTTCCCTCTATCTTGGACCGCCAAAAGTATTTTTGCTGCATTTTTTCAGATTTTTCTCCGTTTTATTACGGTAATGTATACAATTTGAGAACATTTATAGTTCTTTAGTTTTCAAAGTTAGTCTTTACATTAAAATAAAATACAGAAATGGGTTCCCCATTTTGTTTTTGAGGTTTTCATATGTAATTTACTCTTGTCTCGACTGATGGCAACAATTTAGGTTGGTGTGGGAGCTGGTTTTCTTTATATTTTTGTATTTTATAGTGTCTTTTTCTTAGCAGTTTTTCACTATAACTGGTATAACCATAGAAGCCCCAGTTTACAGGGGAAAGCATCCTCTTATAAGAGACCCAGATCAGCCCTGGCAATGGCTTAAGTCCCATTTAGGCCGCCTGCACACGGGCGGAAATCCCGCGGCGGTATTTCCGCCACTGAAAGTTTGCATAGGAGTGCATTACAATACGCACTCCTATGCAGACGGCCGCGGTTTGGCCGCGCGAAATCTCGCGCGGCAGGTCCTATTTTTGTGCGGGGCACGCACTCACCCGGCCGCCGGCTACGGGCTGCGTGGCAGCCGGCACATGAAAGAGCCGGGGCCGCCAGGCGCGGGTGAGTACGCGGTCGTCCCTGCAGGCTCTCGGGTCGGGTCCCGCGGCGAGAATTCTCGCTGCCGGATCCGACCCGCTCGTCTGCAGGCGGCCTTACACAGAGCAATGATCACTCACAATTTGCTCAAACGACAGTTTGAGTGACAGTTTTGAGCGATCTGATCTAGCAAGCTAATTATCTACTTAAGAGTTATGCAGGCGGAGTGGGACACCAGCGCAATAGCTTGGAGAACAATGCAGCTGTTTTGTATATGTAAACCGCTGCTTTGTTCTCACGGTGTCCCACTGAGCTGCTAGACCTGAGAAACAGCAGGAGCGCTGACAGCTCCTTTGTTCTCAGAGCCTTCAGCTGGGATACCAGCTGGAAGATTATTATCAGTGCACAGTGCACGATCGCGAACAGCCCGTTTAAACAGAATGATTATCACTCAAAAGATGGCTTTTGAGCGATAATCGTTATGTCTAAATGGGCCTTAAAACCCAGCAGCTCTGCCTTGCCAGGAGGCACCCAGCGACACTGCCAGCTCCTCCATTCTCTACATAGTGTTCACCAAGTACAATGTAGGTTGTAAAGAGAAAGCAGAAGCAATTATAAACCACTCCCGACTTCTCCTCTGGGTCCTCGGTTGTCTCTAGAGGCCTATTTAGACGGAGCGATGATCGCTCAGACGACAGTTTCAGTGACAGCTTTGAGTGATCATTTTGCATAAACTATTTAGGAGCTATTCAGCTACTTAAGAGCAATTTAGTGGGCAAATGAAGCCTTAGCTGAAAGTAGTTAATAGCCTGAGGGCTCTTATCTGCTTTCAGTTCTTTTGTTCTCCAGCGGGAAACAATGCTATCAGCACTACCCGCGGAGAACTGCTGAAAAGGCTGAACGACCATTTTTCTGTTGGACTGAATTTAACAATCAGCTAGCAGTGCCCGAAAAGTGCACGATGGGCGCACATTTAGACGCAACGATGATTGCTCAAACGATCACTTTTTAGCGATGTTTCAGTGATCATTGCTCCGTGTAAATGGGCCTTAATAGCCGAGTACCCGACCTGCTCCTGCTAGATGATAGGAGCTTTAAACCCGCACTGTATAGTTACAATGGCATGGGATTAAGGCCCGTTTCACACGGGCTGCAAAACACACGTATGTGAAGCTAGTTGTTTCCAATGGGTTCTTTCAGGCTCCAAAAATCTCTCATGTGAAAGAACCTATTGGAAACCATGAGACTCGTCTGGCGCAGAGTGTAAGCTCTCGCTCATGGCCTGAAGGTTGAAAGTTCAATCCCCGCTTGGTTCAGGTAGCCGGCTCAAGGTTGACTCAGCCTTCCATCCTTCCGAGGAGGTAAAATGAGTACCCAGCTTGGTGGGGGTAATAAATAGAAATTACCTGAAAGCGCTGCGGAATAAGTTAGCGCTATACAAATACCAACATTTATATTTTTTTATGAGCCTCACATACATGCGTTTTGCAGCCTGTGTGAAAAAGGCCTTAATCCCAGGATCAAATGCTGTATAGAGCGCTTGGTCCTAAACAAGCTAAGTCAATGGATTGTCTGTGTGATGCAGGATAGGTCCTCCAGGGTGAGATACGCTCTTTATAGCATTTCCGTTCTCACCATGAGGATCCCAGCATGTATATAAAAATATGTTTTCTAAACTTTAACGAGGAACAGGAATTTTTTTCTCAAAATACGCACACAGTTCCATGTGAAAATAATAAGTGTTCCTGCTTCTATGTACAATTACCTTTCTCTCCATTTCTTCCATTAATTCCACTATGTCATAGGGCAAGTCTTTTTTGTATGGTACAGGATACCGACTAATCGGTCGAGGTCCTTCAGAATGTGTAGCATATCCATAACGTCCTCCTGAAATGACTCCAGACGACCTCCAGATTCCATTGGAAACAATTCCCGAAAGCTTCTACAAACACATAAAGGGAACACATTTTCTATCTTATAGACAGACTGGATGGCCTGCTATCAGAGCTACCGGGCCTTTAGGAATAGGAGCTTCGTTTATGGAAATTAGACATGTAACCCCGGGATGTAGCACAAGAGCGAGTAAGCCAGTGGATCAGTTTCAGTCCACATTAAGAGAGGAGGAAGGGGGTACTGACCCATCTAGGTGACCTGTCACCAAATATCACGCTGGTGCTCCAACTACAGGCATCTTTACAAGGCACGACTATTGGGTGCCGCCCCAGACTCCTTACTGCTCCTGTGCTTACACACGAGGGCGATAGTCATCCCCATAACAGAGGCGGAGCGGGCTGAAGTTTGCTCTGACAGCCCACCTCCATTTCCTGCACACAGGCAGTCATTCATAGCTGGACTGCCTGTCCACAGGGGCCAACAGTCACTAAAACCCAAGTGACTCCAACAAGTGAGCAGCTTCTTGTTCATACCCTGTTTATGTCTGCATGTACACGGGATGACTATCCCCCCGAACGTTCAGCAAATAAATCACCTCGTGTAAAGGTACCGTAACATGTACAGCTCACCACTCCTTAACCCCTTAGTGACCAGGCTTTTTTTTTTACATTTTTCCATTTTCTTTTTTTCCTCCCCCCTTTTGAAAAATCATAACTCCGTTATTTATCCATCGACGTCGCTGTATGAGGGCTTGTTGTTTGCGGGACGAGTTGTATTTTTCAATGGTGCTATTTAATGTACTGAGAACATAAAAAATTCTAAGTGGAGAGAAATGGAGAAAAAAAAACAAAAAAAAACGACAACATTCCGCCATCTTTCAGTGCGTCTTTTTTAAATACAAGTAGTACAGCAAAGATTAGATTTTTTTAATTATTTTATGCCGCCATCTTCTGCATGCAGTAACTTATTTTTCAGTCGACAGTTTTGTGAAGGCTCATTTTTTTGCGGGGCGTCCTGTAGTTTGCTCTGGTACCATTTTGAAATACATGCAGCTTTTTGATTGGGGTGATCAAAACAAAGCGCATTTCTGTCACTATTTTTTTTTTCTGCCAACGTTCACCGCGTGGGGTAAATAATGTGTTACTTTAACCCCTTAGTGACCAAGCTTTTTTGCTTTTTTCCATTTTTGTTTTTTCCTACTCCCTTTTAAAAAAATCATAACTCCTTTATTTATCCATCGACGTCGCTGTATGAGGGCTTGTTTTTTGCGGGACGAGTTGTATTTTTCAATGGTGCTATTTATTATACCTTATAATGTACTGAAAAACTTTAAAAATTCTCAGCGGAGAGAAATGGAAAAAAAAAACGACATTCCACCATCTTTCGGTGCGTCCTGTTTCTACGGCGCACAAACTGCAACAAAAACGACCTGATATTTTTATTCTATGGGTCAGTACGATTGCTACGATACCAAACTTATATAGTATCGTTTTTGCTGTAGTACTTGTATTTTTATTTTAAGATATTAAATCTTTTTCAATTATTTTCTGCGGTCATTTTGTGCGCGTGATAACTTTATTTTTTTGTCGACGTAGTTGAGCAAGGGCTCATTTTTTGCAGGATGTCCTGTAGTTTCCGATAGTATGAATTTGGAATACATACGACTTTTTGATCGCTTTTTATTGCGTTTTTTCTGGGAGACAGGGTAACTAAAAAAAAAAAAAATGCATTTCTGGCGTTCTTTATTTATTTATTTATTTTTTTTTTCGGACGACGTTCACCGTGCAGAAAAAATAATGCACTACTTTAAAATCGGACTTTTACGGACGCGGCGATACCAAATACATATTTTTATTTTATGATTTAGATTTTTTAGTAATTGATATGGCAAAAGGGGGGTGATTTAAACTTTTAAAACTTTTTTTTTTTTTTTACAATTAAAAAAACTTTATTGATCTTTTTTCTTACTTTACTTTGAAGTCCCCCTGGGGGACTTTAACATGCGATGCTTTGATCGCTCCTGCAGTATGACGTAATGCTATAGCATTACGTCATACTGCTTTTTTACAGGCAGTCTTTCAAGCCACCCTGTGTGGATGGCTTGATAGGCAGTCTGCTAAGGCAGCCCCGGGGCCATTCATTAGGCCCCCGGCTGCCATGACACCTGCACGGATCCCCGATCTCACCGCGGGGGGGGCATGCGGGACCCACAGTGTTCGGGGGATTTAAATGCCGCTGTCAGAATTGACAGCGGCATTTAAAGGGTTAATAGCCGCGATCGGCCGAACGCGGCTATTGCCCGCGGGTGTCAGCTGTAATAAACAGCTGACGCCCGCGCTGTATGGAGGGAGATAGCGGCGCTACCTCCCTCCATACACATCCTGCAGCTGCAGGACGTAAAAACACTACGGCCCGGTCGTTAAGGGGTTAATAGATCAGACTTTTACGGACGCAGAGATACCAAATATGTATTTTGTTTTTTTTAATTTAGATATTTTTATTATAAATATGGCAAAAGTTTTTCTTCTTTTAACCCCTTCCTGCTATAGGACATACAGTTTGGTCCTACGAGGGTTGGCGTTATCTATAAAGAAAGATCGCGGGGCGACCTCTCTTCATACACAGAGGGCGCTGTTTAGTATAGCCAACACCCGTGGGCAAGAACTGCAGTTAGCTGCGTGGCTGATCGGAGCTATTAACCCTTTAAATGCCGCTGTCAATTCTGTTGTGGTCCCCTATGCAGACTTTAAAAAAAAAATTTAAAAAAAAGGCTTATTACCCCCCTTTTGCCATCTATAATAAAAGAATCTAAATCATAAAACAAAAATACATATTTGGTATCGCCACGTCAGCAAACATGCAATCTATCCAAGTATCACATCATTTACTCCGCACAATGAACGTCATCCAAAATAAAGAACGCCAGAAATGCACTTTTTCGGTCACCCTGTTTCCAAGAAAAAAAATGCAATAAAAAGTGATCAAAAAGTCATATGAATTCCAAAACGGTACCAACACCAACGAGCCCGTGCACAACTAAGTCGATGGAAAAATAAAGTTATTGCGCCAGAAGATGGCAGCAGCAAATCATTTTTAAAAAATTAAATGTTTTTGAAAAAAAACTACAATACAGCAAAAAAAAATAAAAAAATTTAAGAAAAAAATCTTTTTCAATCTCAGACCAAAAAAAAAGATGAAGACCAGTGTCGGGAACCCAGGAAGAAAATGCAGCGGCGCCGGACAGCGCTTCTAAGGTGGTGCATTCTTTTTTTTTCCTGCAGCTAGGGCTTATTTTCAGGGTAGGCCTTACATTATAAGCCACCACCATCCCCCAAAAATCTTCACAAGTTGTGCTACAAAGTCGTGCAACTTACTCACACTAAAGGGCTACTCCAGTTACTCCTATGGGAGCTGGAAAAAAAAAAAAAGGG
Organism: Eleutherodactylus coqui; assembly: GCF_035609145.1. Classification (NCBI taxonomy): domain Eukaryota; kingdom Metazoa; phylum Chordata; class Amphibia; order Anura; family Eleutherodactylidae; genus Eleutherodactylus; species Eleutherodactylus coqui. The sequence continues at coordinate 247,626,902 of NC_089841.1, read as the reverse complement.
AGAAGCAGCAAGTTCTGCGGCACCGCTAAACCCAGAAGCGCTGTGTCCCCACGGGTACGAAGGGAAGTCCTGAGGCAGGGGAACCCCTCCATCTCCTCGGGGGTTCCTTTCATGGCAGGGATGGGGAGACTCCCTGGGAGAGCCCTTTCATCACTGCCGGGGACTAACACGAGCTTACAGTTGGACATGTGAAACCTTGACGTTCCAAAGGACTTCGGGGCTGCTGCCGCGATCTCTCTTCTTCCCGAACTCCTGAACCGCAGCACATTTTTTCCGTCACTCATCAGCGTAGTTTCAGCACAGATACAGCTCGACACTTCAGTGCGGAAAAATTCCCGCATTGTTTGTGCAGTTAGTCCCCATTTACACTGAAAGATGAGCGCTCAGTTTGAACGACAGTTTTGAGCGATCATCTTTGCATAGTCTGTAGTAGCTAATTAGCTCGGTGAACAATACAGCTTTTTTGCATAAGCAAACAGCTGCATTGTTCTCTGCACTTACAGCTCGTGTCCCGCTGTAAAACTACCAACGGGACACGAGCTGAAAGAATCTTGTCAGCGCTGCCGACTGGGATAACAGCCTGCACCGCTGATAAGAGTTCATAGCTCAATTCTAGAAAACTAGAATTAAGCGAGGAACGAATCGTGCACGAAAACTGCATGATGTCCGCGCATTTAGACGGTTATCGCTGAAAAGACGGCTTTGAGTGAATTTTGAGAAAGATTTGTTGTGTCTAAATGGGCCCTTAGCTTCATTTTTTGTGCGATTGGGTCCCGTGTGTGAAGGAGCCCTCATGTAGGAAGGTAGCTAACATAATATACTTCCCTCCCCCATGCGCCCGTGTTTACAGGCTGCAGTCCTGTACGGTTTACCAGACCTCACACACCCTGCGGCCAATAAGTAACATATTTAAACACTTTGCACTCAGGGTTTTATTGGTTTCTGCAAAACACAAGGCCTCACGGAGCTGCGCTACCGGAAAGATGAAGACGCTACGGATCTTTGATGGCGGCGATGTAGAGGCCATTGTATTTCTTTAAAAATGTGTTTTTATTGTGCAAAATTAGTTGAAAACCTAACAAATAAAAAAAAAGAAAGTCCTGTACAGTCAGAATCGCAGTAATTGTGCCGATCGAGAGAAGAAAAGTAGGTTATTTTTTGCTGTAAGAAAAAAAAAACCTCAAACAGTCGAATTTGAGGGAAGGGAGGGGTGAGGGTGGGGAGAGATAAGAGGGGCTTTCCATCCCACTCCCCCCCCCCAAAAGATGCAATAAAAGTCGTCCCCCACATTATTTGTACCCCAAAGTGACGCAGTTAGAGAAAATACGACTTGTTCCTAAATAAAGACACGCCATGACAGTCACTTGGTCCTTGCTGGTCACTCAGGAGTTAAAGTCATGTGACTGAACCTGACCCCAGTACAGCACAGCACTGCCCAGCGAGCTCCCCGTAACATACATGACCCCGGCCCAGCGAGCTCCCCGTAACATACATGACCCGGCACAGCACTGCCCAGCAAGCTCCCCGTAACATACCACATACATGACCCCGGCACAGCACTGCCCAGCGAGCTCCCCGTAACATACCGCATACATGACCCCGACACTGCTCAGCGAGCTCCATGTAACATACCGCATACATGACCCCGGCACAGCACTGCCCAGCGAGCTCCATGTAACATACCACATACATGACCCCACTACAGCATTGCACTCACCTGTGAGCTCCATGTAACATACATGACCCCAGTGCAGCACTACACTGCCCTGTGAGCTCCATGTAACATACTACATACATGACCCCACAGACACCTCACACATGATAACACAGTGCCGGACTACCGGGAGCGGCGGGTGCCGTACTCACAGCCCGGAAGGGGAGCCCGCTGATCCGGCACACACTGGTGAAGAGTGTCATGGCGCCGCCGTCCCTCCCAGAATAGTGCTTCCCAGGTCACACAGCCCCGCCTATTGTAGTCTCTCAGGGCCAGGCTCCTAGCAACACGGCCCTAGCAACGGCTGCTAGCAGCATGGCGGCCGGTCTGTCATCGAGTACTACTGAGGGAAGGCGAGCTCTGTCACAGCTCCTAAGTGAGTCCTGTCAGCCGCCATTCTCACAGTGCCGCCCCAGTAACCACCATGTCGCCTCAGTAACCACTATGTTGCCCTCAGTGCCGCCCCAGTAACCACCATGTTGCCCTCAGTGCCGCCCCAGTAACCACGATGTTGCCCTCAGTGCCGCCCCAGTAACCACCATGTTGCCCTCAGTGCCGCCCCAGTAACCACGATGTTGCCCTCAGTGCCGCCCCAGTAACCACCATGTCGCCCTCAGTGCCGCCCCAGTAACCACCATGTGGCCCTCAGTGCCGCCCCAGTAACCACCATGTCGCCCTCAGTGCCGCCCCAGTAACCACCATGTGGCCCTCAGTGCCGCCCCAGTAACCACCATGTGGCCCTCAGTGCCGCCCCAGTAACCACCATGTGGCCCTCAGTGCCGCCCCAGTAACCACCATGTCGCCCTCAGTGCCGCCCCAGTAACCACCATGTCACCCTCAGTGCCGCCCCAGTAACCACCATGTCACCCTCAGTGCCGCCCCAGTAACCACGATGTTGCCCTCAGTGCCGCCCCAGTAACCACCATGTTGCCCTCAGTGCCGCCCCAGTAACCACCATGTTGCCCTCAGTGCCGCCCCAGTAACCACCATGTTGCCCTCAGTGCCGCCCCAGTAACCACGATGTTGCCCTCAGTGCCGCCCCAGTAACCACCATGTTGCCCTCAGTGCCGCCCCAGTAACCACGATGTTGCCCTCAGTGCCGCCCCAGTAACCACCATGTTGCCCTCAGTGCCGCCCCAGTAACCACGATGTTGCCCTCAGTGCCGCCCCAGTAACCACCATGTCGCCCTCAGTGCCGCCCCAGTAACCACGATGTTGCCCTCAGTGCCGCCCCAGTAACCACCATGTCGCCCTCAGTGCCGCCCCAGTAACCACCATGTTGCCCTCAGTGCCGCCCCAGTAACCACCATGTTGCCCTCAGTGCCGCCCCAGTAACCACCATGCCACCCTCAGTGCCGCCCCAGTAACCACCATGTCGCCCCAGTAGCGGTTTTTCGTACTTTTTTACTCGGATAAATATATTGCGTATTTACAGAAGAACGAAAACTGTCAATAGGCAAAAAACCGTGAGGCGCCCGAGTATTGTGGCCCGTGATGTTCACAGATTAAAAAAGCATAGACCTGTGTGAACACACCCTAACACTGGCTTCACACAATTGCGCACACCTTAGCGCAACGTTTTAGCGCTATGAACCAGGTGTATCAGCACATTGCACCGTACTTCACTTGTGCGCGGCAAGTAAACGCTAATAAGTCCCAGTTGTGGTTTTTCCCAGCGTAATTACACAGCGCTCTGCGCATTTCCTTGCGCATTTGTGCGCCCCACTGACTCCGATGGGCGCTTTTGGTGCGCGAATACGCAGAATGATAGAGCATGTTTGTTCGCGGCCAAAAATGCGCACATGTGAGCAATCAATATTGAAATCCATCGGTTGTATTCACTGCGCATTGCGTGTGCCAATACGCCCGTGTGAAGGAGCCCTGAGGGCTTATGTATCACGCAGCGTTTCACCGCTGTGCAAGCCGGCGTTTCGCTGCGTATGGCAGCCCATGTGCGCTGTGCGTGATAGCGTATCTTACGCACTCTGTCGTGTGCAGGCTTCCTGTTTTCTTTATTTCCTGGTCTGACGCTTAGCGACATTGCATAAAAACGCCAGACATACAAGTATATATGTACAGCACAATAGGACTCTATCGCACGTAATACGCAGTAAAAGAGAACATGCCGCGTTCTTTTTTTATGTGCGCATGATACGCAATGTAAATACGCAAATGCGAATGGATCAATGAAAATCAATGTGCTTTCAACGGATCCATCACCACGTAATACGTGATTAAATTACGCTCGTGTGAGTCTGCCATAGTAAGCACATTTGCACGCGCACGTGTGTGTTTTACTGTACTTATTGCACTCGCTAGCATGCCAATTAAGTCAATTAGTTCAGCGTGTGCTATTTTCTCGTGCTAATGCACAGAAAAATAGATCACGCTGCGTATTATTTTGCGCCAATGAAATATCAAAAGATTAAAATCAATGGGTTTTCTTCACTATTGCGTGTGTAAATGTTGCGTGCGCAGAACGCTGCATGAATACGCTCATGTGATACAGGCTAAATGCGCTGCGTATTTAGGCCTGTTTCACACAGACGAGAAAATCAGGGCGAGATTTGTGCGTCGCACGAATATGAACCCTATCATTTTGAATGGAGTAATACACAGAAGCGATTTTTTTTTCCACCTCGCCGCGAAGGAAAAAATCGTGGTGTGTCTTATCTTTGCGTAATTGAACATGGCTGCAATTCCGCATTGAAATCCACAGTTAGGCCTGCAGAGTCCGGTGTGGAGCTGCGCAGCTGCCGATTTGGCTGCATCCTGCGGCCTAATTCCGTGAAAGGCCCCTTAGGCTATGTTCACATGGTGGTTTTTGGCACGGATCCACCTGTCGATGGGCAAAATGCGTGTGCAGAATTCCGACGCTGAAAATCACATTTCCGCATCTAGATGTGACAAATCACTTCTGCATGCGGAAACCCTTGTTTCTGCTTTCGAAATTCTGGCCATAGATTTTGCCTGCTGATGGAGCTGAATCCGCGAATGCTGTGTATTTTGCGTGGTTTTTAGAGGCGGTATTCACGTGGATGTTATGGAATTTCGCACCAAATCGACGCCTAAATGCAGAATTTCATGCAAAATTGCCGGCAGAATTCTACCATTTTCATTCCGCATTAACATCTGAACATTAGGCCCTTCTACACGGATCGTTCGGATCCTTATGAATTTGACACATTTGCGTATAATTTATACCACAGACTGGGGAAAATTATACCAGCAATGTATTTCAGATCGGATCTGGTGTACATTTCTGCGTAGGCTCACGGCGCCTAATATATGAAGAGATGTGCGCCTCTGCATATATGCGTGCACCGTCAGCAGCAGAAACAGCGTTGGAAATGCTGGGCTTACATTTTTCTCATAGTTTTTATTTGGGGTTTTTTTTCCCTAGAGTATGGGCGCATTTTTTTGGTCCATGGCATTTTTCTTTTTTTCAAAATGCAGCATCCTCGAGGTTTGGCGTTTTTCATAGTTTTCCCATAGACTTATCTACTAAAAAAAAAACACCCGTTAGAAAGCTCATGTGAAGAAAAACACCTTCTCAAAAATGCAAGCATGTCACAAGCCTCAGAAAAAAAATCACAAAAAACTTGGTGTGATTTTAACAATAGAAAGTCCCATTGACTTTCACGTTTAAACAAATACGATTTTAGCGCGGACGGCAGTGATGCGATGTGAGATTATTCTAAAAAAAAGCATAACTGACGCTCATAAATCGCAGGAACAAAGATGTGATTTTAGCAGAGAAGCAGCAGCGCTTGGAAGACGAGGAGGTAAGTATATCGGTTTCAGGGGGCGCTACCGTGTTTCCCCAAAAATAACACAGGGTCTTATATTATTTTTGCTCCCAAATATTTCTTTTTTACATGTATAGCTACCAGGACACTATTTAAAAATCATGCTAGGTCTTCTTTTCAGGATAGGTCTTATTTTCAGGGAAACAGTGTATTACTACTGATGCTGATATAGGGGACACTATGCGTAATTGTATCCCCTATATCGGCCCCAGTAGTAATAGTATTACTGCCAAGACCAATATAGGGGGCGCTATTACTACCGAGGCCATTTTGCACATGGCTGCATACCTCAAGCTGACTTTTCATACTGCTGTGAAAATCGCACAAAATTTGTGTGTTGCGAGACGCACAAATCTCGCATGAATATGAACCTTATGCTTCGGAATGGGGTCTTATATATGAGCGATATATATATATATATATATATATATTTTCCTGCATCACGTTGTATGAAGAAATCAGGGCTGCTCTTAACTTTTGGGCGTTCCATTTCCCATTATTTCCAATGGGACAGGAAAACAGATCGCAGTGCATGCAATGTGTATGGTGCGTTGTTGCCCATGAAAAACAATGGAAAAACACTTTCCGTTTCTCAATGCCGAAGGATCGCAACCTCACGGAAGTGATGGGAGGCATCCACCGATACAAAGCATACGCACGAGCACGTCATCGGGGGGAGTTCACGGCGCAATGTCGCGCTCGGCCTCAGTATTCAAGTTAAATTACTGTGTTGGCATGATAAATAGGTGGGTTTTGGGTTGCACTCGGTCTCTAAAAGGTTTCACCATCACTGCTGTAGAGGACTGCAAGTGCTTCGCCAGAGTGAAGACGCCTGTAGGTTCAATGCTGCATTGTTCTGGGGAAGACATCTGGGTGGCAAATACACAGTGACTCGGGTCACATGGCAAAAAACACTTGTGCAACTTGTCCGAAACTTGCTGTTGTAGTGTCCCGGAGTAGAGTATGGACCCCACAAAGCTCTTTCGTGTTTCCCTTGTTGTGTGTTTGGTGTCCATGTCATTAACCTTAATGTGTCTGTCCTTGTCACCCTAACCTGCTCGTGGTTGCTGGATTAGTGAGTGGGCAGTTTAGGGGCATGGTGTGGGTGAGAGATAGTGGAGAAGACGAGATGTAGTCGGGCAAGGAAGAGTGTGCAGGAGGTTCAGCCCCCGACGCCCTCATGGTCCGGGAGAGAGCCAAAAGGAAGCCCATCCTCTGTTTATCCACGGAAGAGTGAAAAGGGGTCTGGCTGCACGTCTGCTAATCGGAGTACAAGTCGGGCGAGAGTGAGTGTATGCAGTGCTTGTTAGATTTGAGACGAGAGGAACTAAGAGCAGAGCGACTGACCATCTATTTTCCCTGATAGCACTCAGGCAATCCACCGTCAGGTAACAGGCTGGTGGCAAGTGTGTTTTTGGGCCGGAGTATTCGCAAACGGAAACTGGTTGGCGACTGTCATGGAGAAGATGGTTCAGATACCGTTACTCTATTCGATTCGTCTGTTTCATTACTTTAAAGGACCACTGGCGTCACATGAACATTTTGAATTAGACTGTTATCATCCTGCTATCAATTTTTGCCACTGTGAGCTGCCAGGCTGGGCCATGCCAGGGTGCTCTAGGTAGGGACAGTAGAGCTGCCATTGACTATGTCTTTATCCGCACTGTCTCCTCCTAAAGGCCTGGGTTTGGCTGCCACGCTGTCTCAGGACTATTTTACATTCACAATTTGGATGTTTTTAAAAAATGCATACATTAGAAGCAGCAACTTGCATTAGAGTCTGTGCTAGCAAAATCACATGCAACTTGCAGCCAAAGATCCAACAATGTTGCTGCGGTCACAATAGGTCGTAGCGTGAACCCATTCACTATCGCTGTATGCCATGTCTTAGTGCAGTATTGTGATCTACATTTCACACAACCAACGTTGTCATGTAGCTCTAGGTGAACGACACTTTCATGCAGTAGTGCTCTGGTCAATATTTGGTCAGTATTTGTAACCAAAACTAGGAGTGGAGCCTACAGAGAAAAGTCTAATGGAAGGATTTCTACTAGAGATGAGCGAGCATACTCGATAAGGCAAACTGCTCGAGCGAGCAGTGCCATATTCAAGTACCTGCCCGCTCGTCTTTAAAGATTCGGCTGCCAGCGCGGGTGACAGGGGAGTTGTGGCGGTGAGCAGGGGGGAGCGGGGGGGAGAGGGAGAGATCTCCCCTCCGTTCCTCCCCATTCTCCCCCGCCGCTCCCCGACCCCTGCCGGCACCTGAATCTTTAGAGACGAGCGGGCAGGTACTCGAATAAGGCACTACTCGCTCGAGTAGCTTGCCTTATCGAGTATGCTCGCTCATCTCTAATTTCTACCTCTTCTGCATTTGAATGCATCCCTGGTTTTGGCTTAGAAATACTAATACAAAATACTGCATGCCATGGGCAAGAATTGCACGGGCTTGAAATGCGTTGGTGATTTATGAACAGGATTTGGGGTCTGTTCGCCATTTTTCATGTGATTTTATTCATTTGAACGTATAATAAATATATGGCTTTTATCAACCACTGAAGATTTTCCTTTTGCAATTTCACATTCTTGCCTGAGCCAGTGTGCAGTTTCCAGTTGGTCACAATTTATGAAAGGAGTAGAGGTATATGTTTTCTCACTATATTTCTCAACATTGAGGAAACCATTAATTTTCACTAAATCCCTCAACTCCCTTTTCTGATATGCAGCCTTAAATTTGCAAAGAACTTCCACCATGCTTCACTGCTGCCTGCAGACACTCATTATTGTACTGCTCTCCCCCAAGCTTCACTGCTGCCTGCAGACACTCTTTATTGTATCGCTCTTCACCATGCTTTACTGCTGCCTGCAGACATTCATTATTGTACCGCTCTCCACTATGCTTCACTGCTGCCTGCAGACACTCATTATTGTACCGCACTCCACCATGCTTCACTGCTGCCTGCAGACACTCATTATTGTACCGCACTCCACCATGCTTCACTGCTGCCTGCAGACACTCATTATTGTACCGCTCTCCACCATGCTTCACTGCTGCCTACAGACACTCATTATTGTACCACTCTCCACCATGCTTCACTGCCTCCTGCAGACACTCATTATTGTACCGCTCACCACCATGCTTCACTGCTGCCTACAGACACTCATTATTGTACTGCTCCCCACTGTGCTTCACTGCTGCCTGCAGATACTCATTATTGTATCAATCTCCATAATGCTTCACTGCTGCCTGCAGACACTTATGGCACCGCTCTCCACCATGCTTCACTGCTGCCTGCAGACACTCATTATTGCAACGCTCACCACCATGCTTCACTGCTGCCTGCAGACACTCGTTATTGTACCGCTCTCCACCATGCTTCACTGCTGCCTGCAGACACTCATTACTGTACTGCTCTCCACCATGCTTCACTGCTGCCTACAGATGCTCATTATTGTACCGCTCTCCACCATGCTTCACTGCTGCCTGAAGACACTCATTATTGTACTGCTCTCCACCATGCTTCACTGCTGCCTGCAGACACTCATCATTGTACCGCTCTCCACCATGCTTCACTGCTGTCTGCAGACACTCATTATTGTACCGCTCTCCGCCATGCTTCACTGCTGTCAACACACACTTATTATTGCACCGCTCACCACCATGCTTCACTGCTGCCTGCAGACACTCATTGTACTGCTCTCCACCATGCTTCACTGCTGTCTGCAGACACTCATTGTACTGCTCTCCAGCACACTTTACTGCTCCCTGCAGACACCCATTACTGTACCGCTCTCCACCATGCTTCACTGCTGCCTGCAGACACTCATTGTTGTACTGCCCTCCATCATGCTTCACTGCTGCCTGCAGACGCTCATTGTACTGCTTTCCAGCATACTTCACTGCTCCCTGCAGACACTCATTATTGTACCGCTCTCCGCCATACTTCACTGCTGCCTGCAGACACTCATTATTGTACTGCTCTCCACCATGCTTTACTGCTGCCTGCAGACAATCATTATTGTATCACTCTCCCCATGCTTCACTGCTCCCTGCAGTCACTCATTATTGTACCGCTCTCCATCATGCTTTACTGCTGCCTGCAGACAATCATTATTGTATCAATCTCCATCATGCTTCACTGCTGTCTGCAGACACTCATTATTGTACTGCTCTCCACCATGCTTCACTGCGGCCTACAGTCACTCATTATTGGACCCTCTCCACCATGCTTCACTGCTGCCTACAGACACTCATTATTGTACCGCTCTCCACCCTGCTTCACTGCTGCCTGCAGACACTCGTTATTGCAACGCTCACCACCATGCTTCACTGCTGCCTGCAGACACTCATTACTGTACCGCTCACCACCATGCTTCACTGCTGCCTACAGACACTCATTATTGTACTGCTCCCCACCGTGCTTCACTGCTGCCTGCAGACACTCATTATTGTACCGCTCTCCGCCATGCTTCACTGCTGTCAGCAGACACTTATTATTGTACCGCTCACCACCATGCTTCACTGCTGCCTGCAGACACTCATTGTACCGCTCTCCACCATGCTTCACTGCTGCCTGCAGACACTCATTGCACTGCTCTCCAGCATGCTTCACTGCTCCCTGCAGACACTCATTATTGTACCGCCTTCCATCATGCTTCACTGCTGCCTGCAGACACTCATTGTACTGCTCTCCAGCATGCTTCACTGCTCCCTGCAGACACTCATTATTGTACCGCTCTCCACCATGCTTCACTGCTGCCTCTAGACACTCATTATTGTACTGCTCTCCACCATGCTTTACTGCTGCCTGCACTCATTATTGTACTGCTCTCTACCATGCTTCACTGCTCCCTGCAGACATTCATAATTGTACCACTCTCCCCATGCTTCACTGCTCCCTGCAGTCACTCATTATTGTACCATTCACCATCATGCTTCACTGCTGCCTGCAGACACTCATTATTGTACCGCTCTCCACCATGCTTCACTGCTGCCTACAGTCACTCATTATTGTACCCTCTCCACCATGCTTCACTGCTCCCTACAGACACTCATTATTGTACCACTCTCCACCATGCTTCACTGCTGCCTGCAGACACTCATTATTGCAACGCTCACCACCATGCTTCACTGCTGCCTGCAGACACTCATTACTGTACCGCTCACCACCATGCTTCACTGCTGCCTACAGACACTCATTATTGTACTGCTCCCCACCGTGCTTCACTGCTGCCTGCAGACACTCATTATTGTACCGCTCTCCGCCATGCTTCACTGCTGTCAGCAGACACTTATTATTGTACCACTCACCACCATGCTTCACTGCTGCCTGCAGACACTCATTGTAGTGCTCTCCACCATGCTTCACTGCTGCCTGCAGACACTCATTGTACTGCTCTCCAGCATGCTTCACTGCTCCCTGCAGACACTCATTACTGTACCGCTCTCATCATGCTTTACTGCTGCCTGCAGACAATCATTATTGTATCACTCTCCACCATGCTTTACTGCTGCCTGCAGACACTTATTATTGTATCACTCTCCATCATGCTTCACTGCTGCCTGCAGACACTCATTATTGCAACGCTCACCACCATGCTTCACTGCTGCCTGCAGACACTCATTGTACTGCTCTCCAGCATGCTTCACTGCTGCCTACAGATGCTCATTATTGTACCGCTCTCCACCATACTTCACTGCTGCCTGCAGACACTTATTATTGTACCGCTCTCCGCCATGCTTCACTGCTGTCAGCAGACACTTATTATTGTACTGCTCTCCAGCATGCTTCACTGCTCCCTGCAGACACTCATTACTGTACCGTTCTCCACCATGCTTCACTGCTGCCTGCAGACACTCATTATTGTACCGCCCTCCATCATGCTTCACTGCTGCCTGCAGACACTCATTGTACTGCTCTCCAGCATGCTTCACTGCTCCCTGCAGACACTCATTATTGTACCGCTCTCCACCATGCTTCACTGCTGCCTGCAGACACTCATTATTGTACTGCTCTCAACCATGCTTTACTGCTGCCTGCACTCATTGTTGTACTACTCTCCACCATGCTTTACTGCTGCCTGCACTCATTATTGTACTGCTCTCTACCATGCTTCACTGCTCCCTGCAGACACTCATTATTGTACCGCTCTCCCCATGCTTCACTGCTCCCTGCAGTCACTTATTATTGTACTGCTCTCCAGCATGCTTCACTGCTGCCTGCAGACACTCATCGTTGTACCGCTCTCCAGCCCTTCGGTAAACAAACTGCCTTCTGTTACAGTCAAAGATTTCACATTTTGACTCATCAGTCCAGAGCACCTACTGCCATTTTTCTGCAACCCAGTTCCTATGTTTTTGGACATAGTTGAGTCACTTGGCCTTGTTTCTACGTCAAAGATCTGGATTTTTGACCACAATTCTTCCACGAAGACCACTTCCAACCAGACTTTTCTGAACAGTAGATGTGTGTACTTGGCTCCAACTAGTTTGTACCAGTTCTGAGCTGATGACACTGCTGGACATCTCCAGATTTTGAAAGGAAGTAAACATGATGCCTCATCTGCTGCAATACATTATTTTTTAGCCGACCATTGCGTCTCCGCTCCTCAGTGTTACCTGTTTCTTTGTGCTTCTTCAAATTAGTTTGAACAGCACATCTCCAGTCTGCTTTGAAATCTTGGCCTGGGACTGATCTTTCTGATGCTGTATCTTGTATCTTGGTGCTGTGCTCAGTCTTGCCATGATGTACGACCTGTGACATAAAACTGTCTTCCACAACCTCACCTTTGTAGCAGACTTTGGCTGTTCCTCACCCAGTTTTAAGCTCCTACACAGCTGCTCCTGTTTTAGTTAATGACTGTTTCAATCTACATATGAAAATGATGATCATTATCACCTGTTTGGTATAATTGGTTAATCAAACACCTGACTAATCCGACAAAATCCCTGACTTTATGTAAGTGTTCCCTATAAGAATTGCTGCTGTTCTGAAGGCAAAGGATGGTCAAGCCAATTTTTTCTTCAGATTTCTCTTTTGCTCATTCACTTTGGTAATTGACCAAAAAAAATATTTATGTGTCATTTTGTTCTCAAGGAACGACACAATTTATATCAGTACAGATTTTCACCTTGTATCTTCTGTTGAGCGGAATCTGATGTGTGATTTAGGTGTTCCGTTATTTTTTGGAGCACTGTATAATATATAAATCCTCGCGCCAGTGACACATTAAAATGTTATAACCGCACACTACTGTAGTCAGGGATCATAGGCTTTGTAGGCCAAAAATAACAGAAGGAGCACGGGAAAGGAGTTAATGGATATTTTCCATGAGAGTCATCCAGCTTTATGCAGTTGAGTCAAGTCACTGGCAACATTACTTCTAAGCTGTTTGACGTTGCTTAAAATATTTTTGTTTCCATGAGAGAGAATTGCTTTAAGTCATTTCAGGATATCTTCAAGGGAGAAATGTGATTTCAGCAGACGTTTAAGGGGATTTTGTTTATAAACATAACGTATGTGCAAAGTAGAGGAGTCGTCAAAAGGGTTCTCTAGGGGTAATGCCAAAATGTTAAAAAATATACATATAAATACATATTCGGCCAGGTGAACCTACATGTATGCTTTTCAACCAATAACTGCTGCCATTCCTCCAAACCTTTGGGCCGTGTGAAAAAAAATCACAGCATGTCCCATTGTGGTCCGTATCACAGACCAGAATAGGACATGCGATGCCCACTGCCCACAGGTTGTGCACAGCACATGAATGTGTTTCCGTGTGCTGTGCCGTATAATATGGGATGAAATGACGCTCGTGTGACCCCGTCCTTAGAAGAAGACGTAGATTTGTGAAAACTAGCACCCGAAGCAGTATTGGCTCTCATGAAACTAATGTCTTAGTCACCTGGTCACCCAGAAGGCCTTGCTCATATGTCTTCAGGTATTCCTAGTAGTCAGTCACTGTGAAATAACTCTTCCCCGCACGTTCCTTCTCCAGTACAGAGAAATACTTGATTAAATCTACACCTACATATTGTGAAAAATCAATGGAGATTAGGCAGATGTGCCAGACAGATCAGAGCATTCACCCTAACCCCGCAGCGGAGTTCGACCCGGTTCCAGGCCTACTTACCTGTCCAGCGTCTTCTCCGTCTTCTCCTGTGCTGCCAATGTGCCGGGCGGCACATGCGCAGTACAGAGGATGCCGCACCGTCGCTATGGTGATGACACGGTCTCCTCTACTGCGAATGTACCGACCGAAGCATGCGCAGTTGAGAGGACGCCGCGCCGTCGCCATAGCAATGACACGGCTCCTTGCGGCCATTCTGCAATGAGGATTGCGGAATGGACGCAGCACGGATGGCTTCCATTGCATTCAATGGAAGCCGGCCGTGCGTAGCTCGCGGCAGATCAGAGTATGCTGCGATTTCTTTCCAGCAAGCGGAAAACCGCAATCAATTTCCGCTCGCGGACAGGAAATTGCGTTTTGCCATAGCATGTTATGGCTAGATTTGTTGTGAAATCCGGAGGCGGAATCCTCCCTCCGTGTGCAGGAGGCCTAATTTATAGTCTATAAGGTCACAAAAACTTTTTTAACTGGCGACACTAGTGAAGAATAAAGTTAGTACTCCTAGTTGAGTTAATGGAAATCAATGTGTCCTGGGAAATAAGTGCATGAGAAGATAGATACTACTGGGCTTTGGCGAGACAAGTCCCGGATCCGTGTTTGATAATGTGCTTTAGGGTATAGGCCTGCCATCAGGCAGTATTCATTTTGACATTAAATAACTCTCCATCTGTGGACTGTAAGTGGTGACACTGAAAACCACAGGCATGTACTACTGCAAGTACCTTCATATTAAGTCACTGATATAATGTTACATCCTGTCAAACAAATTATTATAATTAGAGATGTGGATGGCTACAGATAAGCATGCTGTATGCTCCACAGCTGCTCTCTCTGCAGCTGTCTTCTGATTTGCTTTGAGGACTTGGTGCAGATTCGGTCTAAATATACCATGTTGTTTTCGAAGATTTCATTTAGCTCTCACTAGATGAAAGGGAAAGTATAATACTATCATGTTTAGAGAGTAAAGTAACAGTAAAATGTAAAGTTCTGTATGGTAGATCACGACACACAGAGGAGTAGATGCCAGTGACAGTTTAAGCTTCTCATGCCCATTACAACTTAAATGACTACTTATAAACCATCAGCCATCTAATTGCATAGTACGGAACCTGCTAATTAGAATTACTTAGGGCGTATTGACTATCCTAGTCAGTGCCCAGAAATTAGGCTGCCAACTTGTGCAGATAGGTGCCCGCTCTTCACTCGTTCTATTCAATGTACAATTACTTGATCAAGGCAACCTATTATCTGTAATAAATGTAAAAAGTGGAATAGCAAATGCCCATATACTGAATCTAGATTCATAGGAATCGTATAAGCCCTCCCTGAAGATATAACCAAAGAATCCAGGGCATGGACTAGTGGGAACAGGGATAGAGCTCACAAATAGTCAACAAATGGTAATTGCCTATGTGGTAGACTTAAGGCCCATTTACACGGAGCGATGATCGCTCAAAAAATCGCTAAAAAGCGATCGTGTGAGCGATAATCATTGCATCTGAATGTGCGGCGATCGTAAACTTTTCAGGAACTGCTAGCAGATCGTTAAATTCAGGTCAACCTAAAAATCGCTGTGCGGTCTTATCAGGATTGCGCGCTGAGTTCTCTGCGGGTAGTGCTGATAGCATGGTTTCAGCTATTTAACCCACCGGAGAACAAAGGAGCTGAAAGCAGATATGAGCCCTCCAGCTATTAACTGCATTCCGTTAAAGTTTTCATTTACACGCTAATAAGCTATTAAGTAGCTGAGTGGCTACTTAATAATTTATGCAATATTATCGCTCAAAACTATCGTTTGAGCGATTTTTGAGTCATCATCACTCCTGGCTTTGAACTTCTGGTGAAGTTACAGTTCCAGCAACAGAAATACAGCCCCCAAAGCACCATGCTGCCCCCACCATCTTCACTGGGGGTATGGTGGTCTTTTGGTAATGTGCAGTGTTGGCTTTGTGCTAAACATACCTTTTGGAATCATAACCACAAAGTTTAACCTTGGTATCTTTTGGCAGATGTAATATAGGTTTTGGCAAAACATAGCCAGGCTTGGATGTTTTTCTTTGTTAGAAAAGGCTTCCGTCTTGCTCCCCTACCCCACAGCCTGGATATATGGAGAATAAAGGAGATGGTTGTCACATGACTACACCACCAGTACTTATCAGAAACTCCTGCAGCTCCTTTAATGTTGCTGTTGGCCTCTTGGTAGCCTACTGGTCCAATTTTCTTCTGGTCTTTTCATCCAGTTCTTGGTAATGTCACTGTTGTGGCAAATTTAAATGTTTTGGTCCCCTTCTCTTGACTGATACCGTTCAACAATCAGATCCCTTTGATGTGTTGTAACCTCTTTATGAACCAACTAAGAAAATGCCAGGAAAATCCTCCTAGAAGAGCCGAACCTTATATGGGGAAAATCAGAATCCCTATGAATAATGGTAGCGGAGTGCGGACTACTATTTATTATGAGTTTGAGTGTGATTGGCTAACAACTGCATCCCCAAATATAAGAGGGTGTGAACACTTATGCAACCACATTATTTTAGTTTTATTCTTATTTTTCCACCTTAAATTCCTTTAGTTTTTCAATTGAATTGTACAGATAACAGGTCACATGGCAGGTAGAAGTGAATCTAAAATGATTTTATTAACCCCTTAGTGACCACCCATACGTGTTTTCACGTCCTGGGTGTTTTGGCCTTATTCTACAGGGCCATGAAAACACGTCGGCCCTGTAGAATAAAGCTGTGGGGACAAGGAGTGTGACAGCTCCCTGCTTACAGCTGTCACTGGGGGCCGTGGTGTGTGGTTCACGGTCATGTGATTGCCATTATCTGTAAAAGTAAAAAAAAAGTTAAAGTTTCATCTTCCCCCAAAGATCCAATCTATTTTCCTCACTCACGACACCACTGCAAGCAGAAGCGATGGTGGGTGAGTGTCAAAGGTAGAACACGTAATGAACATCATGAGGCCAAATATCCTTCAGCTAAGTGCCTGAAAATTGTTCCGATAGACACGCAGGTGTAACGATGGCGCCCCTGTCTCTGGATGGCGGACAACAAAACAGTTGGAGCTGCTCGTGCTGGTTTGATGAGGGGATGACTCTGGTGGTCCTTTGAGTGTCTCCTGATCCCGGTCACCTTGTGTGCCCTCATGCATGCAGTGGTGCCAACACTTCCTAACAGTCTGGTCAGAATGGCTCAAGCAGTAGGCAATTCGTCGATACGACCATCCAGCTTCTCACATCCCAATAATGCGCCCCTCTCAGACTCTGGTAACGGAGTGAAATCTCTTCTCTGCGTCGTAGAGGCGTCTAGTGGCCAACAAGCTCTACACAAGCAGAAGAAGAGGTCACTACACACAAGGAGCCTCCGAGAGCCTCTTATAGGCCAAGTGGGGGGGGGGGGGGGACCACTTTTAGGGCCTTCGGTGACAAGATCGTTCATCTAATCACCACAACTCTAATCATTTGCATATCTACCCGAGATGTAACTGCATGCCAAGTTTTGCAGCAAAACAAAAAGACAACTATTTCTAGGGGATGGATTTTTTTGGACAATGGGTGTATTTCAAAAGGCTTCATGGCAGAGTGGGCTATCTGGGAAGTATGGAGCAGAGATAACATACAGGCCTGGTGATTCCTCCTAACACCAATTTTTTCACATCCTCATCAGTGGACTAATTAACTATTTATGCCCCTTTTACAGGGAACGATTTTCGTTTAAAAGAGCGCACAGGCAGGTGATGTCACCGCTAATTGTTCGTGCTCGTGCAGACTGTTTAGACAGGCAGTTAAAAGGTATCATATCTACAGGATTAATTTGTTTCTCTTAAGCCCCATTTACATGGGACGACTGTTGGGCAAACAATGTCCGACACTCGTCCCCGCATGTACTCATTCCTGTGTTGTCACAATGACCGGCAGAGATGAACTTTAGTGGAGTTGTGCTCCCTTTCTCACTTTACAGAAATATCATGCACTTTGGGCATAGTTTAATGTAGATGCTATTAGGGGAATCTGGGCTTTGGGTCAGCTTTAGAAACACCTAAACAGAATTTTAAGAACCTTAGAGTGCATTCATATAATGCATTACTGCACCATGGTGAAAACACAGACTTAGGGCGAGCACCCACTGGCGTTTGCGCCGAGTTTCCCGCGATTTTTCCGCGCGTTTTTCGCGGCGTTTTCGCGTCTTTTCCATTAATTTCCATGGAGAAAAATAAGGACACATATGCAACTGACAGTTCCTATGTTAAAAACGCAAACGCAACGCAAAAAAAACGCCAGTGGACAGGAACACATGTTATCTCTATGCCTGTGCAGGAAAAACGCAAAACGCAGGTAAAAAAACGCCAGTGGGTGCTCGCCCTTAGGCTGCCTGCACATGGCACACATGGATTCCGCATGGGGAATCCCGCACGGAATCCGCCAGTGCCCGCTGCCAACAACCCTGCTTACCTGTCATTTCTTCTTTTCTTCTGTGCTGCAGATGTGCTGCTGGTGCACATGCGCAGTACAGATTTCCCCAGCGTGGTCGTTAGGCAATGACATGGATCCTGCGACCCTTCCTCAATGCTCATTGCGGAAAGGCCGTGGGACAGATGGCTTCCATTGACTTCAATAGAAGCTATCCGTGCATAGCCACCCGCTCTAAAATAGAGCATGCTGCAATGTTACTATCAGCACATTGTGTCCGCAAATACAATCTGCATGTGTGTGTGGAGCAGAGGAATCTCCACGCACATCTATGGGCAAATTGGACAGTGACAAGCGCGGGGTCCAAAATTCAATTTGCCCCGTGTGCGAACACATCGCACAGCAAAAAGAACACATCTTGAACTCAGAATTATTATGGCTGGGGGCATTGGTCTTAAAACACATTGCAAGATTGAGCTTTGCGATTTTTGTGCGATGCGTTTTTAACATCAGAAAGTCCCATTGACAATCCCGTTAAAAAGACGCAAGTGGGTAAATCCACAATTATTTGCTGCGAATTTTCACAACGGATTTCACCCCTTTCGCTGCGTACAGTTACTTTCTATTATTAATAATCTGCTGCTGGCGGCGTGTTCCGTGTGGATGTACCCTAACAAGGAAAAACAAGGAACTGACAGCTCTCTTATTTATGTTTGATAGAAATGCTCTGTAAGCACTAATGAAGAATCTCCTAGAAATGGAGCAAGAATTGTAATTATTTGGGCTCAAAGTAATTAATTCCAGCTCAGACAAGTTCACAGTTCCCTGATGACTATTATTACTGAAGCACGCAAAAAAAAAATCGCCATTTAGAAATCTAGTTTACCCTTCTTAGTCTGGTTTTATATCTGCATCAGAAGCTCCAGCCGGAGGTCCCGTCACAGATCCAGCTGCGAATACCAGAAGAGAAAGCACGGCATGCAGTGCTTCCTCTTCTATTCCAAAACCGGGCAGTTGACCAGAAAGCAGGCGGATCCCACTACAGCCAATGGCGTCCGCCCGGTGGTGTTCAGTCCCATTCACAGATGGACCCGTTCGGCCATGGGGATTCCCCTTTCCTGCTCCCCAAATGAAGCAGGAAAGCAGAATCCCCAGTGCAGGTGTGAAAGCCGCCTCAGTTCTCTTCTATATGTCTTCTGCATCCCCCGCTCGGAGCACAAGGTGATCGCTTAAGATTTGAGTGATCACCTTGCACTGTAAGAACTGTAAGCGCACAATGACTATCGCTCAAACATTTTTTTGAGCGATAATCGTTGTGTCTAAACCAGCCTTTAGTGAACCGCAGACCACAGTGGTATCTCTTCCATAAATAAAACCCTACTGTTCTGTAAAGGTTTCTGTGTTTGTTGTTGTTAGCCGTTTAGTCATTAACGACCATCGACAACCCTAAAGGCTCCATCCCTCCATGTTTTTCAGTTTTGCACTACTTCTTTCAGTTGTGTGATATCCATGCCATTATCAGCTCTGACAGTATCAGTCATCATGTTCTTTGGCTGTCGAGTCTTCTTTTGCCACTGATCTGTCCAAGCTTTATAGAGTTTTCTAGCGACTCTGCTCACATTACATGCCCAAAATACGTGAGTCTGAGCCCAATCCTTTTGCCCTTTGTGAGTCTGAGCCCAGTCATCTTGCCCTCCAGTGATATATCAGGGTCATGGCAGCGGCGGACAGGTAAGTACATTTTTTTTTTTTTTTTTTTACACTAAAATTTTTCTTTTTCTAGGAAGGGCTTATATGTAAAGCCCTTCCCTGAAAAAAAAGGAGGGGTGCCGTCAGACTATTGTTTTCAATGGAGCCGCCGGCAGCAGCCGCAGTTCCATTGAAAACAAGGCGTGCATTCCCTATGGTGCACACATGTCCTATCTTTGCAGACACGCACCAGTAAAGCACGGACATGTGAACACACCTGTTATGTGTGCTGCTGGGATCTGTAGTTCTAAGCTTCCTAGCAGCACAGACCTCACAGTGTTAATTGATTGAGCTGGCTGGATGTGGTACTTCCTGCTAGCCAATCTCCCGAGTTTGTGGTCACGAACAAACTCAGCAGACCAAACTGACACAAAATAAACGTGCAAACGGACATGAACCGCAAGGCACAGATCACACAGCAAGCTGCAACAGCACACAGATAGCAGGTCAAACTTCAACAGACAAGGATTCATGACTGCTCACCCTGAACACCAGACAGAAACTGACCAGGAGCTGGGTTTATATGTGAGCACAAACTCAAGAGATTGGCTAGCAGGAAGTACCACACCCAGCCAGCTCAATCAATTAACACTGTGAGGTCTGTGCTGCTAGGAAGCTTAGAACTACAGATCCCAGCAGCACACGTAACAACACCATAGAAAATGCACTGTTGCAAATACAAGCGTGTTTTTGTGCGTGCGTACGCACGCACAAAAACACGTTGGTGTGAAGCCACCCTAATAGCTCTGCCAGTATGTTATCCATGCCTGGTGCTTTATTTTTGGCTAGTTGTTGCATTGCCATAACCCTTTCTGACTCCATAATGGAGGCTCCAAGTCCACCGGATCCACCTCATGCAATGGTCCAAGTATGTGGTTGCAGGCACATAGCTCCTGAGTATTCCCTCCACCTATCCCTGATACTCTGTTGGTCATTCAGTTCCTTCCCATTTTTGCTTTGATTGTGCCGTTGTGTGCCATGAAAGGTTTTCAGGCCTTCTTGACCTTTAAGACTAGACCTCGGATATGGATATGGCCTTTCATGGCTTCTGCTTCGAGTTGTTTGCAACGCTCATTCCAGTCCATTTTCTTGTCTTTCCTTGCCCCTTGCTGAAAACTGGCATTTAGTTGCCAAACTTCGTCTTTGTTGCCGGCCGCCTTTGCTGCTCTTCTTTTATCAGCTATTCTGATAAAACACACCATATAAAAAGAGCCTTGCTGTGTACTCCAGTGCCGCGGCTCCTGTCCCCACTGGTCCTATAGTTGTCACATGTTGTTCATCTTCACGTGGCCGCTGCCATCATTCACTGGCTTCAGAAGCCGTGTGCACACGAACAGCACATGACAAAAGCAGGAGCTTCTGGGACAGAAACAGTGGGAACAGGAGCCATTACACTGGGCCGGAGGGGCATTTAAACAGCGAGTAGGTTATTTGCCCTCTGAAATCCCCTGTAACACAGATGCACTCTGGTACTTTGTAGTAAGGCTGAACGGGAGAACATCTCTACAGCTTAACCAGATGGAGGTGGACACATCAAGTGGACAACCCCGTATAGATGGCAAAAACATTTTTTTTGGCACAAATTTTTATATTCTATATACTCACATATAGCAATAGGATAGAAACTCCGTCTTTGAACTGGCACAATAGTTTCTGTTTCTAGAACATCCATGATGGATATAGATGGGCCTATTCACACGCTTGTGGCCATATGCTGTATGAGAATTCAAACACATCGGACAGCACCTGGACTCTATCCGTGCGCTGTATGATACACATGTAGCCCCATACACCGCATTCCTTGTGATAAAATGCCCATGTAAATAGCTTTATTGGCTATTGAGAGTCCATGTGCTATCTGAGAATACATGGACAGCACAGAGAGGATAAACTCTCCTATACGGATAAGTCCTATAGCAGATTCATTAGGACCAGTCATGATCAAGTCAAGTTGGGCTTTACAGATCATAACAGGTCTTTAAGTTTTTGTTTTTTACAGGACAGAATAGGACAACATTTTGTCCCATGCTGATGATCCAAAAACAATGGAATTCTAGAGTAAAAGAACTGATGAGATGTGAACATTGGTTCCATTCTGAGAGAGCAGCAATGAGGTCTTTAAAATACTATAGCCGCCCGAAATGTACATTCAGCTCAACCCATTTCGGAAACTGGCAAGTACTGTAAATGCATCTACATCAGGCCATTGCTAGAAAAAGGGCCCCTTCACTTTTCTAAGTACTTATATTGCCGAAAAACAACCCCCCCCCCCCCCAGAAGAAGTTGTCAGAATCAATGGAAACACTTTATGTTTGAATGTAGCATTGATAGAAGTAAGTGATTACAGTATCAGAGCAAAAGGACGATTCATTGTGGACAACCGACCCCTTTTAATGGGAATCATGCTTATTGATCTCTGATTGTGAAACTTTCAAAGCAACATTGACTATTCAGAAAGGACTGCTGGTCTCTTTCCTTCACACATACATAATCAAGAAAGGCAACTGGCTGTGCAATTTGCTGGCAGTCATGCAGGGCACTGGCACTCAACATGGGACCTCCTTGTGCTGCTGCCAACCTTAGAATCACAGACATTCTTAGTCACATGATACAGGCCATTGGAAGCCAATGAAAATGTGCGCACTTAACATTGGATTGAATGGTCGATGTAAAACGTGTTTAACCCTATGAAAGCAGCTTATTTCTTAAGCCTTCTATGTCCTCCTGCAGACATGTGGATATAATGTCCCATTGTGCGCTTCATTTCTGCACTGTACAAACTTGATGAAAGGCAATTAAAAAGGACGACCCCCCCCCCATGTCAGCCAAGCATGGCCAGGATGGTTATACCCCTGATTTTGAGGTGGCTGGGCGGCCAGGATGACAGAAACAGCTGAGCTATGATATGCCTGTAAGGCCGGCTTTACACGAGCGGAGGCACAATTTGCGTGCGCCTCAGCACAACGTATTTGTGCACTGAATAAGGCTTTTTTGTGCGCGCATCGATGTATTTCACTGAACTTTTCTGCCCACAGGGCATGTTCATTTGCACAATGCAAACAAATGCACTAATTAAAATGGCTAATTAGTTCCAGCTTTGTTCTTTTCCCAGTGGAATTTTTCAGTGCTTCACACATCTCCTTGTGTATTGCACGTGCATTTGTGCACCCCCACCCCAGCCCCATTGACTTCTATGGGGACCTTGACCTTTAGTGCACAAACATGCAGAAAAATAAAACATGTTCTATCTGTTTTTTGGGGTTTTTTTGCATGACCGACATGCACCTTCAAAATACAGAAAGGTGAGTGAACTCCTTGAAATCAATGGGTTCATATTTTCTATGTACTGTGCGTGCAAATACTCTCTTGTAAAGCCGTCCTAACTCTCATTGAAGTCACTAGCAGTTACTCAAACCGCTTAGCACAGTGAACTCTCCTGTGTCTGCAGATCCCACGTTACAGAAACAGTATAGCTCACTGTCACACTAAATCCCATTGACTTCTATGGAAATTACTGAAATAGCTTAAGACAGGGTGTTTGGCTATTTCCACAGGAATAGCCCATTACCCTAATTTTGATACAATTCTTCCTTATCTGCCAAGTAAGCTGGATCTGCTTTTCATAACTTCGGAAAGCTGGGTGATACATTTCTAAGAGCAGCAAAAGTGGCTATATTGGTTGCCACCCAACTTTTCCCAAAACAGCAATCACCAAGAAACATCTTAGTATAACTTTTACAACCATATAGAAGGTATTTAGTTACATCTATAACTGCACTGGTTAGTTTAGTGTTGTCTGTGCTCTTGGCCAAGGCCATACCACGCATTCCCATGACTCTCTAACACTTTCGGCTGCTGTTCCGCCTGCTCAGCTTTTGCCTTAAAAGGTATTTGAATTTATTCAGCAAAGAATGACAACCATCTCAAGTGCCCGGGCTGTTGGGAACAGATGATTGCAATCTTTTACTGGGTCTCTGGAGAGTAGGGCTTACTATGGCGTTTGTATCACCACCCTCCCTGATAACATACAGCTAAAATATGCCAGAAGCCGCACGACTAAATAAGAACCCCACGGCTTGTGAATGGACTGATACTTTTAAAGACGAGGATCCTTGTATTTGTTTTGGTAAAGCCGCTGTGACAAACGTCCCGACACATTTCCACTATCTGGTCAATGTGGAGTACTCTGAGCAAGGGTTTATTTTCGATTGCATTCCAGACAAGGTTATCCTTGCCACTAAACATTGCAAACCCTCTGAAGCATTCCTCCTGGTATTCATGTCACCCTCTCACATAACAAGCTCTTACAACTTACCTAATACGTTGTATCATCATGACGGACAAACAAAGCCAAAATACATACCAGGGGCTGCTCACATCTTGTGTCAGCCATCCCGCAAGTGTGTACTTGTTAATGCAAGAAAATAAGTATAAAACGTATGGCTTGAGGTACCTATAGAGTGTAATTGGTAAAACATACCGGTAGTTCTAAATTGGATATTTTTTACTATGTTTGACCTCTATTAGGCTGGTCTCATGACCAGATAGGTATTGCAGATTCCGCAAGCGTTTGATCCACGGTAATACATGGTTCAATCAAATGAATTTAATTACACAATTCCGCTCACATTAGCGGGTCGGATCTGCATAATCCGCTCTGCGGAAAATAGAATGCAGCATGATCTATTATACCACGGAATCCGTGACATAGAGCCCATTGTTCTCAACGGTCACGGATATACCCTCAGCCCATGTGCATATAAACAAACAAACAAACAAAAAAGGTGTAGGGGAGATGTTTTTGAGGTGCAGGTAACATGAGCAAGCAAGTGACTGAATATGGGAAGTGAAGGAAAGGTCAGAATCAAATATGACCCCAAGACAGTGAGGCTAAGGAGTTATGGTAGTGCCACAGACTGAGATGGAGATATCAGGTTTAGGTTGGTCGGGAGATGGCGGAAACACAAGAAGTTGAGTTTTTTGAGAGATTCAGTTTTAGATAAAAGTGTGATTGTTCTCAGTAAGAGAAACCAAGTAATCTTGTAGATATATTACCTTTTATTGGCTAACAAAAATACATGATGTTATGGTAAGCTTTTGGGTCTTCTATCGACCCTTCATCAGGCTAAATTAAAGTGGTTTCATTTAGCCTGATGAACTGTCATTTAGCCTGATGAAGGGTCGATAGAAGACCTGAAAGCTCGCTATAACATCATGTATTTTTGTTGGCCATTAAAAGGTATCATATCTACAAGATTACGTCGTTTCTCTTACTGAGAACAATCACACTTTGCTTTACTGGCGACACCAGACCAAACCCCTTTTTTTTCAGTTTTAGATAGACGCCATGGTGTTAGAGACAGCGGATCACTGGATTTCTCTAGAAGCAAAGGTATAAAGTCAAGGGAAGAAGTATACATTCTTGTCAAAAACAAAATCAAGCCCCTTTTCGTTTTGCTGCAAAACTCGGCATGCAGTTACATCTCAGGCAGATATGCAAGTGATTAAAGCTGTTATTAGATCGAGGGTCTTGATTCCCTAAATATGGTCTGCCCTTGGCCTATAAAAAGGCTCTCGGTGGATCCTTGTGTGTAGTGACCTCTTCTTCCGCTTGGAGCTTGTTGACCACTAGACACCTCTACGAGTCAGAGAAGAGATTTCACCACATTACCAGAATATTTTAATGCAAGAAGCTGGATGGTTGTATCTACGACTTGACCACCACCTGGAACATTCTGACCAGACTGTTAGGAGATGTTGGGACCGGTTAATGTATGAGGGCACACAAGGTGATCGGACTCAGGACAACCTTGACAGACCACCAGTAGTGAGGATCATCTGACAAGCACAAGCAGCTCCAACTGTTTTGTTCTCCACCATCCAGAGACAAGTGGCACCATTGTTACAGACCTCTGTGTCTGTCAAAACAATTTCCAGGCGCTTGGCTGAATAACATTTGACCTCACCGTGCCTATTACATGTACGGCCTATGACACTCACCCACTGTTGCCTCCGTTTGCAGTGGTATTGTGAACAACAAAACTGGACTGCTACGGAGTGGAACCAGGTTGTCTTCAGCGATGAATCCAGATTTAGTTTGGGTACTGACGATGTTCATGTCTGAAGACCATTTCATAAGTTTTTAAAATTTTATTGACAAATGCATGAAGTTTAAGCAAAGACACAATATTTACAGTGTTGACCCTTCTTTTTTTTCAAGACTTCTACAATTCACCCTGGCATGCTGGATATTATTTTCTGTCTTTTTTCTGCTGGCTAATGTGCCCTGCTGCACTGGAAAAAATGTTCAGGAATGATCTCAGGAACATACCAAGGTGGTGACTTGGTCTTCAAATTTCTTAGATCTGAATCCGACCAATCACCTTTGGGTTGTGCTGGAAAAACAAGTCTAATCCATGAGGCTGCACCTCACAACATGCAGGATTCAAAGAGCAAAATGTGATTGTTCTCAGCAAGAGAAACGACGTAATCTTGTAGATTACGTCGTTTCTCTTGCTGAGAACAATCACATTTTGCTCTACTGGCTAACACGGTACCAGATCTTTGTTTTCATTAGGATTCAAAGAGGACTTGTCCCATTCTTGAAAAGTGAAACTAGCTGCATAGCTTTACAACTGGCCCCTCACTGATTCCAACGCTGTTTCTATTAAGGTTTTCTCCTACTCCCACCATTAGTGGATGTTCTTCACCAACAGCGTTAATGGCTAAAGTGATGTTGTTTTTTAATACAATTATTACATTGCCCTTCCATGAAAAATCTACCGCACTATATTTATGGAGATGGTCAATGAATCTACTAAATTAAAATTATGTAGGAAGCTAAATGAAATCTACTGAGCAATTAAAATAGTGTAATGAAAAAAATCTTAAAACCCTGTAAGTAAAGTGTTATCTAGTCATAGTGGATTACAATCTTTGCCACTGTTTTCCTTGTAGCAAGTCAGTGGGAGGCATTCTGCGAGTAATGCAAATCAACAGGACTGATTCTGGAGTGAATGTATATTCATGCTACCTGTCATCTTTCATCACAGAGAACTCCTAAGTGGGTTTTCCAAAGTGTACAACTTGTTTCTTCAGATCTGTATATTCGTGTCATACACTAATCTTGAATTGCTATCAATGCTTGTTGCCTTTGAAGATGTCCATACAGAAATTATTGACAAGAGTGTGGCTCTTGCTGCACAGACTCATGGCCTCCATGTGCTGCGCTCTTAGTCATTTCCGGCAGTGATATCTCAGCAAATGATTAGAGTTGTGGCGTGGTTAGATGAATGGCCTTGGCACCTGAGGCCCTAAAATTAGTACCACCCTTAGCCTATAAAAGGGCCTTCAGAGTCTCCTTGTGTGTAGTGACCTCTTTTTCCGCTTGTGTAGAGTTGGTTGACCACTAGACGCCTCTCATGGCGGCTTCCAAGAGGCGTTTTCCAGCAGAATAATGCTCGGCTGCACACACAAGGATATCACAGGAATGCCTTCACAGAACTGCCACACTGCCATGGCCAAATGTATTGCCCATATAATATGTATGTGACCATGTGGGCTGCCAAATTCATCAGTTTATGAGTTTTCACCATCTAGAGGCTCAGATACAGCTAATTCGGAGCAATATACTGCAGGATACTATGCAGAACCTGTATGGTTCCATGCCCACTCGTATCACATCTTACATCCAAGCTAGAGGTGGAGAATAGGGTACTAGAGTCCTCATGCCCACCCGTATCACATCTTGTATCCAAGCTAGAGGCGGTACAACAGGGTACTAGAGCCTCCATGCCGACCCGTATCACATCTTGTATCCAAGCTAGAGGCGGTACAACAAGGTACTAGAGCCTCCCTTCAAGTGTTCAGTTTTCAGCTGAAGATGGTGGTTCAGTGGTTAGCACTGTCGACCTGCAGAGCTGGGCTTCTAAATTTAAATCCCACCAAGATCTGCATGGAGTTTGCATGTTCTCTTTGTCTTTGCATGGGTTTCCTCCCACACGCTCAAAATATACAGATAGGAGAATATACAGCATATTGTCAGCCCCAATGAGGAGAGAATCCAATATAAAGTGATGTAAAGTGCGGTGTAATATGCATGCTCTATATAAACAATTCAATGAAATTCTATGCATTGAATTGTGTCCGACTCTTGGATACTCTGTAGGCCAGTCCTCTCCATCTTTCTCTATTCTCTATGCCTGCTTTCAATTGCCTGATGTCCAGACCCATGTCCTTTTTGATGGAGTCCAGCCAACGTATCTTATGTCTTCTGTGTTTCCTTTTACATTCCAAGTAGCATCTCTTTTTCCAGTGAATTTGCCCTCATCACGTGTCTAGAGTAAGTCAGTCTCTGTCTCATGATCGTGCCTTCCAGGAACACCTCTGGGTCAATATGGTCCAGGAAAGCTTTGTAGGTGACCCTAGATATGTAGATTTTCTCTAACACCACAGCTCAAAAGCGTCAATTTTTCTTCTGTTTGCTATCCCCAATGTCCACGTCTCACAGCCATACGTTGCAATCGGGAAGACGATAGCTGTGGTTAACCTTTGTTTGATGGTGACATCCTTGCACTTCCATACTGGGTCCATGCTCACCATGGCCGTACACCCCAGTGCTAATCGAGGCTTTATCCCATCTGTCGATCTGCCACTATGGTCGATGAGGGACCCAAGGAATATAAAACTATTAAAGAATTTGATTCCCTCGTTGTTGACCTTTAGGTGAATTATATAAATAAAGGTGATTATATAATAAAATATGCGACAGGTCCAAGTTTAGAGCAGTAGGGTTATGGAACCAATTCATTTGCAGATAATACATAATGTATATTGAACAGTTAGATTAAATAGATATTGAATGGATGATTGATCTTCTGAATGAAGGACCTACACTATACTATAATACAGAGCGTCCGCAGATTGCACTGCAGTAATGTACAATGTATCCTGAAAGAAAGCACTGGGAAGGAATCATGTACTGGGAGCCCTTAGCATCTTAGCTGTATACTCTTACAACTCACTTCAACATGCAGCATTAATAAATAGATACAGCAGTTTGGCCTGATCCCATTTGTGATAATAGTAGCTATGTTTCCATGTGATCTCAAGAATGGAGAATACACACTTCCTAATTACACTAATTATTGTGTCATTCCGACTAAATCTGGCTCCGATAAAGCATTAGATACAAAGCAGTAAAGCAACTACCATCCAAAAAAGCACTCCAACAAGTGACTGTCAGCGATAGATAAATATAACACCCAACAGGGTAGGAAATAGGAAATTGCTCAGTAGTCGCTTTATTTCAGCTCATTTAAACAAAGCAGCTAGTGAGCAAGTTCTCACTCAGTGTAAACAGGCAGTCATACATCCTTAAATAATTGCCTGTTCACAGTGAATGAAGGCGGACGGCTGGAAGAGATCTCCGGCGCGCTCTACCTCCATGGACTGAACAGCTATAGTTCCTGTGTGAAAGCATAGGAGTGATGAGACTTCGACGACTGTTGGGCACTTATGCATCTGACAATCGTTCCATGTAAAGCCACCCTAAAGGCTTATTTACACAGAACGATGATCGCTCAAAATTTGCTCAAACGACAGTTAATACAGGTATAGCGGGATACCGCCGAGTTAGGTCTGAGAACAAAGCAGCTGTTTTGTACATACAAACAGCTGCATTGTTCTCAGAGCTTTCAGCTGGTGTCCCACTGAGAATTGCCAGCGGGATACCAGCTGAAAGAATACTATCAGCGCCGCCTGCTGAGAAAATCAGTGTGCGGCTCTGATAAGAGTCATCGGTGATTTCTAGCTTGGTAGAAATCACTGATGAACAATAGTGCACGAACAGTGCATGATGGCCGTGCATTTAGACGCAACGATTATCGCTCAAATAACGGCTTTTGAGCGAATTTTGAGCGATAATTGTTGTGTTTAAATGGGCCTTTACTTTCAGATATCAGGGTAGCAAAAGGAATGGGGAAGATTTCTTGTGTCTTAAGTCTGCGGCTTACACCAACTGATATCACATATGTCCGATATGCATTTGTAAAAACCTTGGGTTCTGGCATACATGTGGATGTTACCCTGGCAGATAGCACCCACCTAAACATTGCTGCAGACCAAATCAGTACTCCACAGTTTTCACTAGTGGCAGTGGCTTTTTTAAATTGTGTTTTGCTGCACGACAAAAATTGTTCAGGAATGATCTGAGGAACATAAAGGGTTCAAGGTGGTAACTTGGTCTCCAGATACCCCAGATCTCAATCCCATCCAGCATCTGTGGGTTGTGCTGGAAAACAAATTCCAATACATGCAGGTACCACCTCACAACTTACAGGACGTAAAGAGGAGCTTTGATGCCCTCAACAAGTGAAACTAGCTGCTTCCCTTCATTGCTGGATCCTCACTGATTGTTCTTCTAGTTGCCCCGTTAGTTGACGGTCTCCACCACCAATGTAAATGGCTAAGTTGATGACTCATTGACTGTGGGCGGTGAAGACCACTCACATGACAATTAACAAACATTGGGGGTCCCAAAACTAAGATGATTGATTGCAGACAAATAGTGGAATAACTAGCAGAAAAATACAAACTTTGCTGGAATTAAGCTGGATTAATACAAGCGTGTTTTTGCGATTCGTTTTTACAGAATGGGCACTGCGTATTGCGTGTGTATCGGCGTATTTTACTGCATTTTTGCACACGCACTGATGCTCTCAACCATTTAAATGGCAAATAGTTCCAGGACTTCAAAATGTTCTATTTGCCTCCGCAAATATGCAGGAAAATAGAGCATGCAGCGTGTTTTTCTGCGCAACTCAGTTGTACTTGCAAATACGCACAGGTGAGTGAAACCATTGACTTCAATGGGTTCTATTTTCTGCACATTTCACATGCAAATTTTTTGTGCGCAAATACGGTCGTGTGAATCTCGCCTTAGTGAGGAGCATTATTATTTTTCAGAGGATGTGACAAATCCCTTCTAAAGGATCTACTGGTGCTGCCTGTTGGATTCCACGCCATGATGAGTCAGAGTGCCCACTGGGGTGAAATACACGCGCAAAAAAAGTACAATTCATATGAATGCTGGTACCCGATCATTGCCACATGGAAACACGTACGGAGATTGACCATCCAACTATAAAATAATATTTGATTCTGATCACAACTTCCCCTTGTGTAAACTCAATAGGGTTTGCAAAAATCCATGCCCATGCAGCAGAGACCTATCGTTAGGCCGGGCTTATGTGTGGTGGAACGCTGCGTATAAGTGTTTTAGCGCGGTGTGGGTGGGAGTACCGCTGCGTATTACAGCGTTTTTTGCCTGCGCATGACATCCTGCTTTCCTTTATTTTCCTCTCTGACGCTTAGTGACGCTGCATATAAATGTCACACTTACACAATGTGATTGTACGCACCCATAGAGAACAATAGGGCTGTGTCGTGCGTAATCCGCGGTAGAATAGAACACGCTGCGTTCTTATCTACACACATAGTATACGCACTGAATATACACTACAGTGAGTGAAACAGCGAAAATCAATGCATTTGAATTGCCGCGATGGACCGCGTATTATGCGCGTGTAAAATGCAATTCAAGCACGCTCGTGTGAGCCCGGCCTTAGATGTTGCATCTGTCAGACCAAGTGTGACTCCCCTTGTGTACAGACTAATTATATGGCACTTACTAACTTATAATCGGGCTTTGTTTCCATCTGCAGTGTATAAATACTCTATTCTAAGATGCTTTATCTGTATCTAGCTGTTTTCTTTCAGTTCCTTTCAGCGATATAGGAGATATATGATTATTGAAGCATACTCAGACTTGTGGAGATGCCTCAACTTTCCGAATGATTGAAGTCATCCCGATGAGATACATTGACTCTGACATATGGGAGATGCTCTGCGCACAAAATCAAGTATTTACTAAGGATCTTGTTCATTGCAATCTTGTCCCGGTTCAAACTGAATTATATAATAAACAACCATCTTAAGGGAACGGCCTTCATTTCTGTAAATGTACATTAGATATAAAATAGACATTAGGGATCCTGTCTATGTTTACCACACAGACAACTTCCATCGCACTAAATGATTATTCGTAATGCGACGCATGTTCATTTGGCTCTTGCTACATCTGTAGACCATTTATTAATCTGTCCTTGGTTCTTTGCAGGATTAGACAATTGTTTTTTAATGAGCAGGACTTCTCTCCATAATACTGGTGGTCAGTAGAGATGAGCGAGTATACTCGCTAAGGCACTACTCGCTCGAGTAATGTGCCTTAGCCGAGTATCTCCCTGCTCATCCCTAAGGATTCGGGTTCCTCCCCGCTCTCCCCCGCTGCTCCCCGCCCCCTGCCGGCCCCCGAATCTTTAGGGACGAGCGAGGCAGAGAGAGAGATCTCCCCTCCGTTCCTCCCCGCTCTCCCCCCGCTGCTCACCGCCCCCTGCCGGCCCCCGAATCTTTAGGGACGAGCGGGGAGATACTCGGCTAAGGCACATTACTCGAGCTAGTAGTGCCTTAGCGAGTATGCTCGCTCATCACTAGTGGTCAGCCTTAATGGATATGTAGGCTTCAGATTAACTGAGGATTTTGATGCTGAATTGAGTGACAGAATTCTGCCAGCAATCGCACATCAAAATCCACATTTAGGTTACACTCACACGAGCGCGGGTTTTGTGCTCTACGAGATGCAGGAAGATGAACTCAATTCTCTTGAATGGAATCCATAATAAAGAAGAGTTCGTGGCAGCATATATTAGTGCAAAATAGATCAATAGGTTTTATTCCTCCATGCCAAGAATTACAAGCTACATTTCGATCCTTTGGGTCTTTATCATGCTGACAAGACCCCGAGGGTCAAAACATAGCTTGTAATTCTTGGCATGGAGGAATGAAACCCATTGATCTATTTTGCACCGCTATATGCTGCCACAAACTCTTCTTTATTATGGATTCTATCTTGGAATAATGGATCGTGTTTCTGCTGCTGCATGCTTCTACTCCCACCTTTGTTGGTGGGAATTGTGTGCTGTTGGTGAAATTCTTTTTCTATATTCTTTCGAATGGAGTCATACACACGAGCAAAGTTTTCCCTCCCTGTTTGCTCAGTGTGTTCAGTGGAGCAGTGTCCTGTTCCTGCGTGTCGGTGCAGGGTGCTGGATGTATGGTGTGAACAGTCCTGTTCAGGGAACATGGTGTTCTGTCTTGTATGCATACCCTGGTGTGTTGGTATGGGCTGCGTTCAGTCCTGCTGTGTTTCGTTTGTCATCTAGGTCTAGATAGATCACTAGGTTCCAGCATGAGGCCATCTCTGTTGGGATGATCACCCCGAATGCAGGCAGGTTTTATGTCAAAGTTGTCTCATTAGAGTAGGGACCTGTGAGACAATGAGGACCCTTGAAGTGGGCTTGCAGGCTTAAGTATATTTGCCAAAATACCAACTAGTACCTCGTACATTCTATAGTTATTCCATCTGGCTATGCGTGCAGGTATGCGGGTGAGTGTTTTAAGCACTTGTCAGTCGTTGATTTATGTCTTTCCGTGAGTTACAGTATGTCTGCTGTCTCCGAACTCCCCCAGTTTGTGAGTGTGAATGACGTAACAGCTATTGCTTAAAGGCCTTTTTCAAAACCTGATTATTGGTCAAAAATATGCACTAATTGTTTGCCAAATCATCGGGCTGTGTAAAGCTGCCAACAATCAAGCCAACATTTAAGCTAAGACTACATGGCAACTTTAGCTGCAAAAGAGATTGCACATCCAAATCGCTGTGTGGACCTCCAGTATCGAAGCTAATAGAGTAGCAGTGTGACTCCCAAGTTGCCATGACCACAATCTGCAGATCTCCAAAAATCTAAACTCTTACTTTACTCAATGGTGTGTCCCATTATAAACCACCACTACACAACATCCTGCTTCTTGTGTGCTGACTTTTTCTCTGTTTTGGCTATATACTTTCATATATTACACCATTAGGAGAAGCATCATCCCAACAAAATGTGGGTCTCATTGGTGTTGCTCATTGCCTACTGTGTGACATAAGAGGATGAGACATATTGGAGTGAACTGCTGCTACAATTGAATTTTCCACTTTTGAGTGAAGAGGTTTTAAATATGGAAAAACGTTAGTAACCTTATTATTCTGTATTACACATTCTGTCACTTTACAAATAACACTATTTACGGCACTTAGCAAAATGTTACTAACGCCTCCAACTGCAAATTCAACAATTCAGACACGATGACCTGTATGCATACTGTAGGAGCCAAACGAAATCTCAAAACCCGGGAACACCTCATATATGCCAATGAACTGAATTCTTGCATTCAAAGAGATAGTAAATGAAACTTTATTTTATAGTGTTTATTCGGGTGGCAGGACATCAGGTATGTTTATACTTCATCTTTAGAAGATAGTAGCAAAACATTCATTTCCTTGAATCATCTGAGCTCTTGTCTTGCAAGTTCTGTCTGTTATCTTTGTCATGATTTATTGGGTTCCACAGGAATAAACTGGCATTGATTCTGCATCCCCACATACCTGGAAAGCATCAACTGGAAAAAAACTGTTACGGTTCAGAGAAAATAATAGAAAGGGACACTTGCATGCAACAATGTTACAAACTCGATGAGTGTTGGCTGAATGCTTGTTCTTTGACTCCCCCCATAAGCAAGCAAGCAGAAATTATCCGCTGGTACCCTACCACATGCATCAGCCACATAATTAGAAAATATAGGATGGAGGCAGGAAGGCATCAAACTCCAGATCACACCCCAAAATGAATTCAGAACTCAGACCACACCTCTAAATATAGACTCAGCCTAGACCCTAAAATACATTTGGGTCATTCCATGTCAGTTCAACCAACGCTCCCAGTCGACCATCTCAGATTTCAATGAAACTTTGCACAAAGATAGACCCTGACCCTAAACTAAGATAGCCAGAATATTAGGCTTCAAAGTGCTTTGGTTCACGAGCTACAGGTCTTAATCTAGGGGGTTGTCATGTGATTACAGCGCGCAACCTGAAAAAAGTGGCGATTTCAATCCATTGCCAAGCCAGTTCTAATGACTCTAGAGCAATGAAACTTCACACACTAGGAGAACTTTTGGTGCTGAATCCAGCTAAGCTCCTCAGACTGCCACTCTTATCATCATTCTGCCACCATTGCATGTCAAAGTAGCTGAAAAATTCTATCGCGCAAAATAAAACTCATATTTTAAGCAGTAATAACTCATAATCAATGCAATCCAACTCAGCTATGAATTTATCAATGTGTACTCCATAGAAATGGTTCTCATTATTCACATTATGGACCCAAAAGGATGCATAGCTCTTAAGATACAATGAGTCAAAAATGGCAAAAAACATTTTTATGCAAATTTTTACCTTTTTTCAGAGGCAAAAAATCGGAATGTACTCCATTTTTTTATTTTTTTTATTTTTGCTCTATTTGAAAGACAATTTTTTGCTCTACAAGATTTGTAGATGGGAAAATATCAATGTCTGTGAAAATCCTATGCACTCGTGGAAATCAAATAATAAAATAAGTGTAAGTTTTGCATGGATGTATAATTAGTTTAGAAATCATGAGAAGGTAAATTATTTTTGGAATGAGACAACTTTTTGTGCTCAAGAAACTTATGTGATCAAAAATTGCCTGGCGAGTTCAGGTGAGCCACAAGGTTTGGCCTAAGATGGTCAGAATATCAATGAGTGTTGCATAATGATTGTGGTATATTACAGTGATCACTGGGCTTATTTAGCACTCTATCCATATTGGATACTAGGATTATCTAAGGCTAGCATTTGTGTAATAAATAACTATAGTTTACAAGTGACTGATTGTGAAAAATGAGCAGAAAGGAAGCGCAACTGCTGGATGCCATGTCAAGCTGTAGCATGCCGGCTGATCAACAGATCCTATGAAGCAGCTTAATGACAAAACGCAAAACAAAAATTTCCCATCTAGAAGGTCTGGGAACAAAATGAAAAACATCAAATCTTGTAGAGCAAAAAAAAAAAAATTTTTAAAAATGGAGTACGTTCCGATTTTTGCCTCTGAAAAAAGGTAAAAATTTGCATAAAAATGGTTTTTGCCATTTTTGACTCATTGTATCTTAAGAGCTATGCATCCTTGGGTCCATAATGTGAATAATGAGAAACATTTCTATGGAGTACACATTGATAAATTCATAGCTGAGTTGGATTGCATTGATTATAAGTAGAGATGAGCGAACGTACTCGGTAAGGGCGATTTCGCAATCGAGCACCGTGATTTTCGAGTACTTCACTACTCGGGTGCGCCGGGGGGCAGGGGGGGCGCGGCGGAGCGGGGGTAGCAGCGGGGAACAGGGGGGAGCCCTCTCTCTCTCCCCCCCACTCCCCTCTGCAACCCCCCGCTCACCCCCGGCGCACCCGAGTACTTTTCACCCGAGTAGTGAAGTACCCGAAAATCGCAGTGCTCGATTGCGAAATCACCCTTAACGAGTACGTTCGCTCATCTCTAATTATAAGTTATTACTGCTTAAAATAGGAGTTTTATTTTGCGCGATAGAACTTTTCAGCTCCTTTGACATGCAATGGTGGCAGAATGATGATAAGAGTGGCAGTCTGAGGAGCTTAGCTGGATTCAGCACCAAAAGTTCTCCTAGTGTGTGAAGTTTCATTGCTCTAGAGTCATTGGAACTGGCTTGGCAATGGATTGAAATCGCCACTTTTTTCAGGTTGCGCGCTGTAATCACATGACAACCCCCTAGATTAAGACCTGTAGCTCGTGAACCAAAGCACTTTGAAGCCTAATATTCTGGCTATCTTAGTTTAGGGTCAGGGTCTATCTTTGTGCAAAGTTTCATTGAAATCTGAGATGGTCAACTGGGAGCGTTGGTTGAACTGACATGGAATGACCCATTTAGACCTCAGATTAGAGTCACTAAACTACCGTAATACTGAGACCCCTAAATATTTTAAGACCAAAGATGGGAACACCTAACCTAATTGGTACCCCAGTTCAGACCCACTAGATTAATTCAAACCTCATATCAGATCCCCTAAGCTAAATCAGAGTGCAGGTCAGGCCTCAAAATCAATTCAGACCTCAAAGTCCTTAATAAATTCATACCTCTGACTAGACCCCCTACACTAACACCAGATCCCCAAATTAATTCAGACTCAAGACTAGAGCAAACAGATTTTAAAAAATTCTGATTCCATACCAGGTCAACCCATTTGCCTAACGGTTCTTACTCATGGGTCCTGTTCCCCACCAGGCCCCAGTGCGCTGTGAAAACATATTCTTCAATATGACCTCTTTTTCTGGCTTCAATCATTGAAAACCATTTATAGGGGTTGTCCAACCGAAATATTTTTATATGGTTTTGGACTTATATGGGAGAGCACACGCATGGCAATCTGAAAATAGTCTACCGTGCAGTGCGTGATCTTGGGGTGACTGTGCTAGAACTAGGTAGCAAGTAAGTATAAAAAATACCCCACCCGGCTCCCTGTCACCTCCCCTATCATCATAACTTAGTTTATGGTTCAGTAGGGAGGGGACAGGTTCCCTTTAAATGCCATGTCAGAAAACTGTGGTAATTTCAACTAACTTCCTAAAGTTTGCTAACACTACCAACTACAACCTGAATTTGTCTGACCCAATAGAGGACTACATTTTAATTACCTACTGCCAGAGACATAGCTGCAGGAGCAAGGAGGCTCGCCTACAACCTTGGCCCACCCAGTGTCTTAGATCCCCAGGGGAACCCTATATCCACAGCACGCCAATACAGTTGATTGGGAGAGCAGGGAGCTATAACTCTCTGCTCTCCAATTCTCTGTCTTGTACTATTAGCTTCAGTCTTGTAGCCTACACAATATTCGGACCACAGATGCAATGTCAGCAAATCAAAGCAGGCAGCGCAATGAAGTCACTGCATCACGCTGCCAGAAGAGGACTGGGCTCGTCAGGGTAAATACAGGTCACTGTTTGGGGTCTCTTGGTGATATTATTGGTTTAATGGGGCACCTGTGGGCATTATTACTGCTTAAGGAGGCACTTGGGGTAGAGCCACTTGTGGGTATTATTACTTATTAAGGGTGTACATGGAGGCATTTTTCCTTTTAAGGAGGGACTATAGAGGCATTAATACTTTTTAGGGGGCAGTCAGGAGATTCTATTACCATCAATGGAACATATAAAGGGGATTATAATTTTCAATGGAGCCTTATTGCTAGGAGGCAAAAAGTGGGTATTATTGCTATGCATGGGCACAAAAAGGGCCTCATTACTCTGTGGTAGCACAAAGGGGTAATAATACTCTGGGGCCACTCACAAAATCCCTATTACTCTGTGGTGTACAAAAGATGACAATATTAAGTTTAATGTATAAAAGATGAGGCTTTTACTGTGTAGGGCACTGGAACCATCTGGGGCACGCTATGGTTCACTGTATGCCTGGCACTATTATTTTCAGTGGTGCGGTCTGTGGGACACTATTTTCTGATAATAGTTAGGAGACCATTATTTCTTAATTACAGTGTTTGGGGGCACGGCGCCAAACAGTAGCTAGTATTAATGGCAGTAAGAGGAACAGAATTGGGGATATCAACATGATGGGAAGTTTAGGTTGGGAAAAGGTAGGGAAGGTGCCCAAAAAAAGAGGAGTCACAGATGTTTGTGTTGCAAAACTTGCAGACAAGTCATGTCTAAAACAAGTCATTATGGTGGTCTGGGCCAGACGGTAAAGACCACAGGATATAGGTACACAGTCTGCAGAACACCTGTGTACCTACCACCATATCGTCACTATATGGCGGTAATATCCAGCTATGTATAACCACTATGATTGGATTTCACCTCTGCAGGTGTATATATGTGTTACCTGAGTTGGGGGCCACTCCGGGTGTGTGTCCCCCATTCTGAACCCCTAGCTTGTGTCAAACTCAAAGCCCGTGAACCGAATCGTCATTTTATGTGGCGAATGATAAGGAACGGACTCAGAAGGACCGACTCTACACTTTTCCTGGAGGATGCAGTCAGTGCCGAACAGAGAGGACGGCAGCGAGACAGGGAGTGGATGCCATCTTGGATTCTGAGCTCCGGTGCACCTCCACACCGCACTTTCCAGCAGCTCACAGGTGGTGACTCAGCTCTGACAGCCCTACCCGGCACCCCAGCCACCCGCCAAGGTAGGAAGACCAGAACTAAAGAGGTGGAAGGGAAGAAACCCCATCATAGTGCAGAGAGCGCCTCCGCCATGTAACACAAGAAAGTCTTATAGATTTCGCCTGCATTCACGTGTAAATACGCAGTGAACATGCAGATATCATGCGTATTTATGCCATCCCAGTGCCGTTAATGGACAATTTCCGTCTGTAATACGTTCAGAAATAGAATATGCTGCAATATTTTTTGGTCTGAATATCCCAATGCAAATGAATGATATTTAAGCTGTCCATATTACATGTGTAGTACGAAGCACAAATACGCCTGTGTTATAGGGTACAAGCAGGGAACCTATGGAACACCTGAGGACGTGGTGATGGCGAATTCGATAAAAGAGTTTAAGAGCGGCCTGGATGTCTTTGTTGTTAGTGTTACAATATTACTTATTACTCCAGAAGGGTCGGTGATCCAGAGATTATTCCGATTGCCAGATTGAAGTTGGATTGCCAGCCTCCCAATCTGTAGGAAGCGGCAGGAGCCACTCCCACTGATGCCAGCCACCCCATCTGTAGAAGCCACCAGTAGCCACTGCCACTGCCCATCTGTAGGAGCCAACAGGATCTACAGCCACTGATGCCAACCTTCCCATGTATAGGAGTTGCCAGTAGCTGCTACCACTGATGCAAACCTCCCCATCTCTAGGATCTGCTGCCAATGATGCCAGCCTCCCCATCTGTAGGAGCTGTCAGGAACTGATGCCAGCCTCCCCAGCTACAGGAGCCGCTGCTACCCTTCCCATCTGCAGGAGCCGCTGCCACTGCTGCCCGCCTCCCCATCTGCAGGAGCCGCTGCTGCCAGCCTCCCCGTCTGTAGGAGCCCCTACCACTGATGCCAGCTTCCCCATCTGCAGGAGCCGCTGCCACTGATGCCAGACTCCCCATCTGCAGGAGCCGCTGCCACTGACGCCAGCCTCCCCATTTGCAGGAGCCGCTGCCACTGATGCCAGCCTCCCTATCTGCAAGAGCCGCTGCCACTGATGCCAGCCTCCCCATCTGCAGGAGCCGCTGCCACTGCTGCCAGCCTCCCCATCTGCAGGAGCCGCTGCCACTGCTGCAAGCTTCCCCATCTGCATGAGCCGCTGCCACTGACGCCAGCCTCCCCATTTGCAGGAGCCGCTGCCACTGATGCCAGCCTCCCTATCTGCAAGAGCCGCTGCCACTGATGCCAGCCTCCCCATCTGCAGGAGCCGCTGCCACTGCTGCCAGCCTCCCCATCTGCAGGAGCCGCTGCCACTGCTGCAAGCTTCCCCATCTGCAGGAGCCCCTGCCACTGCTGCCAGCCTCCCCATCTGCAGGAGCCCCTGCCACTGCTGCCAGCCTCCCCATCTGCAGGAGCCCCTGCCACTGCTGCCAGCCTCCCCATCTGTAGGAGCCCCTGCCACGGCTGCCAGCTTCCCCATCTGCAGGAGCCGCTCCCACTGCTGCCAGTCTCCCCATCTGAAGGAGCCACTGCCACTGCTGCCAGTCTCCCCATCTGTTGGAGCCCCTGCCACTGCTGCTAGCCTCCCCATCTGCAAGAGCCGCTGCCACTGCTGCCAGCCTCCCCATCTGCCATCTGCAGGAGCCGCTGCCACTGCTGCCAGCCTCCCCATCTGCAGGAGCCGCTGCCACTGATGCCAGCCTCCCCATCTGTAGGAGCCAATGCCACTGCTACCAGCCTCCCCATCTGTAGGAGCCCCTGCCACTGCTGCCAGCCTCTCCATCTGCATTAGCCGCTGCCACTACTACCAGCCTCCCCATCTGCAGGAGCCACTGCCACTGCTGCCAGCCTCCCCATCTGCAGGAGCCGCTGCCACTGCTGCCAGCGTCCCATCTGAAGGAGCCCCTGCCACTGCTGCCAGCCTCCCCATCTGCAGGAGCCCCTGCCACTGCTGCCAGCCTCCCCATCTGCAGGAGCCCCTGCCACTGCTGCCAGCCTCCCCATCTGCAGGAGCCCCTGCCACTGCTGCCAGCCTCCCCATCTGCAGGAGCCGCTGCCATTGCTGCCAGCCTCCCCATCTGCAGGAGCCGCTGCCACTGCTGCCAGCCTC
Source organism: Eleutherodactylus coqui (assembly GCF_035609145.1). Taxonomy (NCBI): domain Eukaryota; kingdom Metazoa; phylum Chordata; class Amphibia; order Anura; family Eleutherodactylidae; genus Eleutherodactylus; species Eleutherodactylus coqui. Next base: position 247,585,834 of record NC_089841.1, on the reverse strand, counting down.
CCTATCTGCAGGAGCCGCTGCCACTGATGCCACTGCTGCCAGCCTCCACATCTGCAGGAGCCCCTGCCACTGCTGCCAGCCTCCCCATCTGCAGGAGCCCCTGCCACTGTTGCCAGCCTCCCCATCTGTAGGAGCCCCTGCCACTGCTGCCAGCCTCCCCATCTGCAGGAGCCGCTGCCATTGCTGCCAGCCTCCCCATCTGCAGGAGCCGCTGCCACTGCTGCCAGCCTCCCTATCTGCAGGAGCCGCTGCCACTGATGCCACTGCTGCCAGCCTCCCCATCTGCAGGAGCCCCTGCCACTGCTGCCAGCCTCCCCATCTGCAGGAGCCCCTGCCACTGTTGCCAGCCTCCCCATCTGTAGGAGCCCCTGCCACTGATGCCAGCCTCCCCATCTGCAGGAGCCGCTGCCACTGACGCCAGCCTCCCCATTTGCAGGAGCCGCTGCCACTGATGCCAGCCTCCCTATCTGCAAGAGCCGCTGCCACTGATGCCAGCCTCCCCATCTGCAGGAGCCGCTGCCACTGCTGCCAGCCTCCCCATCTGCAGGAGCCGCTGCCACTGCTGCAAGCTTCCCCATCTGCAGGAGCCCCTGCCACTGCTGCCAGCCTCCCCATCTGCAGGAGCCCCTGCCACTGCTGCCAGCCTCCCCATCTGCAGGAGCCCCTGCCACTGCTGCCAGCCTCCCCATCTGTAGGAGCCCCTGCCACGGCTGCCAGCTTCCCCATCTGCAGGAGCCGCTCCCACTGCTGCCAGTCTCCCCATCTGCAGGAGCCACTGCCACTGCTGCCAGTCTCCCCATCTGTTGGAGCCCCTGCCACTGCTGCTAGCCTCCCCATCTGCAAGAGCCGCTGCCACTGCTGCCAGCCTCCCCATCTGCCATCTGCAGGAGCCGCTGCCACTGCTGCCAGCCTCCCCATCTGCAGGAGCCGCTGCCACTGATGCCAGCCTCCCCATCTGTAGGAGCCAATGCCACTGCTACCAGCCTCCCCATCTGTAGGAGCCCCTGCCACTGCTGCCAGCCTCTCCATCTGCATTAGCCGCTGCCACTACTACCAGCCTCCCCATCTGCAGGAGCCACTGCCACTGCTGCCAGCCTCCCCATCTGCAGGAGCCGCTGCCACTGCTGCCAGCGTCCCATCTGCAGGAGCCCCTGCCACTGCTGCCAGCCTCCCCATCTGCAGGAGCCCCTGCCACTGCTGCCAGCCTCCCCATCTGCAGGAGCCCCTGCCACTGCTGCCAGCCTCCCCATCTGCAGGAGCCCCTGCTACTGCTGCCAGCCTCCCATCTGCAGGAGCCCCTGCCACTGCTGCCAGCCTCCCCATCTGCAGGAGCCCCTGCCACTGCTGCCAGCCTGCCCATATGCAGGAGCTGCTGACAGTTCTGCCAGCCTCCCCATCTGCAGGAGCCCCTGCCACTGCTGCCAGCCTCCCCATCTGCAGGAGCCGCTGCCATTGCTGCCAGCCTCCCCATCTGCAGGAGCCGCTGCCACTGCTGCCAGCCTCCCTATCTGCAGGAGCCGCTGCCACTGATGCCACTGCTGCCAGCCTCCCCATCTGCAGGAGCCCCTGCCACTGCTGCCAGCCTCCCCATCTGCAGGAGCCCCTGCCACTGTTGCCAGCCTCCCCATCTGTAGGAGCCCCTGCCACGGCTGCCAGTCTCCCCATCTGTTGGAGCCCCTGCCACTGCTGCTAGCCTCCCCATCTGCAAGAGCCGCTGCCACTGCTGCCAGCCTCCCCATCTGCCATCTGCAGGAGCTGCTGCCACTGCTGCCAGCCTCCCCATCTGCAGGAGCCGCTGCCACTGATGCCAGCCTCCCCATCTGTAGGAGCCAATGCCACTGCTACCAGCCTCCCCATCTGCAGGAGCCGCTGCCACTACTACCAGCCTCCCCATCTGCAGGAGCCACTGCCACTGCTGCCAGCCTCCCCATCTGCAGGAGCCGCTGCCACTGCTGCCAGCGTCCCATCTGCAGGAGCCCCTGCCACTGCTGCCAGCCTCCCCATCTGCAGGAGCCCCTGCCACTGCTGCCAGCCTCCCCATCTGCAGGAGCCCCTGCCACTGCTGCCAGCCTCCCCATCTGCAGGAGCCCCTGCTACTGCTGCCAGCCTCCCATCTGCAGGAGCCCCTGCCACTGCTGCCAGCCTCCCCATCTGCAGGAGCCCCTGCCACTGCTGCCAGCCTGCCCATATGCAGGAGCCGCTGACAGTGCTGCCAGCCTCCCCATCTGCAGGAGCCCCTGCCACTGCTGCCAGCCTCCCCATCTGCAGGAGCCGCTGCCATTGCTGCCAGCCTCCCCATCTGCAGGAGCCGCTGCCACTGCTGCCAGCCTCCCTATCTGCAGGAGCCGCTGCCACTGATGCCAGCCTCCCCATCTGCAGGAGCCGCTACCACTGATGCCACTGCTGCTAGCCTCTCCATCTACAGGAACCGCTGCCACTGCTGCCCGCCTCCCCATCTGCAGGAGCCGCTGCCACTGCTGCCAGCCTCCCTATCTGTTGGAGCCGTTGCCACTGCTGCCAGCCTCCCTATCTGTTGGAGCCGTTGCCACTGCTGCCAGCCTCCCTATCTGTTGGAGCCGTTGCCACTGCTGCCAGCCTCTCCATCTACAGGAACCGCTGCCACTGCTGCCAGCCTCCCTATCTGTTGGAGCCGTTGCCACTGCTGCCAGCCTCCCTATCTGTTGGAGCCGTTGCCACTGCTGCCAGCCTCCCTATCTGTTGGAGCCCCTGCCACTGCTGCCAGCCTCCCCATCTGCAGGAGCCCCTGCCACTGCTGCCAGCCTCCCCATCTGCAGGAGCCGCTCCCACTGCTGCCAGTCTCCCCATCTGTTGGAGCCGCTGCCACTGCTGCCAGCCTCTCCATCTACATGAACCGCTGCCACTGCTGCCAGCCTCCCTATCTGTTGGAGCCGTTGCCACTGCTGCCAGCCTCCCCATCTGCAGGAGCCGCTGCCACTGCTGCCAGCGTCCCATCTGCAGGAGCCCCTGCCACTGCTGCCAGCCTCCCCATCTGCAGGAGCCCCTGCCACTGCTGCCAGCCTCCCCATCTGCAGGAGCCCCTGCCACTGCTGCCAGCCTCCCCATCTGCAGGAGCCCCTGCTACTGCTGCCAGCCTCCCATCTGCAGGAGCCCCTGCCACTGCTGCCAGCCTCCCCATCTGCAGGAGCCCCTGCCACTGCTGCCAGCCTCCCCATCTGCAGGAGCCGCTGCCACTGCTGCCAGCGTCCCATCTGCAGGAGCCCCTGCCACTGCTGCCAGCCTCCCCATCTGCAGGAGCCCCTGCCACTGCTGCCAGCCTCCCCATCTGCAGGAGCCCCTGCCACTGCTGCCAGCCTCCCCATCTGCAGGAGCCCCTGCTACTGCTGCCAGCCTCCCATCTGCAGGAGCCCCTGCCACTGCTGCCAGCCTCCCCATCTGCAGGAGCCCCTGCCACTGCTGCCAGCCTGCCCATATGCAGGAGCCGCTGACAGTGCTGCCAGCCTCCCCATCTGCAGGAGCCCCTGCCACTGCTGCCAGCCTCCCCATCTGCAGGAGCCGCTGCCATTGCTGCCAGCCTCCCCATCTGCAGGAGCCGCTGCCACTGCTGCCAGCCTCCCTATCTGCAGGAGCCGCTGCCACTGATGCCAGCCTCCCCATCTGCAGGAGCCGCTACCACTGATGCCACTGCTGCTAGCCTCTCCATCTACAGGAACCGCTGCCACTGCTGCCCGCCTCCCCATCTGCAGGAGCCGCTGCCACTGCTGCCAGCCTCCCTATCTGTTGGAGCCGTTGCCACTGCTGCCAGCCTCCCTATCTGTTGGAGCCGTTGCCACTGCTGCCAGCCTCCCTATCTGTTGGAGCCGTTGCCACTGCTGCCAGCCTCTCCATCTACAGGAACCGCTGCCACTGCTGCCAGCCTCCCTATCTGTTGGAGCCGTTGCCACTGCTGCCAGCCTCCCTATCTGTTGGAGCCGTTGCCACTGCTGCCAGCCTCCCTATCTGTTGGAGCCCCTGCCACTGCTGCCAGCCTCCCCATCTGCAGGAGCCCCTGCCACTGCTGCCAGCCTCCCCATCTGCAGGAGCCGCTCCCACTGCTGCCAGTCTCCCCATCTGTTGGAGCCGCTGCCACTGCTGCCAGCCTCTCCATCTACATGAACCGCTGCCACTGCTGCCAGCCTCCCTATCTGTTGGAGCCGTTGCCACTGCTGCCAGCCTCCCCATCTGCAGGAGCCGCTGCCACTGCTGCCAGCGTCCCATCTGCAGGAGCCCCTGCCACTGCTGCCAGCCTCCCCATCTGCAGGAGCCCCTGCCACTGCTGCCAGCCTCCCCATCTGCAGGAGCCCCTGCCACTGCTGCCAGCCTCCCCATCTGCAGGAGCCCCTGCTACTGCTGCCAGCCTCCCATCTGCAGGAGCCCCTGCCACTGCTGCCAGCCTCCCCATCTGCAGGAGCCCCTGCCACTGCTGCCAGCCTGCCCATATGCAGGAGCCGCTGACAGTGCTGCCAGCCTCCCCATCTGCAGGAGCCCCTGCCACTGCTGCCAGCCTCCCCATCTACAGGAGCCGCTGCCATTGCTGCCAGCCTCCCCATCTGCAGGAGCCGCTGCCACTGCTGCCAGCCTCCCTATCTGCAGGAGCCGCTGCCACTGATGCCAGCCTCCCCATCTGCAGGAGCCGCTACCACTGATGCCACTGCTGCTAGCCTCTCCATCTACAGGAACCGCTGCCACTGCTGCCCGCCTCCCCATCTGCAGGAGCCGCTGCCACTGCTGCCAGCCTCCCTATCTGTTGGAGCCGTTGCCACTGCTGCCAGCCTCCCTATCTGTTGGAGCCGTTGCCACTGCTGCCAGCCTCCCTATCTGTTGGAGCCGTTGCCACTGCTGCCAGCCTCTCCATCTACAGGAACCGCTGCCACTGCTGCCAGCCTCCCTATCTGTTGGAGCCGTTGCCACTGCTGCCAGCCTCCCTATCTGTTGGAGCCGTTGCCACTGCTGCCAGCTTCCCTATCTGTTGGAGCCGTTGCCACTGCTGCCAGCCTCCCCATCTGCAGGAGCCCCTGCCACTGCTGCCAGCCTCCCCATCTGCAGGAGCCGCTCCCACTGCTGCCAGTCTCCCCATCTGTTGGAGCCGCTGCCACTGCTGCCAGCCTCTCATCTACATGAACCGCTGCCACTGCTGCCAGCCTCCCTATCTGTTGGAGCCGTTGCCACTGCTGCCAGCCTCCCTATCTGTTGGAGCCGTTGCCACTGCTGCCAGCCTCTCCATCTACAAGAACCGCTGCCACTGCTGCCAGCCTCTCCATCTGCATTAGCCGCTGCCACTGCTACCAGCCTCCCCATCTGCAGGAGCCCCTGCCACTGCTGCCAGCCTCCCCATCTGCAGGAGCCCCTGCCACTGCTGCCAGCCTCCCCATCTGCAGGAGCCCCTGCCACTGCTGCCAGCCTCCCCATCTGCAGGAGCCGCTCCCACTGCTGCCAGTCTCGCCATCTGTTGGAGCCGCTGCCACTGCTGCCAGCCTCTCCATCTACATGAACCGCTGCCACTGCTGCCAGCCTCCTATGGTGACCTGACACTACAGAGGAGGAGCCAAGACGCGCTTGTGGTGCAGCGAGCGCCGTGCGGCAGCAGATGCGAGGCTTGTGTGACAGAGCAGGGATGGCCGGCGGACAGGCACCGCTGCAGTCCCTGTGAGGAGCCGCCGACCACCAGCGCACAGCCGGCTGCCTGTAGCCCTCCCTGGACCCGAGGATGGCGGAGGCGCAGCTGCACCGGGAGCGCCTGCAAGCCATAGCGGTGAGTGTGCGGCGGGAGCATGGAAGCGGCGCGCCGGTTACCGCATGTGTCTGGAGATACGGGGCAGCTGCTGCAGAACATCTTCAGGCTGCCATATACACATAATATTCCTCTGTAATGTGGGGGGTGGGATAGAACTCCGCTCTGGGTAGTCAGGGGGCACTTATATATATGGGTACCTGGGCACCTTCCAGGCATGCCAACCAAACTCTGCGTCCGACAGGCAAACGGGGCACAAATATTAGACTTATGTCCTTGCCCTTGGTCAGTTGCCCCCTTATTGGGTGCTGTTACCCCCGCTAACATGTTTAATACTTGGTGCTGTAGCTGCACTAGTTGGCAGCGGTGGGGGCAGTTAGTATGAGTCGGGCTTCACGCAAGCGTATGCGCGCGCGCAGTATACTTCTTGCATCCACAAGACGCACCGATTAAAAGGCTAATTAGTCCTAATGAGTTCCAGATGTGTTCTTTCTTCTGCACAATTCCGCAGTGTTTCAGGCATCTCCTTGTATATTGCAAACCGCCCCCCATTGACTTCTAGGGGGACATTTGGTACGCAAATACGCTGAAGAATAGAAGCACACTCTATTTTTTTCTTTTGCGCAACCATAACGTGCGCGCAGAATATGTAAATGTGAATAAACCATTGAAATCAGCGGTTCTGTTATCTGTGGATTGTGCGCACAAAATACGCCCGTGTGAAGCCGTCTTGGGGATTCCGCTACTCTGCTCCATTATGGGAGCAGAAGAGGGGAATTCCTTGGCAGAACCGACTCGTTTTGCGACCAGAGTGAACGGACCCCCATGAATTATAATGGATTCTGTTCGGATTTCTTTCGCCCGTTCAGCATATTACCGGACAAAGATGTCGTCAACCAGAATTCCATGCCTGATCTGCGACGGGAACCTCTGAATGCAGGTGTGAACACGGCTTAAATGCTGCAGATTTTCCTTTTGGACTTGGAAAATCTGTGGCATTTATAGTAGCGGCAAAATGGCTGAAAATGTCATCCACACAGAAAAACTGTGCGAAAATTAACATGTAGTGCGGATTCCACCTCTTCGAATTAGGGGGGTGAATTCTGCATGCAGTTTTTGATGTGGTTTCCACTGCAGAAGTATGGAATACGCTCTGCAGCAGATCCGTGGAATATCCTCCGCAGACGCTCCGCAGCAGATCCGTGGAATATCCTCCGCAGACGCTCCGCAGCAGATCCGTGGAATATCCTCCGCAGCAGATCCGTGGAATATCCTCCGCAGACGCTCCGCAGCAGATCCGTGGAATATCCTCCGCAGACGCTCCGCAGCAGATCCGTGGAATATCCTCCGCAGACGCTCCGCGGCAGATCCGTGGAATATCCTCCGCAGACGCTCCGCGGCAGATCTGTGGAATATCCTCCGCAGACGCTCCGCAGCAGATCTGTGGAATATCCTCCGCAGACGCTCCGCAGCAGATCCGTGGAATATCCTCCGCAGACGCTCCGCAGCAGATCCGTGGAATATCCTCCGCAGACGCTCCGCAGCAGATCCGTGGAATATCCTCCGCAGACGCTCCGCAGCAGATCCGTGCAATATCCTCCGCAGACGCTCCGCAGCAGATCTGTGGAATATCCTCCGCAGACGCTCCGCAGCTGATCTGTGGAATATCCTCTGCAGATCTGTGGAATATCCTCCGCAGACGCTCCGCAGCAGGTCCGTCCTGTGTGGACACGGCCCTAGGAGATCTCTGAAGGGCTCTCCTCTGCCGCAGACACACAAAGAAAATTTGTTATGCTGCGATTAATGTAACAAAAATGATCCCCAAATTATTGTTTATCGCAGATTGTAACATTTTTCAGCCATGACCGTGTTCCCTGCATGTATGTGCAGTTGGATGGATGGAGTTGGACGTGTTCTGTTAACTTTGGCTCCAGGCATTGAACTGTTATTGATGGTTAACAGGGCTGTGTAGTCTGTGAGCCAAACCAGCGACTCCTCAGTTTTCTCCGACTCCTTCATATGTGACTCATGTTTCTTAAGTGATAAAGTTATTATAGTGAAGCTGTATCCTCAGACTTGTCAGCACCATTATGATACAATAATCCAGCCACATCCCAGTTATCAATGTGTTTGATGAATAGGGGCTTAGATGACCGGAACATTTATTTATAGGACGTTTCTAAACTTTCCTAAACTCCTGTGAGTGGAATTAATTACCGTATTTTTCACTTTATAAGCCGCACTTACCCCCCCCCCCCCCCCTCCAAAAAAAAAAAAAAAGGAAGGGGGAGTCAGCAGGTCCTATAATTCGAACATGGCGAAATTCAAGCTGTCCGGCATTATTGCAGGATCGCACGTCCGGTTGGGTCCTCTCCATAGCAGGAGAGGAGAGTAGTTTCTTTCTCTTCTGCCATGCCACCCGTACGTACCGCTGATTGGTGGTGAGTGTCGACGGGAACTGCTGCTCCTTCGCCTCCACCAATCAGCTTACTCCCTTCCTTCTGCCGTACCATAACGTCACTGTTACAGAGCTCCGCTGCTCCTGCAGTGAAATAGAAAGGAAAGGGGTTATAGTGGCCCTCCATCGCCCTGTAATGTCCCCTAAAGTCCCCAGGTGAATTCAAGATATTTTTTTCCTATTCTCCACCTCTAGAACCTGGATATGTCTTATTATAAGGTGCGTCTTATAGAGTGAAAAATACGATATACCATATTTATTATATATATATATATATATATATATATATATATATATATATAAATAAATGCTGGACTCGATACATTTCTACCGACTCCTACTACACCAAAATGGGACTCTTCACGACTGGCTTCACAGCCCTGATGGGAAAGCCCTTTCAGTTGGGCATTATAGAGATGGTTCTGCAGGGCTGGAGCCCCTTTTATTCTCCATTCGGACTTGTCCTACAGGGATGACCGCTCCCCTCTATTACATCTCTACAACTATATGGAGTATATAGTTGGGGTTATTATGACCAGACAGTCCTGCACTCTTGTATATTACCCTCGTTGTGCTATGATTATACTGTGGAGATCACACCAACCCTAATCTCCAGTGTTCTGTATATTCCAGTGCCGCTGCCCATGTCAGGAGGTTTTCTTCATACTATTTTACTTTGTCTCAAAATCAAGTAATGGCATCAATAATGCAGGACAAAAAATGCAAACAAAAAGCCACACAATTCCCGTCTTGTAGAAACGTGATACGTCAGAAGATGCTGGCAGAATGGGCCATTGTTGTTCTGTCAGAGCTGTGCCATGACAATCGTCAGAGACGTGTGCTCAGACTCCAGCCATCGCCGCCCCGAGAACCTTTTCATTTCTTTTTTTTCTCTCCACAACTTTTTTTCGAAGGATGTTTGTAAAAGCTGCATTGGAGATCTATTCTACGGAGCGGCGATGCGTCTATAGGGAAGCTGCAGGGAGAAGGGGGATTGTCTGTTGTAATAGTTCATTAGGGAATGTATTGGCCTCTTTAATGTCTAATTGTTTGCCATATGTGCCCTCTTTCATACTATGGTTTGCAACAATGCTGTGTGGGCACCGTTGTGGGAGTCGGAGTTCAGAGGAGGACATGCAGGGAGATTTACGAATGCACGAAAGAGTCGTGATGTAGGCTTTCTTTACCCCACTGTCATGACTTTTGTTTTTTAAAAGGGGTTTTCAGGTGGTTTGTGTTTTTTTTTCTTTTTTTTTTTTTTAAAGCAGCCAATAAAATCATAAGATAAACTATAGTTGCCCATTCCAGACCCCCGCTGCTCAAGTTCTCCCTACCCGGCTCTGCAGTGTGCTATATTGGCACATGTCACCACTGAAGTCAGTGACTATACGCAGTGTTTGGTTGCCGCAGTCATGGGTGTATCAGGAACGTTACTGCTGCAAACAGAGCCAGATGTGGAGAACATAAGCCGGGGGTCTGGAGCCGCTCAGTATAGTTTACTTTATTATTTAGGACCTTTTGCGGTTTTGCGAAAACCTAAAAAAGAACTGACTCAGAAAACCCCTTTAATGGGGCCATGACAGGTAGGGTGGATTAGTCAGCGAACTAATCCGGACATGCTATTGGCTTGTAATGGGGACCAATAAGGCTCCGTCAGATTTCTGGTTTGTAATGGCGAAAATACTCCTGCGTATTCTCATGATGGCGATGATTATCTGTTCAGTCGAGGCCGACTGTCAGTCACTTTATAGATCATCGTTCTCCATGCTTTCCTATCCTTGACAGCTTCTTTCAGTTCTTCCATGTTCAGGTTTGTATCAGCCTTGATTGCGCCCAGCCCGCGTGTTCTTTGACGTCCTCTTCTTCGTGACCCACTAACTGTGCTGAGCAATGTTGTTTCCAAAGAATTGGCTTGCATATGTCCAAAGTATAAGCGCCGCTGTTTGCTCATTTTGCCCTCTAGCGATACTTTTGGTTTGATACCCTGTAGGACCATCTTGTTGGTGACCATTGCTGGTCATGGTATACGCAGCATCCTCTTCCGTCACCATAGTTCGAAAGCATCAATTTTCCTTCTATCTGCCTTCCTGAGTGTCCAACTTCCTCACGCATATATGGAGATCGGGAACCCGATTGCGTCCTCTACTCTGTACTTGACTTGCTAAGAAAAGTTTCCCATTTTCTTGTTTTAACACAAAGGTTACCGCCAGCGGCTACATACTGTATTCCTCAACGGGCATCCACTTTGGTAACTTTATAAATCAGCTTCTACCCTTTGTATTACATAGCGTGCCCACTAACGGGTCTTGCCAGATCTCTTCAGGGTCTCCCACCAGGAGGTTTACTTACATGTGTTTTGGAACTCAGGTCACATTGCAGAGGTTGACAGCATCTTACCTGCGCCTTATATCCTAAGCACTTAGATGTCAAGGACAGTTCATCTGTAGCTGCGTTACATACTAGCAGTTGATGATTGTGTGCCTTTCTGGTGTAGGCGTACTTGCAGATGAGACTGACATGGGGGGTTATAGTCATTGAAAGAAGGAAATTGCAATGTTCTTTTTCTGATTATTTATCTTTTATTAATCCAGTAGTGCCGTACTGTTTATAGGTTCCACCCCAGCAGCAAATTAGGTGCAGATGCAGGTTTTATTTCACCCACGCCTTATAATTTCTATAGAGCACAATTCACACAGTGGGGGACAATGCAGAGGAAGAAGCAATGGCGTCGCTATAGCAACAAATTAGATGCTTGCACACCTTTTCTAACCCTTGCTAAGAGGGTTGGACTTGGCTGCTTGCTGTGGGCAACAATTCTGTTATTTGCATTTGATCCCCGATATATCATAATGTTCTATGTATGAAAGTGTATAAAACTGGAGTTTATACTAGTAATTACAGGGAAGTTTTGCTATTTTCAAGGTAGATGTTTGCTACGGTTTCTTGTCCAACCATTCCACAACTAGGTGATTCTTCAAGTTTGAAAAGTTAGTAACCAGTTAAGTTTTCTAGCAACTTGTACTGATCTGATAGGCAGTGTCATAACTAGTAGAAGTGCAATTTACTGCTGTACACTGTCCTTCATGATGATGTTATGTTTCTGTGTGTTACAGAAAGTTTAAAGGGCAGAATCTGCCATTTTCTCTAGTGCACAGCAGACACATGCTGTCAGGGCGATACTGCGGAGGCTGCCCTACACATCAGTTGAGATGTGATTTGGACAATCTATATCTAATGAGTATGCCCACCCTTAGGGCCAATGTCCACGGACAAATTGGATTTGCGGAAACCGCAAATCAAGCCGCCCATAGAGAATTATGGGCGTTCGCAAATGGATTACAGCATGCAGATTTGTTTTGCGGACTTTTGGTCCGAAAAACAAATTGCAGCATGCTCCATTTTTGTGTGGTTCCCGCACAGACGGCTTCCATTGAAGTCAATGGAAGCTGTCCGATCCACGGCACACCCGCAGCGAACATGCCACGGATCGCAGCTGTGGCAGAGGACCCCGATGCTATCCCATTGCTTTCAATGGGGCTAGCGCTGCTACCACCCCATTAAAAGCAATGGGATGAAGAAAACCCCTGCAGGGATTTTTGGGGAAGGGCTTGAAATATAAGCCCTTCCCTGAAAATAACCCCTAGCTGCTGAAAAAAAAAAAAAAATCTTAACTTGCCTAGCAGCACTGTTGGGGCTCTGATGCATTTTCTCCCTGGCACTGCTTAGCATCATTTTCTTCTGGCCGGGGATTTAAAAAAAAACCCTCCTGAAACCACTGTCTCTGATTGGCTAAGCGCAGGGACCAATCACAGCCATTCACTGAATGGCTAAACACTGCCTCTGATTGGTCACAGCGCTCAGCCAATCGGAGCCAGCGCTTTCAGGAGGGGTTGCCTTCAGCAGCAACAGCCCATTGAAAGGAATCGTAAAGCATCGGTTCCTCTGCTCTCATAGGAGTCAATGGAAACTCTGGCAAAACTTACACCTTAGGGCGCCCACCCACTGGCGGTTTTTTTCACTGCGAAATTCGCAGGTTTTTTTTTTCTGCAGGGGGTCTATGGGACTTGTAATGTAAAAATCGCGATCGCGCAAAATCGCGATTTACCGCGATATCGCGATTTTGCGCGATCGCGATTTTAGCTTTGCATGTCCCATAGCCCAAAGACCCCTGCAGAAAAAAAAAACGCTGCGAATTTCGCAGTAAAAAAACGCTAGTGGGTGGGCACCCTTAGATAGCCATTGTCCTATCTTTTTTTAGGTGCGCCTTGTTTTGCACTTCAAATTCTGTGCATAGGAACCCATTGGATCTTTTAGAAGCGTGCATCATGCATGCGCAAAAACCTCACTAGTCTAAATGAGGCCTCAGGAAGAGTAGAGGGGGATAGTTACCTCATGTGATCTAGACTCTATGCTTATCTAATTACATACCACAATTATGTTTGCCATTTTTGCTGCTGCATCACACGGTTGACTCATGTTCAGTCTGTGATCTCAATGTACCCAAGTCTTTTCCACATGTGATGCTGCTTAGTCCAATTCCTCTCATTCGGTATGTGCTTTTTTTCATTTTTTCTGCCCAGATGTGGAAGTTTGCACTTCTCCTTGTTAAATACCATTCTGTTAGTCGCTGCCCACTGTTCAAGCTTGTCCAGATCTTTTGCCACGTTTCTCCCAAACATTTTAGGAAACATTCCTAGAACTGCACCTATGGAAAATCCTGATTGGCACCATGATCCAGGTTTTCACACATTGCTTTTTATGCAGAAGTATTTACCCAGTCAAGTAAAGGAAGAAAAGTAATAAAAAATGCCCTAAAAAGTCTTATAAGAACGTACAATATTCAGGCTAATCGTGTGAACTGGAGTTTTCAAAACCTGTGCCACTACAAAGACAAGATGAGCAAACTTTCATTTTCACGTTAGCTACTTATTTTGATTGGATTTTAACATAGTCCTGAGCACCTTCAGGGAGAACAGAGTGTGGTCCCCGCTAAATAGCAACTAGTAGGTAAAATGTAGCAAAATGTTGTCTTGTGGATAAATATACTGCCAGAGGGGAACGTGCTGCAATAACCGCTGTGGAACAGAGGAATGTGAAGCTCAGCACTAGGAGGGAATCCAATGTTCACTGGTATATATTTCAACCACAATAGACACAAGTATTTCATGATCACGTCTAGTAAAAGATGTCTGTATCGCTTTGATGACTGAAAGAAACAAGAAGCGAAGAAATAGGAAAATAATGTAAAACAGAGTTTAATGCCACAATCATTCTTAGGAAATATAATACACACAATGTTTTTAGTTGTACAGTGAAACTTCTTTGAGATGACAATCCAAAACTGCATTGAACAATGGTCTTCTGTAGGGTTGGCCAGTATACATAGTATGTACCTGAAAGGTATCAGAGGAGGTTAGAAACACGCCCCACACCCCTCCACTGCCAAGGTTACCGCAATGATAGTAGTCTTGCTGGGTGATAGTAGCATCTTACTATCATCCATTGGCATCACTAGATTGATACATTCTAAGCTCATTTGAGCTCAAGGGCTAATGCCCACGGCCAGATTTGTGCCACGCTTTACGCATTAGCTCAATGTTCATGCTGCGGAATTCCACTGCATGAAACAAACCGCAGCATGTTCTTAATGTCGTGGGAATACGCTCGGTCGGCTTCCACTGTAGTCAATGGAAGCCGTCCGTCACGCTATACTTCCGCTGTAGCACAGCGGAAGTATCGCGTGAATATGCGTCCCCGCCCACCGCCGGCTGTGTCATCTGACACTGCCGGCGCGTCACGGTCTGTACTGCCCATGCACGCTGGCCCTCCATGTGGGCCGCGTACGGCTAATCCAGAGTGGTAAGTATGGGGGTTTTGGGGGGCGTCGTGGCGGAGTCCATCATGGGCATGAGGCTTTAATTTCATTGCCAAAGTTTTGTTTGTCATGTTGTAATTTTTTTGTATCCTAAACATTGATGAATATGTCAGCGCTGTATACAGAACTACTGACCCCCTTCAAGTAAACTGTCATAGAGGTGCCTATTGGGAAGGCTAGAATCTCTGCAGATACGCCATTTTCAGCTTTGCACATGTGGACACTGCAATTTTCCTCATTCCTGTTGGCAAAACTATCTAATCGGTGGCAAGATGCATAGGGAATGTTGGTGAACAGTTATTTCCAGTCTAGCCACAGATTGTGTGTTCTGTGGTTTGAACTGTGACTCGGTCACCCCATACAATAGCGTGGCTTTATGTTTGGGGATTCTTGTAGGAAAATGTTTCTTTTCTGAAGTCGCAGTTATGTTGCAACACAATGTTTTACTGTGGAATTAAGGCTCCGAGATACATTTTGGCAAACTGTCCTATATTAACTTTTGTCCCAAAATATGCACTGGGGGAGGGGGGTGGCTTATTATATTCACCTTACAGGCTCGGTCCAGCCCCGACACGCTTCTTGCAGTCCTCAGCCACTCATACAACATCACTTATTGGTCATGGGATTCATGAATGCTGCCTCCAGGAAGCAATGGCTGTGATTGGTCCTTTGACCACTGCTCAGCCAATCAATGCAGCGCTGGAAAAACCAATGCGATGGCTGTGACTGGTTTATCCAGCATTGCATTGATTCGCTTAGCAGTGGTCGAAGAACCAATCACAGCCATTGTTTCCTGGAAGTGGGATTTATATATCCCATAACCAGGAAGTGATGTATGAGCGGCTGAGGACTGGAGGAACCATGCTGAACCTCTAGAGAGCAGTGTGAGGGACCTAGACTGAGCCTGCTAGGTAATGTATTCCTTCTTTTAATTAAATGTAGTATAACTACCGTAGGGCTTATTTTTGGAGTATGGCTTGTATTTCAAGACTCCCCATAAATTAGACTAGGGCTTATTTTCTGGGTAGGTTTTATATTTGGAGAAATGTGGTGAGAGTGGGATGAGTTCTTTATTTGTGTATTTTTTTTTTGTCAAATTGTGCATTCACTTTGTCTCATTCTCACAAAACATAGAGGTTCCATCAAATACCGGAAGAAAAAGTGCTAGTCAGGCAGCTGGGCGGAAAGTGGTCAAACCCCATAATAGTTAATGTGGTCCATCACAGGGATTCCCCTTTCCTGTCCCTTGAACGGTGCAGAAAAATCTGAATCCCCAGCGCAGATGTGAAAGCACCCATAGGCTTCTCATGTGAGCCTTGGACATTTGTAACTCCTGGACAATTGTCCTATATTTGGTGGCCTCTCTAGTGCCCTTCTTGTACAGTTGCTCAGCTTTGAAGCAGCATATGCTCTAGGCAGATTTACAAGTGGGCCATGTTTCTTCCATTTTTAATGACTGCTTACTCTGAGTGCTGCTCAGTTTGGACATTTTCTTCCTGTCCCCTGATGTATATTTCTGTAACCTTCTTAGAGGCTTGTATGGCTGTTCTTTTGTTTTCATGAAGTTTTACTAGGAAATTGATTCATCAGAACCTTTCAGCTCCAAGTGTGTTTATTCTACAGTCACTTAAAGGAACTGTCCCATTTGTCAGTTAGGAAATGTATATTATGCAGAGCCTATTCAGATAAACAGTGGCCATCTAATGCATGGTTTTGTTGAGACTACCAGAGGGAAAGCTGGGATTGCTAGCCATTCTCTAAGAAGGGACCCGGGGTGATGGGACTATGAGACATCCATCAGACCTGAGGTTGTATGTGGAGAGGGGAAGTGTGGATGGGACAACCTCTTGTGAAACACATTAATAGCGCCATAATGTATCCTAACGTCAGACTGTAAATCCTATTTGCCCGTTTTGATGTGATTTAGGTGTATCACAGGAACGCGGGCAAAGCTTCTATTTAAAGTGGATTGACATCACTCTGTAAGGGCTTATCATACCAGAGGACCAGAGCATGCTGCACTTTATTTCTCGTGCGTATCGATACGCAATGTCTACCTGCCGGTGCGCACAGATCAATGAATGTCCATTGACATTATATCTTCCTCCTCTGTTTGCTTTTCTAATGTGGTCTTATTGAGATGTACTTTACTGATTCAGATGTCTCTTTAACCCCTTAAGGACCAGGCTGTTTTGTACCTTAAAAGGGTTGTACCGCAAATCAAAGTAAAATTAAACACTTCTGTATGGCCATATTAATGCACTTTGTAATATACATCGTGCATTAAATATTGGCCATACAGAAGATATATACTTACCTACAGGGGTCCCCCCCCCCCCCCCCTGTGTTGGCGTCCCCCTCTCCCTGGCGCCGACCAAATCCTTCTCCTGGCTCGAATAGACGCGCTTGCGCAGTCTTCCTCTTCTGTCCCGTGTATGCGCCGCTCCAGCGTGCTCGCGCCGCACAGCATGCGCAGACGACCTGTGTGGCGCGAGCATGCTGGAGCGTAGCGTCCACGGGACAAAAGAGGAAGACTGCGCAAGCGCGTCTATTCGAGCCAGGAGAAGGATTTGGTCGGCGCCAGGGAGACGGAGACGCCAACATGGGGGGGGGGGGGGACCCCTGTAGGTGAGTATATAACTTCTGTATGGCCAATATTTAATGCACGATGTATATTACAAAGTGCATGTATATGGCCATACAGAAGTGTATAACTTTACTTTGATTTGCGGTACAACCCCTTTAAAGACCAGACCCTTTTTAGGGATTTTACCCATGTGGTGGTTTAACTGCCTTATATTTTTTCCTTTAGCTACCAAAATTATTTTTGCTGTGTTTTTTATTTTGTGACCTATAGGGCTAGATTTTCTTATATCTTTTTCACTGACTTTTTTCTGGTTTTTTTTTGTTTTATTGGGGGTAAAAAGCTAAAAAAAAAGATTTAAAAAAAAATGTATAGTTTTTTTCTTTTATTCAGTATATTTAGGCTAAAATAAAGTATAGTTATGGGTTCCTCATTTTGTTTTGGACGTTGTAGATTATGTATGGTTTTAGATTACAGGGCGAATACGGCGACAGTTTTGGTTGGCGTCTGCTTTGGGTCATTTTCTTTTTTTATGTATTTATTTTTATTTTCTTCTGTAATTTTGTTTTACTTATGTATGTACCATAATAATTTTTTTTACCATCTATGTTTCCCATGACGTCATGGGGGACATACCTCTGGGGGACATTCACATGTTTTTTTTTTTCATTTGACACTTTCCCACTGTAGCTGGAGCATCCACAGGAGCCCCGGTTACAGGAGAAAACATCCCCATGTAGTGACAATAGTCACTGGCAGAGCTGATGAGGGTCTAGTACGGCCCTCCAGCTCTGCTGTAGCAGGGGATTCCAGTGGTCACGTGACTGCCGGTTCATGTAGTGGAAGTTATACTTCCACTTTCACTTTTTAGTACATGGCACTCATTGAGCGCTTGTGCTAAAGAAAGGAGGAGGCAAAAAAAGTTAAAGACCCCTCCTGCCTTCTTCTCCGGGTTATCAGCTGTGACTAACAGCTAACATCCCGACATGATTCTAATTTATTGCGGAAGCAGGGGCTTTAAACCCCCTCCGTATTTTTACTATCAGCTGGGTTTAAAGCCCAGGACCAAGCGCCCTAAATTGACTGTGCTTGGTCCTTAATGGGTTAAAAGGAACCTGTCACCTCTTTAAATGTGACTCTTTTCAGATTACTATGCGCCCGTTCTTCCATACAAGTGTAACGGAGAGCGTGCACATGGCAATTTGAAAAGACTCAGATTTTATACTGTGGGTATAAAAAAATAATCTAGCACCTCGCTCTCTTTCACCTCCCCTAACAGCACCATAACTTAGTTTATGGTTCTGTAAGGAGGTGACAGGTTCCCTTTAACCTTACACGAATGCCTGTTATGTAGTGCATTTAATGTGATGACCTCATGTTATATTATTTATTCAAGACAGCCTTCTACATAGTGTTAGCCGTAGTGCCGGAGCCACGGAATTACAGACAGATTAGCAGCACTAACTTCCAGACATTTTAACACTCCAAGGGGCATCTGTGTTTCACACACTGATATCTGATTCTACTTGGTTCTGTTCTGTGTTTATGTCATTTGTGTGAATGTTCAATTATCACATTAAAATGCAAAATCATAATGGGCAATATTCAAAGTGTATAAAATCTAGATTATAATACTCTGGATGATCACTGCATTAGGAACACCTATTCAATAGTGGGTCGGTTCAGCTTTGTGGGCACTCATGGCTTTCAGACCTCGGGGAATTAATTCCACAAGGTGGTGAACATCTTCCATACTCAACTTCACCCATGCCTGTTGCAGCATCTTTGTCACTTTATGGCTAAATGGGAACAGATATCAGCCTTTTCCAGCATATCCCAAACATGTTCAATGGGGTTACAGTCCCGTAGAGTTTGGGGGCCAAGTGTGTAGAATTAATTGTCCCCCCCCCCCCCCCCCAAGCACTCCCCAGTAATCTGAGCTCGATGACACGGAGCATTGTTCTGTTTAAAGATGGCTCTGTGCAGACATGGGTGCAGATGGTCAGTTAACAGGTTCGTGTAGCATTTTCCATTCAGGGGATTATGGTATGATGACCAGTGTTCCTAGGGAATGCCAGGAAAATGCTCCCCAGACTATGACATTATCACTACTAGCCTGTTGAAACCCAACGGTACCCCTGTTTATGACAGATGCGGACTTGGCCATCTTTATGGTTTAGCATAATTCGACACTCCAGATGACCTTCTGCCATATTTCTAAGGTCCATTGACGTCTTTCCTGGGCCAAAGCGAGGCATTGGTGGCGATTACACAGGTCATCAAAGGTGCCCATGTCTGTCTTGAGCTATTGATGCACGTTATGCCACTTAGTCATTGTGGAAATTTGTCTAATTTCCCCATTGTTGCACTGCTGAGTGAGATGGTCCACTGTGGTATGTCATTGCTGAGATACCAGATGTGTCACTCAATGCTTGCCTTTAAGGTCAACCACATCTGGCCTGCCATTATGTGATCTTCGGTTGGATGTATATCCATGGTTCCACCAGTCTTGGTACACTCTTGACACCATGATTCGAAAACCGCCAACAAGAGCGACTATTTAAGAAATACTTCTACCACACCCCTGGGGAGACTCTCTGCAGTCTGAGTAGTGGGTTACGTACTGTGGCTTGCAATAGAGAGGAGCCAGAGAGGTTGTTACCGGCAGTGACAAATGCTGTTGTGCTGGAGAACATCACTCTTGTATCAGGGAGGTCCATCTTGGGACCACAGGACAGTTAGAGACTTTGTATGTAAAGGTCAGTAACATGTGGACTATCAACTGTTACCCCATGTGGCTATAAGGGTTGGTTAAGAACGTGTATATGTAACATTCAAGTAATGTGCCCTGCTGTGGAGTGAAAAAAAAGGATATACATGTATAGTAAGGCTTCTGTTGAGCTGTAGTTTTCCTTGCCTCTTAATTGTCCCACCATTTATCTGTCCACCTGCACGTTATACAATTAAAAAAACTGGAAATAAAAAGATGTGTTTCATTGCATCAATAAGGGCTCGTTCACACCCGTGTTAGGGCTCCATCTCCTTCTTCTGTTTTTTTGGAGCAGAAAAGCCGGATTAAAGTGCAACTGAGTTTTCAAAAAATAAGTTTTCTAAACTATAATCCTTGTCCTCTCATTTGTTGCTGTTTATACAGTTTTATGTTTGTATGTTCTGACTTTCAGATGATCTCCCCCATTTTTTTTCTGTTGGCCTGCTGTTTACAGCCCACTTTCCTCCAGGGAGAATGTAGCAAGCCTAGCATTTTGCCAGTAGTAAACTGTCCTGTACTTCCTTGCCCTTATTTCTCATGCTGCATTACACAGTCTATGGTGCAACCGCGGGGGAACAGTATTAAATGCTCACCCCTCTGTTCTCCCAGGACAATTCAAGTTTTCAGATACATTCTGTCCCAATGGTAAGTATAATGGGCAGCCAAAGATCGTGGAGATTGTTATCACAGATCTGTCAGCATGCAGCCTCTGAGTGCATGGGAGCGCCCATGTGAAGATGGCTCCTAACCCCTGAAAACGCTTCCGAGTCCCTGTTGCTATAGAAGCTGAATACCTAACAACAGACAGTGGATTGCAAAGAAGCTGGAAAGGAGACCCGTAGTGGCAGCCACTTTAAACAAAAATTTGAATGCAAGTGTTTTACATAAATAATGAGACTAACACAAGCTAGTAAAAGAGAATAAATTGTCTGAAAAGCTAGTGCCTCTTTAAATATTTCCATTTTTTGCCCTCATTGATTTCAGTGGGCTTTCACATGGAAAGTTTTCAGTGTGCTTCTGCTGCATAAAGGTTTCTTTTTTTTTTTTAAACGGAACAATTAGCGCAGTCTAAAGCTATTGGCGAAATACACTGCAATGTTGAATTCCATTCCTCTGCTCCAAAAATGAAATCGAGAGACGGAAAGCTCTAATGGAGCCCTAAGGCAGACGTGAACAAGTCCGTAATCTCATAATTACAATGAATAATTTAGGGATAGTTACTTTCTATGTGTTGGCATTTATTGACGTTTTATCTCTTGTTTGATACATTCTATAGTCTGACTGATGAGTGATTTGTTGGAGGATCTGAGCTTGTAGTGCAGCCGCAGATGGAAACCACCTGATCGGCTGCGGGATATGTGCGGGCTGATACAATGCACAGCCAGCAATCTGATGTGTTTATACAGGTGCCTTGTGTTGGAGACCCTCTGTCATGTGCCAGCCTTATGTATCATGTCTTAAGAGGGTGGAGTAACGGTCTGCTCTGAGGAAAGTCTAAATATAGCTGTAGCTGCCACTTCCTAGACAATGCCAGGGAGTGAGCGGGGAGGAGCTGGAAGATCAGCTTACAAGTGTGCAATGTGGAGCCGTTGCAGCTGCTTTATCCGACTTGGATACATCAGATTCTGTATAGTTGTTGCAATTTATTTATTGTATTTTTTCGCATTGATATAGTAAATATGTATCACATTTTGTGCCTGTGGGTTTTAGAAAGCTGGCTGCATGAAACTGATGAAAATGCAGTATAAACAATGACAAAGAATGGGGCCTGTTAAGCCTGGCTTAGACACAACGATTATCGCTCAAAAATTAATCGTTGTGTGCTTTTTTACAGCGCAAGGTGATCGCTCAAATGTTGAGCGATCACTTTGCGCTCTGAGCAGGGGGTGCAGAAGACAAGCGGGGCCGCTTTTCTTCTACATCCAGCTGTTCTCTGCTCAGAGCGCCCGGCTGTTATACAGCCAAGCGCTCCCAGCAGAGGATGCAGAAGACAAGAGGGGCCCCTTGTCTTCTGCATACAGCTGTTCTCTGCTCGGAGCGCCTGGTTGTTATACAGCCGAGCGGGGGATGAAGAACACAGCTGGACAAGTGTGTTCTTCATACCCCGCCTGTCTTCAGGGAGCGGGATACAGAGCGGGATACAGCTGAAACAATAGTATCAGCTGTATCGCGCTGTGAATCCCTGATAACTGATTAGTGATCTTTCAGCATTCTGAAAGATCAGCGATGGCTTAACGAAAACTGCACGATGTCAGACACGTTAGATACAACGATTATCACTCAAAAGATGGCTTTGAACGATTTTTGAGCGAAAATCCTTGTATAAATCAGCCTTTACACCTAGGTCCCATGTCTGGGATAGCACACTGTAGATTACTGTGATGTATTTGTGCTAAATGAACCTTTTGGCCTGTTTAGACGGAATGATCATTCAAAAAATCGGCAATCGTTCAGTTGAAACGCGGTCAAACGACTGAGGTTCTCACTCGTTGGTCAGTTTAGGCAGCATAAAAAACAGCACCAGCCTATGCACTTACCGTGTCGTAGGAATGTGAACCGCTGAACCAAGTAGTATAGGAGAACTAGACAATTCTCAACCTGAATTGTGCTGTCTAAGTGGGCTGCCCGAGCGTGAACGAGCCGGTGATTGTGTGTAAACGGACTATTTTAAAGTGGTTATCTGAGTTTTAACCACTCCAGGACTTCACATCTTCCCTGTCACTCGCAGATCTACCAAAAATGCAAATAAGAGACAAAACAAGAATGGAACAAAAATATGGGAAACTGTCTCTATGCAAACGAACACTGGTAAGGGCCCTAAGCAGAGCGAGCGCCCCCAATAAGGACGGCCCCAACCGCGCACCTTGGCCACTAGTTGACCCTACGTGGGGAAAGGAAACATCACCTTAAAAGCGCTGTCCGACACCGCAGCAGCTTCCTCTTGGTCCCCGTCACTGTTTCTCTTTAACATCTTCTGCCCAGGAATGGAAAAGCCAGCGTTCGATGAATCAATCGCAGCCATTCATCGAGTGCTGGCTGTGATTGGCTGAGGCTTAGCCAATCATAGCCAATGCTTCCAGGAGGCGGGGATATTTCAATCCCCAGCCAGAAGAGATGAAGAAGAAAAGTGCCGGTGACCGAGAAGAAGCTGCAGCGGAGCCCCAAACAGTGCTTCTAGGTGATGTATACTTTTTTTTTTTTTTTTTCAGCTATGGCATATTTTCAGGGTAGGGCTTATATTTCAAGCCCTCTCCCTGAAAATCCTTGCATGTGGTGCTGCAAAGTCACGGTTACACCATGAGAAACCGCAGCAATATCGCACTGACCAGCGATGCGATATCCCTGCGATTTTCTAGCTGAGATGCCGTGTCGCCTGTGTGAACGAGGACTAAGCAGTATTATTTCTGCTGGATGTCTTTGTATGTTTTCAAACAGATTTCAGTAAAGCAGTTTACCCAGATTTTAGAAATGGATGGGCCACCGATACCCGATCAGCGGGAGGCCAACTCCTAGCTGATCTTTAGTACAAATTTTGGTAAGTGTGGCACAACTGAGCCGTCAGTGTAGTCTATGTAATTGTATAATGACAAGTCTGTCTGCAGAGCAAGAACAAGCACAAAGAAGTAATTCACATTGGCAGTCTTTTACTCCATAGTAAATAAACTTGCTTTAGCTTAAGGCAATTCTGGATCATGTTGTACGCCCCCAGATCCCTAAAGAATTTTCCCCTAATTAAAACCTCTTCAGCAACACAATAGTGTGTGCTGCTCCACCGTAAGACGTAGAAGTACACTGCACAACGTTAACGATCACGGCTGCATGGCGGACGCTTGTTTATCTACTCCACTCTGCTACAGGGAATATAATATATATTACACTATGGAACTATTAACCTGGGTTCACACGGGACGCTTTCACCGCGGAAATCTTGGGGTTTTGCCGCATGCTTTTCCGTTGCGGCTGCCTTTCCCATAGAGAGGAGCGAGGCCGCAACGGAAAAAAAAAAAAAGAATGGACATGCTGCATCCAGGGAATTCGCTTTGCCGTGACGGACTGTCCGTAGGGTTTGAACAAATGAGCTTTTCTTTCAGTCTACATTTAGTTCAGTCTCTATTATTCTGTTCTTATTAATTCCTTTTTTTAATCCTTGCACCTTGCAGGCATGCTATATGTGTTACAAGTGCTGCACTATTTTACCGCATGCTGTGCTAGTTTTCCATTTTTTTCTAAAGCTGATGGGAATGAAACAAAGGAATATTCTTGAATCTCTCTATTTTGACAAAAATCTACAATATGAACCCTACTTAGGCCGGCTCACACAACCAGGTCGGATTCCGCATGCAGGAGGCCCGCAGCGGATTCCTGTTGTGAGCCCGGCCTGTGACCCTGTGTACAAATTAATTGTACTACGGAGGCACGGAGGCGGTCATGCATAGTACAGGGTTTTTTTTCTACTTCCCACATCGTCACTTTTCAATTCCGCGGGTTCCCGCAGCCCATACACAGTGTTAATTGCATATGGGCTGCGGGCCGCACGCTTCTATTGACATCAGTCAAGGCCATCTGTGATAAAATAGGGCATACTGCCATCTTTCTTACGCAATTTGTATCCACGAGTGTGAAGGAAAATTAAAAAATGTATGCTTTTCAATGCCTGCGTCTTATTGTGGATCGTCCGCACGGATGCCGATTGATGAATCTGCAATTAAATCCAATGGTGTGAGACCGGCCTTAGTCAGAGAACTTCTTCACATTTGCCCGGGTGCAGTCATATACAGCAATTACAACCTTTTAGGGGGTGTTTTCATCTCTTACATTTTTTGCATATTCGCAGGATATTCCATAAATGTCTGATAGGCACGGATCCCACCCCTGGGTCTCCCATCTATCACACAGCAGGAGTGCTCTGCCATCTCCTGGCCCTGGATTACAGAAAGAGCCCAACCGGCAGTTTTATGTGGTGCCTTATATATTATATATATTCTAGTGAGCTAAAGCCCCTTTTGCAGAGGACAGAGGTGCCTGATGGCCGTCCCAGCAATGATCACTCCCATGTCAAATCATTGCTCAGTGAATGGTGGTGAAGGCGGCTGGGGATCATTGCGGCCACCCACCTCCATTCACAGTGAACAGGCAGTCATTCATAGATAAGTGGCCACCTGTTTACACAGGTAGATGTAGCGGCAGATCAACGATGATTTTATTGAATGCATTGAATTTACGATCAGCAATTTGTCGCTGATTGTTCTTTCCTTGCATGCGTTTACACTGCACAATTATCGCGCGTACCAGTCAATCTAAAGGTCCATTTACACAGGACGACTGTTGGGCAAGCGATGCCCGACACTCGTCCCTGTGTGTCCGTGCTCTTGTGCTTCTGCACGGCAGCTAGCAGACCTGTCTGGTTCACGGAGCGGCCAGCAGGGGTGCGGGGCAGTGAAGGAGATTCCTCTCCTCTTGCTCCCCTGCCCCCCTCCATTCACATAAAACAGTGGCCGTTCACTACTGAACTGCCGCTGTTTAAACTGAACAATGAGTGATCAGCTGATCGTCCATCGTTTAAGCAGCATAAACGATGAGCAATGAGCTTCATCTATCATCTAAACCTGTCAGCCAGGCCGCGTCTTTTTCCCAGCCCTCGGCTCTGGTCGTCGTCTTCTCCTCTGGCCAGGGATTGAAAAATCCCCGTCTCCTGGAAGCGCTGCCTGTGATTGGCTGATGGTTAGCCTATCACAACCAGCACTCGAACCAATCGCAGCCATTCATTGAGTGCTGGCTCTGATTGGGTAAGCGTCAGCCAATCACAAACAGTGCTTCCGGGAAGCGGGGATTTTTCAATCCCTGGCCAGAAGAGAAGAAGACCAGTGCTGGGGACCAGGAGGAAGCGGTACAAAGTCGCGGTATCACCGCAAGAAATCGCAGTGTTATTGCACGGACCAGCCGTGCGATATCGCTGCACTTTTCTTGCTCCGATGCCATGACGCCCCTGTGGCGGAGGCCTTAGTGTTACACTGACAGGCAGAATACTCTGCAATACAAAACTGTTTTATAAGCAATCACACGGTCAGGTCCGCAAGTAGAATGAAATTTTTAAAAATATTTTAGAGAGAGGAAAATTAATCAGAAAAAAACATATTCCACTAAAAAATGTTTTATGTCAAATAACAAGAAAAATGTAATGTGCCATGGGCAAAAAGGGACTTGTCGCTTCTTGGTGCAGATTTCAGTTCACACCCAGATTAGCGCCACTGAGTGGAGCTGATCCCTGTGCAGCTGTCAGTGCTAAGCCGTAGCTCAGCCGCGTCTCGCTGCGGATCATGTGGTAGATTCGCGTCTGATTCACCAAGGTAGATTTTACCCATCTAAAGACCTAAAGGCCCATGTAAAGGCCTAGTGACTCACACAAAGTTTACGTATCCTTTAGATCACACAGTGAACGCCAGATTTGCTGCTTCCCCTCGACCACAAAAATGCTCCAAAATTTGTTCCATTAAACATAGAATTCCATACATGAGCTCATCATGGGGATTATATTCTACATATTGCATATGTGGTAAGTGTTACAAGAAAAAATGGTAATGGCTGAGTCTGAGATAAAATGTTAAAAAAGCATACTCCCCTGTCCGCAGGTCGCTCAGCTGTGTCCTGAAGACAGGTGAGTATGTTTTCTTTTTTTATTTTATCTCATACCAGACACTAACATTTTTTTCTCCCGTAACCCCTTTAAAGTTATGTTAACCCCTTTAAGATCAGAGATTTTTTTTTTGTGGCCCCACCCTCTAAGACCAATAACATTATTTTTGCATCAACATAGTTGCATGTGAGCTTGTTTGTTGCTGGATGAATTGTGTTTTTTGAATTTACCATATAATTTACTAAAAAAACGTAAAAAAAAATGTAAGTGGGGTGAAATGAAAAAAAAGTGCAATTACGCTTTTTGGGGGGGGGGGGGTTCAGCTTTTATGGCGTTCACGATACAGTGCAAGTTACATATGAACTTTGTTATGCGGGTCAGTAAGATTGAGGTGATTCCAAATTGCTTTCCATCGCAATATTCTGAGTTCTATAACCTTTTTATTTTTCATTGATTAGGCTGTTTGAGGAATGCTTTTTTTTTTTTTTGCTGGATGAGCTGTAGTTTTTATTAGTACAATTTTGGGATACATCTATCTTCTTGATCACTTTTTATTATATTTTTTTGGGGTGCTAGGGTACCAAAAACTCCCCACAATTCTGGCATTCTGTACTTTTTTTTTGATAGGCATGATAGCCATCCATGCACTGTAGACCTAGAAGCACTGGCATAACTATAGGGTATGCACTTGCACCCAGCCCAGGAGCCTTAGGGGACCGGTACTGGTGCATCTTGTCTCCACCGGAAGTATGGGTGGAGACATGGGTTGGCCAGCCACAGTCACAGGGAATACCTACATAACGCCAACCAGTAGGGCTTTGTAGGGTTAGGGTTAGCTTTTACGGTTAGGTTTAGGATTAGTTTTAGGGTTAGGGTTACGTTTAGCATTACCGGCTGAGGTGCTTTTAGGATGTGGATGCCGGTTTACACCTGCCAGGGAATGTGGAGAGACAGATCGGCCATGCCTAAGCGGCAAAGCAGTGATAGGAGAAGGCAGAACATCGGGATGACAGTAACATTTGACGGAAGCAGAGCCTGACAGCACCAGAGATATTGCAGCACTGGTGCTGGGAGCTTAAATGGGTGGTGAGTGAAGGGCTGGCAGAGCGGGAAGCTGACATGTTAGTCAGCGCAGCGCCGCGAGCTACGGGACAGCCAATAAAGTTGTGAGCATTGTTTGTCGGTGTGCAGTTTGTCTCCACCCATTCTTCTGGTGGAGACAAGATGCACTAGTACCTAGGTGACTCATAAGGCCTCTCCTCTCCATATAGGGAGCTCATTACTATAAATAAACCATTATAGTTGGGGGCCCTGTTACAGATTTTACATTGGGGGCCCAGAAGCTTCATGTTACGCCTTTGTGTTAAGGGGTTAAGAGAGGTTAAGATGAACTTTTGCACCCGGGCCATGAGCTGCCAGTCTGCCATGGTAGCCCATTGGCACCCCTCAATCACACTGCCCGGGGGAAGTCGTGATGCGATGGAACTCTTGATAGAAACCCTCCATCTAACTATTTAGATGCATGAATGACATCATTGAATGGCTGTGATTAGCTCATCGAGCGCCAGCTGTGATTGGCTGAGGCCCCGGTCCTAAGCGAATCACAGCAATCTCTTGCTGGAGGCGGGTATTTAACCCACGTTACCAGGAAAAGAATGCTCTGTCACCACTAAGGACGACACGGAAGACTTGCAGAGTGCCTGGAGAGAAGCGAAAGGGACCCGGACAGCGCCTGTGAGGCTGCCACAATTAGGGCTAGCTCCAATTGTAACAGTTTCTGTAGGCTTGCAGCTTGGCTTCCGAGCCTGCTCCATATACGGTGTATGTTGTTTGGCTCTGAAGGGGTTAAAGCTTAGTGTGATAGTTGGATTGTTTTACTACATATCGGGTAAACAAGCAATCTAATTTCTTCTGCTCTTCTGAGATTTTCCATTATTATCCCGTCTGGCAAAAACCTTCGGTATTTCCATAGCAACATAGAAAATTTGCTTTGTCACTGCCAGCGTTGGCGATTCGCATCACTGTTTCATTTTCAGTTTTTCTGTTGCATCCTAAGACTCGAAAAAAAATATATATATGAAACTGGACAGATTGGAGCTTTTTTTTTTTTGTTAACATTGTACATAAAGCTGTTTTCCAGTCACTCAAAGTGAAGGTTATGTGATTCATAAGGCCATGACATGTAATTTTGCAATATAATATATAATGTTCTTACTTGTTTTATCACTTCGCCCTGCTTGGTCCTCCATTGGTATCCCGCGGTTACGTCCGGTACGCTCCGTTAATCTACTGGTCGGGCACGCTCAGTGGCTTCACATTCTGTAATTGTAACACAATTTGCACAGTTGTGAACACGTACTTGTCAGTAACTGGCAGAGGGGCATTGTGGGAGATGTCGTTTTTTGCCCTCCTTGGTGGCCATATTAGGTAACAATGCGGAAATGTGCAGCCGGCTGGAAAGCAGCGGTGGCGCAAGTCAGCAAAAAAAGGACTGGAGTTCAGTTTGGAATTTGATTTAGATGGATGTTTGAAATAATAGCAATAAGTGGAAAACTAGGGGAATTTTGAACATTTTGCCCAGTCTTGGAATCCCCCTTAAATAGAGGATGGGCACACATGGAAACTATGCCATGTTTATCCATTTGGGTTTCCCTACTACAGATTTGTTAACTTACAATGTAGAACTAGAGCTAAAAAAGAAAAGAAAGCTGATCTAAACTGATCAGAACTGATGCAAACGGAACCGAACTATCCAATATTTATAGCTAAGCAGTTTCACAGATCAGAAGGAGTTGTCAGAATCCAATGGAACTTTCTCTGTGTGATTGTAACGTGGATAAAGGTAAGTGATTACCATATCAGAGCAAAAGGAGAATTTATTGTGGAGAACTGACCACTTGTAGGAAGACTCTAGTACACTGTTGTACCGCCTCTAGCTTGGATACAAGATGTGATACGGGTGGGCATGGAGGCTCTAGTACCCTGTTGTACCGCCTCTAGCTTGGATACAAGATGTGATACGGGTGGGCATGGAGGCTCTAGTACCTGTTGTACCGCCTCTAGCTTGGATACAAGATGTGATACGGGGGGCATGGAGGCTCTAGTACCCTGTTGTACCGCCTCTAGCTTGGATACAAGATGTGATACAGGTGGGCATGGAGGCTCTAGTACCCTGTTGTATCGCCTCTAGCTTGGATACAAGATGTGGTACAAGCGGGCATGGAGGCTCTAGTACCCTGTTGTGCCGCCTCTAGCTTGGATGCAAGATGTGATACAGGTGGGCATGGAGGCTCAAGTACCCTGTTGTACCGCCTCTAGCTTGGATGCAAGATGTGATACGGGCGGGCATGGAGGCTCTAGTACCCTGTTGTACTGCTTTTAGCTTGAATGCAAGATGTGATACGGGCGGACATGGAGACTTTAGTACCCTGTTGTACCACCTGTAGTTTGGCTACAAGATGTGATACAGGCGGGCATGGAGGCATGTAGGTTCCGTATGGTATCCTGAGGCATATTGGTTCATATTAGTTGCAGCTGAGCCTATAGGCCCCGAAAGTGGGACAATGCTCTGGGTACATTCCTGAGACCCCATTATATGTGCGACCGAGTATTATCCTGCTGCCTCTTGGAAGCTGCCATGAGACAAACACATGTAGCTGCAGGATGTCCCGAACATATCGCTAAGCTGTCATTGTCCTACGTACCACTACTAGGGGTGACCAACTGTCGTATGCGATGGTCCCCTAGACCATCACACCAGCAGGTGGCAGTGTGCCACTCCACAGCAAAGGCAGGATTGAGGCGCTTACCCCTAGGTCACCAGACACAAACACAACCGTCATCAGCGCCCAAGCTAAACCTGGATTAGTTGCTGTAAACTACCCGATTCCACTCTGTAGCAGCACAGTTTCATTGTTCACAACACTATTGCATACGGAAGTGACAGTGGGCTGGTGTCAAAGGCCGTACATGCACTGGGTGCCTTGAGATCAAATGTCCTTCAGCTAACTGCCTGGAAATGGTTCCAGCAGACACAGGGGTGTAACGATGGCGCCACCTATCTCTGGATGATGGTCAAAAAAACAGTTGGAGCTGCTCGTGCTTATAGAATGATCAGACGCTCCTCTCTACTGGTGGTCTGTCGGGAGTCCTGAGCCCGATCACCTTGTGTGCCCTCACATATCCACTGGTCCCAACACCCCCTAACAGTCTGGTCAGACGCTCCTTTCTACTGGTGGTCTGTCGGGGGTCCTGGGCCTGATCACCTTGTGTGCCCTCACACATCCACTGGTCCCAACACCTCCTAACAGTCTGGTCAGACGCTCCTCTCTATTGGTGGTCTGTAGGGGACGTCCTGAGCCCGATAACCTTGTGTGTCCTCACACATCCACTGGTCCCAACACCTCCTAACAGTCTGGTCAGAACGGCCGGAGGGGGACAATTCATAGATATGATCATCCAGCTTCTCACATCCCAATAATGCGCTCCTCTCAGACTCTGGTAACGGGGTAAAATCTCTTCTCTGTGTTGTAGAGGAGTCTAGTGGTCAACAAGCTCTACACAAGCGGAAGAAGAGGTCACTACACACAAGGAGCCTCCGAGAGCCTCTTATAGGCCAAGAGGGAACCACTTTTAGGGCCTCCAGTGACAAGACTGTTCATCTAATCACCACAACTCTCATCATTTGTATATCTGTCTGAGATGGAACTGCAGGATGCGTTTTGCACCAAAACAACAACTTCTACTAGGGGCGCAATTTTGTACATTTTTTTTTTTTTTTTGATAAAGAGTGTATTTTATGTGCAGCAACCAGATGCTGTTTGCTAGATACCTGGTGAGGTACTGTGGAATCTGAAGTACAGTCTATTTATTTGCTGTTGCTAGACAACTTTAGAACAGTCTGATCCCGGCAGAAGTAATTATAAGCATTTTTTATATAGAAGGGTCGGAATTCCAAACAGTTTCTACTGAAACCTTGCAGCCTTCGTGGTGATATTATGCCTTGTGGTTAAAAGGTCACACATATAAATACATGGAATTAAGCTACAAAGATTAAACAGAAGCCCAGGAGATTGATGTATCACTTCCTGAGTCTCGTTCTTCTGTGTTCATTCGTTTTCAAGGGATTTAGCTACAACAGATTCATTTCATTATCGCCATCAGCGTGAGGTTGTGCAGACCCAGGAGCAGATGCAGAGCCCGAATGTTGGCATCGAATGAAAGCTGTCAGAAATAAACAAATGTCTATGGACCTGACCACTATTTTTTTGTTGTTTACTTAATGCTAAAATCGGCAGAGAAGTCAGGAGCTTGTGCCCGAAGCGCTGAGTATTATGGTTGCATGTAACTAAATGTCGTTCAAAACGTTATATGTGATATACTTAATATTTCAGGTCTTCATTTGTAAAATTCTCTGCTTCTTATCCGTTATTAGAAACATTCGCCTTCTACATTCAGAGGCTAAAGACCCATCCTGACGTACCGTGCCCATGATGATGTTGGTGTTAGGGCTCAGGAATACTGGCATGGAGCCTGTGTGGCACTTTAGGGAGTCAATAAGGATCCATTAGTACGGAGTTGTACGGCTCCAAATAGAAAACTTAACAATACAAACTATGAAACTGATGAAAAGCAAACCCCTAATCTGGCTGGTGGTGTTGTGTCATTATCCGTTCTGTTTGCCATGTTGATGAGCCTGCTGAGAGACCAGCGCACCCTTCGTGCAGCGTGCCAGTATTGATAAGTGGCTACCACTGTTTATGCATTGATGAATTTCTTTGAAGTTGTGGATGATGAACTCCATGCCATCTAGATGGCTGAGATTTTAGTTATTAGACAAGTCCTTCTGGTAGCAATTTAATGTGATCCAGAGCAGATATGTGGAAAAACGTAAATGCAACTACCATGCTGTAGGCGGTTTTACATCCGCGTCGGAACCTCCGGCTGGAGGCTTTGGGACAGATGCGGCTGAAAATACTGCAAGAAAAAGTACTGCGTGCAACGCTTTTTCTTCCAACCAAAAGCCACCCAGCTGTGTGGAAAGCGGAGAACCCCACTATAGCGAAGGAGGTCTGCCCAGCACTGTTCGTTTCTGTCGAAAACTATTTTAGGGTGGGGGTCTCGCACATTGACCTATGCACAGCCACCATGCTTCCAAGATTTAGTCACGATGCAGCCAAGAGCCCCATGGTTATGTAAGACTGGGGCTGCTTGAAAATGAATTTGCTAATGGCTGCACAGTTTAGGAAAAACACTTGGTCATCGGGTCCAACCCCCTGCTCCATGTAGGATTCACTGAATAATCCCAGACAGATGTCTGTCCAGCCTAAGTTTGAAGACTTCCATTGAAGAACTCCCCACCTCCCGTGGCAACGTGTTCCACTCATTGATCCCCCTCACTGTCTAATATCTAATCTGTGTCTCCTCCCTTTCAGTTTCATCCCATTGCTTCTAGTCTTTCCTTGTACAGATGAGAATAGGGCTGATCCCTCTGCACTGTGACAGCCCTTCACATATTTGTAGACAGCTATTAAGTCTCCTCTCAGCCTTCTGCTTTGCAAGCTAAACATTCCCAGATCCTTTAACCGTTCCTCATAGGACATGATTTGCAGACCGCTCACCATCTTGGTAACTCTTCTCTGAACTTGCTCCAGGACACAGTATTCCAGATGAGGTCTGACTAGGGTGACATGCGTCTATTACAAACAATGCATTCCCTATGGTGTGTTCACGTGTCCGTGTTTTACAGGTGTATGCCTGTAAAGATTGGACATGCGTGCACAATATGGAATGCACGCATTGTCCTCAATGGAGCCACGGCTGCTGCCGGCGGCTCCATTGGAGACAATGGTCTGCCGGCACCCCATAATTTTTTTTTCAGGGAAGGGCTTTAAATAGAAGTCCTTCCCTGAAAAACAACAATTTTAGTGTGAAAAAAAACAAAAAAAACTTACCTGTCTGCTGCTGCAATGTCCCTGCGGAGATGAAGAACACATCTGCCGCATGCGGCAGATGTTTTTTTTCATACCTGCGGGGAATAAAGAATTTCCTGCTGCACCTGCCACATCTGTGACAGATGTAGCAAAGGAATTCTTAATCCCTGCAGGGAATAA
Source organism: Eleutherodactylus coqui (assembly GCF_035609145.1). Classification (NCBI taxonomy): domain Eukaryota; kingdom Metazoa; phylum Chordata; class Amphibia; order Anura; family Eleutherodactylidae; genus Eleutherodactylus; species Eleutherodactylus coqui. Next base: position 247,552,652 of record NC_089841.1, on the reverse strand, counting down.
AGAATTTGCTGTCACAGATGAAAGCTGCAGTAGGGGATCCAGCTGCCGGCATCCAGTAATTGTTTTTCAGGGAAGGGCTTTAAAAATAAGTCCTTCCCTGAAAAACAAGAAAAAATGGTGATAAAAATTTTTAAAAAACCCTATACTTACCTTTATTCAGCTGCCAGGGCACAGATGTGGCAGATGCAGCAGGGAATTCTTTTTCCACATGGGGATAAAAGAAACATCTGCCACATGTATTCTTCATCCCCGCATCCCCTTCCCTGAAAAACAATTCGGCGGTATCGACAGACCATTGTCTTCAATAGAGCCGCCGGCAGCAGCCACGACTCCATTGAAGACAATGCCTGCATTATTTATTTATTTATTTTATTTTTTTTTACACTAAAATTCAGTTTTTTTCGGGGAAGGGTTTATATGTAAAGACCTTCCCTGACAAACAATGCAGGGGGCTGGCAGGCCATTGTCTTCAATGGAGCCGCCGGTAGCAGTCGTGGCTCCATTAGAGGCAATGCACGGACCTGCATTCACGCGTGTTTTTGCGCGTACATGAGTGCACACTTATGTAGGCACCTATGTACGCACAAAAACACGCTGGTATGAAGCCAGCCTTAAGGAAGAATAAAATGGGATAATTACTTCACGTGATCTAGACTTCATGATTCTCTCAGAAAATCCACAGCATTTAGCGTACGAGCCACGTGGATCAGGGTTTACCAAATCTTATTCCCGTGGCGTGGAAAACATCTGTGCGGATTTGACATGCAGTACAACATGTCTATGTGCTGCTGACTTTACAACATGGCTATGTGCTGCTGACTTTACAACATGGCTATGTGCTGCTGACTTTACAACATGTCTATGTGCTGCTGACTTTACAACATGGCTATGTGCTGCTGACTTTACAACATGTCTATGTGCTGCTGACTTTACAGCATGTCTATGTGCTGCTGACTTTACAACATGTCTATGTGCTGCTGACTTTACAACATGTCTGTGTGCTGCTGACTTTACAACATGTCTATCTGCTGCTGACTTTACAACATGTCTATGTGCTGCTGACTTTACAACATGTCTGTGTGCTGCTGACTTTACAACATGTCTATGTGCTGCTGACTTTACAACATGTCTGTGTGCTGCTGACTTTACAACATGTCTATCTGCTGCTGACTTTACAACATGTCTATGTGCTGCTGACTTTACAGCATGTCTGTGTGCTGCTGACTTTACAACATGTCTATGTGCTGCTGACTTTACAGCATGTCTGTGTGCTGCTGACTTTACAACATGTCTATCTGCTGCTGACTTTACAGCATGTCTGTGTGCTGCTGACTTTACAGCATGTCTATGTGCTGCCGACTTTACAGCATGTCTATGTGCTGCCGACTTTACAGCATGTCTATGTGCTGCCGACTTTACAGCATGTCTATGTGCTGCCGACTTTACAGCATGTCTATGTGCTGCCGACTTTACAGCATGTCTATGTGCTGGCGACTTTACAGCATGTCTATGTGCTGCTGACTTTACAACATGTCTATGTGCTGCCGACTTTACAGCATGTCTATGTGCTGCCGACTTTACAGCATGTCTATGTGCTGCCGACTTTACAACATGTCTATGTGCTGCCGACTTTACAACATGTCTATGTGCTGCCGACATTACAACATGTCTATGTGCTGCCGACTTTACAGCATGTCTATGTGCTGCCGACTTTACAGCATGTCTATGTGCTGCCGACTTTACAACATGTCTGTGTGCTGCCGACTTTACAACATGTCTATGTGCTGCCGACTTTACAGCATGTCTATGTGCTGCCGACTTTACAACATGTCTATGTGCTGCCGACTTTACAGCATGTCTATGTGCTGCCGACTTTACAGCATGTCTATGTGCTGCCGACTTTACAGCATGTCTATGTGCTGCCGACTTTACAACATGTCTATGTGCTGCCGACTTTACAACATGTCTATGTGCTGCCGACTTTACAACATGTCTATCTGCTGCTGACTTTACAACATGTCTGTGTGCTGCTGACTTTACAACATGTCTGTGTGCTGCTGACTTTACAGCATGTCTATGTGCTGCTGACTTTACAACATGTCTATGTGCTGCTGACTTTACAACATGTCTATGTGCTGCCGACTTTACAACATGTCTATCTCCTGCCGACTTTACAACATGTCTATGTGCTGCCGACTTTACAACATGTCTGTGTGCTGCTGACTTTACAACGTCTGTGTGCTGCTGACTTTACAACATGTCTGTGTGCTGCCGACCTTACAACATGTCTGTGTGCTGCTGACTTTACAACATGTCTGTGTGCTGCTGACTTTACAACATGTCTATGTGCTGCCGACTTTACAACATGTCTATCTCCTGCCGACTTTACAACATGTCTATCTCCTGCCGACTTTACAACATGTCTATGTGCTGCCGACTTTACAACATGTCTATCTGCTGCTGACTTTACAACATGTCTGTGTGCTGCTGACTTTACAACATGTCTGTGTGCTGCTGACTTTACAGCATGTCTATGTGCTGCTGACTTTACAACATGTCTATGTGCTGCTGACTTTACAACATGTCTATGTGCTGCCGACTTTACAACATGTCTATCTCCTGCCGACTTTACAACATGTCTATGTGCTGCCGACTTTACAACATGTCTGTGTGCTGCTGACTTTACAACGTCTGTGTGCTGCTGACTTTACAACATGTCTGTGTGCTGCCGACCTTACAACATGTCTGTGTGCTGCTGACTTTACAACATGTCTGTGTGCTGCTGACTTTACAACATGTCTATGTGCTGCCGACTTTACAACATGTCTATCTCCTGCCGACTTTACAACATGTCTATCTCCTGCCGACTTTACAACATGTCTATGTGCTGCCGACTTTACAACATGTCTGTGTGCTGCTGACTTTACAACGTCTGTGTGCTGCTGACTTTACAACATGTCTGTGTGCTGCCGACCTTACAACATGTCTGTGTGCTGCTGACTTTACAACATGTCTGTGTGCTGCTGACTTTACAACATGTCTGTGTGCTGCCGACTTTACAACATGTCTATCTCCTGCCGACTTTACAACATGTCTATCTCCTGCCGACTTTACAACATGTCTATCTCCTGCCGACTTTACAACATGTCTATCTCCTGCCGACTTTACAACATGTCTATCTCCTGCCGACTTTACAACATGTCTATCTCCTGCCGACTTTACAACATGTCTATCTCCTGCCGACTTTACAGCATGTCTATGTGCTGCTGACTTTACAACATGTCTATGTGCTGCTGACTTTACAACATGTCTATGTGCTGCTGACTTTACAACATGTCTATGTGCTGCCGACTTTACAACATGTCTATGTGCTGCCGACCTTACAACATGTCTGTGTGCTGCCGACCTTACAACATGTCTGTGTGCTGCCGACTTTACAGCATGTCTATGTGCTGCCGACTTTACAGCATGTCTATGTGCTGCCGACTTTACAGCATGTCTATGTGCTGCCGACTTTACAGCATGTCTATGTGCTGCCGACTTTACAACATGTCTATGTGCTGCCGACTTTACAACATGTCTGTGTGCTGCCGACTTTACAGCATGTCTATGTGCTGCCGACTTTACAGCATGTCTATGTGCTGCCGACTTTACAACATGTCTATGTGCTGCCGACTTTACAACATGTCTATGTGCTGCCGACTTTACAACATGTCTATCTGCTGCTGACTTTACAACATGTGTGTGTGCTGCTGACTTTACAACATGTCTGTGTGCTGCTGACTTTACAGCATGTCTATGTGCTGCTGACTTTACAACATGTCTATGTGCTGCCGACTTTACAACATGTCTATCTCCTGCCGACTTTACAACATGTCTATGTGCTGCCGACTTTACAACATGTCTGTGTGCTGCTGACTTTACAACGTCTGTGTGCTGCTGACTTTACAACATGTCTGTGTGCTGCCGACCTTACAACATGTCTATGTGCTGCCGACTTTACAACATGTCTATGTGCTGCTGACTTTACAACATGTCTGTGTGCTGCTGACTTTACAACATGTCTATGTGCTGCTGACTTTACAACATGTCTATGTGCTGCTGACTTTACAACATGTCTATGTGCTGCTGACTTTACAACATGTCTATGTGCTGCTGACTTTACAGCATGTCTATGTGCTGCTGACTATACAACATGTCTATGTGCTGCTTACTTTAGCGTGGACTTCACCTCGTCTAATGAGGTGGTAAGATAGGTGTTACAATCAGCATGTTCATGTAAGCTTAGATGTTCATTGCAGTCAGAGGTTCTCCTCGTGGCTCCACTTCCTTTTCTGGGAATTTTCATATTAGAGCATTTTTAATGTATATCCTGTTGGTGTTTGCAGGATACGGGTGTTCCTTGTTACTCCGTTCACATATCAGGCTGGCAGAACATTGAAGAATATTGCCAGTTAACCTACTAAGATGATACATGAGTCGACTTGTCTGCACACAGATGAGACTTCATTCAAGTGTAAGCTGATGAACCCAGAAGGACCGTGGTTATAATATTCTCACTTTTTAAAAAATATTTTCAAAGTTTCCACTGTGTTTTCATGGGGACATGGCCAGATCTACATTTTTAAAAATGTTCGGCTTTTTCAAAAATAAAAAAAAGTCTCCTTTTCCCAGGGGTGAATTTAGATTTTATGCTGCCCGAGGGCTCCTTCAAACTGGAGATCGCATCTTTGTTCCTGCGATTTTTGAGCATCAGCGACGCTCTTTTTTGGGAATAATCTTGTATCGTATCGCTGCTACCCGCGATTTTCCCGCATGGAAGTCAATAGGAGTTACTAATGTTAAAAACGCATCGCACGAAAATCACAAGTTCGTAAGTTGCAATGCGATAAAAAGGAGGCTCCATAGGGAAACGGGAGATGAAAAAGAAATCGCAAAACGCAGAAAGATAGGACATGCTACGATTATTTTTAACTCCCCACATCGCATGGGTGAAAACTTTGTAGATGAGAATGAAACTATGGAAATCATTGTCTTCATAGTTCTGCGTTTACGCTCCTGCTCGCATCGCACGATTTTATTGCAAGTGTGAAGGCGCCCTGCGGCTGGTTTGCAAATTGACACGAGTGGTTGATGACTGCTGTGTCATTAGGAACATGTTGTAGCGAAATCCCTCAAATAGCTACAAATCCTTCAGAGCAAAGATCACAATGTATTACAAAATGTCCAAAGTCACCAGAAAATCCTGTTATGTGGAAAATTACATTTTTTAAGGCCCATTAACGCGTAACCTCAACGAAAATCGCGGCAAAATCACATCTTTTTTCCCAGCAATTTTTTTGAGCGTCAGCAAAGCTTTTTTTTGGAGAATAATCTCGCATCGCTGCCGCCCCCGATGAAATCGTGCAATTTTTTATCACAAAAGTCAATAGGACTTTCTAATGTTAAGATCTCGATGCGATATAAAGAAGCCTCCATAGGGAAACATGGGAGATAAAAATCGCACATCGCAGAAAGGTAGAGCACGCTGCGATTTATTTTATTCTTATTCTCTCAACATCGCGTCAGTGAAAAGATCACAGATGGGAAGGAAACCACTTTACTGACTATCGCATCAGGCAAAAATTACGCAATTTTCACGCTCGTGTGAAACCAGCCTAAGGGTGCCTTCACACCGCAATAAAATTGCGCAATTTTTGAAAAAAAAGGTCGCAGCATGTCCTATCTTTCTGCGTTTTTACATTTTTTTTTATCTCCCATGTTTCCCTATGGAGCCTCCTTTTTATCGCATCACAAAGCACTAACTAGCGATTTTCATGCCATGCGTTTTTAACATTAGAAACTCCTATTGACTTTCGTGTTAAATAATCGCGGCAAAATCGCATGAAAAAAAACGTGCAAGAAAATTACAGCGGTGTTTATGCGAGAAAAAGCTCTGATGCTCAAAAATTGACAATAAAAGTTGCGATATTGCAGCGATTTTCTCACGGTGATCGCCAGTGTGAAGGATCCCCTATACAGATTTAGGTCGCTTTCAGGCGAGCGTATTTTAGTTCCGTATTCGGTCCGTGTTTTGCAGAGCTAATGTAAATCTCGGTATCTGTTGGGCAGAAGACACTGAACAGACTCCCATGACAGCAGCCGCCCTGGGGGTCAGCAGGTGGGGCGGCGGAGCTACGGGACACCCGGCGTTTGCTTATGAATTTAACTGCTGGACCAAATGGGGTCGGGAGGAACATGAGGAGGTGCGGGTGAATGTTGCCCCTCCATCTGTGCAGGTCTCTACAACTTCTTGTCATTTCTAGCAGAATGTCTGCATTATTAATGGGGGGATTCCCAAAGTGATTTATATCCATTTTCCGAGTGACGAGTGGTTGATGCTCTTCATGATGAGCGCCGCGTCATTAGTGACATGTTGTAGCGAAATCACTCAAATGGCTACAAAAACATTCAGAGCAAAGATTACAAAATGTCCAAAGTCCCCACAGAAAATGACATTTTCTAAGGCCCATTTATGCCTAACGGTTGTCTAAGTATAATCATTACTTCTAATCGGTTTTTGTTTGCCGCGCGGTTTCAGTCTGCATAGAAACCATCGCCGGCTCGCTCACTTCTCGCTACGTTTAACTCTAAACATAGGAATGTGAAGCGCTGAGCGAGAAGTGAGCGATTGTCAGGGACGATCTGCCTGTCTAAACATTCTGCGCACATGCGAACGAATTAGCGGTGACGTCACTCGCTCATTCAAAAGAATATCGCCTCGTGTAATTGGGGCATTAATTTACCTCGCTTTGTAAGTCACCTCTTTAGTTCCATACGTCCTGAGCTGTACCGCAACGCTACTAGCAGGAGCATGGGAGGGGATGCTTCAGGTGAGCTGTACCGCGGCACTACTAGCAGTAGCATGGGAGGGGATGCTTCAGGTGAGCTGTACCGCGGCACTACTAGCCGTAGCATGGGAGGGATGCTTCAGGTGAGCTGTACCGCGGCACTACTAGCAGTAGCATGGGAGGGGAGGCTTCAGGTGAGCTGTACCGCGGCACTACTAGCAGTAGCATGGGAGGGATGCTTCAGGTGAGCTGTACCGCGGCACTACTAGCAGTAGCATGGGAGGGATGCTTCAGGTGAGCTGTACAGTGTCGCTACTAGCAGTAGCATGGGAGGGGATGCTTCAGGTAAGCTGTACCTTGGCGCTACTAGCAGTAGCATGGAAGGGAATGCTTCAGGTGAGCTGTACCGCAGCACTACTAGCAGTAGCATGGGAGGGGATGCTTCAGGTGAGCTGCGGATGGGAGAACGCTGTAAGGTCTGGGCATGGCATTCCTTCTCGGAATACATTGTGTCGAGGTACTTGGCAGTTTTCTCCAAATACGAAAACCTACTGGGTCATTCAGAATTCCTCTATACCATAAGTGAGCATTATTGAGTTTCCTTCTGTCTGGGGCGCTGGTTAAGGCGAATGCGCTGCAGCTGGAATCCAGCTGTGTTTAATTTTAAGCAGAAGAACAGGGCCCCTTTGTCTGCAGCACTAGTCATCGCTCCGGTGAAATTGTAGCCTGCTTGTACAGGGGGACTGCCTGTCTGGGGCACGCTACTTATTAAAAGGGCATTTTACTTTTACAGCCATTAAGCAGTACAAGGGACAAATGAACGAAGAAAGCAAGCATGTTGGGAATAATGATTTAATGACATCATTTCTGCAGCAGCTTGTAGGGCGGCACGTGGTACGCGGTCAAAACTACTTCCCCAGTGTGTGGAAAACAGACAGGAGGGTGTGCAATTTTTTTAAGTTAGGTCTTAGGCCTCGTTCACTCGGGCAACAAAGTCACCTGATTTTGGCGATGTACACATGGCGTATGTGCATGTTTTTTACTTCTGTCTGACATCCATTTTTCTGTCGAGTAAAATAAAATGGAGGAAGGCCCAATTTTTTTTCTAGCATTGCTTAGCAACAATCCATGACAAACAGAGCAGACGGATACCAGTCTGTGTGCGCTTCATTTATTTATTGCATACCCAATGACTTCAATGGGAAATTGTCATCCCAAAATTTGGACAAGAATAGGATATATTGCAATTTTTCTACACCGACATCGGTTCAAAAACCCCAAACCCCTTGTCTGAATAGTCCTATTGCCACTAATGGGAATGTGTGCTGTCTATCTGTAGTCCTTTGTACACAGATGAGCATTATGCCCATGTGAATAACCCCTTAGACTTGCATTAGGATATAAGAACATGAGCCGCAGCAAGCAGATTTTGCGTACTAGGCTATGTTCACACAAGGTGGAATTTGCTGCAGAGTGTCCGCAGTGCACCATCTGTATCAAAAACCACATTTGAGGCCTCGTTCAGACGAGTTTGGTTTACACGCTGTTACAACATAGTGTAAACCACGCTTCTATAGTAAGCAATAGGTTGCTATGGAAGCACTTACAGCTTTTTTACCGGCGCAGATTCTGCGCCGGTAAAAAAAGATAGGACAGCGAGTGCCGACTCGCCTGTCATCTCCGTGCTGCGCCGCTGTCTATGGTGCTGACTACAGGCTCACAGCGGCAGCACAGACATGTGAACAGGCTGCTCCACGGAGCATGGAGCACCTAGTTCACTGCAGAATTCCTGCATGTAAGCAGAATGGTTTACATGCTGCTGTAACAGCGTGTAAACCACGCTCGTCTGAACAAGGCCTGAAGAGGTGAAATTCCACACTGCAAATCTGCGGCTATGATTGACATGTTGAGGATTCAAATTCCTCATCGCATGTCAATTTCTGTAGCAAATGTTTTCCACAGTGTATGTGCGAAGTCTGATCCACAATGGTGTAGAGGAGTGATTAAAATGAAAACGTCTTTATTATTGCACTTCTTTTCTGGAAAAAAAGCCCATTTGTGACAAGCAGAGAGCAAATATGCTCTCTGATGGGGGGATGGGTAATAACATGAACAAAAATTCATGTCACCCTTCCCCTGGGACATGGAGAGAGACAGGAGAATCACAGATCTTCTCTGCTGCAGGATTGTCCCCCCTCCCTGTCTCCTCTGCACACACTAACTGAACTGACCGCTGTAACTTCAGTATTTCTGACCCTACTTCAAACGGCTGTAGCTCCGGTTCTCCAAGGGCTATCGGCATGCTGTTGGTGTTTGTTTAAAGCCAATATTCTTAGCTTTCAAATAACACCATTACGCTAGCCCTGAAAGAACCGTACTTCCCGCTGTGTAAAAAGGAACAAGCTCTGTTCAGCTAGAGTTTGTCCTAAAGTGTTGGGGGGGGGGGGGGGGGGGTTAAGAAGTGCCGTTCGTTTTGCATGCAAAAAGCACTGTAAAAAATATGTGAATGGACCTTATGGATGTTTTTGCCCTATTACAGGGGGTCTTAAATAAGGCCATTTAAAGTGAGTAAAAAAACACCACCAGAAAACCGAATGACATTTTGTGCCCATCAGCGGACAGATTAGAATGGCTAGCATTGATATGACAGCAATAATGAAGTGCAGATTGGCCAGCAGCGGTGTGGCGGGACCCCCGGCTGCCTACTTTAGCTATGAGTTAGAGCTTAGTTTACGGTGCAATCAATCAACCCTTTTCAGTTCCGCATACGTGATTGACTGAGCAGAGCATTCCTAATCTCTCTTGTCTGCACTCATTTTACAGCTGCTTGTTATTGAAAGGCCTAAAAATACGTACAGAGGCACAAGAACAATCGCTCAGAATGCCCTTTAAATGTGATTGTGTTTGGTACAGGAATTAGAGGTAGGCGGGTAGCAAACATCTTAGCAAGAATATAACTTTAAAAGTTTTCCTTGTAACTTTCATTCCAGTACCAGATGTCTTTGCATACTCTACTTTGCTCATTATCCATATTGTATGTTAGCAGTACTGATTTAAGAGGTTTATAGCCTCTATATACCGTTGATGGCCTTACATTAGGATAAATCATCAATAATAGACCATTGGGGGTGCCAGGAGTTGCATCCAGCTGATCGGCTGTTCGTTGGAGGAAGCACAGTATTATCCAATGGAATTGCACCACTCTCCAATTCACGACAGTGGGATAGAGCTGTAGTACCATTCCAGACCACTTCACAGTGGACAGTGCTGTGCTTCTTCTGGCACATCACAGCTCCATCACATTAGCTGATCATCAGGGGTGCCAGGTATGAAAAAGCACTTGTTTGCACTGCTTTCATATTGAATTGACTAACAGCTAGCGTCTAGCCGTAGCGTTTTTGGTTTTTTTGTAAGAAAAATGCAACAAGTTTTTTTGCAGCATTTTTCTAAAAAACACTATGAATGAATTCACTTTTAAAGGGGTTGTTTTAAATTTTTTTTTAACTACATGGAATGCTATAAATTAGCAGAATAAGCTGTATCTTTCCATTTCGCCCCTTACCGCTCCAGTGGGGTTTTCAAATTGATTGTTAGAAACATAGAAAATTGATGGCAGAAAAAGAGCTTGCGCTCCATCTAGTCCGCCCGTATATTTCCTTGCTATTGCTTAGGATAGATGTATGCTTGTCCCGGACATGCCTGAATTCAGTTGTTGATGATTTTCCACATCTGCTGGAAGGATGTTCCAAGCATCTACTACTTAAGGCCGGGCTCACACGAGCGTAAAATTACTGCGTATTACGCATGCGATGTACAGTAATTCGCAGGCTATCAAATACATTGCCTCATGCTGTTTCGATAGGCCGGGTCGCACCCGACTCCACAGCAGTCAGGCCCTGCGTGGTTCTCATAGGGTTTTATGCATGACAACACAACCGCACAATTTTTTTTTAAGACACACTTCTAGCTTGGACAAGTACTCTTAAAGGGGTTGTCTGGGGCTTAGGTCATCAGTATAAAAAAAAGTCTAATCCGGAGGCTCGGTTGGGGTCCATCACTTGGGATGCCCACTGATCAGCTGATTACCCATGCAGTTGTCTACATGGACTGCATAGGAAATGGACAGTGCTGTCCATGGTGTAGAGGTCCATGTTGGTATTGCAGGCACAGCTCCCTTTGAACTCATTGCAGTACCAAACGGGGCTGCTGCAGAGTTGTCAGCGCTGACCACATTGACAGTAGCGCTGGGAATCAGCTGATCGGCAGGGATCACAAGTTGCTGACTCCCACCGATCATCAATAGGAAAAAAACAGCCAAAATCCTGGACGCCCCCTTAAATCTACACCTCACCATGTATTGAATCCTATGAGTGTAGGAGATTATTCACACATGGCGGATTTGTTGTAGGAATTTCTCCCAATGTTCCGTTCACCTGAATGGGGTTTGGAGAAATCCATGCAAACCGCGGAAACGACCCCATCCACATGTGCAGAACGGTCGCCCTAAAGAACGACTTGTCTGCTGAAAACCTTTGTTGATTCACAGATGGTCTGCATGTTACACCGTAAACTGGAGAAAGAACCCGATTGTCCTCCTTCAGCTGTCATTGTGTTTTTTATGAACATACACAGTTTGTTTATTGCTCCTCCAGGAACGACCTGATTGAATTAACATTGTTTTACGTGTAGACGCTCATGTAGCGCACATTTCTACTGTTTAGTCTATTGCATCCAGTCTTCTCTTTCCTTAGGCCTGTAATTTCCTTCAGTTAAACACATTCTTCTGTACACCGCAGGCTTCACTTCGTTGCAGGATGGATTACTAAGTTTTTCTCCAAGACGAACAGTCATCTACATCTTATTAAAATCACCATATTCCTGTTCTCCATCGAGTCCGTGATGGCTGTGTCCTTCATAATATGGCTCCCGGTGCGATCCGCTGATTGTCTGGGTCCTGCTCACTGAAGCCTCGGCAAACTACGGCCGCTTCAGGGTAAAGATTTTGTTACATGGTAGCCATTCAGATGAAACAGGGACGGCTTAGAACAGGAGCTGCTCTTAGAGAGTGACCCTCTGTTCCGACTCATAGGGGTCCTGGCCAGGAGACCCCACCCTGTGACCTCCATAGGCCCTAACAGGGGTTAGATTTATGGGACAACCCTTTGAATAGTCTTTCTTCTCCCGTGTAACTCTGAAACTCATTACTTCAAATGACAAGACTTTTAACTTAAAAAGAAAGTTGAAAACCTACCTTTTCAGAAAAGCCTACTTCCTACTCAAATCATGCCGCCATTTTGGTACCATCTGAGCAGCGTTTACCCTCCTCTATTGTCTCTTTCCCCAGTCACTTGTAGATTATCAACCCTCTCTTCCTCTGTAGCAGTCACTCATGTAGTTCATGTTTGTTATAATTGTGTCTATGAAGACCCTAAAGATGGGCGTACACATGAGATAGCTGTCAGCCCAATGCCCCATTTACATACGACCAGCTGTCGGGCAAACCATGCCCAGCAGATCATCCCAATGATGCTCACTCCTGTACAGTTACACAGGAGCAAGTCAGGAAGGGTATCCTCTCTTCAGAAGGAGAGCATCTAGAAGGTGTGTGGAGCCTCCTCATTCACCTGCTAGGTGCTCTCCTTTCCGGACTCACGTCTATGTGCCTCTCACTAGCCAAGCCAGAAACCTACTGTACACTGATGAGGGACAAACCCCCCCAAACAGCTGTCTGTGAATAGTTTTTCTGGCTTACAATTCCCAATCATTGTTTTAAAGACTTGTTTAAAGGGTCTGACATTGATTTGCAGGAATGCTGTCATCCTGTGGGTGGCGCTGCAGAGGTAGTGTTCCATCTTCCTTATTTGCACAGGAGCAGGTATCGCTGGCATCGCTGAAAGCTCTGCCGGCATGGAGATGGAGCGGGCCGGGGAGCGTTTCCCCGCCCGCCTCCGCTCATTGTTAGCAGATAGTGGTTCAGAAGTGAACGACTGCGGTTTACACTGAACGGAATATCGTTCGGTTCTCTGCACGCAGAAACTGAACGACTGAACAATTCTCGTTTAGTCGCTGCAGGCGTTTACACGGCGCGGTTATCGCTCAAATTCCCGCGGGAATCGTCCCATGTAAATTGGCCATTAGACTCTTTCTGCCAACAGCTATCTCTTCCCGGTCCCTCCTATAGGGAAGGGCGTGTGTTGTCAGTAGGGTTGACTCCTTTAGCATCAGCTTATCTCCTTGGGAACAAAAGGAACAGGCCTGTTGAAATCCATAAGCTTGATCTTTCTTTCTGCTATGGAGGGCAAGTTAAGATATTCTCATACACATTAAGATGGTGGGCTGGTGCCGCTGATATTGGGGAATTCAGCTGCTGATTTTCCTCTAACATGTATGGCTTCCTTCTATATGTCCACACATTGTAGTATTACATGGCTGAGATGAGAACCAACTTGTATGATGTCCATATGCCTTAGTAGAGTAAATGGATTATTCTAATGGGACTACCCCTTTAACATCCAGAAACTTAGTGCTATATTTTAGGAGATGGGAAACACCAGATATCCGAGTGAAAAGACATGAACTTGAAGAATAAAGGATGAAAGGAAATTATACTGTATATGGCCAAAAGTATGGGGACACCTATTAACCCTTTCCTCTGAAGACATTATGATTTGAGGCTGTACAGCTCTGATGTTGGAAGACGTCTGTCGGGGTTCTCTTACTGTATATTGCCAGTCTCTCTGCTGTCGGAGCCTATCCAAAGTGTCACCTCATGCAGTACTGGCTTTAGCCAGCAGATAGCACTGTTGTATAACGGCTGAAAAAGAGTAAGCCCCCTAGGAAAACGAGGATACAAATTGGATTGGAAAGGGTTAAATCTCTGTAGACCTCCCTTTGTGCACAGTGGGACAGTCGGGCTGGACCAGGAAAAGGTTTTCTGCTGTTGCAGCAAATTTGGATGCATACAATCCTCTGCAATGTCTTTATATGCTGTACCATTAGCATTACCAAGCTCCATGCCTTCTTCACTCCTCCACCAAACCATAGAGTAGGAACTCATCATTCTGTTGGGTATTGTTCTCCTGGCGTCTGCCAAACCCAGATTTGTTTATCAGACTACCAGTGAACTGTGAATCATCACCCCGGAGAACACGTTTCCACTGCTCCAGCTTACACTTGGCATTGTGCATCGTCATATTGGGCTTCTGTGCTGCTATGCGAAAATGGAAACTTATTTCATGAAACTTCAGATACACTGCTGTTACTGCATCTAGGAGACGCAATGGCACAAGTACAAGGGGATAGGCAATCTTAGCATGTAAATGCTTCAGCACTCCGCAACCCCACTCTGTAGGTTTGCATGATCCACCAGTTTGTGGCTGCACTACAAAAAGAATAGGGCTGTGAGCACTACGACCCATATTGCTACCATTGAATCTCCAAGAAGATTACATGGCTGTAGCCTCAATTTAATGCATTGGTTTGCAATGGATGTGTCTGAAATACCGAAATCAGTAATTAGGAGGAATGTCCCCATATTTTTGGCTATAGAGGTAGATACCGATAAATAGATACTGTAGGCTAAATTTTATTTACTTTTTGTTTTTCAGCCCTGCTTTGTCACAAATGGCATCCCATTGTCCTAAACTCAAAGTTGAGATGGCATTAACCCCTTGAGTGGCAGGTTTCCTACCACCCTGTCGTGCCCACCAGGGCAGGTTTTTTAAAATGGTCTAATCATTGAATTTCAACTAGTTTTGCAGTTGCGTCTCAAGAGCCATAACTTTTTCATTTTTCCATTGACATGGCCATATAAGGGCTTGTTTTTTGCGGGACAAGTTGTGATTTTTTAAACAGGGGGAGGAAAAAAAGAAATGGGGAAAAAAGAAAAAAAGGGGCCATGTCATTAAGGGGTTAAATAATGTATTAACTTCCTTCTCTGGGTCATTACGACGCACATGGATACCACATGTGTGATTGTATTTTTGATTTTTTTACAAAGTAAAGGGAGACAAGTGTTTTTTTTATTTTTTTAATAATTTTTTTACTTTTTTTTTTTTTACATTTTTTTTAAAATTTTTATTTTTTTTTGTCCCTTTAGGGGACTTCCACAGGGACCCATCAGGACCCCTGATCACATTCCAGGGGTCCGATGGTGACAGCCCTTTACATGCTGCAGTGACAGCCCTTTACATGCTGCAGTCACATAGACTGCAGCATGTAAAGGGTTAACACAGCAGAGATCGGAGGTTTTCTCTGATCTCTGCTGTAAGAGCAGGTACCTAGCTGTCCTCTGACAGCTAACAACCAGCTCTCCCTGCCACAGAGACCATCGGCTTGCTTCTGACAAGCCGATGGTCTCTATGGCAACCTGTAAACAAAGCAGGACATTGCCGGCATGTCAGCAATATCTTCTGCTGGTTTTTCAAAGCCCTTGCTTTGTTCTCTGTGGGTCTGTGCAGGCAGAGCACACTGTCACAGCTTGTGGCATTGTGCTCTGCAGCTCCCATAGTGATACATAGCCCGGAAATCTTCCGGGCTATGTTGCTATGAGCAGTGGAGCTCGTCACGGAACTTTTCCGGGCGTGCCACTCAAGGGGTTAAAGGGGTTGTCCCAATATGATATTCAATCAAGCAATGACAACAGCACTTTACACTGTACCTCTAGGTCAGGAGGGTGGAATCAATCAAGGCAGAAATTGTGCGCTTCCGTCACCGGATCTAGATCCAAGATCCCGCATAACTTGACAAAGACCACAGCAATTTGGTGGTTGAAACGTTGTGCTATTGATGCTGGATGGATTAAAGTTTTCTACCTTTGCAAACAATTCCCTTGGATGCTGCTTCCATTCCATTACAAAGGGGTTGTTCCACATGGATAATTTATCTTTCCCCTGTATAGGTGATTAATGATTGATCATTTGAGCTCCGACTTTTGAGACCCGCTGCTATCATGAGACCAGCGCACATTGAGATTGCCAGATGAATGAAGCAGTGGTGGACATGTATGACCACCTCGTCATTTACTTCTATAGGGTTGATGGAGATGGGTGAGCACTGTGCTTGGCTCTCTCTGTAGGCTGCCTGCACACGGGCAATCTGGATTCCTGCAGCGGAATCCAGCTCTGACCCCCGGCCGGCGACTCCACGTACCTTCTTTTGTCTGTATCGTGGATGACCACGCCGTCGGGAATGCACTGTACAGATTTTCTTTCTGAATGTTTGTTTTTCCCGCGCCGTCGCTAGGCGATGACGCGGGTACCCACGGCCCATCTACAATGTCAACTGCAGGTGGGCTGTGATCAGTCAGCTTCCATTACCTTCAATGGAGGCCGTCCACGTGGAATCTGCAGCAAAATAGAGCATGCTGCAATTTAGTTCTCCAGAAATCGCAATTCGTTTGCGGTGTGCAGGAAAAAGCGGGTTTTTTTGTTTTTTTAACAAACATACCTTCAGTGCATGGCATTAGTTGCGGATCCTCCATGTGGACACCGGCGGTGGATTCCGCAATGCCCGTGTGCAGCCGGCCTAAGACAGTGGGTAGAGAGGTAGTCTTTGTGTGATAGCGCTCATACATTTGACATCCTTTAATAAACTAATTGATTCACAATGCAATTAAACAACTAATTGTAGGCTACAATCACACGGGAGAGAATCTCATTCGGGTTTTCCTGTTGCAAGATGCACAAAACTCGCATGATTACGAACTCCATTCTTTTGACTTATTCACATCAGTGATTTTTCTTTTAATTTTTTTTCCCAATGGGACTTTAAAAGACATGCCGTGCGGTGATGTTTTCTATTAAAATCACTGGGAAACATTTGCGATCCTCTTGCGCACGTGAAACACGCGCCTGAGGATCACTATTTCACAGAAGTGATGCACCATTTTTGAATGAAAAGCGCCTCGCATCGGCGTGAAACACGCATGTTGGTAAGCATGATATCGGGATGAGAAAGATATCGCGCTCGCCCGTGTGAATGTAGCCATACTTTTGCCCTTTTTTATCCTGTTAGTGCCTGGAGCTTCCTTACAGTAAGTATTAACAGATTAAGGAAACACGAAGAACCCACAAAGGAAAGGCTGGAAATTTCTGAAAAGTGATTGTGGACGTTTGCATGGGGAGATACTGGTGATGTTTAATGCCATGCTCGTTGAGACGTGCCAAGCCTGTTTTAAATTATGGTATTGAAATAAAAAGTATAGGATTGAAATAAAAGCATAATTTTACTACAAACTATTTTGTTAATAGTCTTTGGAAACTTTAACAACATCCAGCAAAAAGTTTGGTTCTAGTTTATGAAGAAATAGATGGCAGCAAGCCAAGCCTACTGAACAAAGTCAATACATAGTGTAGGTATGGTAGCTGCATGTAATAATAACAAACTTTATATAGCGCCAACGGAGCCCTTTACAAGTTGGAGGAAACGTGGACAATATAAGACCTAAAATGGATTATTGAACCAGTAGACCATTTGAACAATAGGACTGAAGGCCCTGATCGCAAGAGAGTCTGAGGTCAAGGGATGGCACGAGGTACAAGTGCTTGTTCTATACAACAGTCCAGCCATCTTTTAAATTAATAGGGAACCATACATAATGCTTTATGAACCAGTTATCAGCTGCTAGCCATGTATATACAGATATAAAATGAATTATGGGGTATAGGGAATACAGTGGGAAGAAGGGGGGGGGGGCAAGGTTTCCAAGGGGGAACAAAGAACTGGAGCAAATGGAGAAGAGTTAGATTGGGTAATACATGTGTTTTTTAGGATACACTTAAAATTAGGGGGGCTGAGAATTAACCTTATTCCCTGGGGTAGGGCATTCCGGACGGGTGCAACTCAGGACAAATTTTGGAAAAGGGAGTGGGAGTTTCAAATTAAAAAAAGGGAGTGGGTAGGGTGGTAGACAGAGATGAGGGAGGAGATATAGGGAGGTGCAGCTCTGTGGAGAGCTTTATGGATGAGAATGATGAGTTTAAATTGTATTCTATACTGGATGGGTAATCCGTGCACTGACTGACACAGAATGGAGGCATTCGTTTAGCAGCTGGACGAAAAGGTAAGCCTAGTTGGAGAAAAGAGAGTCTAGTGAGGGAGGGACTGTCCACTAGCAAGTTTCAGTAGTCGAGCCAAGAATGAATCGAGCCAGCAAGAAGAGTTTTTTTTTATGTATCTACAGTTAGAAAAATGGTGAATTCGAGAGTGGTCTTTGAAGTGCAGGTGACATGGAGGGGCAAGTGATGGATTATTGGGAATAAAGGAAAGATCAGAGTCAGACATGACCTCAAGACAGTGGATGTGCTGTCTAGGAGATAGGGTGATCCCACAAACTGAAATGGAAATATCAGGTTTAGGTCAGTTATGACTCTTTTATGGAACTACATACTTTTCAAGCATTTCAACTTCAGAAATTCAAAAGATTTTCTGAATACTATAGGTATTTTACCTTTGGGCTAGCTTTGGGTATTGTATAATGCTTATTATTATTTATTTTCAACTGCCATTAACTCCAGGGTGCTTTACATGTGAAAAGAGAGGTTTACATAAGAACAGGAGCCATAAACTATAGCCGTGACCTAGATGAGGTACAGAGGGAGTGAGGAGCCTGTTCACAGTGGCTTACAAGAGAAGGGAGAAGGAGGCAGTAGTTGAGGGTAGAAGCTACTCTACATGGGGCGTAACTTTAGGAGATGCGGTTGCACTCGGGCCCAGGACGCTTAGGGGGCCCATAAGGCCCATCTTCTCCATATAGAAAGCCCAGTAGTATGAATAAAACATTATAGCTGGGGGCCCTCTTACAGATTTTGCATTGGGGCCCAGAAGCTTCAAGTTACGCCTCTGGCTACTCATATAATAGCAGCAGCAGGGCTGTTTTATATTGTAAGCTTGCGGGTTCTTTTTGAGCTTTCCAAGGTGTTGAAGAGTTTGATGTGTTGAGGTAGGGAGTTCCAGAGTACAGGTGCCGCATGAGAGAAGTCTTTGAGTCGTTTGTGTAAGGGGCAGACTAGAGGAGAGCAGAGAAAGAGGTCTTACGAGGACCAGAGATTGTGTGTGTACGAGTTATCAGGTTATTGGGTCAGAAATGTATGGCTGTTGTGAACTGGTGTTCCTAGTATTCTTTTTTTCAGCAGTTAGAACCACATCCCCATCTGGTGTCTAGCTATATGTGCTCTAGCCGAACTGATGTTCTTAGTCGGATTTAGACTCAGGACCCCAGTGCTGCAATGCAACAGCACTAAACACTGAGCTACCATGCTGCCCACTGGTGTTTTTAGTAGTGAAGGGGTGATGGCATGGGAGGAGGCATATAATTGGGGTGTCATTGACATAGAGATGGTACTGAAAGCCAAATCTGCTGATAGTTTGTCCAATAGGGGTTGTGTAGAGAGAAAAGAAGAGAGGCCTTTGTACTGATATTTGAGGAACCCCAACAGTAGTCGGAAGAGAAGAAGAGTGGGTAAATGAACAGTGAACCAGTGGTCAGAGAGGAAGGAAGAAAACCAGAAGAGAGCAGTATACTTAAAAAGGACTTATCGTGACCTCATTTCAGCTGGGCTGGCTATGATGCCTCTCTTTGTCCTCCACTCCCTCCAGTTTCCCATGAAGGTTCTTCTAGTTTCAGTCCTCAGGGCTGTGAATGTGTCAGGTGGGTGATCCCTTATGCTTATATCAATGGGGGATTTCAGAATTGATTGACAATGAGCAGCGGGAACCACCTACCTAACACATTCACACCGAAACGAAGTACAGCCCATATGGGGAAACGGGAGAAAGTAGAGGGAAAAGTTGGGCCACGGTTACAAGGCTAGGTAGTCAGCCAAGCTGACATGAGGACCAATGAAGTGAAACGTATTGAGTGGGAGTTGGTGATCTTACAGTGTGAACCATTGCAGAGAGATCAAGAAAATCAATAGAGAATAGTTGCTCTCAGATCTAGCCAGCAATAAATACCTTAGTAAGAGCAGTTTCTGTTAAATGTGAAAAACAAATTGTAGGAGGTACAGACGAGCGTTAGCAGAGAGCTAATTAGATGATAGTAGACCAAGCATTCCAGGAGGTTAGAGATGAACGGGTGTTGGAGACGGGTTTATAGCGGCACAGGATGGGTCAAGATTAGAGATGAGCGAGCATACTCGCTAAGGACAATTGCTCGATCGAGCATTGTCCTTTGCGAGTATCTCCCCGCTCGGCAGAGAAGGTTCGGCTGCCGGCGCGGGTGACAGGTGAGTTGCGGCAGTCAGCAGGGGGGAGCGGAAGGGACAGAGAGATCTCTCCCCCCCCCCCCCCCCCCGTTCCTTCTCGCAGCTCCCCGCCCTCTGCCGGCAGCCGAATCTTTGCTCCCGAGCGGGCAGGTACTCGCTAAGGGCAATGCTCGCTCGAGTAATTGCCCTTAGCGAGTATACTCGCTCATCTCTAGTCAAGATCATGTTTCAGCAATGGCATTGTAACCCTATGTTTAAGAGGAGAAAAAAAGAGAGGTTAATATTTTAATTAGATGAGTAATAACAGACTGGATGAGGTGTGAGAGAACAAGGTCACTAATGCAGATAGTAGGATGGGCACTACGGAGGAACTTGGGGACTTATTTGTTTTCTTTCTTGTTTTTTGTCAAGTGCCGAGAGAGAACATAAGGAGGTGTGGGAGGGAAGGCGATCAAAGCTATCCGAGGACTGAGAGAGAAAGTCATGCTGGATGTTGTCAATTTCATCTTTGAAATAAGTAGCCAGATCTTCAGCATTGAGGTCTGATAGGTGGCTGTATTGTTGGACTAAGGCCGAGTGTGTCAATATTGTGTATTCCGCCCGTGTGTTTTGCAGAATGCACTGTACCAATCTCCCATAGATGGCCATATTACTGCTCACATGCATTGCATGAAATATGTGCACAAAAAAAAGATCACCGCATGTTCTATCTTGGCGCGCATACATGCCAAGATAGTACGTGGCGAAGGGCAGATGCGCTTCAGTGAGCCCGGCATATGGATGGGGTGAACATTACGAGATTCGTTTTGGACAATCTTCTAGTTTGGAGATCAGGGAGGTAAAAAAGGTTTGTTTGGCATAAACTTTAAGGGCTCACACGGACGTATGTGTATGCGTAAAATGTGTACTATACAGCAAATACACATATCCTTGCGTATTTGCTGCGTATGTTACTCCCCATGGCTTATATTGGGGTATATTATGTGCGTAATACTAAAATAGGACATGCTGCATTTTTTTTGAAGCACGTGAAAAAAAAAGACACAGGTGTGAGTAGCCCAATAGAAATCAATGGGCTTTTAGCACAGCGTATTACGTGCATGAAAAATACGCGCATAATACGCGGGTGACAATCTTCCCATGTAAACGGTAGTCGTTCATATATATTGTCCAAATGGGACATTACTATCTTTAAAACACCATTGTTCCCCAACAGAGTTCTCTTTCCTCCTCGTTGAGTCCCACCCTTTCTATTCTTTCCCCCATTGAGAATGTTCTCTTTATTCATTACATGTTTTACTACTTTTGCATTGCAGTTTGTATTGGTACCAATTTAATGTTTCTATGACTTATTAACCCCTTTTCACCGGAGGCAGTTTTGGCCTTCCTGACCAGGCCCCATTTTTCAAATCTGACGTGTTACTTTAAGTGGAAATAACTGCTTTTACTTAAGTGATTTTTGAGAATGTTTGTTTGTTTTTTTCATGATACATTGTACTAAATGTCAATGCTGGATTTTGATCAATACATTTTGTGATTTATTTATAAAAACAAGTTAGTTTGACATTTTTATTGTTACCATTTTGGGTACATACAACTTTTCTTGTTGGAATTGAATGAAAAGTTATGTGTGATTACAATATTAGAGCAAAAGGATCATTTATTGTGATAAACTGAACACTTAAAGGGGTTGTCCCGCTTGCGCAGTCTGCCCTCTTCTGCCCCGCTGAAGACTGCGCAAGCACGTCTAATCCAGGGAGAAGGCGGCTTTGGTCGGCGCCATGGAGACGGGGACGCCAACACCGGAGGGGGTAAGTATATAACTTCTGTATGGCCAATATTTAATGCACAATGTATATTACAAAGTGCATTAATATGGCCATACAGAAGTGCTTAACCCCACTTGCTGCCGCGGGACAACCCCTTTAAGGGAGGCTCTAGTACCTTATTGAGATGCTTCTATTTTCCCTGCATGATGTGATACGGGCAGGCATGGAGGTATACAGGTTCTGTTTAGTATCGTGCAGCATATTGGTCCACTTTTGGTTTAAGTTTTGCTTTAGTCCCGTCTCCCCTGTTTCTTGCCGGTTGACAGGCTCCTGCTTTGTGCGGCTGTGCCGTCTTCAGGGCCGGACCCTCGGCTCCTGCTTGTCGCTCCGGCAGTGTCGCAGACAGCGCTCTTCCTCTTGGCCAGCCAGCTACTTTGTGGCTGACAAGCTGCTGCTTTGGAGGCCGCCGGGGAGAGTGTGACAGCAGGGTTGGGAGCGCACATGGGAGGCCGGCAGCCAGACAGTGACACAACGAGATTGGTACATCAGCGGCAAGAGGCAAAATGGAAGCCCAGCGTGGAAAGTGACTGGGCCAGGAAGGCCAGCGGGAAGAGGGACAGAGACGTCTGGAGCGGATATGGCAGCCCAGCAGGGAGAGTGACAGGAGGTGAGATAGAAGCCCGGCAGGGAAAGTTACAGTGGTGCCGAGGAGCCTAGCGGGGCCAGTAGCAGAGATGGGAGGAGGGCGAGGAGATGTGTGAGTTGTCAGTGGAAGGCCCGGTGCGTGTGTCTCTGGGGAGTTGTGTGTGCAGGCATCAGCCAATCCACAGCTGTGGGAGTGACCTGCCCGTCCCCTGTAATTCAGCCTGGCCAACCCATGTCTCCACCCATACTTCCAGTGGAGACATAATGCACCAGTACCATGGCCGCCATAAGGCCAGATGTCCTTGTGCCTGGAAGTGGTTCTGACAGACACAAGGGTCTGTAACAATGGCCTAACCTGTCTCTGGATGGTGGACAATGAAACAGTTGGAGCTGCTCGTGCTTGTTGGTCGATCATATGATCCCCTTACTGGTGGTTTGTTGAGGACGTCCTCAGCCCTGTCGCCTTGAGCACGTTTAAAGGCAGGCTCAAAGATGGGCAGCTAAAGTAAAAAAAATGGAACTAGCGGACTACAATACGCAGATAGGTTATGTAAATTGGGATTATTTAGAGTAGAAAAAAAGACAGCTGAGGGGCGACCTAAAAACTATGTATGAATATATCAGGAGACCATACAGAGATCTCTCCTATCATCTATTTATACCCAGGACTGTGACTGTAACAAGAGGACGCCCTCTACATCTAGAGGAAAGAAGGTTTCTACACTGACATAGAAGGGGGTTCTTTACTGTAAGGGCGCCCACCCACTGGCGATTTTTTTTCCTTTGCGTTTTGCGTTTTTTCTAAAGAGCAATTAGTTTTGAATGTACTCCTGTCCACTGGCGTTTTTTTTTTCAGTCCGTTGCAATTTTTAACATAGGAACTGTCAGTTGCATATGTGTCCTTATTTTTCTCTTAATGCACCCATGAATGTCAATGTAAATTAACGCAAAATGCCGCGAAAACGCCGCGAAAAACGCGCCAAAAACGCTGCGTTTTTCACGCACGAAAATCGCAAACGCCAGTGGGTGGGCGCCCTAAGAGCAGTAAGACTATGGAACTCTCTGCCTGAGGACGTGGTGATGGCAAATGCGCTAAGAGAGTTCAAGAGGGGCTGGACGCCTTTCTTGAGTGTAATAATACTACATGTTATAGTAATTACTTCAAAAGGATTGGTGATCGGATTGCCAAACTTGGAGACAGGAAAGTTTTTTTTTCCCTCTAAAGTGAGGAAAATTGGCTGCTACATAATGTTTTGTTTGTTTTTTCCTCTGGATCAACATTGTACGATTATAGGTTGAAATAGATGGACACATGTCTTTTTTTTTTTTTTTGCCTAAAATACTCTGTTACTTTTTTACAAAATTTACCATTTACCATGTAATATTTAATACTACCAGATGTTATGAATGTGGTGATCCCAATTTTTTTTCTCTTTCTTTTCAATTTGTAAAGTAATTATGTGGGGAAAAAAAAGGTATTTAAAAATAATTTTTCTGTAAAAACATTTAGATACCGCAATTAGCAATGACTGCGGCATCAGCGGGGTTAAACATAGATGAGTGACTAGATGAAAAAAATACCTTTTACTCAAATGTGACAATCAGAGAGGGGTGTGTGTATCCATGTGTATCCTTGTTACTCTTCCCTATGACAAGGGAAACACAGATCTTCTCTGCTACTTGTCCCCTGCTCTTTACACACACTGGCATGACAGCTGTAAATTCAGTATTCCCAACCCCACTTCAAAAGGCTGTAACACTGATTCTGTCAGTAATACAGACAAGACTCTGGTGTCATTTTAAAGCCAAGAATCTAATAGAACTGCAACTACAGCTATTTAAAGTTGAATGAGCCTTGTTTACCCCAAACTGTAAGGATTTTTCCTTTAGAAGGAACAGAACTCATGGTGAGTGGTGGTGGTGGGTATATTACCATCTTAGACATTTATGGTGTACTAAAAGTACAGTATATCCAGCCAATGTCTGATAGGTGCAGGTTCCACTGATTCCCAGTTTCCAAATTAGGAGAATACATGCCATTTCTGCCGCATTTGGGATTCAAGAGAAGAGAATACATGTGACTCTCTCCAATGCAGAGTGTGTGAGCTCTAGAAACATCCTGGCATCTCCAAGTCTTATAAACTACAATGACAGAAGCCGTGTACACCTATCCACCATGTCTGCTCCTATATACTGGTCATGGGACCCCATTCTATCAATATGGCCACTCTGTTCTCCATTAGCATTTACATGTCGCTGCTCCCATGGTGTATGTCTGTGTCCAGATGGTTGGAGGCCACATAGAATGATATTGCGAGTTGTACTTCAGGTTGCGCACTCCTGCCATAATTCTCAATGTGTTTTGAGAGTTTTTCTATCATTGCAGAGCTGCATGTCCAGATTGACTGCAGTAAAATTGTCCTTAATAAGGCCTCCTGCCCACGACCGTGTCGGAGTTGCCCTTAGGCCATTACTGTGTGGCAAGAAGTAGATGTTCATTAGGCCGGTTGACACTCCACCGTTTTTCGGCCTTGGTTTTGTAATATGAATGTGTGTTTCTCTAAGGCCAGAACTACACTGAGACTTTAGTCATGTGGCTGTTAGGAGAACTTTGAGGTGCCCAAAACTTATGCAACAAATCCATTTATAAGAATGCATGGAGTTACACAATTACAGTGACGTTACTATGGAGGACATGCCCATTGCAGTCAGCATGTCCTAAGTATGGGTAACACGTCCTCCTACACAAGTACACAGACAACCATGTATATAGCCTGCTGGGAAAGGACAGGGCTAGAGGGGTTCCACCCTCAAATCCAGGAGCCGCTATGGTGGTTGGCTCCCTGTATTGGGCTAGGCTTGGAGGACCTGTACTTCAACTAGGAGATGGAATTCAGGCGTGTACAAAAGCGAATGTAGTGAAAAGCGTAAAGCAAGATGTTTTGCTATACTGGTAAACAGTAATTGTGGAGAAAATTTCAATTATTAATTTAATCCTAAATATGTGATATATCGTTACATCAGTTAATCATTTAGTTAGTTTTGAGTGGAAACCCGTTTTGCATGTTAAGATATTGACTCTGAGCCAGGTCTGTCATTTAACGGTGTGGCTTAATGCTTATCACTGAGATGTAACCTCAGATAGCAACTTCCACAAATGATATACTTCCCTTCATGTAGCCTGCGCCTCGTGATAATTCTGTTTTAACCCCTAAGGCCCCCATACACATTAGGAAGAAGTCAACTGGTTTTGCCAATATCCGTTAAGCCGTCTGTCTTACCTTCTGTGTACCGGGGCCTCCCAACTCTTCCCTGACAGATATTGTTGGGGGTAAGAAGGATCGGACATGTTGCATTTTAATTCCCCAGTCTTTTGTTCCCCTTGGAGAAAAGCCTCCACCAGAAGGAACTCTCTCCACTCGGCCTGTTGAAGACTCATGAACACTAGCCCAACATGTCATAGAGGTCAGGAGAAATATGTGTCAGCCGGATGCTCCTGTATATTGGCATCTCCATTCTGGTTATTGATGTTCATATTTATTCACCAACTTTCTCTCTATTGCATGAAGAAGAACTTTCTTTTTGCTGTAATACGCCATTGCTGTTTTCTCTATTGGAAGTAATACTCTCACAACTTACATCATTTTATACAACATGTTACTCAAAGTTAAGGGAAGTGGAGAAACAATAATAGCTTCGACATTCTGATTATCAACAGCATCACTTTTCTTGTCTTGCTGCTATTTTAAGCTGTCT
Source organism: Eleutherodactylus coqui (assembly GCF_035609145.1). Classification (NCBI taxonomy): domain Eukaryota; kingdom Metazoa; phylum Chordata; class Amphibia; order Anura; family Eleutherodactylidae; genus Eleutherodactylus; species Eleutherodactylus coqui. The sequence continues at coordinate 247,526,447 of NC_089841.1, read as the reverse complement.
CGCCACTGGTATTTGCCAAGTAGCTTGCTGTTATCATTAGGACCTTCAATCAGTGTTTTGGGAACTTATCCAAGTATTATGTTTCCAGCAATGACACTGAATGGCCATTTATTACAGTACTGACCACATTGCCCCCATAACAACCTGAGTTCTTTATGACAACGGGCTGTCTGATGCATTCCTTAGATATTCTGGTCCATGTTGACATAATAGGATCACTCAGTGGCTGCAGATATGTTGGCTGCAAGTTCATTTAGTGGATCTCCCATTCCACCGCTCACTAGAGGTGATCTATTGGACGGAGATCAGGTGGCTACCTCATCTTAGTATGTGTCATCATGTTTTTGGAACCAAGTTTAAAATGGCATATTCTATTTGACATGATGGATTTTCCTGGTGAGAGTATTTACCAGAAATGGGCAGACTTTGTCCATAAATGCCTGCACCATTACCCCATGCCACTTGTCTTCTTTCCTGGAATGCTTCAGCATCAAGATATTGGATCTCTTCGACTCGTCTGTTCTAGTAAAATGTCAACCAATTTCTAATTGCCGCTATTATTATTTTTGTTTTAACGCAACATGCGTTGCACATCTGAAAAGGGATTCAGTACACAGATACGGGGCGATAGTTTCACAGATATTATAACAAGGAAATTCCCGGTTCTCCTTTATTAATTTAGCTGAGAACAGCCAGCCATAACGCATTTCGGGGATGCAGCCCTTACTTCCGATACGGCCTTTAAAACGTGGGGGGAGTGGACGACAGAATTTTCCACGGATCCAGGATTCCTCACAGTGAGGTTGAAGATTCTGTCATCCACATCCCCCGCATTTTAACAGCCGTATCTGAAGAAGGGGCTGCATCCCCGAAACGCGTTGTCGTGGCAGTTTGTAGCTGAATTAATAAAAACAACCGTGTAATTCCCTCGTTGCAGTATCTTTCCTGGCTAGAAGTATTGCACCCTAAGCCCACGTGTCTTTATTCCTTAGGTTAAAGACTTTTCTGAAGACCATAATAAAGGTTGAATTTCAATTGTATTGATTTGCATTAAACATTCATGAATACAAGCATGAATTTTTAATGCATGTCAATAAATTGGATATTTAACCTCTATTAATATTTGCTGGTGCTGAATTTCACCTTTACTACATGTTTCACCTGAAATCGAGCTCCGTACATGTCCGTGCATCAACATGAACTTCCCAGATGAATGCTGCGCCGCAGACGGGCCCTGAGCGGCACATCACTTTGCCTACTGCTCCGAAGTGGTTCTTTTGAAGGCTTCTAAGGTGGCAAAGAGTCTAATAAATTGGGGTAGTGAGTTCTAGATTATGGGACACACAGGAGAAATCTTGGAGATGAAGAAGCAGACAAGAGGAGAACAAGGAAAGAGGTTTTATGAGGACTGGAGATTCCGTTTGGGAAGATATGGAGAGATTTGGTCAGAGAGATGATATTTGCATTGATAATATTTTGGACTGCAGTGACTGGGCAGTGGGTAGCCAGTGAAGGGATTGGCAGAGGAGTAATGGAGGAGAGGTGGATTAACCGGGTAGGGTGGATTGAAGGGGTGCAAGAGTGTTGGATGGGAGACCACAGAACAGAATGTTGCTGTGAGCCAATTGCCCCCATTAAGTTATGTGAGTGAGTGATAGAGATCCAGTTCTCTAACACAAATGTAGAATGTCTGAAGGTTGGTAACTTGGCTCAAACTTTCAGTATGACGGTTTATCAGATTCTTCTGTATCTATCGCTTATGACGGAGCCTGCCACTGAGACTGGTAACACAGCGGGCGCGTTCTTCGAAGTATTTACTCTGCTTTCTGGCATAAATAAATTTAAAGAATATAACATTTGGACCGATAGCCATATTTATAAAGCCCCAAGCGTCACTTTTTGCTCACATGACAAGTTTGTGCGGCATCACGATTGTTGGGAGCAACACTTGGAGAAGTCTCAGAGAAAAATGTCACATTTACACCTCATCCCCTTTCATGAAATCATGCCTCTTTGTTGGATGCAGCAAAAAAAGTCTAAAACACATTGTAAATGTGGTGCAAAGTGTGAAAAACAACATTCTAGTGCAATTTTCAATGGTACATTTGCCCGTTAATATTGCGGCATTTTAATCTCTTCATATTGTCCCATCTTATATAGTATGATAGACAGTTGTACTCTCCGCCTCTCCCTAAATATATATCTATGGCCTGCATTGCTCTATTTCTGAGCGGTAGATATTATATACTGTATAATAGGACATGGCGCGAGCAAGAATGATGAATTCCCCTTCCTGCAATTCTCCAGAGACTCCTCTGTGTCTTCATACTCTTATCTGGTGTGATCTGGAGACGGATTCTTCACGGTTAGTTCCTTGTGTGGTAGACGGCGTTCTTTACAGTTCCTACAATTCACAGCTCTGCAGCCATCTCTCTGTATTATTCTACTTAACAGATGATGACTGGAGAGAAGTAATTTAACTGATTCTTCTAAGAAAGACTGCTGACATTTACTTTGTCGCATGATCCTTAGGCGGCCAAGGCACTTTGTAAGCAGGATTTGGTTTGCTAAGCAGTTGAGTTTCCCTCCACCGTGCAGTGAAGCGGCTGGGTTTGTCACTGCAGGCAGCCAACCCCAAACCATTGGTCATGTATATAATATGTTATACTGTATGTACTTCATGCATGATTGCTGTGCAGATACTCATTGCCACCTTTTTTTATTTTGTTATGTGGTTGTGGAGAAGAAAGTAGAAGCTGTTTTTAATCACTTCTGCCCTCTTCTATCTATACAGGCTACATAGCACGCAATGAGCACTACCCTTTCCCCCTGAAAATAAGACCCTGTCTTATATAAATTTTTGCCCCAAAAGAGGTACAGGGTCTTATTTTCAGGGGGTGACTTATACTTACCTAGCAGGTGCCATCTGGGGCCCCCTCACTTGCCACCGGCGCTTCAGCAGGCTTCAATGTAGTCCTCAATGCCGACAGAGCATCTCTTGTTGGTGACGGGGTTTGAATACCCTGCCTTCAGCAAGCGATTGCTCTGATTGGTTCACGAGCGCCGCCTTAGCCAATCAGAGCAGGCGCTCAATGAACCAATCACAGCCATTCAATGATGTAATTCACACCAATGACTTGCTGGAGGCAGGGTCTTCAAACTCCGTCAGCAACAAGAGATGCTTCGTTGGCATTGAGGACTACGCAGAAGCCTGCCAGAGCGCCACAGCCCAGCAGGAGGGACCCAGACGGTGCCTGTTAGGCCAATTTTTTTTTTCATGTAGTGTTTTCGGGGTAGGGCTTAGTTCAAGCACACTCTTCCCCGTGAAAATCAGGGTAGGGCTTGTTATTGGGGTAGGTCTTATTTTCAGGAAAACAGTATGTTGTGAAGAGAGAAAGCGGAAGTGTTACTTCCGCTACTTGACCCTGCAATCCTGTGACCCCCCATGGGTGCCCGCTGCCACAATAGAGCTGCAGGGTCATAGCAGAACCAGGTCAGTTCTGTTAGTGACTACTGTCATTACACAGAGATGTTTTCCCCTATACCTGGGGGCTCCTATGGATGCTCCAGTTAGAGTGAAAAAGCATGAAATGCAATTTAAAAAAAAACCAAAAACAATATAAATGACCCTAAGAGGTTTTATATGACATAAATTTTAATAAATAGGTACAAAAATAAGCTACAAAAATTACAGAATAAAATAAAAAAATATATAAAAAAAACGCCAACCAAAACTGTCACCATATCCACCCTATAGTCCGAGACTTAAATTTATATATCAAAACGTCCAAACCAAAATGAGGCACCCGTTCCTGTACTTTATTTTAGCGTAAATATACTAACTTTAAAAATCGATAATTATAAACGTTAAAAAAAAAACACAAAAAACCATTGTTTTTAATTTTTGCCTCTAAAAAACGGGGGAAAGTTCAGTGAAAAAATATATTTAAAAAATAATAGCCCCATGTGTGATGGAAAGCAAAAACGCTGCAAAAGTAATTTTGGTAGCTGAAGAAAAAAAATCGGGCAGTAAAATCCCTAAAAAGTGCCTGGTCTTCTAGGGCTTAAAGATCCTGGTCCTTAAGGGGTTAAACCTGTGTATTGTAATACAGGCGGGAGTTGTAGAAGGAAATCAAGCGCATTCTAGAACTGAATACCTGCAATGATCCTCCGATCACAGCAGTGTTTGTGTGAGAAGACAGGAAAGTCTATTATTAGTGCCTGTGACATAAAATATGAATGTCCCTTTAAATTGGGAGTGTAGCAGCCACCACTGAGGGTGACGCTGGTGGGTTCCTTTCTATGTCAGTGTGTAGCAGTTAGTCTTCTCCATAGCATGTTCATCCCTCGGTTGCCATGACCGGCACTGCCTGCACACGCTAACAGCTGCTCACACACAACCAGGGAGATACATTCTCTCATCTCTGTCTTTTCTTTCTTTCTCTTGCAAAGGAAAAACGCAAACGCCAGACTGCAATTGAGGACAAAAGACAACAGCTTGAAGACCAAATTCTTCAACTGCAGCACCTCAAGGTAAGAGCTGACCGCAGAGAAGAGGCACCTCCACCCATCATCCATGTCATACATGATGCAGACATGTGTTTCTCCAATGTAGCCTCATCCATAGCTTTGACTGTGGAGGGAAGGAAGGTTCTGCCTTATCAGGAAGAGAACGCTGTCATATGTATGAGACATCAATACTGCTTTGGTGGCATCTTATATACACTGACATACAGGCATGGCAGATCAGATCGAGGATCTGGGTCTAAAAGCAAAGAATAAAATAAAAAATCTTGTCAAATGTCTGTGTGGTATGCGTGTGTGAACAATGGCAATATCCGGGTGTCATTTACATGCATCTGTAACAGTAACTTTTTTGTGTCCTGCAGATATAAATGTTTCGGGGTGTTTCCTAAAACTTGATATTTTGTCATAGTCTATAGAAGGATCCTTGTAAAATGCTTTCATCTCTAGGAGGGCCTGGAAGGTGGGTATAAACGCTAGGAGACTGTCGCCCACACCATGATGAAGAACAACGCCCCTGATTTATCAAGACAGGCATTTCCTACAACAGTCTTAGTATAAACTGTGCTGCAGTAAGGGGAGCCAAATTTATTAAGGGGAACCTGTCTCTTTTATACATTTGGCACAGCGGGCAGTCCATGCGCCAGGAGTAAAAGCTATGCCGGCTACAAGCTGGTATACATTTGTCTCAGAATTCCTGCTAGTTTCTGGTGTGAATTATAGTAGATATGGCAGGCCATCGGTGGCCACGCCTCTTACATAAAACCACGCCTCTTACATAAAAGCCACGCCTTTAATTTTTACTAAAAGTGGCATAAATGCTAAGAGTCGCAATTTTTTTTGCACAAAAAGCTGGCACAAATAAATGCCCCCCATAGTGTCTGAAATGATATGTATTTAATAATGCGATTATCTAGAGGCTGTTTTTAGCAATGGCTGGTGGGTGGAGGCAGTTAGGAGTTCCAGCGTGCTGAGCCACGGCATTGATTGGCCAATTCATAAATCACGCCTCCAAAACGCAATGGCTGTTGATTGGTTCATCGAGCGCTGCATTGATTGGCTGAGCAGCGGTCGTAGAACCAATCACAGCCATCGCTTCCTGGAGGTGGGATTTATGAATCCCGTAACCAGAAAGTGATCTTCTGTGGGCGGCCGAGGACTGCAAGAAGCACGTTGGAGCTCCGGAGAGCAGTGGGAGGGACATGGACCGAGCCTGCTAGGTAATGTATTGCTTTTTGTTATGTAATGCAGCTAGGGCTTATGAGCTTGTGGTTGGCCTGTACTTACACATGCCAGCCTGAAGAGAAGGTGCAGTATAAAGCACACAACAGTCAAACCAGAGTCTCACGCTGCGGCTCGGACTACATCAGATTCCATTTGGATAGGACATCCAAGGCTGCGGTCACACCTGCGTTAGGGCTCACTTCATGTTTTGGTCTTTCTGCTCGATTTTTGGAGGATGGAAATTGATATAAAATAGCAAAAATCTGATCCGTCGTGGCATGAGAGGTTTTCGGAATTGTAGGTGGTAGACCTCGCCTTTGGTTTAGGGACGTTGAATACACGTTAGTGGCTTGACAGTCCTAGGATTTAGGGTTCGTTCACATCGGTGTCAGAAGTGCCATTTGAAAGTTCCGTTGCTGAATTCCGTAAAAAAAAAAAGTTTATCCTAGCATGCTGCACTTCTTTTTACTGTAAAATGCCGAAAGCTCTGCCAGATACCAAATGGACCCCATTATAGTCATTGGGGTTCTTTCAGTTCCGTCATATGACTGTCCATTCGGGCAATGGGTGCCGTTTTACTGCTCCATGATGAAACAGAACCCAAGAATGTCAATGTGAACGCTCCCTTATTTTATCGCACTATGATGTGTATTCACTGTGATGTGAGGAGGCAGGGGAACAAAACTGGTGCGGCCATTTTGAACGGAGATCTATAAATACAATTAATGAATGCAGACGGGCGAATTTGGATTGCGGAATCTGGAGCGGGCGACTGCCTCCAGATTCTGCAGCGAATACCGCCCACAGCATGCTATGCAAAAGTGGTTCTTCATGCACACGAGCGGAAACCAATAGCAGTTTCCGCTCGCGGGTGAAAAATCACAGCATGCTCCATTTTTGTGAGGATGGCTTCCATGGCTTCCATTCCGTCTGATCTGCGGCCCTTCCACAATTGACATTGTGGAAAGGTCGCGGATTCCGCATCATCGCTGGGTGGTGACACAGGAAAAGCAGGAGTTTAAAAAAAATCCTATACTGTGCATGTCTGACGGCGAGCCGTGCGGACCATCTGCAGTACAGATGAAGATTCAAGACAGCAGGTACGCGCAGATGCCGCTGCTGTCAGGGCCGGATTCTGCATGTGGAATCCAGCTGTGCCATGCACATGCGGCCTAAGTGTTGAGAAAACTGCCTTTTCCTATAAAGAGCCTAAACAATTAATACATAAATGTAATTAGTATTGCCACCTGTGTAACGATCCAAGCTATTAAAATATCCCATTATGCATCCTGCGCAGTGAACACTAAAGTAAAACCGAACACGGTTCCAAAATTGTGACGTTTTCGGTCACCTCCACCTCCCAAAAATCTTAATAGGAATTATCAGGAAGTCATATGAACACCAAAAATGTACTATTTAAAAACTATACATCACCATGAAAAAAAACTTTCGCACCGCTCCCTCAATGAGAAAATAGTTTTTTAAAAGTAGTGAAAAAAAAACAACTATATGAATTCGGCATTGATTGTGTACTGATCCATAGAATAAACTGAACAGGTCATTGGCGTAGCTGCATTTTTCCAACTTCCATAATATGATAGGTGATGAAAGTCAGATTGGTGGGGGTTTCACCACTGAGACCCCCACCAATCCCGAGAACAGGAGTTCCATGTCCCTCTTGGCAGAAGCAACCCCACAGTGACGTCAGAATGAATGAAGCTGTGGCTGCACATGTGCGGACATAACCACGGGATACCAATGGAGGACTTGGCTGCTTTTATAACGTTGCTGCAGATTAAAGTGAATATTCACCTTCTATCACCGAGTCATTCTTAGATCTGAAGACCTGTGCGTTAGTCCTTACAGCCATTGGAACCCCATTTATTTTATACAGCGCTCCAAATCTGCCTGGCCATGTAGTTTAATGCTAAAATGTTGGCTACCTGTTTTATTACTGAGCTCTGTGTGTAAACAGTATGCAGCGAGCTCATCAGCACCATCTAGCTGTGACTGCACAGAGCCACAATTTTATCATTTGATTTCTGTATCAGAAAAGCAGAGTTTCAAACAAATATTAAATTGATCAGCACAAATTGTGGACCCTTCAGATTATGAATGCCAGTGTTCATGAATGGGAATTCACTTTAAAGCTTTCTGCATGTGAAAAATGTCACTAGGTATTTGAAGAACTGTTTTTGTTTTTTTATTATATTCCTTTGCATTTAATTGCCTTGTTATTATAAGAAAGCAATGTAAACTTTAATAATTTTTGATGAAAGCGCTTTAACGCCTCCTTTTCCAACTACAACCTTTTTTTTAATTAAGCGAGCTAATAAATATTAATACAATATTTTCTTTCTAAGCAGCAAGGTTAAAAATCAAAGCAGAATTCCTGTGCAGTGTTGTCATGGTAACTTACATTCGCTGTTATTTTAAAAGCGCAAAAGGCTGTAATTAAGACCGTAAACAAAAACAAGCTAAAATAGTTTTCACAAATGCTAAGCAGAAGACCGACAAGGAATAATCTTCACTTCTTCTAGTGCATTGCCAGATAATTGCAGATTACTTTGTGTTAGGAGAGGATGATCTGTTTCTTAAAAGGGTACATGCTGGCATTGTTATGCAAAACAAGTGTTAAAGGGGTTTTACAGCTCTAAATAATTGATGGTGTATCCTCAGGATGGGTCATTAATACTGCTACGGGGGATGGAGCCAGAAGCGGACAGCGCCTTACATTGTGCAGTGGCCTGGCATGGTAGTGCAGGCTGAACTCTCATTGATGTGAATAGGAGCTGTGCCTGCAATACCATTCCAGGCCACTGCATAATGTACAGAGCTGCCTGCTCCAGCTTCATACACTGAAACTGGCGACCCGCGAACAGCTGATCGCCCAGAGTCCCAGGTGGTGCACCCCCACTGATCAACTATTGATGACCTATCCTGAGGATCAAATATTTGGAGCAGGAAAGCACTTTAAATAAATGATACTAAACCAACAGATTATGTATAGATAGACAAGACTAAACTAAACGTAACCATGGCTATGAGCCAGAACACAAGTATACTTGTCCCTCCAATATTCACATCGGTGGCTCGATTACCTACCAGTAGGCCGGCTGCACACGACTGGGTTGGATTCGATGCAGGAGACCATAGCCGGCGACCCTGCGTACCTGTCTCTTCTTATCTGCATTGCGAATGGTCGCGGCGAGCCGCCATCAGACATGTGCAGTGCAGATTTTTTTTTCTTTTAAATCTTTCTTTTTCCCGTGCCATTGCTAGGCGATGACGTGGGTACCTGCGTCCTATCCGCAATGTCAATTGAGGATGGGGCGCGGGTCGGACAGCTTCCATTGACTTCAACAGAAGTGGTCCGTGTGGAATCTGCACTAAAATAAAACATGCTGCGATTTTTTTTTCTCCTCGATTCGCGGTAATCACAATTCGTTTCCGCAAGTGTGTAGGAAAAAGTAATTTTACATTGCGTGTTCCGAATGGCATTTGCTGTGGATCCGCAGTGCGGACGCGGACTGCGGATTCTGTTGGTGTGCAGCCGGCCGTAGTAACAACAGTGCTCCCCATCAGTAGTTGCATTGCCTTCTACAGTGATTGCAGTGTCCCCAATCTGTTCAGACCAGGGTACCCCGCTCCCAGCTGAAGAGCCGTATACTTGTATCTTTACGGGATAAAGCGGTTTGTATTGTATTTATTCAGCCTTTTATATAGCGCTGACTTATTTTGCAGCACTGAACAGAAACTGTTATTTTTATTTATTTTTAGGTTAAAATGTGTAATATGTAACCATCTGTCCTCGTTACAGTCCAAATCCCTCAGAGAGAAATGGCTAATGCAAGGAGCACCGGCTGGCTCCGTGGAAGAGGAAGAGGCTAGAAGGAGACAATGCGAGGAGGACGAAGAAAAACTAAAAGCGCTTGAAGAAAATGTCCACAGGTAAGTGTAGGGATCATTACAAAGTGTGTTATCTCTTCATCATCTCCTCCGGCTTTAGCACTATTAGGAATCTTTACCCACGAGCGTATATCGGCCGGCCGATATATGCTACGTTGGAAGAGATAAAACTGGTGAACGGGCGCACAAATCAAACGTCTGTGCGCCCGTTCAGACGGCATGGGTACCAGCGCATATACCCCCAAGACTACCATGCTGTCACCCCTTTCCCCTCCCTCCCCCTCGCAGGCTCACCTCTGCTCTCCTCCCCGCTCGTTCTTTGCAATGGGAGGGGGCAGGGGCGGAGCTGAATGCTGGCCTATCCCGCCTCCTCCCATTGGTGGCTATTAGCTCTACCCACATCCTACCCCTTGTCCACAGCCAGCAATGGGCATCTAGCTCCGCCCCTCCCATTCCAAAGAACAAGTGGGGAGGAGAGCAGAGGGAGGGAATTTAGCAGCCACGTTGCTAAACTCCCTCCCACCTCAGGACGCTGCCATGGGCTCTAGCCCATGCAGCGGCCGACGTATTGCGGCCCAAAAGATAGTTCCGGGACTATGTTTTGGGTCTGACCTAAAAATGCCCGGCGCTATATTGGCCTGGCTGGGTGCTTTTACGTCTCAGGAATACGCCTATGTGATCTGATGCATTGGAATCCAATGCATCAGATTACAGCGTATATCATCCGACTGTGAAAACTGACGGCCGATATGCGCTTATGGGAAAGACTGCTGTTTGTAGACTGCTGACTGCATGAAACAATAGTTACTCAATACTTTATTGACTAATCGCTTAAAAATCATATCTGACTATGACTCTTAGGCTGAGTTCACATGGGGCAGAAATCCTGCAAGGTTTCCGCAGGTGAAGTCCTGAGACATTCGGTGCGGGTTTAGAAATCTGCTCATTCTGCTGCGACCCATAGAGAGAAGAGAGCCCGCAGCAGAAACTGCGATACAGTTGACATACCGCGGCTTTGAATTCTACTCGTCATGTCCGTTTCAGCATAGCTAGGCCGCAGCGGACTGTCTGCAGGGTGTGGATGAGATTTTTGCAAATCTCGTCCACTTTGCCGCTTAGTTATTGGGCTTAAAACTGCAGGCGGAATTTCCGTGCGGAAAGTCTGCACCATAATTCCGTGGCAATCCCACCCCGTGTGAACCCAGCCTAAGGGCCCTTTTTACACAGGACGACTGTCGAATGCTTTCACACGGGAGCAATGATCGCTCAGTGAATGGCGGCGGAGCGCTTCCTGCCACCCGCCTACATTCACAGTAAACAGGCAGTCGTTCACAGATGAGGGGCTGCCTGTTTACACAGGCCGATTAACATTTGATTTTTATGCCTGCACAAACTCAACAACGACCAATAAGCGAATGAATTATTTTGTAGTTCAGTCGCCGGCAGCGTTTACACGATCCGGCAGCGATCTGAACAATCAGTGTAAAAGGGCCCTTATTTGGCTGCTGTTACCTTGTTTCACAATTAAGTTCCGGCTGTGTCAAAGTGTAACATAAATGCACACAATAGAGATTCTTTACAAGTGGATCATTCTTTGTTTTAATAAAGGTTTCCTAATGTTTACCAATTCAGGGTGGGCTGCAAACCGTAGATGCTGGCATCGCATCCTCTGAAGGTGCTCTTGCCTGATGAGCCGGCTGCCCTGCATATAATCGCTGCACGCTGACACGGTTCTCTGCTTCAGCTATAAAGGCCGTGTTCACTCGTTGAATTCTCATAAACCGTTTTCACAAAAGTCCTTTCAAAGATGGATGTACCGAAAGACACCCAAGACAGTTGTTTAGGGGATCAAGTGGGTGGAAAGGCTGAATAAGTAGAAGCATAACTTAGGCTTTATAGACCTTTAGGGCGCTCTCACATGGGTGTATTGTCATTGCGCGCACAATTTTCCTGCGTGCGACCTGCGATGCCAATAGCCCATGGCTTTGAATTTGGGTCACACAAATATTTTTTGCAGCATTTTACAATGGAGCAAAAACCATACGCAAAAGAAAAAATATGTATCTTAAAGCCATCTGTACCACGTCTTTGCTGATTGAATGTCCCTCTGAGGGCACAAGGAGGATGTACTCGGGCTTCGTTCTCATCTGCGTTGTGGAACTTCCGTTTTCTCTTTTATCATGGGAATAGGAAAACAGAATGCAGCTGGCGGATGACGTAAAGGGACGGCACCCGAGGGACCCCACTGACTATGATGGGGTCTATCGGGCGTCTTTCATGCTGTCCAGCATCTTATTGGCAGGATAGTGAGGCACGCTCCATTATTTCATCAGGGGGTTTAGGGCTAGATCTGCATCGGAGATTCTGAACCGTTGTCAGACGCAGATGTGAATGGAGCCTAGCACATAGCAGCATGTTAGTACACAGGGGGTTTACTTGCCGTCTGTGAACATGGACATGTATAGACCTCTGTAGGATTTTATGTGGGCCTGCACAAAAAGAACCAAATTGTTTCGAAAGTTAATTTAATTTTTTTATTCAAAATGTTTTTATTCAGATTTTAGAGATACATTAACAAAATATCGTACCGTAAACATATCACTACACTTGCTGTTTGACACCGCTTCATGTAAAGGTATACACAATATTCCCCTGTGATTCCGAGTATAAACTGACTGGCAGGAGGGTCTATGGTAAATACCGATGAGTCCACCAATATCGCTTAAAGGGGTTGTCCCGCGCCGAAACGGGTTTATTTTTTTTTTTTAAACCCCCCCCCCCGTTCGGCGCGAGACAACCCCGATGCAGGGGTTAAAAAAACCACCCGCACAGCGCTTACCTGAATCCCGGCGGTCCGGCGTCTTCATACTCACCTGCTGAAGATGGCCGCCGGGATCCTCTGTCTTCATGGACCGCAGGGCTTCTGTGCGGTCCATTGCCGATTCCAGCCTCCTGATTGGCTGGAATCGGCACGTGACGGGGCGGAGCTACACGGAGCTACACGGAGCCCCATAGAGAAGAGGAGAAGACCCGGACTGCGCAAGCGCGGCTAATTTGGCCATCGGAGGGCGAAAATTAGTCGGCACCATGGAGACGAGGACGCCAGCAACGGAGCAGGTAAGTATAAAACTTTTGATAACTTCTGTATGGCTCATAATTAATGCACAATGTACATTACAAAGTGCATTATTATGGCCATACAGAAGTGTATAGACCCACTTGCTGCCTCGGGACAACCCCTTTAATAGCTGAAAGAGCCCAGTGCAAGTCACAAGTATGAGAATAATAGAAAGAATACAGGAAAGGTGTAAGAATGTTAGGGGGATAACCGGGGATGACAAAAGGAGTAGGCGTCCGCCGCAGCAGGGAGGGCTGCATTTGTTACATAACCTCTTGGATAGGAAGTTTGATCAAGTCTATAGGGGTACAACATCTAATTGGAGCCAGGTGGTCAGATCACTCGAGTTACGAAAGAGTAACCAAGCCGTCCAAGTCGCATAGAATTTTTCGACTCTGTTACCATCAGTTGCAACCAGCTCTTCCATTTGGGAAATATGATCAATGGTTTCCACCCACATAATTCTTGTAGGGGGCAAGGATGATTTCCATAATTTTGGGATTATCTGATGCATAGCCATAAGAAAAAAATTTGAGAGGTTGTTTTGTTAGTTTTTGACACGGGTCCTGGGAGCATAGATAATAGGGCTGCCTCCGGTGTGAGGACCGCTGAATCACTGTAAACCGCGTTGTAGAGGCTGGTAATCTCTCGCCAGAGAGGAAGGATCAGCGGACTGGACCACCAAATATGTAAGAAACTGCCTCTTTCCTGGGAGCATCTCCAGCAGGTGTCTGGGGATACATCCGAGCTAATCGTGAAGGGGTCCTCTGCCATTGGGATAGTATCTTGTAAATCGTTTTTTGAAATTTAGAGGATACTGAAAGGGAGCGTGTCATCGTGAAGGACTTGGTCCGGACCTCCTCTGGAAAAGATTTCCCAAGCTCCCTCTCCCAGTTCTCCACACACTTCACCGTGTCATTATGGGTCTCCGCCGTCAACAAGAGGCGATACAGTACCGAAACCCCTGCCACTAAGGGGTGGAGGAAATGCATAGTTGTGATTTAATTTTTTTTAGACTGCAGATGCTAAAATGTTTCTTTTGGGTGAAATTAAATTTTGGTTTTTAAATTTGGAATTTTGGGGCCATTTACTGTGAGTGTAAATAAATAATCTGTCACATTTTAGTGTTTTTTTTTTAACTATATCATTGATGCATGCCTCTGGCCAGTACAAACTTGGTTTTGATTTTTCGAGGCCCTAACCCGTTGGCTGTCAGTCCTGCCCAGCTTATTTGCTATGGACATGCTACGCAGTTCCTGCAGGGAGAAACTGTGTTAATAACCATCTAGAGCTAATTGGCAAATGGTGTTTCAATTAAAGAGATGAGCTTGGAAGTGTTAGTTTCAGATTTTCCCCATTACATAAAGGCATTCAAATCCTGGTTACTGACCTATCTGTTCTTCTCAAGACAGATTAGTTAGTGTTAACCATGCATTTTCGACATGCAGTCCTTCCTATTTACCCAAGTCCAATTTTAATTAAAGCAAAGTACAGTTGGATCCCTCTGAGTTCATTCTGTAGGCCTAGAAGATGTCAGTCTGTTATTGTTGCAGTACAGCAGCCAGATAAGTAGTAAGGAATAGTGTGTAGGTCGCATCCCCCCCAGGGGTTGCAGTGAGAGGACCCTCTAATGGTCATATTTGACTCTGATCTCTCTTTTACCCCCTACATCCAATCTCTGGCCCGAACATGTCAGCTGCACCTCAAGAACATCGCAAGAATCCGCTCTTTTCTCACTGTGGACACGCTAAAAATGCTTACTGTTGCCCTCATCCACTCCCGACTCGATTATTGCAACTCGTTGCTGATCGGCCTCCCCTGCACCAGACCCTACCCTCTCCAATCCATCCTGAATGCGGCAGCCAGGCTCATCTTCCTGTCCAGCCGCTACTCGGATGCCTCTGCCCTGACTGGCTGCCCGTTAAATACAGAATTCAATTTAAACTCGCCACCTTCATCCACAAAGCCCTCCACAGCAGCGCCCCCCTATATCGCCTCCCTCATCTCAATCCATCACCCAGCCCGGGCTCTCCGCTCTGCTAACGAAACCAGACTGAGCGCCCCTTTTATTCGAACTTCTCATTCCCGCCTCCAAGACTTCTCCAGAGCAGCACCGGTCCTCTGGAATGCACTACCAAAGGCTACCCGAGCAATCCAGGACTCGCAGAACTTCAGGCGTGCTCTAAAAATGCACCTCTTCAGGGAGGCATACCGAATTCCCTAAACAAACCCCTCTGTACTCCGCCTGATAACATGCTCCCTGACCTACTGACTGCAATCCCTGCTAGCCATCATAAACCGCTCCTGCAGTCATACTGTTTCTGCCATCACACGGCTAAATGTCTGACCATTGTCTATGTGTATAACATCGCTCACTCTCCACCTCGCCATACCGTGCACATCTCCAGCCCCTTTACCCTCTGTATCACCCCATTACTTGTAGTATGTAAGCTCGTTGGAGCAGGACCCTCACGCCTAATGTTTCCATCAATTGATTACTATGTAACCGTGGTTCTGTAATGTTTGTACTTTTGTCTTTCTGTATCCCCCGTCTATGTAAGCGCTGCGGAATATGATGGCGCTATACAAATAAAGATTATTAATAGAACAAGCAGGGCCTAAAGAGAAAAGAGAGACTTAATGAGTATTAACAGGAACGGCTGTAGTGACTGCAGGTGAGGAGGTTTACGAGTAGCCAGGGCCCAATAAAGAGGTCTTCAGAGAGTGGGGACAGGGATGACTACCAGAAGAGCAGGGGGTCTAAGCAGATTAGTTGTTGCATTACAAAGACCTCTGCGTATAAAAGCCCGTGCAACAACAGAGAAAGCAAAGGCCGCAGAGGACTGTGTAGTCAGGCCAGCAATTCAGCAGACCCAAGTCCCTGGCTGCAGAAGAAGGGAGAGACTATCTGTGGTAGTTCAAGCCAGAGGTGCACTTACTAAGAGTGGCCCCTGAGGACCCAGAAGGCCCAAAAGAGTACCGGCGCGTGGGAAGAGAGTAAAGTTTTTTGTTGAGCCCCAATTGCACCATTACAACATCTGCAACCTTACATGGAGACAACGTAACCGTTTTTTCCTTCAACTATAACACATAGGGGTTTTGCTTTGGAAGCGGCATTTACTAACTGTGGAAATATTCGACCACATCTGGATACACCCAAGGGGTGCGTCCTCACGGGATTTATTTCTGCTGTGAACTTTGCCGTAATTCCACAGCAAACTGTGCAGCTAGTCTGCGCCAAAGTCTGCGTATATCACTTACAAATAGGCAGCAGATTTTGGTGTAGATCTGCCGCCGATATCACCTTATCCATCGCTAGGGGCGAAATCTGCACTATAAATCGGCATGCTGTGGATTTGAAGTCTGTTAACCCTGCGTGTGGATGAGAGTTAGTAAAATATCATCTACTACACTGAGTTATGTGGATTTTCCACATACTTCACAGGCCGATTCTCCATGTCTACGTTCCTTGTGGATGGACCCTAAGCTTTTCCTTTTTCCTCTCTTTAGAGCCCAATCCTGGTTATTTTGTGAACCCGGCCTAACAGATTAATGGAATTTCATGCGGTTTATATATTTTGTGCTGTCATTTTTCTGTTTTCATCCCTTGACTTCTTACTTCACCCAAATTAAGGAGCTCCCAGGATTCCTTTCTGTGCTTGTAATGCAATAAATGCCTGCAGATAAAACCAGTGCTGAAATTAATTAGTGACGTGGGAAGCTTGTGTTCACCATATGACTGTCTGCTTCAGTGACTAGAACAGCCGGCCCTTATCGCACTGCCAACGCCAGCCAGTGCTTCCTGCTAGCAGCTGAAATCACACATCCACGTACAAAGGGTTATTCCTCAGCGGATTCAGTGGTGGTCTGTCTCATCTGTAAGGGGCACCAAGTAACACTTTGCTAAGTGACATATATAAATGTTCAGGCCACATGACAGGAGGTTCAGGCACTGAAGAATCCGACCAGCGGCTCACAACTAAATTTCCTGGAGCACAAATAAAATGGTAATGATTTTCAATGGGTTTATATAGTAATAATGGTACATACTATAATTGGATCACCGTTACTAGTGGGTTACTGCAGGGGGCAGCATTGGAGAGGTTACTGGTGAGGTACTACAGGGGGCGGCATTGCAGGGGTTACTGGTGAGGTACTACAGGGGGCGGCATTGCAGGGGTTACTGGTGAGGTACTACAGGGGGCGGCATTGCAGGGGTTACTGGTGGGGTACCACAGGGGGCAGCATTGGAGGGGTTATTGGCTGGGTTCCACAAGGGGCAGCTTGGTAGGGATTAGTGGTGGGGTTCCACAGGGGGCAGCATTGAGCCCTTTTCTTTTTAATATCATTATTAACGGCCTCGTAGAGAGATTGTACAGAAGTACTATGTAAAGTAATTACCACGAGAGGACAGAAGGCGGTTGCAAATGGATCTGGATAAGCTACAACAAACTTTCCCTGCCTGCACTAGGAGTGGCTGTCACTTCTGCTGACGTCATCAGGACCCGATGACCGCACCCTAACCACAGGCTGTTGTTAACAGTTTGCTTCAGATGTTTCACCCGGGTCATTATAAATGTTTAGGGTGTAGAATTAGTGTTGTAGCATTGCTGTCGGTAATGACCCTGCCACTGGGATTGACCCCATTCAGTCAAGAACATCCACTTTATGAACATGAATTTTTGTCATGATCCATTTTGGTACATTTCTTGATGCATTTTATCAGCATTTATGAAAACCAAGAGTGGATCCATCGCTCTGTCCACCATTTATACTTCTACTGTTAATGAACAGAAACCTGCTGATACGGAGACCTATTGGTCTCCTTTTTAGTAGTTAATGGCCAAGTGGAGTTCCAATCAGGTCCTGTCCAGGGGTGCCATTTTTGGGATTTTTATTACAAACTGTGACTGGACTCCTGGGCAGTGGCTATAACAAGGTCCAAATAGGACCATAGTCTGCTTCAAGTAGGTAATAAACGCGCCATTTTTATATAAGCTCATGTGGCAGAGTCACCACTGGTATTTGTTACCTACCCGTATATACCGGCGTATGACGACTTTTGAACCCCGAAAAATCTGCTCTGAAGTCGGGGGTCGTCTTATGCGCCGGTAATACAAAAAAAAAAAAGTGTAAAAAAAAAAATCATTACTCACCTCCCCCGGCGTTCTGTCGCGCTCCGGCAGGATGTCGCTCGCTCCTCGTCCCCGGCGCAGCGTTGCTTTCTGAATGCGGGGCTTGAAATCCCCGCTTCCAGAAAGCTAGTACACACGCCGGCAGCCATGACAGCATTGAATGGCTGTGATTGGCTGAAGGCGCACGTGTGTTAGCAATCACACCCATTCAGTGATGTCATTGAATAGTGTGATTGGCTGAAGCCACGTGTGTTTTAGCCAATCACAGCCATTCAATGATGTCATTGAATAGTGTGATTGGCTGAAGCCACGTGCGCCTTCAGCCAATCACAGCCATTCAATGCTGTCATCGCTGCCGGCGTGTGTATTAGCTTTCTGGAGGCGGGGATTTCAAGCCCCGCATTCAGAAAGCAACGCTGCGCTGGGGACGAGGAGCGAGCGACATCCTGCCGGAGCGCGACAGAACGCCGGGGCAGGTGAGTAAGGATTTTTTTTTTCTCCTCTGTATACCGGCGTATAAGGTGAAAGTTGGGGGGTCGTCTTATACGCCCCGTCGCCTTATACGCCGGTATATACGGTAAATAAAGTATTGCGGGAATTGCAGTATATAGTTTTTTCCTATACGTTCGTATCCTATATATATGGTATACAAAAAGTGAGATGTTTGCCTAAACCCAAAGTGCATATATGTGATATAATTATATGACATTCTATGAATAAATAGACTCCTCTATAATTAACCGCTTTAGTCGCTGGTTTTACATCCTAATGATTATCCTGCGGCTCCCTGTTACATTGTGCTTTATGCTTCTCCACATTTCCATTTTATACTAATTTGTTTCTTGTATATAATTAATCTTTGAAAAAATTGGAGAACTTCGGCTGTAAGGGAGATGAGCAAAGTGAAGCTAAAGTAGTTAGTCAAATGTTATTACTGTTAGGGTGTACCTGAAGAGATGACGTAGTGTTGGACAGTCCAGTTAGAGAAGTGATGTACATGCTAGCGTATTAAGAGAGTAATGTAAGCAATAATGTGTATGAGGAAAGGGATATTCAGGTCTGGCATAGGAAATGCAATGGTTTATTCCATAACCGCACAGGTATACGGAGGATTGTAAATGTGTATAATGCAACTAACTACCGTGGATGAGAAGATTTTAGGCCGGCTTTACACTGAAATATTTGCTTGCTCAATACGTATAGAATAGAATCCATTGATGTCAATGGGTTCGTTCACATGCACATATTTTGGCGTGTGCATTTTGGCCGCACAAAAAAAGATAAAACGGGCTCTGTCTTTTTGCGTATTTGCGCACTAGAGGTCCCCATAGAAGTCAATAGGGGTGCGCAAATGCTAGGAAATGCGTGAAGCACTGTGTAATACCAGTGGAAAAAGAACACATCTGGAACTAATTAGCCATCATAGTCAGTGTGTGTTTGTCTCCGGCACACAAAAAAACATGAAGAGGTTCAGTAGTGCACGACTCGCGCAAAAAAGCCTTGTTCATAGTGCAAAAAAGTTGCGCAAAGGCATGCGCAACTGCGCTTGTGCTCGTGTGAAGCCGGCCTTATAAGGAGAATGCAAAGATAACTGATAGTTACTGTATAACATACAAATGAGGATTGTGTGTAACTATGTAGTTAGGAAAGTGTAATATTCTCTCTTGTGCCCCCTATAAATGGTTCCAATCCCATTTGTAGTAGCCATGTTTTTGGTGGTCACCACCAGGTATTATTCTGGACATTACGTGTGTCTGCTGGGTGTAGAGTCGGGCATATCTGCCCCATAGGGTGGTGCCTGTTGGAAGTATAGGAAGCAGGGTGTGGTATGCACATGTGGTTGTATTTCCTGTGCTGGTGATATGTTCAAGAGGTGCAGACGGTCCAAGCAGAGATAGGTGCCGTCTGTAGATATGTGCCGTGTATTAGAGCCCTGTAATGCCTGTTGGGTCCAACTTGAGCTTGTGAGTCTCCTGTCTGGAAGAGGAGAGTAACCAAACAGTTGGACTGTTGTAACTGTAGTTCTTGTGATCCGTGTTCAATTGCTGAAGTCAGACAGGGCCTTACACTAAAGAGGCACCGACTACTAATCAGTGTGAACTTGAAGACAATCCGCTTGGGGGTGGTGGCAGCTCTTCATTGAATGTGGCTCAGTGGTTAGCACTGCTGTCTTGATGTTCCAGGTTCAAATCTCATCAAGTGCTACCTCAACTTTGAAAAACTCTTTACAGCTGTAGTGGCCCGAAGTACAAATATCTGGCCCCTCCATAATAGTCTGTAACTGCTGTAAATGTCACGTCTTTAGTGTGAATGCTCTGTGCAAATTGTCTTGTCATTAGTTATGTGTATTGCACAGCTGCAGCATGCAAGAGGTTAAAGGGGTTGTCCCGCGGCAGCAAGTGGGGTTATACACTTCTGTATGGCCATATTAATGCACTTTGTAATGTACATTGTGCATTAAATATGAGCCATACAGAAGTTATTCACTTACCTGTTCCGGTGCTGGCGTCCTCGTCTCCATGGTGCCGTCTAATTTCAGCGTCTAATCGCCCGATTAGACGCGCTTGCGCAGAAGGGTCTTCTCCCTTCTGGTCGGTCCGGGCACGAGTGGCGTTCTGGCTCTGCCCCCTTCTACGCATCATCGCGTAGCTCTGCCCCGTCACGTGTGCCGATTCCAGCCAATTAGGTGGCTGTAATCGGCAGTGGAACGCAAGACATCCACGGTGCACCATGGGAGAAGACCCCGCGGTGCACCATGGGAGAAAACCGCGGTGCATCCCTGGGAAAGGACCGGCGGCCATCTTTGGAAGAAGTTTTATAAGTTGCTGAAACGCTAGAATGGTGAGTAGAAACCTTCTTTAAACCTTCTTTACACGTGTACATTGTAATGTTTGATTTAGAAGGGGGACTGGGCAGAAAAAAAAATGTCACTTTTGCCTCGGGACAACCCCTTTAATGTCTGGGATATGTCTGGAAAATGTAACAATTTGTGTTGTCACATGAGCATGCAAGATATATGTGAGTGCAAGGTGCAAGTAAAGAGAGTTCTGTTCTAGTCAGTCAGATTGTGGTGAAGAATGGAAGCAGAGGAGCGGTACCCAGGACCCCTACCCTGAAGAGAGAGAGAAAGTGAGTGTGAAGAAGAGAAGAAAAAGAGTGAGTCCGCTGTGCAGTGTCCCGAAGCTCCCCAAAAGTGAGTGTTCAGTGGAGTGTTCTTGTCCTCCTCCTGGAGTGTGTGTGTCTAGGAGCGGAGTCATACAGGTAACTCAACTGTAGGCCCCGTGTCATTCGGTGTTTACTCCCTGACCTCGGTCCTTGTCTTTCCTGCATTGGTGTGTGAAATTTCCCACAGACAATTGTGAGACTGTATCAAGCTATCTCTTTTCAAGTAAACTTCCAGTTGTTGACCATTCCCAGCAACTGAGTTTATCAAGTTAACCGTGTGTGGACTTTCTTATTTCCCATCGAATATCCCTCGGAATAAGGAATGGTGGCATCACCCATGACAGAATTCTTCAGGCTTTCCTTCTCCTTTGGAGGAGAAGGGAGAAGAAGACAGAAAAAGCATGATGGCTTAGTCATTACCACTGTTGCCTTGCTGAGCTGGGGTCCTAGGTTCAAATCTAACCAAAGACCACATCTGCATGAACTTTGCATGTTCTCTTCTCTTTTGTGCTTCTTGTTTTCCTCCACCTCTACAGAAGAAAGAAGAAAGGAAGAAGCATGGTGGCTCAGTCCTTAGCACTTCTGCTGGAGTTGTATGTTCAGATCTGACCAAGGGTCATGGCTGTATGGAGTTTTTCAAAGTTGATGTTGCCTTTGATGAGATGTGAATCTAGGACCCCAGCATTGCAAGGCGACAGTGCTAACCACTGAGCCACATTCATTGAGGAGCCACCACTACCGCATTATTCTAAATGCTGAAAAACTGAAAACAAACTGATGCTTTTCATTTCACTTCCGTTTTCTTATTTCTGTTTTTTAATTAAACTAGATCATTTCAAAAACCGCTTGTGTGAATGTCACCTAAAATGTGTAAATAGCTTGTTTTATTATTAATACTTTTAGCTAAACATAGATAAATATTTTGAATCCATTATTTTTACCATGTGGAGGCTTTGAGCTCATGTGAGGCAGGGCCCTAGTTTGGCGTGGCGGTTCAGCGTGATATCATCTCCATTAAAGTTCCTCTTACTGGGAGGATTTTCCCTGATTGCAGATAATAGCAGTTTATGTTTAATTAAAACAGATCTCCTAGTCTGGCTCCAATTAACATCTGAGGTGCCGGCTGAACACTACTAGAATATTTATTGGCTATTGATTTGGATACAGTGAACATAAAAATTAACAACAAAGAAGTTGAGTCGGTCC
Organism: Eleutherodactylus coqui; assembly: GCF_035609145.1. Taxonomy (NCBI): domain Eukaryota; kingdom Metazoa; phylum Chordata; class Amphibia; order Anura; family Eleutherodactylidae; genus Eleutherodactylus; species Eleutherodactylus coqui. The sequence continues at coordinate 247,504,166 of NC_089841.1, read as the reverse complement.
AAGATTTCATCTCCCTTGGATTCAAAATCGATTGCAACGGGCAATCTGGACCTGAGATTAAGAGACGGATTACACTTAGTAGGAATGCAATGCAAGGAATGAAAAGATCTGGAAAAGCAAGGATATTAGCTTTGTAACAAAACCCAGACTGGTCAATGCAGTCGTCTTTCCCATAACGACCAATGGTTGCGAAAGTTGGACGCTCAGGAAAACAGACAGAAGGAAAATTGATGCATTTGAACTCTGGTGCTGGAGCAGAATGCTACGGATACCTTGGACCGCCATGACAACGAACAAGGTAGCGTTAGATCGCGTCAGACCGAAAATATCACTAGAGGGCAAAATCACCAAACAGCGGCTCTCTTTTCTTGGCCACATGATGTGCGCTAACTCACTGGAAACAGTACTGATGCTTGGTAGGCTCAGTGGGAAGAGAAGATCAGGACGACAAGCAGTGGTTGGACCCAATGACCAACTCCCTCCCAACTCTACCATTCTATGATTCTATGACAAAGAACAAGATGACTAGATACAATCAAGGCCACCATGTACATGTCAATCGCGGAACTGAAAGATGGAATGCGTGGAGAACATTGATCCATAGAGTGACTGAAGGTCGGATGTGACTGAACGGATACTCATCATCATTGATTTGAATAAGTAGCAAACAAAAATCCAAAAATCTCATGTTATACATTTTTTCTGCAAAATTATCCAGCAAGAAACAACCCATTGACTACAGATACCCCAGGCCTATCACACAATTACATGATCTACAGCAGGTTTATCACATCTCCTATCTGGTTTTGCAGCAATGTAACGTCCTTTATAAATTCCATACACTGAATTGTATGTTCAACTAATGTACGGCAAGAGGACTCTACATACATTATTCATAGGGAAAGAAATGCACATTTCCTGAGAGCTCTACAGAGAACGAGTCACTAGGACAGACCTCGTTCAGTGAGGTAACCAGCATGATGCGCTAATGGACTTCCCCAACTAATTCTAATTCCATCCAGTAAACAGCCTCTAGAGAGTCAATTTGGAGGGGGAGGAGGGAGGGGTTGAAAAGAAAGATTTCTAATCTTAATTCCTAGTTCTGAGGACTCGCATGAGTTTCCATGATCCATATGCTTCATAACGTCTCAAAAACGCGTCAATGACTGTGTCACATGATTTTATCAGAGCTGTTGACTGGCTGAGATGGGTCGGTGATTCCAGGGAGCCTGCAAGTGTTCTCTTCTTCAACCAACCCTGTGTAACATTTTGGGGGTCATTTTGAGGTTGCAATTGTTCCCACTTATGTAAATCTCTAAGGGCCTTATACAGATTTTTTTTTAATGCTAACAGGTCTATTCTAGTGACAGGTTATTTTTAATATTGCCCTATACCACTACTTGTCATGTTAGTAAGCGACGACTCTTGATTGGGGGTTGAGAACTATATAGTAACATTCCCAGTTGTACCAACCGCTCAGTGTTAGGGTGACTACCCACTACAGTTTTTTTTTTACTGCGAAATTCGCAGCGTTTTTGTTCTGCAGGAGTCTATTTTGCGCGATAACGATTTTAACATTACAAGTCCCATAGACCCCTGCAGAAAAAAAAACTGTAGTGGGTAGTCCCCCTTATGTAGGAACCTGCAGACAGGTTCATTTTCCTACACATTAGTAACATTGACCACATACTGGATTCTCTGAGACTCTTTCCATTAAATCAGTAAACAATGTCTAGAATAGCCTCTAAAGCCCCTCGGCATCCGCCTAACACCTTAGGAGCACCTTTCTATTTGTATGAGTACACAGAACTGTCTCTTTTTAACGGTGTAGTGGGACATGGTAAGCTGTTTACAGGGAATGTATCGTCAGAAAATGACCTGTATTGTAAATCAGGTTTTCATATTAAACCAAGCTTTTTAAGAATTTCCGGTGACTTTTATTTAACCATTTGACATCTATATTTAAGAAAAACTCCTAAAATTGTGCAGTTTTCCCACTGACCACTAGGTGTAATAATAATAGGCTAACACTTCTCTATACGTTGTATAGAGAAAACATTTCATCAGTCATCTCATTATCATCACATCCAGGATTGCAATAAAAGATGACAAATTTAGGCTTCATTCACACGGGCGTGAGGATTTTCGGGCTGGCCATGTCATGGCCACAGTGTGGCCGAAAATCGCATGAATGAGAGGCAGCCGTGACCAAGTTATGGTTGCAACTCCCGTTTTAACACCCGTTCAGACGTCCAAGGTACACCACATATACACCGCAGCCTCGGAATGCTGTCGGCCAGGGGGTGGGCCCGAACGTTTTTTTTTTTAAGCTGGCCATCTCTTGCTATACATTTCTGGATTATGTTGAGGACCGATAAAAGGTAAGGAAGGACACCGCTGTATGTCCTATTTATACTTGTATATATTACAAACCCCCCAACATTGGGACGCTGTGTAACTTGTAAATAAATGTAAAGAAAAGAAGAATGAAATGATACAGAACTCTCATATAACCATATTTTATCCACAATAGAGCATCGGAGGGGGAAGCGAGACCTTCTTCCATTTCATTTTAAAAGATTATCTGCTTTTAGAAATTGATGGCAGCAACACATCTCACAAACGTTGGGCGGGCCGTGTCTACCATCGTGTAGCAACCCCTCTGCTTTATACAACAGTCTGTAAATGGCTGGGAAGTGAGGAGACCAATTGATGGAGTTTTGGGTGAGGAAGGTTGTCCCATTCTTCTCTTATGGAGGATTCCCGCTGCTCAGCAGTCCTCGGGCGTCTTTGCTGTTTTTTTCGATTGATAACGCACCAAATGTTTCCTATTGGCGGACGGTCTGGACTGCAGGCGGCCGGTTCACCCCGGACTCTTCTTCTGTGAAGCCGTGCTGTTGTGATGGGTGCAGTATGTGGTTTAGCATTGTCTTGCTGAGATATACAAGGTCTTCCCTGAAGGAGACGTTGTCTGGATGGAGCATAAGTTGTACTACAACCTCTATATACTGCTCAGTATTGATGGAGCCTATCAGGATGTGTAAGCTGCCCGTACCATAGACATTAATGTAACCCCAAACCAGCAGAGATGCAGGCTTTAGAACAGTGCGCTAATAACAGGCTGGACGGTCCCTCTTCTCTGGAGTACGCAGGACTCAGTGTCTGTGGCTTCCAAAAAGAATTTCACATTTTGATTCATCTGAACACAGAACAGTTTTCCATTTTGCCTCGGTCCATTCTAAAGGGGGTGTCTGAGTTACAGAACTTATGTACAAGCAGCTCACCATTCTCTCACGTAACAAATAAGCATACACTCCCCTCTCCCCGCTCCCGCTGTGTGCTGCAGCCCTGCTTCAGGTCTCCCCTGCCCTGTTTATGGGACGTCACAGGTGCTGCAGCCACGAACGCTCAATTGCTGAGCTCTGTTATTGGCTGCAGCACTGGTGAGTCCCATAAACCGGGTGGGACTTCAGGCATCCGATCTACAAGATTACTGGGTTTCTCTTACTGAGAAGAATCACAAATTACTCTTGATGGAAGGTGGAAAAAAGACCAAAGTGCTTTCTGTTTTTCATTACTAGATCCGAGAGCAGAAAGGATCCCAACACGGAATATATTACTAAGTCACCTTTTTAGGCATATCTTCCTGTTTTTGGTTGAAATGAAATAAAAATAGTATCACTACAAATAATGTGCTTTAATAGACCTGCTGTATCCAGATGTGCAGCTGTAAGACGAATCTGCAGTTAGAAGGTTAATTACATCCAGGGCTGACTCATTACCAGAGCTTTGGCGACATATTTTCCGGCGTGGAAGTAGTATGCGATGACACCGTGATATTCCGTTTTCTGATGATGTCATTAGTGAACTGTGCCCCGTTACGCCATTAACGTTTTGCTTGCTTAAATTTTTAATTGAATGTCAACCATTTATCACAAATATGAGTTATACTTTTCGTATAGTTTTGCACCTCTTTCCAAAATCTGTACATTTTGATTCTTTTTCCTCATTTACAATAATGAACTATGGGGGAAATCTATTAACAGACTTGTGCCAAAATTCTAAAGTCAGAAAAAAAAAATCACAATTTTGCGGAAATTGGAGATTTCCATGCAAAAGATGCAACATTTAGCTTTTTAAAAAGTGGGTGGAGCTTAGTACCAGGTGGGGTGGCTGTCAGTCTTCTACATTTATACCATTTATTACTGCTGAATTTATACTAGCTATGAGCTGCTGTAGATGTTTTTTTAGCACATGGGCCCCCCGAGATATGCTTAACCCCTAAAGGACATGGTCTATTTTGGGCTTAAGGACACAACGATTTTTGGCGGATTTTCATCTACATTTTTCAAAAGTCATAACTTTTTTACTTTCCGTCGACGCGGCCGTATAAGGGCTTGTTTTTTACATGGCGAACTGTAGTTTTTGATGGTGTCATTTTTGGGTACATAGACTATATTGTAAAACTTCTATTATTTTTTTTTATGATCGCTGGGAGAGAAAACACATCAATTCTGCCATAGATTTTTGGGTTGGTTTTTTTTTTACAGCGTTAATCATGCAGCATAAATGACACAATATATTTTTTCTGCAGGCCTGTATGATACCAAAATTCTTATATTTTTTCTGCTTTCTACTTTTCTGCAGTAAAAATGCTTTTTTTGGAAATCATTTTTTTTTTCTTTTTTCTTTTTAAGTCGCTGCATTTAAAGTCCTGTAACTTTTTTATTCTTCCATGGATCGAGGTCTGTGGTGGCTTATTTTTTGTGAGATGAGCTGCGCTTTTTATTGCTACCATTTTGGTGTACATAAGACTTTTTCGATCACTTTAATTACTTTTTGGGAGGCAAAATGGCCAAAATTAGCATTTTGCCTCAGTTTTTTAGCGTTTTTTTTTTGTCTTTTTGCCATGCAGAATAAACAGCATGTGCAACTTATTGTATGCGTCGTTATGGATGAAATGATACCAAATATGTGGGATTTTAATTTTTTAACCTTTTTTTTTATGCTGATATGACATAAAGCACCTAAAAAGGGTTGTTTTTTTAAAACACTTTCCCTTAGATTTTTATTTTTTTTTTACACCATTTGTGTCCATATGGGGGACTTACTCCATACCAGCTCTGATCGCTGTGATAAGGCATTGCAGGACTTCTCTCCTGCAATGCCTTATCGCTTATTACAGCGATCATAGGCAGTGGTAATACAGGACGCCTGTAGGTGGCATCCTGTTATCATGACAACCAGCCGGGCTCTCTGCGATTATCTTGCGAGAGCCCGACAACGTCACAGAGGGAGCATCTCCGATGCACCCCTGCTTTTGGAGTAGGAGGCCGGTTATCGCTGACAGCCGACTCCTGCTCCCGGATAGCACGAGATCACTTATGATCTCGGGCCATCCCCAAGACGTAAGTTTATGCCCTGCTGCGGGAAGTAGCCCGCTGCCAGGAAGTAAACTTACGCCCTGGAGCGAGAAGGGGTTAACCCTCTGCAATCCAATTTTGGACTCAGGGTTTCCTAGGGGGCTTTCCTTTTCTGCCATTATACAATGGTGCCATCTGCTGGCTAGAGCCAGTACTACGGTATGGGACATGCTGGAGAGGCCCCCAACAATAGGGCGGCCAGTAATATACAGTAAGAATACCCTGCCAGTGCCAGATGTCTTCCGACCTCAGAGCTGCACAGCCTTCAATCAGAGTGTCTTTAGACGTCAGACAGTGGATTGGAAAGGGTTAATATAGTAAAAGGTGTGTGCCTCTTAATGTGCTGGTTTGGAGTCGAAAGATGAGCATAATATATTAAGGGCTCCTTCACATTGGCGATCACGATATCGCTGCAAGAAAATTGCAGTTGTGTTTACACGATTTTTTATCGTCAGCAATGCTTTTTCCTAACAATAATCTCGTATTGCAGCGCTGCCGTCCGCGATTTTCTTGAACGAAAGTCAATGGCAGTTTTTAATGTTAAAAACTCATCACATCGTACGAACATCTGAAGTTCGTGCATTTCGATAAATTGGAGGCTCCATAGGGTAACATGTGAGAAAAAAAAATCGCAAAACATAGAAAGGTAGAACACGGCGCGATTTTTTTTTTTCACGCCACATCGCTTGAGTGAAAACATCTCAAATTGGAATGACCTCATTACATTTGTTTCATAATTGCAGCAAGTATGCAATATCATTGTGCGCCCCACGTGTGCTTTTCAAGACCCTGGGAATGTATTTTTTGAATATTATACTCACCTGCTCCCATAGTACTGTCAGCTGGTGAAGTTCCCGCGTGGTCCAAAAATCTGACAAAAATGGCGCTCTCCCATAGACAGATTTGTAGACCGTGCGGACTCACTCTCACATCGCTCAAAAATCTCGCAATTTTCTTGCCTGTGTGAAGGCATCCTAAGGGTACTTCCACACATGAATCGCTGCCGGCATTCCACTGTGGAAATCCGCTGTGGCCAAATCTGCACCTAAAAGCTGTGGATTTGGGTGAGTTTTCAATTGCCGATGAGCTGCGGAATGTAATGTTCTTCAAAAGCGCTGTGGATTCATTGTGGAAAATTTCTACACTGTGTGAAGGAGACTTTTAGAGACCCCTCGACATGGCTTGTACTGTAAATGCTGCGGAATTTCCACAGAGATTCCGCTAGCAGAAATTCTGCAGCATTTCCGACCCTTGTGAAGGCGGCTTAAGACTGGTGTATATAATAAATCACATAGATCACGCTGTGCGCATGCACATGCAGTACTTACATGGTCTGACAACTTGTGCTTCTGTGAGAGCAAAAGTATAAGTCCCTTTTTTAAACCTAAAACGACAGGTTTGTACTGAAAATCTACTCTAAACTGCTGCCCACTAGGGGGCTCTTTACATGGAAAGAGATGGCAAGTAGCAGAGATAGCAAGAAGTAGAAAAGGAAGGAAAGAGGGAGACGACTCAGGTTGCCCATAGAAGTCTATAGAGTAGGGGGGAGGAGGAGAGAAGCAGAAATTCACACAGATGGGCTGTTCATAATAATAGCTATTTATGTAACTCTCCACTGCTCAGTTCCTCTCTAGCATCGCCCCGATGATATGTCTGTGTGTTACAGACAGGGAGTGGACTCTGCATGTTTCTTTATGTGCGGTGAATAGAAGATAGCATAACACAAGACTTCCACCAGCAATGCAGAAAGAAGTGACAATCGCAGTCTGCTAGGTGAATATGGTAATCACTACATAATATAGGTAAAATAATGGCCCCATATTCCCAGTGGTATTCCCGATCTACACACGGCAGCTTATTTTGAAAAGTAATCTAAAAAGTTCGATTCGCTGTATTCCGATGAACATATATGGAGTTTGGAAGGAGAATTCCCTTTCCCTCTCTTCTCTGCACACACTGACTAAAAAATGACAGCTGTAAACTCAGTATTCCTGACTCCAATGTAAACAACTGTAGCTCGGGCTCTGTAAGGGCTAGGGGCATGCTCTTGGTGTCATTTTAAAGCCAAACATCTTTTAGAGTGCTACTAAAATAAACGGAGCTACAGCTGTTTATAGTATTAGGAGCTTTGTGTGTCCAAAACTGTAATGTCCTTTTCCTGCAGGACTGAACTCGTCCTAAACTGCCGGGGGTTAATAAACCAATGTTCCTTTAGGTGTAACTGTCTGCAGTAAAATGATAACTGTAGATGACTTGCATTTATTTAGTGTTCGTGCCATTTACTTTTCTTTTGCAACCATGTAATAGGACCGAGTGTCGCTGATCCTCTGGAAGTTGTGTGCCAGACACCCACCTATGTGCTTAGCGGAGTGTCAGCCGGCAGCATAAACATGGCGGTGGATGATGGCTTTTATTCAGTAGAGGGACTGTGGAGAAAATATTGCACCCGTTCCTGAATACAGAGGGGCGCAGTCGTTCTTCACTATTTTGTTGGCAGTATGATTCAAATTGCCACAGACCAGTCGCATGCCTGGTCAGCTGATCTAGGTAATAGGCTCAAAGGGAACCTGTCACCTCCATAAAGTTATGGTGCTGTTTGGGGAGGTGACGGGGAGCTTGGGATGTATTTTTCTTTCAAGCTCGCCCGCCCCGCCTTTTCCTCGCTGTCCGCTGGTGAAGTCTGCACAATCTAAACATCTGTCTATGGGAGAGCGCCATTTTTGACAGATTTTTGGACCACGCGAGAACTTCCCGAGCTGACTGTAGTATGGGGGCAGGTGAGGATAATAATCAAAAAATACTTTCCCAGGATCTTTGAAAAGCACACGTGTGGCGTATAATGACATTGCATACTTGCTGCGCACCACCCATCGCCATGTACTATCTTGGCATGTATGTGCACGTAATACGCACCAAGATAGAACATACTGCAGTTTTTCTTATGCATGTTTTTCACAAAGTTCATGTGAGCAGCAACATGGCTGCCTATGAGAGATTGGTACAGCGTATTCTGCGTGCAACACCCGTGTATGGAATACGCTATACCGACCTGGTCATGTGAGCCCGGCGTAATGTACATTGCATAGTATGTAAATATTTATAATTAAACATGATGTATAGCAAAAATAGTGCGTTAGCCAGAAAATGTGATGGTGAATACTGTGTGTGTGTGTGTGTGTGTGTGTGTGTGTGTATATATATGTATGTATGTATGTGTGTGTGTATATGTATGTGTGTGTGTATATATATATATATATATATATATAATGCATCTCTGTATGTACTTTTGTCTTTTTTATGCAAGAATATCTAACATCCCATGTTATTAAACATATAATGCCGTACTTACATTTTAGTGAACTTGAACATAAATTCCAGTTATGGCCACAAGGTGTCCTGCAATACTACAAATCTACCTGAGCAGTGCGTTCGCCATCATCTCACGTGTTATTTACCCAGTGTTCACACTGGTTCTGCTCATCAGGTTTATGTTGTCGGGCAAAATAGTTTGCTTAACAATTGTACCCATAATATAACATGGAGGCTCCACACCAAACCCTGTGCAGGAAATGTGTTGGTCCCCATGCCTTTTTCCACTCCTCTTTACGGCTGGTGGCTGGGGAGGGTGTTTTCTGTGCAGGTATTTCGGCCACTTTCACTCTGCAGTATTTTGCATCAGCCAAAACGAAGTATGAAACCTACACGGAAAAAGCTTAATGGAAAGATTTGTAGCGCTTTTGCTATTGGACCAACTTCTGAGTTTGACTTATACATGCTGAAGTAATAAGCGTATGAGAAAAGAAAAACGTGTAAACCGCGCTCAGGGTGGTTTATCACTTCTTGATAGTTCCGGGCTGGGTATAGGCAACGGTGAAACAATCGCCCCCTTCCTGGTATACTTTGTACATACGGCAGGCAATATTCCATGCAATCAGACCAACTACTGAAGAGAATTCGAGGTATCCGCCGGGGGTATTCCGTTGCAGAATGCCAACAGGGATTCTGCCACATGAGAAGGCAGCCTAAGGCTTTTTGCATTTTTAGTAGTTTTTTGGGGGGTGTTTTTTTTAACTATACAGACATTTTTGGCATGCATTTTTGCAGACTTTGTTTTTCCTATAAAGAAGTCAATGGAAAAAATGCCTTAAAAAAAGCCACTAAACCAAAACATGTACTAAACATGAGAAAAAAAACTCAAGAAAAATGCACTGGCACTCCTTTATCTAAACTATCTAAAAGAAATGCGGTCTTTGTTGCCTGTAGTAGCAAATCAGAACTCTGCTTTCAATTTCTTAAACTGCTCTGGTGAAATGAAAGCTGGGCTGTGATTAGTTGCTGTGAGCTAAAAAGGCATTCTTCGCTGCTCCATTACAGCTTGTAGTGTCCCACAGCATTTTTTTTGGGAGGGGGGGGGGGGGGAGCCAAAGAAGCTGCAAAAGAGCCAGTTTTTGTGTCCGTTTTTCAAACAGTGTTTTTCAGTACAGCCAGAAAGAAAATTTAAAAGCAATAGGAGATAAAAAGGCACTTCTAATTCTCCTTCTTCCTCCGTGTGGCAGACCCCGCACCATCTTCCCTACTGTTAGAGCTGCCTGTGGAGCCCACACATGCCCGGTCAACCAGCAGGCGCACTGAGCTTTGCAATCCAATCTGGGCACTCCCATGGCTATTAAAGGCACTCCCCCACTGGAGGATGCCTTAGCAATAGGTTCTTTTAGATTCTGCTGTTGTTTCTTAAGTCATAGGTTAAAACCCCTGGTTTTGACCTATGACTGCTCACCCAACTTTCCCGACCTCCTGTCCTGACTTCAGCTTGCACCTTGACCACAATTTATCTGATTGCTACCTACCCTGACTCTCTGGCTGTCTCTCCTTTTTATGCAAGAACTCCACCCGCTCTGACCTCGACCTGTGATACCGGCTACGGCTCTGCCTGTCCCTCCCTTACCACACTTCAGCACCTTGGACTTGTCCATTATAACTGCTACTACACCGAGGCTACACTTGGGATAACAGCCCTGGACCGATATCGCAGCTTTCTCCCAGCGATTTTGTAGCGACAGTGATGCAGTTTCCTGTTGAAAATTGCGCATCACTGCTGCTTGCAATAAAATTGCAAGAAGGTTAAGCCCTACCCTAAAATTAAGCCCTAGCTGCACTCAAAAAAAAAAAAAGGGGGGAATACTTACCTAGGAGACTCGGTCCGGGTCTCCCTGCTGCTCTCCGAAGCTCCGCCAGGCGTCCTGCAGTTTTCGTTGCAGGATTTATAAATCCCGCCTTCAGGAAGCGATGGCTCTGATTGGCTGAACAGCGCTGGATGAACCAATCAATGCAGCGCTGGATGAACCAATGCCATGGCTCTGATTGGTTTATCCATTGGAACGTCTCCCCAATTGTTTACAATGGGAACTTGAAAGACATTGCATGGCGCACAATGTGCAATGCTATATTTCCTATTGAAGTGAATGGGAACCAATTCCGATCTTTTCACATGCGTGAGGATCGCAATTTCACATAAGTGATGCAATGCAATTTTTTAAAATCAAAAACGCTACACAATGCCATGGAAAACTCATGTTGAGCTCATCCATGTGAATGTAGCCTAAAGGCCCATTTAGACACAACGATTATCGCTCAAAATTCGCTCAAAAGTCTTCTTTTAAGCAGTAATCATTGTGCTTAAATGTGCCCGTCTTTCACTGTTCGGCCAAGCAATGGTTTTCAGTTCTGCTTCAAATCCGTAGTTCAGCAGAAAAGCTGATATGCAGGACCGTATGTTGTGTTCTGCCCATGGAGAGCTGATTACAGCTGATAACATTGTTACAGCTGCCCTCAGCTGTCAGCCCCACTGGCAGAACAGCTGATATGCAGGACCACATGCTGTGTCTGCTGCCCATGGTGCTGAATTCTACACGGGGAGCCCGTGGCTGAACAATAGAGTTAATTACAGAGCTCAGACCTCCTGCTGAGTTCCGTAAAGCTGGGTTCACACGGGACGGAAATCCAGCAGAAATCTCGCGGCTTGGGTGCATCGGAAAACCACGGGAGAGCCGCAGCTTCGAAACCCGCAGCAAAAAAAGAATTGACATGCCGCGGAATTGAATTCCACACTGCATGTCCGTTTCTGCCTGGCTCTGCTGCAATAGATTGGCCGCCATGTGTGGATAAGATTTTTGCAAAATCTCATCCACATGGCTAACTATTCCCTGGATTAGGAGCTGCGGGCGGAATTGCCACACAGAAATTTTGCTGCAATTCCGTCCCGTGTGAACCCAGCCTTACAGCGCCCAGTAGCTCATTTGCATGCAAATGAAGCTAATAAAGTATTAATAGCAATTAGTGCCTATTAGTACTTTATGCAAAACGTTCGCTAATCTTTTGAAAGATCTGTGTGTGTAAATGAGCCTTAATGGCGTGCATGGCCATCTGAGTCTCCTCACTCACCATCTAAGTGCTCTCCCTAAGGAAAAAAGATAGCGTTTTTGACCAATGTGCCTTAAGTGATATATATGAATTCTGCACATGTTGAACTTTTATTTTTATGAGCTATCATGCACCTAATTTTCTGCATCACAGCCTCTAATATTAATTTTAAGTGCTTTTAATAAAATAAATTAATAAAGTACAGATTTTTTTTGCACAAAATTGCATGAAGGTGTATGTGTGTATAAAGTGGGACTTAACATTTTGGCAATATGCCAGGTGTCTACTTGATAAAATATGTGTGTGGAGGCTTAGTATATGTAGGTTTTATTCATACAGGTCAAAAAGGTAAAAATTGTCGTGGCTATTGCAGGTGCAAAATGTCCAAAAACCCATGGCAATGAAAAGGTTAAGCCAATAGAATCCGTTTGTAATTTTGTTTAAAAAAAAATGACAATTATGTTTTGTTTTTCATTTAGCAAAGTTCCTAAAACTATAAAAGGAAGTAATAGAAGAACTCTTCCTACATTCATGTTCCCTGATGAGAAACAACTAAGACGTCCAAGACAAATCCCACATAAACTCCTATCTTGTTTTCCATGGAACCCACAAGAATTAGTCGCTCTGTCCTTTTATAGTATGCCTGCTGTGTCTTACTGACCACCTCCAGTAATGTGATTCATGGTGGAGAACCGGGAAGCGATGTGTCCCCATGAATACTGGTTGCACATCCTGTACACCACAAAGTAAATGAACTTTCAGCTGTCGGCAAAGGAGAAGGAAAGGGGCAGGCAAAGTTTTTGTCATTCTTTAAACTCGCCCCACTTCATGTGATATCGGCCCGGACAGCTGGAAGCAGATTCCATTTCCAGCATGTGTTTGAGCTTGGCAATGAGCTACAGAACAAGTCCTCTAGGAGCGTGTGTAAGTCATTGGAAGACTTTATATAGGACTGAAGTACGCGATACTCGGGCTGTGTGCAGACTGTGCTGTTTTGGTGCAGCTTTTCTGGCTTTGCCAAAATGGTTTGCAGAACTATTGGAACATCATTGAATCTCTCCTGTTAGCCACTGAAAAATGGAAGCGAGAGCCGCTGAAACAGCCACGCCCCCGCGGTGCCAAGGCACTATTAGACGGGACGATTATCATTCAAAAAATCGTTCAAACAGCAAAGATGAATGATATTCGGTCTAAACGCCGCCAACACCCGAACAACAATCGCTCACTTTTCAATCAGCGTTCATTCTATGCAGGCAAATAAATCATCGTTCACTAATAGTTCGGTTTAAACAGCATTTGTTCAATCATTCCCACCGCTCCTACAGCGATCGTTAACCTCTTAGCGCTGCAGGGCATACATTTCAATTCTGACAGCGGCATTTGAATTCCCCGAACAATGTTTGGGGGTTGTGTACGTCCCCCATGATGAGATCGCAGGCATCCGTGCGAGTGTCATTGCAGCTGAGGGCCTTCTGAAAGGCACCAGAGCTTTCTAGGCAAGATACCTATCAAGCCATCCCCGTAGTGTGGCTTGATAGAATGACTGCCTGATCGCAGTATGATGTAATACTATGGCATTACATCATACTGCAGGAGCGATCAAAGCATCACAAGTTGTTGTCCCCTCTGGGGACTAGAAAAAAGTTAAAATAATTTATTATTTAAAGAAACGTAAGAAAAAGTAAGAAAAAAAAACAAACAACTTTTGCCATATTTATAATAAAACTAAATAATAAAACCAAAATACATATTTGGTATCGCTGTGTCTGTAAAAGTCCGATCTATCAAAGTATCGCAGTATTTACCCCGCACGGTGAATGGCGTCAGAAAGAAAAATAAAGAACGCCAGAAATGTGTCACCCTGTTTCCAAGAAAAAATGCAATAAAAGGCGATCAAAACATCATGTGTATTGGTACCAGAAATTGTACCAATGCAAACCACTGAACGTCCCGCCAAAAATGAGCCCCCGCACAACTACGTTGACAGAAAAATAAAAAAAGTTATTGTGCGCAGAAGATGGCGGGAAAAACTAATTTAAAAAAATTAAATATCTTTGAAAAAACTAAAAGTAGTACGGCAAAAAATAAAAACTATTCGTTTGGTATCTTAGTAATCGCACTGCCCCATAGAATAAAGTTATCATGTCAGTTTTGTTGCAGTTTGTGCTCCGTAGAAACAAACGCACTAAAAGATGGAGGAATTTCATTGTTGTATTTTCCCTTTCACTCCACTTAGAATTTTTTTAATGTTTTTTCAGTACATTATATGGTACATTAAATAGCACCATTGAAAAGTTCAACTCGTCCCGCAAAAAACAAGCCCTCATACAGCGACGTCGATGGATAAATAAAGGAGTAATGATATTTTGAAAAGGTGGGAGGAAAAAACGAAAATGGGGAAAAAAGGGCCACATCCTTAAGGTGTTAAAGACTGGAATCCACTGGAACTGCCGCCTCGGGATGTCTTACTTGGCAGTGACAGATGAGGAGGCCAGAGCTGGAGGTTCTGCCATATAGCCACACACTTGTGGATATTACCTTAAACAATAACAGGAAGCCAGCGAGGGTGGATACTAGAAATCCCACAATGCACCAGGCTTCCTGATTAGGCTCATTTTCCCAGAGTCATTGACGCTGACCTTGAATCTGTCCCTTAGGACCATAAGAGTGACACATCCCTCCACTTCTGATAGAGCGAGGCAGCTTCTGCGTGTTCTTGTGTTTCACTATTAAGTTCCTAACAGGTTTTGCGGTGCTGTTAGAATGTTATGTGTTTATAAACCCTTTCGGGATGTTTTTTTTCTCTTAAGGGCTCCTGTCTACAGGCGAAAGTTCATTGCGTTATCTGCGGCGATAATCCGGCCTCGGGTAACGCAGTGAACGCTTTCCATAGCGTTGCTTTAGAAAGCGCAGCCCCGACGCCCACGAGCAGAGAATCATAGAGATTCCCCACATGTGGGATTCAAATCACGGCATGACACGATTCTCCGTGGTGAGCCTATCTGTCAGACTCCGTGCAGAGACCTGACCGCTCTTCCCCCGCGGCGGAATCTTGCTAGGCCGTGGACAGGGGCCTAAAATGCATGTTTTTTCTAGTTTTTTTTTCTTTCTTATTGCATACTACCCAACTTCACAGGCATGGAAAGAGGGGCAGTTGAGGTGTTGCATGTGCTATGGTGCAAACCTCCCCAACCCTCCCCCCCCCCCCGTAAAATATGCTGATGCGTGTGCAAAAAAGCATTGTTCATCTCAGGCGCGTGCAAATATGCTTGCACCCGTGTGAAGCCAGCCTGAGGCCTCATGGGACAGCATTGCTGCAGTTCTACCCTGTTTCCCCGAAAATAAGACGCGTCTTATATTAATTTTTGCTCCCAAATATGCGCTACGTCTTATTTTCAGGGGGTGTCTTATTTCGCCGCGCCAAATCCATCTGTGGCCGCCAATCCCTCAATTGGCCAGCTTTGTGGACGAAATTTCTCAGAAATCTCGTCCACATGGGACGGCAAAGCTGGGAGAAGCCGGTGTTGTGGTGCGGATTCACCGGCCACAGAAACTGAAACGTGCAGGCAGGTCGCTTCAAAACAAGCGGCTGAATGCCATGGGTTTTGAAGCAGCGCTTTCCCGGCGGAAAGCTCGCTGTTTATCGCTGTGGCCAAACTGCGAGATTTCCGCTGGAAATATGCTCTGTGAGAACCCAGCCTTAAGAATCACACAGGTTGCCTGACTCGCACACAGAGCCATAAAAAAAAGGGCTGTAAAGTAACGTACCTGTCTGCAGACAGAAGTTCCTGTACCACTTGTAAGCAGGGATGGTATTGCAGCTTCCGGCCACCAGGGGGAGCTCATCACAGCAGACATGCACAGCAGGAACAGAACGTACAGTATGGACTTTTCCAGCCAGCAAGGGGAGCTCACAACAGCACACTCGTACAGCACAGCAGGGACAGGATAACAGCAGACTGTCTGCAGATCTACCTATACATCTGGAGGTAGGAGACAACGGGGATGGCAGCAGGGGACAGGCCTCTTGACTTGCCTGCACACTTTACTATGCCTTACTATTGGGGGTGCCTTATATTTGGGACTTCTGCAAATTTCAGGGGGTGTCTTATTTTCGGGGAAACACGGTAGGTAGCGTATGCTCCATTACAGTACCAGGCGGGTCAGTGACGTTTCACAAATCTCATCCACATACTGTGGACTTTTTCCAACGCAGAATTTGACGTGGTACAAATTTTAAAATCCACAGCCGTAAATTTATTTTGAGGATTTTCTTTGCAGATTTAACCCTTTCCATGTTGTAGGACTGAAATCTGCCTGGAATCCTCAGCGTGTGGATTTTGTGGTAGATATGTGAACTCACCCTTAGGTATCCTTTCAGGTATATACTCCTTCCCAAACTGACATTGTGCGTGGAGAGAGGCCGCTGCATGCTGGGCGGCACTGGCATAACTATAGGGAATGCAGAGGATGCTGTTGCACCCGGGCCCAGGAGCCTTAAGGGGCCCATAAAGCCTCTCCTCTCCACATAGAGAGCCCAGTACTATGAATAAAGCATTATAGTTGGGGGCCCTGTTACAGGTTTTGCATTGGGGCCCAGAAGCTTTAAGTTACGCCTCTGTGTTAAGGAGTTAAGAGACGTTAGAGGGCCCCAAGATAAACTTTTGCCCCCGGGCCCATGAGCCTTCAGCTACACCCCTGCTGGGCGGTACAGTCGTCTTTACTGCTCTATGTGAGTGTTGCACACAGGTCCTATCAGTTCGATTAAAACCGAAGCACAATGGGCCTCATTTATCAAAGCTGTCTATAAGAAAGTGTCTTTGTTGCCTCTCGCAACCAATCAGAGCTCAGCTTTCATTTCTAAAACTGCTGACTTAAAGTGAAAGCTGTTCTGTGATTGGTTGCTACAGACAACAAGGACAAGTTTCTCTTTTACAAAGTTTTGATAAATAATGCCCAATATTCGCTCAGCATTGTATGGTCGCCATCACAATCGCCCAGCGTGCAACCACCTCACTCTACGCTGATGTCTAATTGAACAGCAAGAGAGTACACCTTGAGCGGTACTTTAATGGGTTCATAAGATTTTGGTAAAACTACCACTCCACAAATCACTGAACCTGTAGTACACATCTCCCATAGGTACCGGCCCTGTAGGCCAATTTTATTGCTCCATTGGTCACTGATTGTGGTCTTTGGGAAAGTAGAATTCGAAGTTGAAGGCGAATTCCAGTGATTCAAAGTGAAAGTTTTATAAGCTTCATAAGGTGATGAACCTGTAAATTTGCAATATAATGTTAGAACTTGTTTTACAAAGCTGCAGAGATGTAGCTTTTCCAGTGGTCCCCACTCCCCCCCCCAATCCCAGACTTAGTTCTCCATTGGTATCCAGTGGTTACGACCCGCATGCTTCACTGTTTTACTGGTCAGGCATGCTCAATGTAGAAATCTGATGCTGATAGAAACCAGCAGCGGCGCAGGTCAGCAAAAAAAGACACTGGAATGCAGTGTGATGATTTAGATGAATGTTTAGGTAATAAGTGGAACTGCTAAGGAAATTTTACTAATTTTGCTCAGTCTCCAGAATACCCCTTAACCCTTTCCAATCCACTGTCTGACGTCTAAAGACATTCTACTTGAAGGCTGCGCAGCTCTGATGTCGGAAGACGTCTGGCAGGATATTCTTACTGTAAATTACTGGCTGCTCTGTTGTCGGGGGGCCGCTCCAGCATGTCCCATACCGCAGTATTGGCTCTAGCCCGCAGATGGCGCCATTGTATAATGACAGAAAGAGAAAGCCCCCTTGGAAACCCTGAATCCAAAATTGGATTGCAAAGGGTTAAAGGTTCTTCAATACATTAGAGTTTAGTGATCCGAATCGTATCCGAATCGTATCCGTAACGTTGGGGCCAGATGACACTTTTATGGGGGCCACTCAACCTTCCCCCACATCATCTGTTGTTCATTGATGATATATGGGGGCATTTAGTAACAGAACCCATCAGGCCTAGAAATATTTCAATTTGGAACTTTGATGAATTTAGTCCAATATAATTTAGGCCAGTTGCCCCCAAGACTGCATGCCATGCTGGATGTGTATACCTTTTATAAGTGCATAGTGTAATAATCTGTAATATGCCCCTTCTGTAAGTGTAGGATGTCTCTCTCTTCTCTGTTGTTCACATAATTCAAATTCGTTCTCATTTATCTTCCCGAAGTGAGAAAAACTTTCCTTTTGGTTCCAAAGTACAGAACCAGCTAAAAAACAGTGCTAGCTGCTGAGATAACAGTTATATTAGGAAGGGAAATGTTATGTTTTCATATGACATGAATGATATGGGTGTTGTACAATGCAAGTAGTAAGGATATGTGGACGGAGATTGTTCTCTAAAGTGGAAGGAAAACCCACCGGCCTTTCATTACATAATGGTTTCCATCAAACATGATGAGTTTCCGCAGTAATGCCCACCCTGTGTGGAGACTCCCAATGTAGATTACACAGACGTCATCTTTAATGACATCATTAATTGCTTTTTCTGGGAAACTGCTTCATCCACTTATCACTACAAGACTTTGACTAATGGGCCAATCTGACTACTTTAAAGGGAAACAAACTTATCTTATGACGAAGGAAAAGTCATTTAGGGAAAACTAAACAGATTTTCGAAAGCGAAAAAGCTGACCAACGACTCTACAAGTCAGGAGGAATATTCCAGTGTGGACCTTGTGGATTGTTTAACCTTTTCAATTGCTGCGGTTATTACTATGTTGACCTGAAGATTTTTTTTTCTCCCTCAAATATGAACAAGTCCATTCGCACGCTGTCTTGAGTTTTTGACTAACATCCCATGGTCTGGGGCCAACAGATACATTCGTGGGCATGCGCAGCCCATACGCGGTCTCTGTCGGCTCTTTGCGTATGGGCTGTAATGTGTAAACCGCTGTAGAAGACCCACAGCTTTGTACGCATACGGCCATATGAACGGAGAACACTTCCCGTATAGTGCTGCCATCATGTTGGCTTGGAGTTCTCTCATGTAGCCATCGTCTGTCACTTATCCTGCAGTGCCATTGGCAGTGTTTGGGAGGTCATGATGATGAAAACTGACAGTCACCCATAACATATATTTTCGTTATGGGTTCAGAAAAGAATTGGTTTGACTTTGTTGGGTCATTTGCTGTATTTTTGCTGATAGACCTACAAACATTTCAAACTTAGAACAGAGAGAGAAAACAGAATACTTCTGTTTTCACCATCAACACTTAGGAGTCTTTAGAACTTGCTGACTTTTAGCGATGAGTGTAGATGGCATTTTCATATCGAAGGTCATTGATGTTTTTCCAACCACTGCAGTTTTGAATCCTTACGTGTCTATTTCCAGTCCTACTTAACTATTCAATGAGAATTCATTACTAAATTAATTATTTAATAAGTAGTCTTGTGTAAGTGTGGTTTTGGACTGGAGAACGGTCACTCCTGTGCTTTTACACAGGGCTGATAGTCGTTCAGTGAATGGAGGCTGAGCTCGCTGGAGATCTTTTCCTGCCACCCACCTCCATTCACTGCAAACAGGCAGTCATTATTAGATGAACAACTGTCAAACTACTAACGACGACCTGTCCATCTGTGAGTGAGTGGGTTTGTGAGTGACTTACATGCTTTACCTCTGATCACATGAGGTTGATCTCATCAAGGGTCCTTCATCCCCAGTGAGGGAATTACATGCTCTGCCCTTGATCACATGACTGTGACATCATCATGGGTCCTGTACACACACAGCTGCTGTCCGGCTAGGTGTTCACAGTATTCCATAGAAACTAAGGCCGAAGGGGGTTTGCAGTCCACATGTAATCTGCACAAGGATGCAGGACCTTTGATGACGTCACCATCATGTGATAAGGGGTGGAGCATGTAAGTCATTCACTAAGGTTTAGCATCGCCATCATGTGATCAGGGGCGGAGCATGACGGTGAAGTCATCACAGATCCTTCATCTCCACTGCTGTGCTGCTATTGATACCCTTTGTATGGAATGAACAATGTATGTAGCACAGCTGTGTGTGTGTGATGTACCATGTAGCACAGCTGTGTGTGTGTGTATGTGAGTGATTTACCATGTAGCACAGCTGTGTAGCACATTGCGCCACCAGAAATACTGGTACTATAATTTCCTAATAATTACTTGTCTGTTTATACTGAGTGAGAAGTCTCTTACTAGTTGTTCCATTTCAGTGAGCTGTAATGGCACGACTAGCAACTACCGAGCGACTTCTCGCTCAATACGCTGTTGGGTGTTGTGTTTACACGGACCAATGGTTGCTGGTAATCGCTTGTCTGTACCCTGACGTCTTTGCCCATACTGATCTTTTGTCTCTCTTGTCTGTACCTTATTTACAATCATCCCATCTACTGCAGTGACTTTATTGTAATAATATGGATATTACTTCACTTGTGTTTTACAGATTGGAGAAGGACATTGGGCAACTAGAAAGTGAAGAATCCCTAATATCCGCCAAAGAGCAAATACTGAGGGAGAAACTCAAAGAGACGGAAATATCATTTGTAGATTTGCAAAAGGTAAACAAAATCCTCCTTTTCTGACGGCTCCTGCGGCCTCCAAGAACTTTGTGATTAAATATCTGTAGTACAAAAAGTTTTCATTTAAAGAAACAAACTTCCTTTTGTCAAATAAAACCTGTACAAATACATCTGATAGACGTCTCACTGCGATGGGAGGAACTACGTCGAGGCTCGGCTCACATTTTCCTTCTTCTGTTCCAGTATGGAATTGAATCACAAAAATAAAATGATGCGCAGGAGCTATCAAAATGGCGTAGTTCCACAGCATTATTATGTCTGTCTTATTTTTATGCGTTTTCGCGTTTTTTAATGCTCCAATCACAATGATGGGGTGCGTTAAAAAGTGTTGTCAAGCCCTGTACCATGCAATTTAAAATGCAGCGCGAAATTGCGGTAAAATGCCCTAGTTTTGAGCTGCGTTTAACTAAAGGCACGTGTGAGAGTGGCCTTAGGGTTCTATTCGTACTGATATAATAGCTTACACAGGATTTGTGACATGGAGACTTTTTGGAGCCACTTTCCAGTTTTAACTATTGAATGACGACAGCTGCTGTGCACCGGAGTACCCTCAGTAAAGCCCAGTACCCCCCGGAGTGCTGCTGTGCATCGGAGTACCCTCAGTAAAGCCCAGTACCCCCGAAGTGCTGCTGTGCACCGGAGTACCCTCAGTAAAGCCCAGTACCCCTGAACAGCTGCAGTGCACTGGAGTACCCTCAGTAACGCCCAGTAGCCCACGGACTGCTGCTGTGCACCGGAGTACCCTCAGTAATGTCCAGTACCCCCCGGACTGCTGCTGTGCACCGGAGTACCCTCAGTAACGCCCAGTACCCCCGGACGGCTGCAGTGAACTGAAGTACCCTCAGTAACGCCCAGTACCCCCTGGACTGCTGCTGTGCACCGGAGTACCCTAGGTAATGCCCAGTACCCCCCGGAGTGCTGCTGTGCACCGGAGTACCCTCAGTAACGCCCAGTACCCCCCGGAGTGCTGCTGTGCACCGGAGTACCCTCAGTAATGCCCAGTACCCCCCGGAGTGCTGCTGTGCCCCGGAGTACCCTCAGTAACGCCCAGTACCCCCGGACGGCTGCAGTGCGCCGTAGTACCCTCAGTAACGCCCAGCACCCCCGGACAGCTGCAGTGCACTGGAGTACCCTCATTAATGCCCAGCACCCCCGGACAGCTGCAGTGCACTGGAGTACCCTCATTAACGCCCAGCACCCCCGGACAGCTGCAGTGCACTGGAGTACCCTCAGTAACGCCCAGCACCCCCGGACAGCTGCAGTGCACTGGAGTACCCTCAGTAACGCCCAGTATTCCCCGGACTGCTGCTGTGCAGTGGAGTACCCTCAGTAACGTCCAGTACCCCCGGACATAGTTAAGATTGGAGTCATGCTGCAAAAGGTCTCCATGTACCCCAGGCTTAAATGGGTCCGTCAGTCTTCTTGATAGCGCAGCATGCTGGCCGTTGAAGTTACAAAAACCTGACGGAAAAGAGCTGAAGTGTGATCAGAGACTTATAATGATCTTAATCAATTATTGTCTTTTCTTTCCACTTCTAACTGGAAAAGCGTATAAAATAATCAGAGTTTCTGAAAAGTTCTGAAATAGTTTCTTCTCTTCTTGCAGAGCTTGTCAAACCAGGATAAAGGTAAGATACTCCTGTTTCATGCATTGTGGGTACCAGCAGGTGTTACAGACCCGAGTCCGGTGATTCACACTGTGGGCTGGTTGGACTCCTTCAATTTTTCCTTTTCCTTTGTGACTTGCACTTTGGAGGAAATGAACTTTAAATGTTGTGCGATGAAGTGTCACAATGATACATTTACACTTATTTCTACTACATCACTTCTGTTGCCAGACTGGCATTGTGTGACATAAAAGGAGTCTGTCAGCAGTTTTGAACTTTCAGAACTGCTGACAGCATCATTTAGGTCACTGATGGAGTAGTGTAAGCATACTGAGGGGGGCGGCCATACAGCGTGCATGACAGGGAAGTAGACGTTTTATTCCCAAGGGGCCATAGACGTAAGGTGGGCTCCTCATGTGTAGTGCTGCGGGCTCACAGAATATTCCCCAGCTCCTCCCTTCTGCTCTTGGTGACGGTCTAGCAATCTTCTGATTGGATGATAGAGCCGTCAGTCAGAGCAGAGGGGAGGAGAGGGGGGGGCACTCGGTGTAGGAGTCGGGGGGGGGGGCACTCGGTGTAGGAGTCGGGGGGCACTCGGTGTAGGAGTCGGGGGGGCACTCGGTGTAGGAGTCGGGGGGGGGCACTCGGTGTAGGAGTCGGGGGGGGCACTCGGTGTAGGAGTCGGGGGGGGGCACCCGGTGTAGGAGTCGGGGGGGGGCACCCGGTGTAGGAGTCGGGGGGGCACTCGGTGCAGGAGTCGGGGGGGGCACTCGGTGTAGGAGTCGGGGGGGGGCACTCGGTGTAGGAGTCGGGGGGGGCACTCGGTGTAGGAGTCGGGGGGGGCACTCGGTGTAGGAGTCGGGGGGGCACTCGGTGTAGGAGTCGGGGGGGCACTCGGTGTAGGAGTCGGGGGGGCACTCGGTGTAGGAGTCGGGGGGGCACTCGGTGTAGGAGTCGGGGGGGGCACTCGGTGTAGGAGTCGGGGGGGGCACTCGGTGTAGGAGTCGGGGGGGGCACTCGGTGTAGGAGTCGGGGGGGGCACTCGGTGTAGGAGTCGGGGGGGGCACTCGGTGTAGGAGTCGGGCATGCACTCGGTGTAGGAGTCGGGGGGGGCACTCGGTGTAGGAGTCGGGGGGGGCACTCGGTGTAGGAGTCGGGGGGGGGGCACTCGGTGTAGGAGTCGGTGGGGGGGGCACTCTGTGTAGGGGTCGGTGGGGGGGGGCACTCTGTGTAGGAGTCGGCGGGGGGGCACTTTGTGTAGGAGTCGGGGGGGCACTTTGTGTAGGAGTCAGGGGGGAGAGATCTCTTGAGGAATAAAACTTGTATCTCTCGGTCAGGCAACCTGCATGCCCATCATCTGAGGGGTGTTTCCATTGCTCTCCCTGTCACCCCCAGGATATACTACGGTCAGCAGTTCTGATAGGTCATCACTGACTCTCTTTAAGGAGGTATTCCAATTTTAGGGTGTTTTCATATGGGGCAGAATTATTCTGCATTCTGAACCCAAATCCGCAGCTAATTCCGCATGTTTGATTGTGGGTTTTGATGCGGCATTGCAGGCTAATTTAAGCCATTTCAATTCTGCCTCCACATGGAGACGGGTGGAATCTGGGTGCAGAATGCAGAATAATTCTGCCCATCTGAGACACCTTTTAGACATTTCTAGCATATGCCATAACTGTCTGATAGATGCGGGTCCCACGTCTGGCATCCATAGAGTAAATTCCCGTGTTCTGCTGCTTCTATGACTCCCATAGAAGAGAATGGCCATCACACCACCCTCGCTCATGAGATAAGTATAGGTGCCAATGGTAGGGCCCACATCACTGTGGATGGACCATAACTATCTAAGGTGGGAATGCCTCTTTGGGATACTGTGCATCACTAGCAGTCCAACCCAGGCGTATATGATGTTTGTAGGAAAATGTATTACGGGAAGCAAAAATATTGTATTGTATTGTTGTTTTCCTGTTTCTTGAAAAAGAACAATTAAGACTGCATTTCTATTCTGGCCACTCAGAGAAGCACATGGTTGGTTTGCTGCCCAGTTTTCAGAGTTGGCTCATAATCCTATTAGTTGAGTAATATTAATGTCATTAGTAATAATAACACTTATTGATAGAGACAAATAGACCCTAACGAAGA
This sequence comes from Eleutherodactylus coqui, assembly GCF_035609145.1. NCBI lineage: Eukaryota > Metazoa > Chordata > Amphibia > Anura > Eleutherodactylidae > Eleutherodactylus > Eleutherodactylus coqui. The sequence goes on along the minus strand of NC_089841.1, from coordinate 247,479,973 downwards.
AATACTGAAGCCGCTGCCACGGTGTTTCCATTGTGTGACGGCGCTCACATGACACGTCTGCACAATAAATAACGTAACGTCTGCGTTTCTTTGATTTTCCTGATAACCCAAATGATCTAATTCTAAATATAAGACGACGGGCGGAATGTGATTATGTTGTGCTATTTGTGGCCTTAATCTAATAGAAAATGACTCTCCTAAGTATATGGGTATATGTATTAAATGCATTTAATAACTCCATGCTAACAGATTCGTGGAGTCATCGGGGCTGGAAGCTTTCAGGCGGCTGGGAAGCTATTGGGCTTCTAAGCAGTATTATGTAGAACCAACAAATGAACATTAATATCCTCTTATGATGACCTGCGGAGTCTGACGCTTCAGTACTCTGATGCAACCAGCCAGAGACTTCGATCCCTAGAAGAAGAATATAAGAATTGAGTTATACGAAACTTTGATTCTAAAGTACTTTTTCAACAAATTCAGGGCTCTTTTACACGACCGTATGTGGTTTTACGTTCTGTGACTCGCGCCGTAAATTTGCATAGATGGCCGATTTTCCACGATCACGGCCAGAGATAATTAGAGTTTTCTCATCCATTCACACGACCATGAGCAACATTTTTTAGCGAAAAAATACGTTGCACGCCGGAAAACCGTCGCTCGGCATAAATCCTCAGGATGCCTTCAAATGCCTAAATAGAGGCACCTGTGAGCTTTTTGCAGCGTTAGGCTGCCTCCCCTTTTTTTCCCCCTAGCTCCCATAGGAGTGTATGGGAGCCACCGCCATATATTGGTCAAAAGATAGTTCCAGAACTGTCCTTTTACTCACCATAAATTCCCCGCTGCCGTATTTCAGTCGCGTATGTTCCATTTTTTTTACGGTGCAACGTTTTTACGTGCCATATATTCGCTCATGTGAACGACTATATTGGAAACCAATGCCTTAGATGCTCATGTATATCGGTCGACCATAAAAAAGTGCCATATATGCGCTCATGTGAAGGAAGCCTTGCGATTAGGCTGGACACACACGAACGGTTTGGATTCCGCATGCGGGAGGCCTGCAGCGGATTCTGACTGTAGGGCCAACCGGTGACCCTGCTTATCTCCTTGAACTGTATTACTTTGTATTTCCTGCGCTGTCACTTAGCGATGGCGTGGTTACCCGCAGCCCATACGAGTTGGTAATTGCGTATGGGCTGCAGGTCGGATGGCCTCCATTGAGTTCAATGGAGGCCGTCTGCGCAGAGTCTTCGGTGAAATAGAGCATGCTGCAATTTTTCTTCACACTTGTGAAATACGCAATTCGTATCCGCGAGTGTGAAGGAAAAGGCGAAAATGCATGTCTTTCAATGACTGCATTTGCCGTTAGTCCTCTGTACGGACGGCCATCGCGGATTCTGCAGTTAGAATCCATTCGTGTGAGACCCCCCCTTACTATGCAAATTTCTGCCATAGGAAAATGTTGTCCGGCTTCCTTTTTATTTGTGTGGCAAGCACTTTCTACGCAGGCTCTGCAGCTTTAGTTCCCAGGTCTACAGCATTGTGGCCCCCAGATACTATATTCTACTTTATGTATACAACTTCATTTAATTGTGCCAAACGTATCACAGCTCATATTACTGCTAATTGTATAAATCCAGAAATTCCCCAAAACTCCATGAACCTGTTGCAGAGCTTGAGGGACCTGGATGTGTTCCCTCCTGCCTCAGCTAGTCTATTGAACTCCAATCACAAGGCAATGAATCTGCACTTTGTGTCCTCTGATCCCGCGGTTCAGTAGAATGCTCTCATGTACATTGTGCCGGCTGATCCGCTCCTCTCTGCTGCTCTAAGCTTGGGCCGCCGGGCTCCACAATGCTGCTAACCTAACCTTGTCTGTTCTCTCTTATAGCAGATACAGTAAACTATATCTACTCCCAGATCCCTGACATCACTAACCTCTACTCCCATCAGCCGGAAGCTTCAACCACAAGGACACCTGGTGAGTAGATTAGACCCGGGCATTACTTCTACATTCTTGGGAATTTGGTCATTAAAAGCAGCAACATTTATTGATTCCTTTTAATAGATTGAAAATACAGATTTGTAGCATCTCTCAGATCCATGAAAAACAACTAATGTGTTCTGGCAGCTGTCAGTGTTCGCAACTTAGTTATTGAACCAGGAAAAGTTACTATAAACTCTCTTCTTGTATTGGCGGCTCATACGTTACAACACTCAGCTACTAGACAGAAAGGATACTATAGTTTAGTGCAGCGTGGACAACTTGTTTTATGTCTCTGGAGGGCTTGTATGCATAGAGGTATAACTGCTCAAACTTTGTGGTATGCATTAAGAGGAAGAGGTGGTTGGATATTGGCCATTGCTGCAGATGGGTTACATATGTTTATACTCTAACACATATATACATGGGAGCATATCCATCTCTGTGTATGGCTCGCAGCATCATGATCTCATCATATTACCACTAGTATCAATACAACAATGAAATTTTTTACTTCTGGTTCCTCTTTGTTATATTTTTTAGGTGTAAAAGTGTCTAAAACCCATTATAAGTCTAGTACACGCCATGTAGACCACATTTTGGCATACATCTATCTAGAACAGTTTGCTTAGGAAACTTCCCCCATTATTTCTGCTTGTCAAAATAAACTGGATTATATGTGATTTGTGTAACAGAATCCTCAATATGTGTGAAGGGAAATGGAATTGCTACTCTCCAAGAAACAAGCATATACTGAATGTTTTGGTTTATTTACAGTATTTAAGCATTCAACATTTTTATCTTTTTTTAACTTAAATATATGCTACATTTACAAATAAAATACATAGATATCACTGTTCACAGCAGCGAAGGGCTCTGTTATATACATATTTATCTTATCACTATTCTCATTCGTCTACAGTATTAATAATTAATGATGCGTGCTTTGTTGAAATGCTCTAAATGGCTCCTGTCACTACCATCTCACCCCGAAAACTACGTTCACTGGCTAGTAGGAGATGAAAAATCAATGGCTTCTAATGCCCTCTCTTTTCCTAACGAGCCTATGTACCTCCTTAATTAGTTACCAAAGTTATAGCTTGCTGTATGCAAATGAGCAGAGAAGAGTCATCTGGCCAAGAAGAGTCACGCTGATTTATGAGCTGCTAAGGAAACCACGTCCATTTCTCTGGATAGACGGGGTTTATTGTGTAACGGGCGATATGACAAGCTAAGTATCAAGAGAAAAGGGCTGTAGTTAGTTTGATAGGACATAAATTAGCATGACTCTTCTTGGCCAGATGACTCTTCTCCCCTCAGTTGTATACGGCAGGCTACAACCTTGGTACCTAATTGCAGAGGTGCGTGAGCTTGTTAAGAAAATATAGGGTTTATGGAAAAAAATGATTTTTTATCATACCTACAAGCCACTGATGTTAGTTTTAGCGGTGAGCTGGTGATGACAGGTTCCCTTTAAGCGTAAATTCAGAGACAAAATATCATTTGACTTGTGTAACAGATACAACATGTGATGTAACCTGATTGGCTGAAAAGTTGTTATTTTTGCTGTATCAACCAAACAAGGGACTTTGTTTTCTGTCTCGGTGACTCCTGAGTCTAAGGGCTCATTCACAAGGGCGTATTTTTGGTGCATTTTACATGCAGCATGAACCCCATTGACTTGCATAGGGGTATTCAAACATGCGTTTTTCACACTTGAAATGAATTGCAGTATGTAGGTTTTGCCCATTCAAGTCTATGGGTGCTGAACAATATACAGCCAATATACATGTTACATGCATATTTACTTTGGTTTTTGTGCATAATGCTAGGCGACTGTGTGCAAAAAGGTAACGTGAATTTTGCCTTCTTGCTCTTCGTTTTTTTTGCGTTAGTAAAAAAGGCAGCAAATACGGATGCAGCGTGCGTGCAAAACAATATGCGTTAAATGCGCTCCAAAAACTGACACACGCAGTTGAAACGCTGTCTATTTTATGGATCTAGTGCACGTACGCCCATATGAATGAGACCTAACTTTCATTATCACAGATAATTAAGACAGGGACTTGGTAAGAAAAGGGCAAGGAGGCTGCACCCTTGAAGCCACAAGCAGTGGAAGATGATCCCCAGACCTGGGCTAAGGGCCCTTTTCCATGTCAGGTGCAGATGCCCAACCGATCGTCCCAGCGATGATTGTTTCTGCGCTTTTATACAGGAATGGTCATCATAGACTGAATGGAGGTGGAGCTGGCTGGGGAACGTTCCAGCCCACCTGCCTCCATTTACAGTAAACAGGCAGTTGCTCATAGATGAACGACTGCCTGTTTACATGGCCTGATCGTTGCTCAGTTCTTATGCCTGCATTGACTGAATGATATAAGCGAATGAATGCTCATTCAGTCTGTGCCTGCATTCACACCAAACAATAATCATCCAGATTCTCTGACTATCGGCCCGTGTAAAAAGGGCTTATGTTGGGAAAATGTCTGCTTGAACAATGGGCTGAAAAGTAGAAAAAAAGTACTAATGTACATGGGGGGGGGGGGGATAAGTTTTTGTTGCAGAATAAACGTTTACGTGTACTTATGTAGCAGTTCTTAAATGAACCAGTGTAGCACACTACGCAAATTCATTACTGACATCCGTCGCACCAAACGAATCTCCGAACATAACAAATGTTTAAGAATGGCTACATCCTTATATTGTTAATAAATCCTCAACATCCAAATTGCTCCATTTACAAGCAGAGGTGATTCTTGGGTGTGAAAGTAGAGGCAAGGAAATCAAATGCCCCTTGGCCAGTTCCCCAAAAGTGCGGTCAACAGAATTCACTAACCATTTACAGTGCTGCATTCAACGAATGGGGAAAGAAATGGGGTTTTTGTGATGTTCTGGTGGCCATGAAGACAAATCCTGCAGACCCCAGCAATTGAAGACCCAACACTATCCATAAGGCCAGCTAGAGATTCATGAGGAATGTGATTTCCACGCTCCATCTCTCACATATTACCCAAATCACCATTTAAAGGAGTTCTACCATCAGTGACCCGTTTCAGAATGCGGTACATGGAGCGCACATTTGATTTTGCTAGGTATTTCTCCTGCCGCGGCTACTGCAGAGGAAATGTAATATTGCAAGATGACCATTCAAATGAATGGCTGTCCTTGTATTACAAAGATGGCTCCTACAGTCATTCTCTGTTCTGGCTCATAAAGGTGGATGCCGAATGGGGGATCAGGCTCTATGACGTTTATATACTCTGATAGGATATGTGAATAGTAAATAGTGTTTTTAGCCAAATTCATATGAAGAAGTCTTTCCAGGACTTTGATACCAATTGTCTATTCGTAGGGTAGGCCACCAATAGCCGATATGCAAGTGTTTGGTTCTGGAAAGCCTCACTTCCCTTTCATTGTTTACTAAGCACAGCTCTGTACATTTTGCAGTGGCTATGCCTGATACTGCAGTCAGCCCCATTTAAATGATTGGGACTGAGCTCAGGGTTCTGGGGTTGGTAACTCAAACTCCTCACTGCTCTATTTTTGCACATTTGGAGTCATTCATTAATGGCTCCTGTATAATAATACATTTACATTAGTAAACTGGTGACATCGTAAATAATATTTTTATAGTAAAGTTGGAGTCGGTTCAGGTCTGCTGCCCCCAGCTCCACCCAAAACTGCCCACTAGGCACGGCCGATGTAAAATATGCCAGATAGACCATAAAGGGGATGCAGCCATCAATATCAAAGAAAGCACAAAATAAATAAGAGGTGAACCTTTCTTGTTAGCAGCAATTGGAAGACACAAAACACTCATAAATGCATGGAAACTTTAATGTTCGTTGTAGATGATTCCTGTTTATGGATACTACTTCACGCAGTACCCACTCATTGTTACAGACTTCTCTCATTCCGGCCTTCGATTTGGTGATTTTATAGATTACCAATGTAGTTTTATTATAGCTAGGGCTGAAAAGGAAGCCCTTTTCTTGTACGGATCTTGGCCAGTTTATGGACATACAGTGGCTGTTTGATCGGCACCCTAACCTTCTCTATGTGACAAGTGACTGTAAATTTCGCTTATATCTCATTCATACAAATGACAACACTTTGGAAGTTCACTCTGATTTTGGACGGGCTCTTTTACCACAATGGGCTCTTTAAAGGGAAAAGAATTAGTATTTTTTTAAGGTCTAAGCTGTAATGCATCTGGCTTTGATCAAAGGTTTGTATGTTCTACTCCGAGTAAATAGTAAGAAGGTGTTTATAGTACCATGGACATAAAGCAACATTGTATATGCTTCTGTAGCATCCATATTCTGCACGGCAGTCCCATACGAGGACTAAGTAACTCCATCCAGTTCACATTTCCTAATGGATCCTCCATCACAGATTCTATTGCATGTCATAGAATGAACAGCCCTACTTGCAGTGCTTATTTTTTTTCTGGCAAGACAACGGGCGCCTCGGCAAAACCCAACAAACCCCATTATTGAGTAGAGCCCGTCGGATGGCGTTGGAGCTTGTCGGATAATGGATCCAGCATTGCCTTATAAACAGAAATCATGATGCAGATGTAAACCGAGCCTTAAAGCACAAAATCCACAGGCTTTCACAAGTCCTGGTGCTTCTTTAACATGTGCTAGAGTTCTGTCAGTTGGGGCTTTAATCTGTCCAATTTGTTATTTCTCTCGGGGTTAAGTGACACCAGAGATATCTGTAAGTTACATAAACCCCCCTGTCTATTGAAATCTAAAAGAAACCTATAAGTTTGGGCATTACCTGCGTGTATGCTATAGGGAACATCAAGGGTGATCACTGTCGGAGAATGAACATTCTGTCCTACTTTAACCATTTTTAACTACTGGGTTTTCTCCATACCAATGATGGGTTTTCAGCACTAGGAGCCACCAGTGTTGATGATATAGGGCAGTGATGGTGAACCTTTAAGAGACAGAGTGCCCAAACTGCAACCCAAAACCCACTTATTTATCACAAAGTGCCAACATGTCAGGAGGCGGGGCTTATCACGATGTATGATTTTTACCTCCGTCATTCTAAAAAGCACAGGACTGTTTCAAAATAGACAGCTTGCAGATTTTGACTGCTTTTGGATGCAGAAATGCTGTGGAATTCGCCACGGAAATTTCCTCTGAGGACATTCTGCAGCATTTCCACCTTGTGTAAACATTTCCAGCGATAATAGTGACACCCCCCCCCCCCCCTCCGAGCGGCCCCAGCGGTAATTAATAGTAACTGCCGCCCCCCCCCCCCCCCCCGAGCAGCCCCAGCGGTAATAGTGACCCCCCCCAGAGCGGCGCCAGCGGTAATAGTGACCCCTCAGAGTGGCCCCAGCGATAAGTGACCTCCCCCAGAGCGTCCCCAGTGCTAATAGAGACACCCCCCCCCCAGAGTGGCCCAGTGGTAATAGTGACCCCTCAGAGCGGCCCCAGCGATAGGTGCCCCCCCCCCGAAAGCAGCCCCAGCATTAATAGTGATACCGCAAAGTGGCCCCAGAGGTAATAGTGACACCCCACAGTCGCCCCAGTAGTAATAGGGACACCCCACAGTGGCCCCAGTAGTAATAGGGACAGACCACAACAGCCCCAGCAGTAATAGTGACCTCCCACAGCGGCCCACAGTAGTAATAGTGACACATTCACAGCGGCCCCCCATAAGATCCATATACTTATCCTCTCCAGAGTGGCCCCAGTAGTAATAATCACAGCCCACAGCGGCCCCCAGTAGTAATAGTGACACCCCGCAGTGGTCCCAGTAGTAAGAGTGACACCCAACAGCGGCCCCCAGTAGCAATAGTGACACCCCACAGTGGCCCCAGTGGCAATAGTGACACCCCACAGTGGCCCCAGTAGTAATAGGGACAGACCACAACAGCCCCAGCAGTAATAGTGACCTCCCACAGCGGCCCACAGTAGTAATAGTGACACATTCACAGCGGCCCCCCATAAGATCCATATACTTATCCTCTCCTCTCCTGCTTGCCTCTGATCCCGGGCGCACACTGTGATGTCAATGTGCTGTCGATGCCTCCTCCCCCTGCTCTCGTGGAACCAAGTAGGAAACGACAGGGGAGGGGGATCTCGGCTGCACACTGAAGTTACAGTGTGCACCGGAATCAGAGCCGCTAGCAGCGCTGCTGAGTGCATGCCAGCAGGGAAGCCGTGGCCCCGGCTGATATTCACTAACGTGGTGAGCAGCCAACGGCAGTGCGTGCCAGCACGGAGGGCTCTGCATGCCGCCTCTGGCACGTGTGCCATAGGTTCGCCACCACTGATATAGGGGCACATTTACTAATGCTTTCTAAAAGACTGTGAAAACTAAGGTGGTCCTAAAATCTGCCAGAATCTCACATGGTAAATGTAGCAAATTCCAAGACTCTGTAGTGTACATGTATACCACCTATGAGTTGGCTTAGTTTATGCCAAAAATGTAGCAAATTTTAGTGCGATTTAGGCCACACACATTTTCATGATGCTATGCCCCTTTTCAGATGAGTCAAAAAAGTGTCTAAAACGCATTGTTAATGTTTCAGAAAGATTGTAAAACAAGTTTTCTGGTGCAATTTATGCCAGAAAACCATTGTACTTTGATTAGTAAATCTGCCCCATAGTATGCCATTGAAGAAACTCTTTTTTGAGAAAATTCTATGTTAATTAATGACCATACAGAAAGTCTAATAGAAGAGAAATTAATACTCACTCAGTGTACAAAACAACTATACAATACAGATCCACTTATTCTGCATGTATGGTACTTGATCAGGGCTGGATTATCGGGCTTTCACAGAAGAACATGTAAGTCTGTATATAAAGAGTCCTTCAGAAATCTGCTACTAGACCTGATTACTAGACAAATATCGGACTAATTCCCCATTTTTTTTCTATTACGTTTTCTTGTGGACTTTAAATTCTATTTGCTTCCCAGCTCTGTGCGAGAACCAAGTGCCGGAATAACAGAATTTAGCAGTATTTATTATAAAAGGTTCTTCTGATCACAATAAACGGGAGGTTGCTGCACCTTGAAGTAAATGGGAGTTAGGGTGTTTTCACAGAGATCCGGCTCAAAATATCGGAAAAAGCGCTGCATGCAGTCCTTTTATTTTTGTCTAAAGGCTGGACAGCTGAGCGGAAACCGAACATACCCCATTATACTCAATGGGGTCCGTTTGGCACTGTTCAGCTCTATTCCCGAACGGAGTAGGAAAGCGGAACCCCGGGTGCAGATGTGAAACCACCCTAACATAGAGAGTCAAATGCTGCCTGGTTGGCTCTTCTCATAATTCCCATACATTTCAATGGAGAGGGTTGTATGCCAGCTCTCCATTGCACCTTATGAGTATCAGCAAAACACTTAGACTGCTGTTCTCCTGTTAGGTGAGGGTCCGGAGGCAGTTGGAAGAAAATCTGTAATTTCTCTTCATCACTTTGAGGCTTAGGCAAGACGGCTGGATTTGGGACCCATGCCGCATAACTCCTGACGTGTATAGACCTACTCCAACTCATTGCTGCTGTACCAGTGTTTTAAGTGAAAAAGGGATAATAATAATGATGATAATCAATAGTACGTTTCTGGTATTTTATAATACTATACGAAACGTGTGTCCTTTTTCTAAAACACTTTTACTTTTTGGGGCGTCACAACTATACAATTCTTGGAGGGTGTTTCTCTTTCATTTTCAATATATCGCAGAATTTTAATACTTTTTTTAACTGTGATGCAGCCATTGTAAAACAGACCCAAAACCATCATTTTCAACAGAATCCAGGATTAACAGCTGCGACGAGAGTGGCGACGTCCAAAGAACCTCAACCCACTTGCATGATGTAGACTTTAACTCCATTATTTGAAGACACTGCCTATTAAACCTTTTGCGGAGAAGCAATAAGACTTCCAATTTTGAAACCCTTATTGCCTCTCCATAGAAGGTTTAATAAGCACCGTCTTCAAGTAAGGTTTTTTGGACTTAAAGTCTACCTCATACAAGTGGGTTGAGGTTCTTTGGACCTCCCCACTCCCATCGCAGCTGTTAACCCCGTATATTATTCAATCATTGGAGTTGTTCACAATGGAACCAGGTGAGAATATGTCACCATTTTTTACTCTTCATCAAGAAGGATTAATCGGCTACTTTACTGCTCTCAGATCTGCGCCTTTGGTTTCTCTTTTGTTTATTTTTTTTCTATTTGGGTACTTGAGGAATCATTGCAACAGAATCTGAAATGTACCTGAAATCCAAAGTGTTAGAAAAAATGCCTAGTATAGTAAATGCAGCTAATGGAAAGCTGAAAGGAACCTGCCTATTAAGTGATTGCAGTGGCAGCTTTCTATGGTGATACAATGTTTCTTCATTGTGTTCCCGGCTGTAGATAATAGTCTGCCTCCTGCTGTCACACGCTCCCTTCATGAAATCCATGCTATTTTTATGTGTTGTAGCCTCCCAGGCTTGGTTCATTTGCTGACCTGAAATTCTTGGTCTGGCTTTTGGATATCTCTATATGATCTACATTTTTTGTGCCTTTGTTCCAGACAATGGATGTCACTTACGTTTATCATCATCTTGTGTCTTTTCTCCAACATGTCTGTTTCTCTAAATTTCCTGAACACTAAGGATGCATTAAAGGTTCCTGCACTGACCTGCAGTGCTTCTCAATGGATCAATGGCTGGGATGCTTTCCTGATATAGCAAAGATGGGAATGCCAATTGTGAGATGAGGCAAAAGGATTCTATCACATTAAGTGGCTCATCTGAACAATTGGGCAGAACTGATAGCGTGGGGTACCAGTTATCAGCCTCCGAACTACTTTATGTCTGTTGTACAATGTTCTGTCTTCACACCTCCTCTTACATCTGCCACCTTCAGTATCTGCTACTTGTCCACCTGATAGAACTCATTGTTTCCCCTTAATAATGTATAGACTTTATCATTTAAAGAATTAATACATCATTTTAGCTAACTATTGCCAGAAAAAAATAGTAGAAATGCCAATATACTGCATATAAAACTGACACGATGGTTCAGGCTTAACTTGTGAGTGAGTAAAGAAAAGCTAGGAAATATCAGGAAAAATAGTATCTGATAACGGGAAGCACTGACAGTGGATCTTTTGGTGGGCCATTACATATCATGTTTTTTTTTAAGTCAGTTCATTCTTCCTTCCCCAGAAAAAATGAGGTACCACCTTCTTCTGCCCCAAAGAATATCTGCCCAGGCATCTTTTGCATTATGTGATCTTTTGATGCCCCATCAAAGCCGAACTACATGGTGCATTTACACTCCTTAAATGAAGTGCCAGTCAGAAGGTCATCACTAGTAAAAGCCGAGTAATTAATAGGGACTATATGTTGTGCCGATGTAAAGGGCCAGTCCTAGCTCTCTGTAAATACTTTACTGTATGATTATTGTAGAATTAAACGTCATTTAGTACCGTCTACATCTGCTCCCGTCATGACCAGATGCCCTTCACAGAATAGACATAAAGAGTAAAACTTCATTTTATTAGAATAGTTCAAGAAAGTTTGGTCCTATATCCTCCAACACCAGATGGAAGAGAACCACTACCCATGGGGAACCAGTCTTTTCTGTCCTTTTGTCTGAGTGTATACACTTGCCTGTCTTTTTTTGACTGGTCGTATCTGGTCCGCACCAAGGGACACGGCTCGGCTGATTTGATGTATTTGCCCTGATTTTCTTAAGCTATTCAAATAAAATGTAGTTTTAATCTTTAGGTCCATTCTGTGAAGGACTTTTAGTTCTATATAGACTTTGTGACGAAACATCATGACAAGATGCAATGCAAAGCGCCATAAGAAAAAATACGATTGGCAGACTAGCTTATACGTTGAGAATGTTAATTCTCTAGCTAGGAATCTGAGTACAGTATAAGGTAACCTTAATACAGAGTTCTTTTACTGGTATAGCTCTGATCTAGTAATGTAGCCATTTCACAATTTGATCCTGCAACCATGAGACCCACCATGCTTTACACCTAAAATGAGCCAGCTTCCCTACAGTATGGTCAGAACCTTGTCACTATTACCAGCATCAATAGACATATGGTTGTCCTCTAACACCATCAGTATGCTTGAAGAATTGCGTCACCCAAGGTGGTTTTCAAATTCCCTGTGCAAGATATTCATCAGAAGAAAGGGAGCAACAATGTATCTAATCTGTGTAGTGTTACCATCTACCCCAAGAAATGTCACCACTAGAAATCCGAATCAATACCATAAATGACCTCTTGATCTACCAGCAGATTTCCTATGACTGGGTATTAAAATTCTTTAAAGACTATCTAAGCCCCCTTTGCCTTGTTGGTCTGATTCTGGCGATCTAGTATGTTCCCAATTGTGCATTGAGCCAAGGATTGCATGTCCCAATCTACAGACTGTTCCCCATCATGTGGCAATATCACGTTGCTTCTCATCTGAACTCGTAAATGTAACAATTCACAGTTGATCTGTTATTTCCTATCAATGTGTCTGTCTGATGTGTCCTCACAAATAATAATTTTGGGTTTAACCACCTTTCTGTCGAGCAGATTCTTAACACACCGTGCTTTTTATGTAATGATGTTGTAGTAGTAGTGCACATTACAGTCTATGTTTGCCAATTAACCATTCACTTGCTTTATGTGTTGTAACATACACCTCCTTTCTTGTTTCTGTTTAAGCATTGTACGCCATGGAAATAAATGTGGAGAAAGACAGAAAGACAGGAGAGACCAAGATTCTCTCTACAGCTGCAATTGATCCAGAGGTGGTTCAACAGAGAGGAGTAAAGGTCTATGATGATGGTAACAAAGTAGTGTATGAGCTCCACCATTCAGGGGCTGTGGTAGAAAACGGCATCCATAACTTAAGTACAAGGGATGTAGACGAACTTATACACAAATCTGCACAATCAAACGTAGTAACAGGGCAAAGCACATTACGTGACAGAACTCTAATCACTGAAGGAATCCCTAGTCACTTGAAGGAGCAATTGCATTTTAAAGAAGCTAAATTAGAAATGGTGCACAAGTCAACCAAAGGGCTTCCTTTAAGACCCGGACAGCAACATGTAAGAAGTAGTGGAGGTGATGTGGCCGATGCTACGTTAGAACAACCAGTGACTATGATCTTCATGGGCTACCAAAATATTGATGACGAGGAAGAGACTAAAAAAGTTTTAGGCTATGATGACACCATCAAAGCTGAGCTTGTTCTGATCGATGAAGATGATGAGAAGTCATTGCGGGAGAAGACGGTCACTGATATCTCCACCATGGATGGCAATGCTGCAGAACTGGTCTCCGGCAAGCTTCTCACCGAGACCACAGAGCCCTCCTCTCCCGATGGCAAAGAGGAAAGTCTAGTCACAGAACCAATAACAGGTACAGATAAGAAAGCACGCTGCAAATGCTGTGTTGTCATGTGATTACTCTTCTCTTTTTAGTTTAAACAGCACAGACACTGCCAACTTTGTATCACATTACCTTAGTGCAGCTGTACAATACTGTGAACCGGGAGTGGATACCTACAGTGCATTGGTGGCTTTAGTTTGTTTGTTACATATATATACACATGAACCATTTTTATCATGTATGACATCTGATGAATGAAGACAGTTGTTAAATAGGCGCATAGACATAACCATAAAAAAAGAGGACAAACAGGTGATTATAGCCAGCCATTTTTACATATAGGAAGCCAAACCTATTGAATAGTTTTGAAGTTCTATTAGAACGAAGGCACAAAATGCAGCCAAATGTAGTGAAATACATGAACAGCTGAGAACATGTTATATACAGATAGATGACTAATATGAGATAATACCAATGGAACACTTTAATATTGTGTTGTTTTACATTTATTTCTCACTCAAGTTTTATAGACTCAACAGAAAAAAAATAGTTCTATTATTGATAGTTTGTACCTGTTTACTTTTATGAAACCATTACGGAGGTTGTGCCTGGATGTAGTTGCTTGCCTTAAAGGAAATCTCTACCTCTGCAACCACTTTTTTTTTTTGCTCAATTCTTCAAAAAAAATGAAGCAACTATGCCAACAGTGTTGATTAGAAATATCCAACCGAACACATTTGTGTTAAAGCCGCTATACAGACCGACTCTATGTGGCATCATTGTTACAGACAGCAAACACATGCACTATAGTATAATCCTTGTGTCATATATTACTTCCTTTCATCTGCCCTCCCTGTACTGTCTTTGGGTCAAAAGAGGATGGGAGAAGATAAGAGTGAGGGTGCTTTTACACGAGATGGTCTGCCGGGCAACAGATGCCCCAGCGATTAGAGTTGTGCGAACACGCTCGTTCAAGTATTAGCATACTTGATGGTGCTCGTTACTCGAGTACCACGCCAAGTTAGACCCCTCCTGCTGTGATGTGCCAGTGTGCGCACGTCCACAGCATTACGTGGCTTGCTAAGGGATGGGGAGAGAGAGGAGAGGAGAAAAAAAAAAAGCTCGGCACCCGGCAGGTACAATACAAAAATCCTCGGGTCTCCCATTGACTTCAATGGGGTTCGTTACTCAAATAGAGCTCTCGAATATTACGAAAAGCTCGACTCAAATAACGAGCACTCGAGCATTTTGGTACTCGCTCATCTCTACCAGCGATAATCGTTCTGGCGCTTTTACGCAGGAACGAGCATCGCTGACTGAATGGAGGCGCGTCGTAAGTGAACAACTGCCTGTTTGTACGGAATGATCCATCGTTCAGTTTTCTACAAGCAGAAACTGAACGAAAAGCGAAAGACTTCTCGTTCGTCATTCAGGAAGACGCAGGGTTTCAAACGATAACTGTTCCGTGTAAAACCACCAGCTGTCAGCTCACACTATACACACAGATTAGTTTGCTGTCTGTAACCAGAGACACTCTTAATAAGCGCTACGCACGCCAACGGCTTTTTTTCTTAATATCAAGATTATTCACAAAGTAGTTTCATATATATTTTTTTAGTATAGATACATTTGTGCAATAAAAAATGTTGCAAAGGTGGATCTACCCTTTAATTCTACTGCTTTCTAGTATTGTTCTGCTACGCCAGTTATGTGCAATACCCTAGCATGTACAAATACTTCTCTTGGGTTTATAGGACCCACACGACCAATAAGCCGAACCACTTGGACTGTCCTTCAGTCTTGTACATGCACTGAAACTTTCAGCGGTAAATACGTTCTTTCAGCAACAACTCTGTAGTGAGAGTAACTTTTTTTAAATATTTTTTATTTTGCTTCTTTTAATTATAATTTGCCCCTTGTCCGTAACACAACATAAAGCATGTCGTTACATTGTAATAGAGAGAGGTGAAGAAGTAGTCTAGTTAGATAGAATTACGCACATTTTTCATGTTTTGTATGGCTTTTTATTGTCTTCTTCGGCTTTTGTTTTTAAGCACCAGAAGTTTGTTAGTTTTGGTTTTTCAGTTCAGTTTGTGTTTTTATGAAGCTCTAATTATATCTGTGCATACATATGGTCATATTTGGTTATTCATATACACAGCAGACTTTGAGAGCTGCTGTGATTAATTCTCTAGGAGTTTACATTCGTATACATTGTAACATATGCCGTGACATTAAACAGCTGGTGCTCAAAGAACTGTTTTCACAGGTCATGGACATAATTAAGATCCGAACGGAGTCTGAATGAACCCACCAGAACTTAGCGGTAGTCTTAAAACTCATGCCCATTAATTAGGATAAAATTGTAAAAAAAAAAATAAAATAGACTATAAACGTCAGTGAACATGAGTCTTAGAAAAGGACAACTGTTGTCTTCGAACTCTTCCACGCACCTTCCCTGAAATTTCAGATGCAAATGTCACAAAGGAATACAAGATTGTGAGTCCCAAATGTACTAATTGTGTAGAGCCTTACTGTATCTTATGTTATAAAGCACAATCTAGTCTTCAGTGATAAATAAGGTACATAGATTCCATTTGGTTCTTTTGCCCTTCTTCTCAACATCTTTGGTCTCTGGTTTCTCAGCGTATGCAGTGACAGGGGCCATCCTACTACTCGTCTGTATCACGCACCGACCACCTAGTGATGGCCACAGATAATAATGCTATAGACTGAGGGGTCACCAATGTAGACAGAAGGAGGGATCAACATGTAGAAAGGAGTTCTGAGTGATGGTGCATAAGATTTTATGTTATTGGGTTACGTAGAAATGGTTTTACAAGTGGAATTCGTTTTTCACATTGTATAGGGGATATTCTTTGAATTTTAAAGTTATCTAGATGGAGCTTAAAGTTTAATATTTATTCACCAGCTATGAAGGCAGTATAGTCCAAGTAAGTTGTCTTCAGGAAACTTCCACATGACACATCCAGTATATGGACCATAATGGTAACTTCAGGGAAGTCTACTCTCACATGCCCATTCGCTGTTGGCAGTATGTCCTACTCTGGGGACCGTGTATGACCTGGGAAATGTGGCTTGTTTTCTCGATCACCCTTGAGGGTGTAGATGCTACTAAATTCTGTGGTTAGTAGAGTTGTGTTACTCCAGGCATTAATATACAGTTCAGGGAAGTATAGGGCATATACGCCTAAGCACACACCCGAACACTAGAGTAAATGGCTAACCCTATACAAGACTAAGATACTTATCATCTACATACAGCTAGCTGGTGTTATCAGTAGTGTGCGGTAGGGCGGTTTCAAATCTGCGACAGAACCTCGGTCACGGATGTGGCTGAAGATTCCAGAAGAGAAAGTTCTGCATACATAGCTCTTTCTTCCTTCCAAAAGGCAGCCAACTGGGTGGAAAGCCAGTGGACCTCATTAGAGTGATTGGGGTTTGCCTGACCCTGTTCAGTTCCGTCCAGAGACGGAGCCGCTTGGCCGTGGAGATTCCCCTTTCCTGCTCCATGAATGGAGCAGGAGAGCGGAATCCCTGCCACAGATGTCAAAGTAGTTGTCTACTAAGTTACAGTAGGACAAACGTCATTCACAAATGAAGTCTTGGCCCCTGGCAGTCTTCTCTTAATAGTGGCATTCCATATTAGCTGTGACTCGCAGACATAGGCAGTATTGTAGGATGCTTTGGAAGTCAAGATATTTCCAGCCGGACAGGTTTTTTCCATAAATATTTTTCCAACAACCTTGAAAAGACTTCCTGCTCTCATCCTCCTGTTTTACCTATCACCGTTTGATCAAACACATCTAAGACCTGCCTCATTTGCACAGAAACATCTTTTCAAAACTCACTCAGAAGATAAATACTGATGAATTATTTAACATGCTTCTAATATTCCCGCAGTTTGCTTACATTAGAACAGTCAAGCCAACTCTGTGCTTTATTATTTCACACCTGGGTAGGAAAATCACATTTCTCTATTTTCCAAAGCTCAGAAATGCATGCACCGTATACAAGCGTGTATGACAAAACTATAGAAGAATATATATATGGAGGTATTTATTTATCTGTTCGTTCTGTATGTGCTACACTTTATAACTGCCTTATGTTGAATGTAAATGTGTCGGTCACGGTGGGAAACATCTTAGATTTTTAGTAGTTTTGATCTCCCCATTGGTTAACACATGTTACTAGCTCATTACACTTCACGCCAAAAATGGAGACAGTATCAGTCAGTTTTGCATCCTGTGTAGATGTGAGAAGGCAAGTCTGGATAATCATAGCCACAACACTTAAGTCATAGTAGTCCTAATGATAAATGTGCCTATTACAGCTGACGCCCCTTGCACCTCCTGTTCGGAAGATCGACTTATATACCATTTTTCATTAAGAGGAGGATTGAATCTCAGCACAAGAGGAGATATTCCCTAATAAGTGCTATTTGAGGTCAGGCCGGCCTTTTGAACAAAAAGAAGCCTGGATCTCCCATATAGGATGTTCCGGGGGTCTTAATAAGTGCTGCACACAAATGCTGCCTTTTTAGTAGTCTAGTAAGTCTAGCCACACACGTAAGGAGCAGAGGCTACGAAGTCATTTATTGGAGCTTGCTTTGCCCCCTGGTAACTTAGATTTCTTATCCAAGCTTCCTTTCCGTGGCGTTTGCTGCACATGACAGATTTGAAACGGCATCATGAGAAGAGAACGCTGCCAGCTAACTTTTTCTTCATATGATCAGCAAACAATAAGCCATTGAAACGAAAAACGAGGCATTCTTAACCTCTGTTGTCACATTCACAGCCGGCGTCTAGCTAGGAAAGCCTAAGTCAATGTAAATCAGTCATATGATGTAGTGCCACTCCGATGTGTTAACTTGCTTCTTCTGTTCGTGTCAAGTGAACAAATGCGCTCTTTCTACTTTTGGAAAAACTGTGTCAGGAACTAATGTAACATTAACTTCAATACCAAAGCTCCTCTTAAAGGGCACTCGCGGCTTTTGTTTTTAGAATTTATTACCAGTTAACTTCTCAAGCTGGTCTTTTCACTTACTTGGCTTACGCAGACATGGATGTAAATTTCCAAAGAGTAAAGGGTTGCCAGAGACCCTCTTCTTAGTGAGAGACGATGCCAGACCCTTCTTTCCCCTGACATTTGCAAATGGGGGATCACATACCCAAAAAGTAGTTGGCAGATCCTGCCAAAAACATGCTGGTTGGGCCAACTTTTATCTTCTTTATATGGCCAGATTTACTTTGTACTTTACCAATGAGTTATGTAGTTAGTATCTTCTTGACTGTATTTGCTAACACTGTAAAGGTCGGTGGACTGTTCCCCATCAGCGGATGTCTGGCAGTGGCTTATTCCCCTCTCTAAGGAAAACACCTGCGTGCTTGGGAGTCCCTAAGATTAGCTGTTCTCTAAATGAGTGTTTGGATGACAGCTATTGAAATGTTAAAGGGGTCGGCCAGTGGGGAGATGAAACCCATAAGAGAGCTGACTGCATTAAAACAGCAAGCTAATTCATACTTCCCTTTCCAATATCTTAGGAGCTCAGTTCCTCGACGCTCTGGTCACAATGCCAGAACATTATGGCGAATCACTAACCTCTGAGCTATCAATTCCTTTGACATCAGTGTAGCGGACTAGACTCCTTGCCTATAGAAAACATGGGCCGGTCACTCCCCTACCCCTCAGGTTAATTGAGATGATATGTGACTGCCCATCATAGAGGGATGTGAGACTCATAACGCTTATTCTATTTCCACATATAGAAGCACAATATTAGAAGCTATATTATTTTTGTAGGAAATGCTTGGTGTTTAATAACTATGTTTCATGCTTTACGCAGATCCATACATGGCAAGTACAGGCAGTAGGTATCTGAGAAACATACCTATTGTAAGACTTACCGTAAAACTCCAACCACAAGTATCTTAGTATGTTACTTTAGATCATTTCTTACCCTTTACAGTGTTGCGAAGGGTTAAGAATAGAGATGAGCGAGCACGCTTGGATAAGTCAGTTACTCGAGCGAGCCTCACTCTTCTCGAGTAACTGCATTCTTGTCCGATCGTGCTCGGGGGTCGGCGGGGGGGAGAGATCTCTCACACTCTCTCCCCCGCTTCTCCCTGCTATCCCCCGCCGCCCCTCCGAGCACGCTCAGACAAGAATGCAGTTACTCGAGAAGAGTGAGGCTCGCTCGAGTAACTGACTTATCCGAGCGTGCTCGCTCATCTCTAGTTAAGAAACATCCTTGACTTTGGTTTACCCAAATCAAATAATACATAACTCTGGTTGAGAGCCGCAGCGCAGTAAAAAGGGAGTCGGCAATAAGTTCCAATACCGCATCTTACATCGTTTCCCATAACCACTTATGGAGATGGGATTCCCCAATATGTGATCCTCACTGATAGAACCTATACTGAATCCATAGGGTAAGGAAATATATACTTGGCAGTGAGATTGAATAGTTTTGATTTATTTATTGGGCTGTAACTACAGACATGAATTGGGTTATAAGGAGCATTCAGTGCAGATTTATTTGGTATGGGCCCAAGAACCTGCAAAAAAATAGCAAATACTAAACAACTTGGTTACACAGTTTGTTACAGTGAATTAGTAACTTAAGTTTTTATTTAAAAAAAAGTGCAGAAAATCTTTTGATACGGTTTATGAGTTACGCATATTTTTCTATTTTGTTATATGATGTGATTACACTTGATTGACATTTTAACTGCATTTGTTTACTCAGACGATCTTTTTTTCTCATAGTTTTAGGATGTGATCATTTTGCTTTACTTTGACACAGGGTAGAAAATGCCCGGCTTTAACGCCTCTTTCTATATCTATAGCTTATATTAACATCTGTGTGGATGATTTATGGTACGTGTTTGCCTATTAGATTTTTAATGTTATTTCAATTAGAAAAAAAAAGTACTGATTACGGCCTATTTTATACTATATACTCGAGCATTGTTTATTTTCCTGTATCTTTCACTGCTTCTTCTGTTATCCAGTTTTTTTTCTAAATTCTGTACAAGCACAACATTCTCTTTGAAGCCTCATTTCCCATAAAACCGAACAAATACAAAGAAAGGAATTATTCTGATAAACAATACATAGAAGTTCAATAGAAGGATACATTTTGACAGATCGATTTTTCAGGTACTTAAAAAGGCATGAAATGTATTAAAATGAATGTATGTGTCCATACTGAATGGTAGCGCAGATGTAGCATGATGAGTAAATCTTCAAATCTATACAGCTCCTTTTTTTTTTTTAACCAAGAATCAAATATGGCCCCAGGAATCGTTGCAGGTAACACAAAGCAAGTATTAACCCTTTCAGCAAGTGAAGTAGGCCCATTTTGGATCAATACAGTGATCAACAATTTTGGCAGAAAGTCTAGCGCAGTCAGCTTGACATTAGATGGGTTTTCCCATTAGGATGAATTGTGATAAGATAAGCCTGACACAGATGTGTTGGAAGGTTCGGCGCTGATTCCCCAATGTGTCTCTGCTGTTTCTTCTTCCTTCTGTTGTTGGTAGCATCCACACTCGCCAGTTCTGTAAGTTGGTCATGTAAGCACAGTTTGATAATCTCCTCTGTTCTTCCTGCACTCCCAAGCTGTACTGATGCTTCTGTGCATGTGCAAAAAACGGCTAGAGCTCCTAATACTAGAGATTTGCTGAGGGGCGCAACACAGAGGCTGGAGGGGTGGGAGTGGGCATCTAAATGTTGCAGCACATGCAGCCTGCCTACATTTTAAGAGGAAGTTTCCAAAGTGACCACGTGGGTGCAAAAAGTTTTTTCTGCCCAAAAAAGGCTCATTTAGTGTGGTTTCACATCTGTGTCGGAACTTCTGGCCACAAAGTGGGCGTACCCTATTATAGTCAATGGGGTCTGCCCGGCACTGTTCACTTCCCTCCAGAGATGGAGCCATTCAGCTTCGGGGTTCCCCATTCCTGCTCCCTGGACAGAGCGGGAAAGTGGAATCCCCAGTGCAAGTGTGAAAGCAGCCTTAGTCATGTGTGGCAATACTACTTATACAATTTTTGCTAATGGGAA
This sequence comes from Eleutherodactylus coqui, assembly GCF_035609145.1. NCBI lineage: Eukaryota > Metazoa > Chordata > Amphibia > Anura > Eleutherodactylidae > Eleutherodactylus > Eleutherodactylus coqui. The sequence goes on along the minus strand of NC_089841.1, from coordinate 247,458,534 downwards.
AACCCCTTTATGATGATGTGAACATTTTGATGATCTTTTACTCCGACCCTTCTCAATATATTTAAAGTAGAAGTAAAAGTGAAGACTATATCATTGTAATAATAGGGAAGGTCATCATTGGACATGTTCTCCTGGGAAGGTCATGTGACAGTTGCACTTCAACTGTCTCTTCACTTCCGTTTTACTTGGATCGGGTTATGTAGTGTAGAAGGGAATCTTCCTACCTAGAAGTCAGTTGGTATATACATCTTATTGTACATCATTGCTTGTATATAAAAGCATGCATTGTGCCTTATAATCATTCATATATTGTATATTAATATGTAAAACCTTTTCACAACGGCACTTTGGGGGAAAAGAATCACACTTTGCCCTTAATTTTATTGTCACAGAATGCCTTCCTCATTCAAACAGAAAACCCACATTTAACATATTTCATACTAGAGGCTAATCCTAACGGATTGTTGGGTACACCAAAATCTCCTAATTTGTGCCAAGGGTGTTCCTTAGAGGCAGCATGAAGCCCATCTCAGGTCGGTTCCAACTCCTTTCTCCGTGAGCCATGTGGACCTGCAGAGGGTCCTCCCTCAACAAGGTACAAGGTCCTGCCTTATATACTGGAATGTCTCAGAATGGGGAGTGTAGGGGTATGACTTGGCTCCAATGGGGGTCCACTGTTTCTGGATATGCCTCTTATTCACACTATGCTTGTTGCCTTCTATCATTTAGCAAGTACACCCATCTAGTAATAAGTGCAATCAAGTTATAGAACGTTTTATTGATGCAATTAACTATGCAGTCATGCTATGCTTCCTCCCACTTTTTCATTTCCCAGCTCATAGGTTTACATCTGTATGCTAAAAAGTCAGCCAATATCTTTAATCAGATGGCATTATATAGTTTACCATTGACTTGACATTATAAAAATGAGTAAGGATGTTGATGCACGGCTCAATGTGAGCTGGATGACGAGCGATGATCGAGGAGGTTGGCGCTCCTCTTAACAGGCCTTCATACAGGACGATTCAGAGGGGAGACAAACGATCATATATAAGATCGTCAGTCCCCCATACAGTTTCATCATTATTGGCAGCACACCCCCCATTCACAAGGGGAGATGTGCTGGGGGCCAGGATTAATTCCTAAACCAAGGATGTAATAAGCCGATGGACAAGCGATTGCTCATTCGTCTGCTGATCAGGTGCAGCTTCACGCAGCCCGATGATCAATCATTGGGCCGTCTAATAGGCCCTTAGGAGCAATAGAATAGACTTTCGAAGAAAGTATCAGCCATTATTACAGTTCTTAGGGTGAAGATTGGTAGTGACAATAATTACCCATCACCTCTGTATCATCATGACAGGAGGCTGACAGATTTTAGTAAATGTCATAGGATTCCTAAAGCGTATAGACCTATCTTAAAATCAACGACTCAGAGGATGTAATTGGTGGATTTCTATTACCAACCACATTTCTGTAGTTTGTTGCTCTATCGCACCATTAGATCAGTAGTGGAGTACCATGAGGATTGTGTTGAATATTTGCATAAAGGTTTGAGATGCCACCGTGTTCTCTATTTTCCCTCATTGCTACGTCTAATATGTCAAGATGATTTTAGGGGTACGGTCCCACGAACCACGGAGTCTGCACAGTTTACAGATTGACAGATAAAAACTCATTGCTGGTTCCTAATGGCCGCACATTGGGTAAACCTGCAAGACACTGTTGCCATGATCAATTGAGGCCGGGCTCACATGACCAGGTTGGGAGACCCTGCGTATGGCACCTAATTGTATTGCGTATGACCGTGGAGGAATGCAGGTGCTCATGGGCAGTGCAGATTTGTTGTTTGTTTGTATTTCCCGTGCCATCACATTGCATATGGGCTGCGGGTGTATCCACAGCCATAGAGCACAATGGGCTCTATGGTCGCGATTCCACAGGTAAAATAGATCATACAGCGAGTCTGAACCCTGGAGGCTCCGTTGCGGATTTCCTGCGAATGTACAGCAGATTTGCACAAGGATTGGTCCCATCGTCATTCAGTGGGACTAATAGTTGATGCTTGAACTAAGTGTCATGTCAATAAGAAAAATCAACCATATAATCACCTGTTAGTCTCCCGACGCATGTGAAGCGGTTGTGGAAACTCCATTCACATGTAGCGGATGAGGATTCCGATCCAACACGTGGGAACGTAACCAAAATGGATTTCTTTTTAAATTAGCTGGATTTAATTATCAGATTAGCTAAAAAATAATCTTTGCAGACGAGAAAAAGCGGTAATGAGTATTTTGATGGAGTAAGATGAGGCCCAACCAACAAATAGGCATCAGGGAGCAGCAATGATGAATGCTCACCATACAACAGTATGCATAGCAACATTTAATTAACAAAGGTCTTAATTAGATATTGGCATTCTATGTGTTTACATTGTTGAGTTAAAAGCCATTTTTTTATATAGGAAGTAGAAATACATGAATGATCAGAACACAATTATGTGACAAAGAGGAAGATATACCAAAAAGACATTGAACTACAGAGGGCTATTGTTTCCTATGCAGCACATAACTTCCACTATAGGCATCGGTCCAACCGAGCTGCATCGTACCGATAAAGTATCATCTATCCTTGAGGCCAAAGACAATGTTGTGCGTCTTATCACTGCTGTGTAGTGACTGTACGTCATGGGTGAGGCCTGTACCGTGTGTGACTACATGTATGTACACAAGTGGAGTGCTATCCTGTTATGTTACATACTGAACCTGCTGAAGTATCTGATAATATCTCATGTCATTTGTACCATTAAGTAATTATTTTGGGATTTTTCTTTGTTAAATTCACATGTAAAGGGAAAAAAACACACTGCCAGCGGCCCGCGGTGCTGCGATTGTGGCTTATCTATTTTCTCTGTATAGTATTATTATAGGAAATAAACTTGCTTTTCACTGCTATTGTCTCTTCTTTGCTTTTCTTCTCTTTATTACACATTCTCTAATCGCCATTCATCTTCCCTCGCACAGATCTACTTTGTTGTCATGACTCTACACCCTGGTACTAACCCAACAACTTTCTGGCTGTTTTGGGAATATGGATAAGTGAAGGGTTACTGTCTTTCTCCTGCAAGCACCTACTATTTTATTATGTTTAACCCTTTAGTGGCCACAATATGCCTGTTTACTGACTGCACTAATGGGCTTTATACCTGCACGTACATCTTTTTAAGGCGGTAACTTGGCTGACTACTGACAGCGGGGCAGTATTAGTGTACCTTGACGCCACCGGAAGCTAGGGGTTTGACAGGACGCCCCTCTCACACCCCTAGCTTCTGATAGGGTGAAGGGACGAAGGTCCTAGTTGCACAGTGTGGGTTTCTTACTGGCAGCGCTGCAGGCTTACGCTGAGGGTTACTATTCTGCTTAGGCTTATGTTATGACATGTAAATGCTTGCATGCTACAGCGGTAACATGCCAGCATTTACATGAATAAGTTAAGCCTAAACAGAATAGGAACTCTCTGCGTAAGCCTGCAGCACTGGCAGTAAGAAATGCAGACACTTCAGCATGTGTGCTTGCTCGTGGGTGGCATTTCAGCCATGGCCTCATGGGCAGCCGGCGGCTCATCCCTCCATCCTGGCCGCATTACTGCTCGCTGTGGGTCGCTCCCGGGAAAACCACTGTGAGTACGGCAGGCCGCCGGCTCTCCGCTCACCTCCGGCGCCAGCATCACTGGTGCTTCACTGCCGCTCCTGGCAAAGTCATTGCTGAAGTGGCACTGCGCTTGTGCAGTCATGGGATGATCCGCCGGCAGGGAGCCCTCTTGCTGCTGGAGTTGTGCGGCAGCAGCGGCTGTATGGCTTCTCTACAGATCTGAACACGCGTTCCAGGACCTGCTGCCGAGAACGCTGTCCAGCCAATCAGCTGCAGGGGGCATCACCCCCTGTCAATCTTGACTCCACCAGGAATTCCTGGTGGCGTCAAGATACACTAATACCCAGCGGGGCTCCTGCTCTAACTGCCAGGAACAGAGAAACCTCAGATTCTAGCAGTATAACCCAGTAAGTAAGTGAGAAGGGGAAGAGAGCTCCTCCTGTCACTCATTGGCACCCTGCAATGTGATTGCAAAGTACCAATTGGTTCCTATGGCAGCTGGAGGCTTGGCAAAGGGCACCCAGTCTGCCATGTAACTCAGCCGATTGGACCTTGCCATGTAATGAAATGCACTATGATAGTGATTGAAAAATCACACCTTCAAGTCCCTTACTGAGGCAAAAAATTGTCAAGAAAGTTTAATAAAAATTCTAGTTCTTAAAAAAAAAATGCATTTTTTCCCCCACCAGAAGCTCATTTAAATAAATAAAATGTGAATTTTTTTTAAAAAAAAGCAATACATAATAGCTATTACCGTGTTTAAAACGACCCAAACAATTAAAATATTTTGTTATTTATCTTGCATGGTGAACATTGTAAAAATTATTTTAAACCGCAATTCCAGAATTGCTATTTTTCTTCCAAGAAATGCAATATAAAGTAATACAAAAGTCCTCACACAGCTCTGTTGCCAGAAAAATAAAAATGTTATGGTTCTTAGGGCTAATTTAGACAGGCTTATATCGGTCGGGTTTTCACGCCTGGCTGATATACGCTGCCTCTCTCTGCAAGGAGAGGAGGCAGAACGGGATGGGAGCTAGTGCACTGAACTCCTGCCCCCTTTCCGCCCCTCGCCACTGTTTGCAATGGGAGGGGGCGGGGTGGAATTTAGCTCCGCCCCATACCACCCCTTCCAATGCAAACAGTGGTGAGGGGGCGGGAGCTCAGTGCATTAGCTCCTGTCCCGTCCCACCTCCTCCCCTTGCAGAGAGGGGTAGCGTATATCGGCCGGGTGTGAAAACCTGACTCATATACACCCATCTGAATAAGCCCTTGAATACAATTTTTTTTCTTTAAAAATGTGTCTTTATTGTGCTTTAAGTAGCAAGAAATAAAATAAAATCTGTATAAACTTGATATCGCAGTAATCGTGCTGACCCACATAATTAAGGTATGTTATATTTACTGAATGTCGAACACTGTGAAGACAAAACTTAAAAAACAATGGCGAAATTTCGCACCCCACCCGCCAAAAAAATAAATAAAAAGTTTTACAATCCTAAATATGTGCCCCAGAGTGCTGCCATTAAAAACACAACTCGTCCTACAAAAAAATCAAGCCTCCTTTAACTGTAAACAAGTTATGGCTCTTGCAATGCGACAATAAAATTTGCTTGGTCCTTAAAGCACTAAATCGGCTGGTCACTAAGTGGTTAATTAAGACTTTTTTTAAAAATTGGTTTGTACCATAAAGCAGATTATTATCCTTTTGCATGGATACTCGGATTTAACTGTTGATAGACCTTTGGGACAATGTCAACAAATTGTCCTCTAGTTCCATGGGACAAACATCAGAACAAGAAGCTGCAATTCATGAAGTCTACAGGGGACAAAAGTTTTTAGATTTTTTTATCTACATGCTGTTGGCCTGTGCAGGTGGCTCTATGGACAGGGATCTACGGGACTTAAGTATGCCAGATATTTTGTCTGCATTGGACATAGTGAGCGTACGCCGTCCCCTCTTGTAGCGGTAGTTGTCCTCCAATAAAAAAGTAGGAAAATCTGGCCCTGAATACACAAAGCACAGTAAATAGCTTAGCGTTAGATGTCAGATGCTACTATTGTTACTTGTTCATTCTTGTAGTCTGGGGCATGATGTCATTCGTTTCTCCAAGTCTGTGGGATAGAATTTATGACACTGAACAAAAAATGTAGCCGTGTTAAATATCATGCTTGTATAGTCAGCATACCAGAGCCTTATTTTATGACTGACGCTTAGAATCGGTGCTCTGTGAGGACAGTAATTATGGTATCGGGCATTTAACTTAAAGCCCTGATACCAAGACAGAGAACTTAACTAATTAACAGTAAGCTATGAGAAAAATGATGTTTGTTCATGTGCATCGAAGAGCCTTTAAGGATCCATTTTTGGAAGTTCCCCTTCATAGAGCTGAAGCAGGGGAATATAATCGTATCCTCTAACCATTGCTATATATGTTACGCCCGTTCCAGCAATGGGTTGAGGCAGAGGAAACCCCCTGTGTGATCATTCATGTCAGCCTAGCTGAGAGGGGAGCCGTAATGATTCCATTAATGACTAGACAGGACATAAGCGCTCCGGTTCAAGTGTTTGAGGAATAATGAAAGTGAAGGTAAGTGGTAGCCCAGAATTTTGAAAAGTCAGAAGTCTTAATAAAAGTTTACTTTTAGGAGCAAGAAGTAACTTTGGCAATATGCATTAAAAATATTACTGCTACCAAGACCGCTGAAGTTACTTCTACTTACGGAGGAGAACAATGACCAAAGCTTTGTTCTGACAATCTATAGGGTAATATTAAACATAAGCTCAGCACCATAACTGCATAATGGACAGTTGTTCATTCAATTGCCATGTGTCCCCCATTCCTCACTAACCTCTATTATTCCTATTTACCATACGTAGTCTGTACTTCTCTCCATCCCATGCAGTTCTCAGTGTTGCCCTATAGCGTTATAGCTCCATCCCTCACCTCTGCTTACAGGGCTGCTGCCTGCCATAAATTCCTGGCCAGTCTCTAAGGCCCAGTGTCCACAGGTGGATTTGATTTGCGGAATCTACACAGCTCACCCACGCGGAAGATCCGCAACTCCAAGTGCCCATAGGGAAGCATTGGCATCCGCAACTGAATTTAAGCATGCGGATTTGATTTGTGGACCGGATGTTGCGGAAAACAAATCCAGCGTTCTCTATCTCAGTGCGGATTCTGTGCGGAGGGGTTCAAAAGAAGTCAATAAGTGCGGACGATCCACAGTGCATCCGCCAATACAATGTTGGATGCACTGCGGATTTCAAGGGTAAAATCAATTAGGGAGCTGGGGAAAATACTTGGAGGTGGGATTGCATTACATCCGCGATCTCTCACAAATGGTTTCTGCAGGACTCCCACTGCTGAAATCCGCATGCGGAATCCGATCCGCCCGTGGACGTGCAGGCTAAAAGTAAGACTTTTTTTTCCATTTCTGTGAAAAAAAATTGTGTCCATGATTTTTTGGATGCTGTTGAAATTTCAGTACGTAATTTTGATGAAAATCATCATTTTTTTTTTTACAGCTCCCAGTATTTCTGCGTCAAAATACTTTATTGAGGTATCGCATGAGAGGAATAACAACTCAAATCCCCATGCAAGGGGCCAAAAAACATGAATACAATCTGTAGCTGCACATATCCATTTAAATACATAGAGGGGCGATGTCAAAGCTTCAAAACGGCCATAAAGATAGTTTTAGGATCAGGTAAGGCCCATTTACAGGGAGTGATGATCGCTCAACCGACAGTTTGACTGACAGCTTTGAGCGATCATTTTGCATAAACTATTAAGTAGCTACTCAGCTACCTAAGAGTAATTAAGTGTGCAAATGAAGCCTTTAGCTGAAAGCAGTTAAAAGCCCAAGGGCTCTTATCTGCTTTCAGTTCCTTTTGCTCTCCAAAAGGAAACAATGCTTTCAGCACTCCCTGTGGAGAACTGCTGATAAGGCTGACTATTTTTAGTTTGGCCTGAATTTAACAATCAGCTAGCAGTGCCTGAAAAGTGCACGATGGCTGCGTGTTTAGATGCAGCGATCGCTCAAATGATCGCTTTTTGGTGATTTTTGTGAGCAATCAGCGCTCCGTGTAAATGGGCCTTAATTCTTTTACAGGGAAAATATGAGTCGTTGTGGCATCAGATATGTCCTATGTAATACTTTAAAGGCCATTTCAGCTAACATGACCTGGTGACTCCCTTTCGATATTACTGTGCAGCAGTGATGCCAACTAATTAGGGTCATCGTGGTTTGCAGCTCTTATTCCCACTGCGTCATAAAAGGAAGTTTTTGCTCTGGTGTGTGGGGGGGCTGGGTTGATTTAAAAGTCAAGTTTAGTTTGCATAGATTTAGTTGGTACCTCTTTGCAGTGGGGAGAGTAAACAGATCTATTCGAAGTTTGTTAGGACACCTGCACCTCCCCACGTAAATACTTGCATTTTAATTCAGTTCAAATGTTTAGAAAGTCTAGGTTTACCCAATGTTGCCAAATATTAGCAGACTGGAAACTGCTCGGCTAACAATTAAGCAGTCTACAACAGAACCTGTTAATTAATTTCTAATCATTTCTAAACTTTATAGAAAGTAAAAATCCTATGATTCATCCAGGTTGGATGTCTCCCTGCTTCAAATGTTAATCTATCACAGTGCTTACATTAAAGCGGTTGTTCAGTTGTAAACTTATTGATAGCATCCTCAGCTTAGGTCATCCACAGTAGATCAGCGGGAGTCCATAGTCCAGGACCCCTGCTGATCAGCTGTTTGCCTGGCTGTTGCGCTTATACACTTAGCTGCTTTCTGTCCCCATGGCAGAGGTCCAGTTTGGTATTGCAGGCCAAGGTTGCATTTATTTCAATAAAAGCTTAGCCTGTAATACCAAGATAGGCCACCGCAGTGGGAACAGAGCTGTCTGCTTCCTGCAGAAAACAGCTCAGTGCACTGGCACAGCAGTCTGCCTGACAGCTGAACTGCAGGGATCCTCGCCAACAGAGCCCCAACAACTGGACAACCCCTTTAATCTTCATTGAAAGACATTTACACCTGGAAATTTTCTGCCATTTCCAATGTGAAAAATGTAATCCTTTCCCTGCTTAAATATACAACACAACCTCTTACACACACGCTGCTAGAAGAATTACCTCTTCTGGCCCAGACTTCATATTCCTCATGTTTTCTAGCTTTGACTCGGCACCGTTTCACTCCCAACATGTATATGTTTTTCAATGAGAAGTAGATTTAGCTGTTGAGATATAAATTGCCAGGGCTGTTGGCAATAAATATTAATTACCCTAAGATGCAGCACCTCTGGAATAGGTGAAATTTATGTGATTTATTCAATTACAAGTCATAACCTTCACACCATACTGGTATTACACTGGTAGCTACTCGGCTACTTAATAGCTTATTAGCGTGCAAATGAGGCCTTAGCTGAAAGCATTTAATAGCCCGAGGGCTCTTATCTGCTTTCAGATCCTTTGTTCTCCAACGGGAAACAATGCTATCAGCACTCCCTGTGAAGAACTGCTGATAAGGCTGAACGACGATTTTTAGTTTGGTCTGAATTTAACGATCAGCTAGCAGTGCCCGATCACTTTTTAGCGATTTTGTGAGCGATCATTGCTCCGTGTTAATGGGCCTTAACACGGGCTGATAATCATTCGGATTCCCGCGATCCAGCAAGAATCGGAGCAATGATTGTTCAGTGTAAACGCACGCCCCAACTGAATGACCAATGAGAATTCATTTGCCTCTAGGTCGTTGATCAGTTTCTGCATGCCGAAAACCGAACAACAGATCAGCCGTGTAAACGGGCAGTATCACTTCTGAACGACTGCCTGTTTACTGTGAATGGAGGTAGGTGAGCTGGCATTGTCTCCAGCCTGCGCCACCTTCGTCACTGACCGATGCTCGCTCCTATGTAAAAACACAAGAACGATTATTGCTGGGACAACTTGTTGGGCATCTGTGGCCAACAGGTCATCCCGTGTAAAATCACCGTAATACATAAACTAGCTATACGTAAGCAGGTATAGATAAGAGCAACAAGTACATATAAAGGTAAACTCCACCCAAAGCCACAGTTGTCTTTAATAAATAAATTCCATGTATCAGTCTCTCGCCTTCTGTTGTTCTTGCTGCCTCTATTATTATATATCACAGCCGGGCTGTTACATAGTAACTGTCTTTTGCGGATCTTTATGTCACTAAGGAGCCCGAACTCCCATTGTGGTGTAATTACTTAGACTGTTCTATCAGTCCTTCAGAGGAAAACTGCTTTTCACAGATACTTCCCATTACACAGGCTCCCATCACACAGGTAGAACAAAGAAGATGACTTTTTAGTCTCCCTGACTCTATACTATGTAATTTCATAGCTTATTGAAGGAAATGATGGCTATACGGCCCTCCCAGCAGGCAGAGGTGGCACTGGAAGAGAAAGCAAGGTGAAAGCTAAAATTCAAGATAATAACAGGAGGCCGGGTTGCAAGAACGCAAGTAAGATCTACAGGATGAGCACAAAAGCAGTCCTTGGTTTCATTCTATATCTTTTGGAAACTGTTTCTGTGCCCACTAGAGATGAGCGAACGTACTCGTTAAGGGCGATTTCGCAATCGAGCATTGCTATTTTCGAGTACCTGACTCCTCGGGTGAAAAGATTCGGGGGGCGCCGGGGTGAGTGGGAGGTTGCAGAGAGCATTACTTAAAATTGCTTCACAACCGCTCTGTCCTTCCTGGCTGCTGCTGATCAGGACATGTGACTGCTGCAGCCAATCACAGACCACAGCAGTTACCTTCCTTGGCCGGTGTCTGATAGATCGGCTCACCATGGAGAATCGCAGCAAATCAGAGCATGCCGCAATTTAAGTCCGGCGAGCGGAGAATCACTATTATTCTCCGCTCATGGACAGGGGGGCTGCGCTTTCCATAACAACGCTATGGAAAGTGTGCACTGTGTTACTCATGGCCGGATTATTGCCGCGGATAGCCCAATGCACTATCGCCCGTGGACAGGAGCCTTTAGTCAGTCAACTATAAGTGCTTCCTGAACACAAATATATATTTTTCTGCCCATATTTTTAAAAAAGACATTAAAATGGAACTGTATAAACACATCCTTAAAGCTCTGCGCTGAAATGTGCTTTGAGTTCAAAGCTTCAATGCTATCAAGAATGCCAGTAGTTTTAGGCTGCATTCACACCTGCGTTAGGGTCAGTTCAGATTTTCTGTCTCTCTGCTTTGTATATGGAAGAGAGAAACTGAAATAAAACTGGGAAAAAAACATCCATTTTTTTCCCCATTAATTTCACTGGGTTTTTCAAAAATATGGAAAAGCAAACGGAAAAGCTTTAACTCACTTCCATTCTATCTGGTTTACGTTTAGTTTTTTTGGGATGGAAAAATAGCATTGCGAATAGCGCTATTTTCCTATTTTAAAAAAACGGAAACGGGACAGAAGCAGACTGAAGCCTTTCCGATTTCTTTCTGTTTTTTGAAACTCCATTAAAATCAATTGGAAATAACTAGAGATGAGCGAGCGTACTCGGATAAGCACTACTCGCTCGAGTAACTACTTTATCCGAGTATCGCTGTGCTCGGGGCTAAAGATTCGGGTGCCGGCACGGAGCGGGGAGCTGCAGGGGAGAGCGGGGAGGAACGGAGGTAAGATCTTTCTCTCCTCCTCTCCCGCCCGCTCTCCCCTGCTCCCCGCTGTGACTCACCTGTCAGCCGCAGCGGCACCCGAATCTTTAGCCCCGAGCACAGCGATACTCGGATAAAGCCAATTACTCGAGCGAGTAGTGCTTATCCGAGTACGCTCGCTCATCTCTAGAAATAACCAATCTGTTTTGTTTTTTTTGTTTGTTTGTTTTTAGTTTCTCTCTTCCAATCATGGAGTAGAGAGACGGCAACCCTGAACTGACCCTAACACCGGTGTGAGAGCGTCCGTAAACAGACAACAAGACATTTATTTACCTGAGACTGCTTTATTTACATCTAGAATTGTAAGCCTGCTGGACTGCAAAACGGTTCACATGGGAAACCAGATGCAGCCGGGTGTAATTAGCGGTAGCCTGGGATTCACTACATGAGGCTTTGATGACAGAGCAGATATCTAAGTGGAGAATGGTTATGAGTAAGAATAGTGATTATAGAAGACAAAGGTCATGACATATACACATGTAGGAAGGCCGAGGCTTGGAAGAATGACTAAACGTGTGGGAGAATAACATTAAGTTTGTGCAGTACAGTACTGGTTATGCATGGCTTGGCATCGAATATGTGACGTCTTGACTAGAGTTGAGCGAACATACTCTGCTGAGCTTGATGCTCGTTTGAGTATTAGCGTACTCGATGGTGCTCGCTACACGAGTGAGCATCACGCCGTGTTCGACCCCGCCCCAGTTTTGGCCCCTCTCCGCTTCGACGTGTCAGTTGTGACCCCTCTGCGCTGCAACGCTGTGCATGTCAACGGTAGTTTGTGGCTGGCTTGGCGAAGGAAATAGAGAGGGAGAACACAAAAGAAAAGAAAAAAGCTCGGCAAGCGGCGGGTCCCATACAAAAATGCTCAAGTCTCCCATTGAAGTCAAAGGGATTCGTTACTCGAATAGAGCTCAACTCAAATAATGAGGACCCGAGCATTTTGGTACTCGCTCATCTCTAGTCTTGACCCTACATTTGTATCGTTATTGATTTAAAGGGGTGGTACCTTTACGAGAAACTCTTTTTAATGGCTAGGCTCAAGAGAAAATAAAACTAGACCACATAATCACCGGTCTTTGCCCCCCTGGGAGCCATCTGAGCAGCTCCTGCTGCCCCGTCCCCCGACACGACTAACTGCCGGACGTCAGATGACTGTTTGGCCACAATGGTCACCTAACTTCTGTTACCTGTTAACCCCAGGGACGGGATGGGGCATGGGTGGACCATATTTTATTCTAGATTTTTTTTAATGTTTTGTTGAACATGACTCTAGGGGCAGCCATATTGCCTTTGCTGCAGAGATATGCTTTACAGCACCTTGTAGGGATATGCTTTAGATCAACCTCATGGGCCATTCGCATAATGTACAGAAAGGGACTCATTGACTTCTAGGTAGGACTTGTTCCGTTACCTCATTGTGCCGGGGGGGGGGGGGGGGGTAGATAAAGCTGTGATTGTGAATGGTGGATCCTGTGTCATCTATATGTGGATATTAACTTTCATTGTAATCCTGCCTGTAATGATAATGAGATGATTGCTGAATAGTTTTATTGCGCAGAACAGACTAATATTAGGCTTAGTGGTAAATGTGAAAACTGCAAGATTTTAGGATTTTTTTAAAATTTAGATTAGGACCTCAAAAAATCTTAAAAAATATGTTTAAAATAAAAACTTGATTTATATAATAGGTCCTTTTCTGGTGACACATTCCCTATAACATAGAGGAAGTTAAAAAAGATAGGACTGGTACACGGAGGAAAGCAGTGGTGTGGCAAATCAGAGAGGCAGGAAAGAGTGGCCCATCACATCGAAGGACTGGGAAAAAGTATTGTTGACTTAGGAAAGTAGTCGGGTGGAGGGGTGCAGGGGGGGGGTGGCATGGTTCCAATTCAGGCTTGGATAAAGTCTGCTGTCATCACTGTAATGCTAAATAGATCTGTAGTTGCTACATAACGGGGTGGGGGTGGGGGGTACAGTAGGTCTGCTTGGACCTCATAGGCCGTCATAATGAAGAAAGTCCTTTGACTTTATTAGTGATAGAACACCGTCCTTCTTTTCATCCAAGTAAGCAGTAGCCATAGACACAAGATGAAGAGGCAAAGAAAAGGTATGGGATAATAAACATATGTGCCAAAGTGATTGGAGATAATTTCCTCATAGTACACCCCTGGATATGCCAGCTTTTCTGTAGGACTCTGCTAATAAATAGTTTGTGATCCTTAAATATCATTTAAATGTCATTTCTTTCACAAAACATTTGCATTATCTGCTCAGAAAAGAATTGAAAAGCCATTTAAACGGGAGCAGATGTTAATCATGACCTTTCTTTCCATGTGGAATCATCAACATATATTTCATGGCTGGAGATGAAAAAAGTAACTAATGTAAAGGGAATTATCTTGTCAACACGAGCTCTAAGATTACGTGTTTAATAATCCAGCCTGGATGCTGGTACCGTACTACTTTTTAGTATAGTTTAGGACGGCTCGGGAACACAGTCCAGGTGCACGGGTACTTTAGTCTGCTTCTACCATTATTTTTGAAAGGAGTTGCCTCATAAAGTTTTCTAGAGGCCATTGATTTTAATGGGATACAATTTAATGCCACTTCTTCCCTGCCTTAGCAGAAGTATACGGCCTTCTAGCTTTGGCTCAAAAATTGCATAAATGACAGAATTTTTCCAAAAATTGCCGTGTGTGAAAACACCCTATAAAAAGTATTAAGATGATCTGTTACACTTGGTATTCAAGGGAGTCAATACATCTTCATCCAAAGCTTATGGAAATAGCGTGTTCTTGATATACAGGAGGAAGGTTGAGTTAAATCATTATATCCGAATCTTTATACTTCTTATCAAAGTAGCGTTATATTACGTATTATGGGATTTCTTTTCTCTAATGATTTGAGGTGTAACAGAGGGTGGTGTCCATAATGATTGGTCTATCATACACTTCTTTGTTCTACTTTTTGCAATAAAACTCTTGTGAGTGGGCTGCTTACTTTAGAAGACCTATTAGCTCCATGTTGTGTTCTTCTCCGATGCACCATACAGATAATTGGGAATACCTGGTTGATGAGGCTTCGATACCCCTTGAGTATCGCCTAAATTAGGGGGAAATTCCAACAACCCTTAAGATGTTTGTTACACGATTAAACTTTAAATTTCTCTGTTAGACTAAAACATAGAGTGCTTTTAGTGAACTAAATCTTACTTGGCTAGCCTGCACAATAGTGGAACTTACTCTGCTACTCATATACAAAAGAACCCGGTTGTTGGGACTTGGCTGCTAAGCAAGTGTCTCCATGGGCACACATTAAATGAGCATTCTGAGTGGGAATCAAATTGAAAATGGGGTGTTACAGCAAGTATTTAGCTTTTATCTACACACAAGTGTTTTTTCTAATGATTCGAAATAAGAACGATTTTGTTTTATGACCTGTAATAGGGAAATGTCATCCTGGAGCAACAGCTTTAATTTAAATGGGTTTTCCCATTACTTAAAATTGCTTCACAACCTCTTTGTACTTCCTGGTTGCTGCTGAGCAGGACATGTGACTGCAGCAGCCAATTACTGACCACAGCAGTGACCTTCTATAGCCAGCGATTGGCTGCAGCAGTCACATGTCCGGGGTAGCAGCAATCAGAAAGTATAGAGTGGTTGTGAAGCAATTTCATATAATGGGAAAACTCCTTTAGGTAAGATGTAGACAGTTCCAGAACTTTGTGACTCTTGAAGCTTATGAAGATGTTGTACAAGAGCCTTGGGCTCCTCCAAGCAGCTGACAAAGGATCTGACCATAAGTTATGGCCTGGTATGGAAGACCAAGAAATCAAATAGATAGACTTGCATATAGAGTGTTCAGGTATACATTACTGCCAAGGATCTGCAGCAACATTTTTCTTCTACATGGATACTTGTGCAGCATTGATCATACACACGTCTGTGTAAGCAATGAAGAAGCTGATTGAGTTGTAGGGTGCTTGAATTTCCAGTTTCACTGAACTGGCTCAGACGGCTCCACATTTATCAGAATGATGGACATGAACAATATTTGGCCAAACCTGCTAAGCATGATAGACCGATTTCCATCCCTTTACTCATCTAATGATTTGTACAAACAAAATGAGGCATGTCTTAATTAAATTAGCATATGTTATGACTCTTTGATATGCCCTTCTCTCTTGATGTTTTTAAAAAAGTAGATATAGAAATTGAGAAAAACCACAAGTGATTTGCTCAGATACTCCATTTTTTGGTACCATAAGTCCGGGTCCCATTGCAGATTCAACATTTTTCTTCCGCTAAAATGCAGAGCGGCTGAGGAGAAACTGAACCTTCAGGCTTCTTTCTAGTCAATGGGGTCCATTCAGTGCTGTTCAGGTCTGTCATATGATGGACCCGTTCAGCAGGGGGATTTTCATTTCCTGCTCCCTGAAAGGGGGCTACATATTGTTCAATGAGTGCTATGTGTAGAATATAGGAAGCAGCAGTGCTGCTTCCTGCATGGGACCCGGCGATCACATGATCACCCGCGACCCTTGCCATGTCAGAGCTACAAGGTCTTAGCAGAACCCTGACCAGCTCTGACAGTGACTACTGTCACGAAAGGGGGATGTTTTTACCTATAACTGGGGCTCCTATCGATGCTGCAGTTACAGGGGGAAAAATGTGAAATTACAAAAATACAATGTGAATGGCCCCATAAAGGTCTTATAGGATGTCCAGGGGGAGATGGAAAAAAAAAGTTAAAAAATTACAGAATAAAATAAAGATAACCCGCCCCTGATGCCAATATTAACCGCCACCATATTGGCCCTGTAATCAGAGATTATACAAATTATACATTAATATGTCCAAAACAAAATGGTGCACCCCAATATAACCGAAAATATAATAATCTTAAAAATAAAGAACTATAAATGTATGCAATTTTTTTAAATCACATTTTGTAGGTATTGCCCCATGTAAAATAAAAGATCGAAAAAAAATTTCAGTGAAAAAAGATATGAAAAAATAGCCCTTTATGTGATTAAAAAAAATATAGCAAAAATAATTGTGGCAGGCCAGGACACACAAATAGGGCCATAAAACCACCACATGGGTAAAATCGCTAAAGGATTTCTGGTCCTTTTAGGATCTAAACACTCTGGTCATTAAGGGGTTAAAAGTGGTGTCTAAATGCCCATTTAGACACGATTATCGCTCAAAAGTAGCTCAAAACACATCTTTTGAGTGATAATCGTTGTGTGCGTTTACATGGCAAGATGATCGCTCAGAATTCGCTCACGCGGCAGTTTGAGTGACAGTTTTGAGCGTTCACTTTGCATAAGTGTGTAAATGAAGCTAACGCTGTATGCAGAAGACAAGCAGGACCGCTATCTTCTGTATACAGCTGTTGTCTTCTCGGAGTGCTAAGCTGGTATCCAGCTGAGCATTCCAAGCAGGGTATGCAGAAGACAAGCGGGGCCACTTGTCTTCTGTATACAGCTGTAGTCTTCTCGGAGCGCTCAGCTGGTATCCAGTTGAGCGCTTGAGCGGGGTATGCAGAACACAGCTGCAGCGCTGTCTTCTTCATACTCCGGCTGTGTTCTCCGAGCAGGATACCAGCTGAAATAATGGTATTAGCGGTATCCCGCTGAGAACTCAGCGTGCGGCACTGATAAGGCTCATCGTTCTCTTTCAGCTTGCTGAAAGAGAACAATGAACGACTCATTAACGAAAACTGCACTATGTCTGTGCAGCTAGTCCCAACGATTCTCGCTCAAAAGATGCCTTTGAGCGATTTTTGAGTGAGAATCTTTGGGTGTAAATGGGCCTTTTTTTGTTTGCATAAGGGCTCAGTCAGACGAGTGGGTTTTTTTCCACGCATGTTATGTGTTGTGGCAGAGGATTTCTTCATCTCCGCGGGGAGTCCCCTCATCACCGAACACTGTGACAGCACTGCCGCCCCATTAAAAGCAATGGGGTGAAGGCAAGCCCTGCAGGGATTTTCGGGGAAGTGTTTTAAATATAAATCCTTCACTGAAAATCATTCTTAGCTGTAGAAGGGAAAAAAAAAGGTAACTCCCCTAGATATGCTGTCCGGCTCTTCTCTCCATTCCTGGCAGTCTTCTCTGTATTCTGGTGGCCGGTGATTGAAAAATCCCCATCTCCAAAAAGTGCTGCCGCTGATTGGCTGAGCACTGTGACCAATCAGAGGCAGCGCTCAGCAATTGAATGACAGCTAAGAGCTGCCTTTGATTGGTCCCAGCGCTCAGCCAATCCGTGGTAGCGCTCAGCCATTCATTAAATTCAACACAGGCAACGCTTTCTGGAGGCGGGGATTTTTCAATCCCTGGCCACCAGAATACACAGAAGACTGCCAGAGACGGAGAGAAGAACCGGACAGCATTTCTAGGTGAGTTACCTTTTTTTTCTTTTTCTACAGTTAGGGATGATTTTTCAGGGAAGGGCTTATATTTAAAGCCCTTCCACGAAAATCCCTGCAGGGCTTGCCTTCATCCCATTGCTTTCAATGGGGCGGCAGCAGCACCCGCCCCATTGAAAGCAATGGGAGAACATCGCGAGCCCCTGCCACAGCTGTGACAGCTGTGGCAGGGGAATTCTTTATTCCCGCGGGGAGTCCCCTATTCACTCAACACTGTGACAGTGCTATCACAGTGTTCAGTGTTGAAGGGGCTCCCTGCGGAGATGAAGAAATCGTCGGCCACAGCTGTGGCAGAGGATCGTGATCATCTCTCTATGTTCTCAATGGGGCCATCGCTGCTGCCGCCAGCCCTGTTGATCACAAGGTGAAACCCCTGGATGTGACAGCATCCAGGGGTTTCACATCCAAGTAATCCCTTGCGATTGGACCACACCTTTATGTGCGAATATTGCCATCGTGTGAACAAGTGGAATTTAAAAACGTGCCTGCCTCTTCGGTCATGCAAATTTTTTTAACATGCGTTTTGCGTTTCTTTTCATGCACCTACATGCGTGAAAAAAACGCTCGTCTGACTGAGCCTAAGACTATATTTTACACACAATCACTATGCAGGACACCTTTAACTGCTTCATACTTTCCAGATTTGTGATGCAAACCATGGTGCCGTGCGTTTCCTGACCTGCCCACCTATTGTTAGCGCTGGTCTCCAATTCCAGAGTCTGAATTAAAGAGCAGTTCAAATAAAAGCAGCAGCATCAGCACAATGTCATAAAGGATGGGAGCCGGAGCACGTGGAGAGCATCTGTCCACAAATGCTGACTGCTGATTGTCTAAAAGACCCTGTGAGTGCATGGCACAGAGCTGGGCATAGACAGTGGGCATTCATCATTATACTGAACTCATTTAGTGCAAATAGTTTTTGTATCAAATCTCTAGATTTAGACACCTTCATGAGTCTGATCTTAACGTCAACCTATCATAGCTGTTGTATCTCTGGATAGCATGCTGTTGAACATATATATTCTGGGCAGGGGTGTAGCTACAGGCTCATGGGCCCGGGTGCAAAAGTTTATCTTGAGGCCCCCAACTTCTCTTATCCCCTTAACACAGAGGTGTAACTTGAAGCTTCTGGGTCCCAATGCAGGATCTGTAACAGGGCCCCCAACTATAATGCTTTATTCATAGTACTGGGCTCCCTATATGGAGGAGAGAGGCCTTATGGGCCCTTAAGGCTCCTGGGCCCGAGTGCAACCGCATCCCCTATAGTTCCCCTATACGCCAATGATTTTGGGGTATCCTTTGTAATATATTGATTTAGTCTAGGATTCGGAGTTCAGTGGGCGGTCTCACTCATATGATTTCATGCCTGCATACATGATACATGAGTGTATATACAAAGACAAATGACAATCACTAAGGGTGACTTCACACCTGTGCCCGCAGTTCCGTTTTCTGCTCCGTTTGGGGAGCAGAAAAGCGGAATCCCTGTCGCCTCACGGCTTCCTCTCAATACAGAACTGAACAGCGCCGAACGGACCCTTTTGATTATAATTGGGTTTGTTTGGTTTCTGCTCAGCTACCTGGCTTTTTCTTCCAGTATTTTGAGGCGTATCTGCAGCAGGACCTCCGACCGGAGGTGGCAACGCAGATGTCAAACCAGCCTAAATAGGTCCAACAAGTGGAATCATCAGCTCGGAATGAACAGGGAATTCTATAAGTTACTCTAAATGTTCTAGATGTCCACGTGTTCAGCTGATCCCGCTCTACAACATGCGGCCTGCACATACTGCTGCATGTTTTACGTGACGGCTCTGTTGTAACATTATTTTTACAATCTGAATCTTGCTAATTATCCCAAATGTTCAATGCGGATTAAGCCCGGGTTCGGAGGTTTTGTTACAGTTTCGGCACAAAACAACGGTAGAAATAGCGCTGCACGAGGTGGTTTTCCTTCCGGTAAAATGCTGAGCTGTTAAGCAGAAACCATCCAGATCCCATAATGGTCAATAGGGTCCGTTCTGCACTGTTTGGTTCTGTCTTATGATGGAACATTTCGGTCAGGGAATCCCCCCCCCCCTTCCCCCTCCCTGAATGGAGCAGGAAAAGGGAACCCTGACGCAGATGCCTAAGCAGCCTAGCGGTGGGTTTAACCTATATTTTAATACAGCCATCTACTGAGAATACATGTCCTATTTTTACTTACTGATACCCCAAATTCCAAAAGAATAAATCCGTTTAGTTTTGACCATGGAGCCACCTACACATATAGATGATCTCCTTATGTTTTTGTGGGTTTCCTCTGAGGACTCTGGCTTCCTTCCACAACCCTGAAGCATACTACTTGGCCATTTGGCTTACTGTGAAATTCAGCCTAGTCTGTGGTCTGTTTGTGTTCGCCCAGTCTAGGGAAATTATAAGAATGAAATGGAAAGCGAAGTAAAACAGCTCATTAACCAAGTAACACTATTCTATTTTTAGGCCCCAAGTTTTGTGCTGACTACTTTCATATTATGTTTGCCTACGGGAGCAATAAATTATATATTTCTGTCTGCATTTAGCCACCACTAGGGGGAGCCGATTGCACATGGGTTTGGAAAGCTAGTATTCAGATCAATGGAAACTATATGAATTTGTATGGAGTGGATGCCCCCTAGTGGTAGCTACAGGCTGCATTATAACATTGTCATGGGCCAATAGGTTAAGCAGTTCAGTGCTGGGTCCTATATACATGTTGACAAAACCATTTGTCTTGCAATAGAGAAAAATACAAGGTAAACATTATTTCATGACCTTAGAAATCAGTCACAGGCATCACTAGTCATCGGTCTGTGTGACTATGGCCCCGATCAGCCAGTAAATGAGCAAATACTCTTTCATTGGCTGATCGGCTTGTTTGTGCCGCAGTAAAACTCATCTTCTGTATATTTCCGAGTGCAATCAGGGCAAGTGCTGATGAAACTGTATAAGGGGTGGAACAAACAATATCCCCCATGCAGAATAAATCGGCCTATGTGAATGCCAGTTGTAGGAGCACCAATATAATTTATCAGGCACCTGTCAACTGTTATCGAGTTCTGTAAGAACGCCCCAACACAATTCTTTGGACAAATTTTTTGGAAGACGGGATTCAAAAAAAAAAAGCATTTCTTGCATTTTATCCTTTTTTTTTTTAACGGTCTCTACCATGCGGAATAAATATTGTAATATTTTAATAGTTCATACTTTTACGTACATGGTGGTACCAATTATGTATTTTTTTAATTTAGTTTTTTTAAAAGGAAAAATCTGAAAAGAGGATTTTTTTGAGTTTTTAATATTTTTTTAATGATTTTAAAAAGCTGTTAATGTTTAAATTAAATCTTTTTTTTTAGCACTAATTTAGTCCCTACAGGGAACTTGTGATCATTTGATCGCTTGGAATTTATACTGCAATACTGAAATATTACAGTATAAGGGTGGATTCAGATGACCATATATCGGCTTGGTTTTCACGCCGAGCCGATGTACGGTGTCCTCATCTGCTGGCGGGGGGAGGATGGAAGAGCCAGGAGCAGGAACTGAGCTCCCGCCCCCTCTCTGCCTCCTCTCCACCCCCTCTCCGCCCCTCTGCACTATTTGCAATGAAAGTTCAGAGAATTAGCCCAGCCCCTGTCCCGCCTCTCCCCATTGCAAATAGTGCAGAGGGGCGGAGAGGAGGCAGAGAGGGGGCGGGAGCTCAGAGCACTGCTCCTGGCTCTTCCAGCCTCCTCCCCCTGCAGAGAGAGACGACCTATATCGTCTGGGCGTGAAAACCCAGCCAATATACGTTCGTCTGAATCCAGCCTAAAAGTGGTCACAAAGGTAATACCTATATATAGAAATCACAGGATCCACCATTTACAATAGATGATAATCACAGCTTACCTCCTCCTCTCCCTGCACAATGACCTCTGCACAGGTCATAAAACATGTCAAGGATAGTCCCCCATACAAATCAATGGATCTGCTCCTGCCTATTGTGTGAATGTCCCATTAGATTGCAGTAAAGTATATCTCCAAAAGCTGTTGTAAAGCATATCTCTGTGGCAAAGGCAAGATCGCCTCCCCCATAGTCATGTACAGACAATAGAAGATAAATATCTATAATGAGAGAATAAAAACTGATCAGAAAAATGGAAAACGTATAACTATGTAGTTTCCATTAGTAAAAGAGATATATTCAATTTAAAGGGACTGTCTTATCAGAGACAACTGCTTGCAGGGGCTCGGCATCTAATTTCTCCATCTCAAACACAAACGGACATATGGGTCAATTTCATAGGAAGCCATTTATCTTTTCAGTATGTTTAGGGAATGTTGGAGGAAGCCCAGGCACCTGGAAGACATCCACACAAACATAAGGAGAACATACTGACTCCATACGTATATAGACGACCCGAGTGCTGAACTGTCTACTATTACTCATCCTTTAATAAGTCTCCCTCATATGACCTTGAAGGGGTTGGACTATGAGGACCCCAGCTGGAATAAATGGTTCCCATTTTGGATGACTCAACGCTGCTTACTCAGCTGCACAGGAACTGTGGCTACTTACAGCTTTCCCACAGCAGGATGACCATTTTTTAAGCCTGTCACATTGGACTTGCTGTCTGAGCTGCTGGAAGAATGTTATAGAGCAGAAGCTGAACAGACTGATTATATAGTTTTGTGGGTGAAGATTTAGTGTAACTTGTGATTTATTTATTTAAATTCATAGGCTTAGGAGTCCAGTGGGCGGCCCTAGTAAGTACTTATCAGCCTTTCCTATATAAGTGTGCAAACAGACCCAGCCGTCAGTCAGTGGGTAAGACCGCCCATTGGACTCCTGAGCGCAAAAGGATCTTGAAAAGAAATGAATAAAATGCAAAGTATATATATATCAGTAAACTCAGGAAAAGGAACATAATATTAAAATCTCGTGGAAAAGAAGACGAGGAGGTTGAAGAACACGGGTGCTATCTGGTGTAATATACTCATTGAAGTGAATCAGAACATAAATGGTACAAGTTACCTGATTCAGTCATGCTAGAATGTACACAACTACACAGAAGGCACCTTAAGATGAGAGTTAAAAAAATGGGTGATAAGTCATTTCAGGGTCTCCGGGAGAGCCTTTCTATGGGATCATAACTGGGCACAGTAATCACAATGAAACAGCCAACAGCCACAGGCGCTGCTCCCCTAGAATAAACAGATATGATAACAAAAATGGCTCCAAAATAAAAGTCTTCCTTTAGTAAATCAAGTAACAAGATCAAACTACGTGTTTCAACCCCAGAAAGGGGTCTTCCTCAGGCCATTTTGTTATCATATCTGTTTATTCTTGGGGAGCAGCGGCTGTGGCAGGTGGTTGTGACATTATAATATTGTTATATGACTTTATATTTGGTAACTCACTTTGTTTTTATTATTCCTGTAGAAATAAAGAAGAAAGACCTCGAGGAAATTGAAGGAAAAGAAGAGAGCAGCTTGCAAATGACTGTAAGTAAAGTTTACAAGAGGTATCTATCACTATGTAAATAACCGTTATTAGATCCCTGACCTATCCTGAGTCTATGCCAGCAGGGATGGCTGTCTAGCTCTGCAGCCACAGCTATACTTACTCTATCCATCCCTATTTATATTCAACCTCTGCTTGCTTGTTACAGGCTCCTCTTAGATATGGCTTCCAATGTTGTCAATGTGTCAAGTGGGTGGTCTTCTCTGCTCACTATCAACCAGTGACATCAGAGATCACAGGAAACCTGATGTCCCTTACTAACAATGAGGGGAAGAAACCGCCCACTTGACACATTGACAGCACAGAGATCCGAATCTAAGAAGACCTTGTACTAGCGAACAGAGGTGAGTATCAGGAAAACATGGACAGTAATGAAATCTGCAGGGCCATGGCTGCGAAGCCTTACAGCTGTCCACTGATGAAGAGACGTGGAAGGTCCTGTTTAAGTCCGTGTAAATGCCTTAAAATGTGAGCTGTTTGCAATATTAGACAGGAATGCATGCTTCTATCTACCAAAGTATCTATGGCTTCTCTTTTTAAACCCTTGGAAACTCAGCTGCTTTCCTGGGAGTTACTTTTGAGTACTTGACCATTATGGAAGAAATATTACTAGACCATGGAACGAAGATCTACAGGGAAAATCACATCTGATCTGAAGAACATTTAACCAAAAAAGCATAAAAAGTACAGCTACATTCTACCTCTTATTTTGTTTCTGTTTCTGGGAAAGGTGGATGACTAATATAGCCACCATTTTAAATCCTGAAGGAACTGGCAACCAGTTTTGCTAGTATGGACACGTCCCACCAAATCATTCTATTCATGTGGTGATGCATTCTCTGTGTTTTGCTGCTTAAAGGGGTTTTCCAGGCAGTGTCGGTTGTCAGTGCCTGGGATATACTGGGTCACAGTAGAGGCCGCTGCTCCGACCCCTATATAGTGGCAGGTACTCGTAATTGCAGGCGCAGCTCTAATTGTTTTCATCGATTAGGTTGCCTGAAGATTGTGTCAGCCATCTAGGACAGCTGAAAATGACCCAGAACTGGAGCATCGAAGGGATGGCGGAGAACAACTGCAGATAATAACCCCCCCTTCCCCATCCTCCTCTGGTCCTGGGACAGATTTTGTCCCAAAACCAGACGGTCACTTGAAGTACTGGTTGGGCTCTGGACTGAAGGCAAGAAATCAATCCCATTGATTGAAATTACACAGGTGTCGGAGCAGCGGCTTCTGCTCCTACCCCGGTGTATCCCGACACTGTCTGGAAAACCCCTTTAAGATTAGCATCTCTTCTATTGTTTTTCTTTTGTATGACCATTGTGTGTTCTAAAATCTATTAGGAAAGTTCTCCAAACCCTGCTTCTGCTTCAGCAAAGCTGGACACTGGTGCCAGGTAGCCAATGAGCCTAGTATGGTTGTGCTTTTTGAGTTGTTTTCTACTGATATTTACAAAGTTCTTGTTTCCTGGTTAGACTACAAAATTAATCAAACTGCTGTTGGAGTGCTGTAACTGGCTCCTAAAGTCAGCAGTGATTTGTTGAGACCTGGACTATAATTTAAGGTTCTGCACATGGGCAGAGGAAATACATGTCACCATTCCACGCTAAATGGGAAACCACTGGGGAACACTGACAGGAAAAAGGACCTAGGGGTTTTAGTTAACTGTAAGCTTAAATGGAGCAACCAGTGCCAGGCAGCTGCTGCCAAGACAAATAGGATCATGGGGTGCATCAAAAGAGGTCTAGGGGCGCATGATGAGAACATTGTTCTTCTTCTTTACAAGCCACTGGTCAGACCACACATGGATTATTGTGGACTGTTTTGGGCACTGGTACTCAAGGAGGACATATCAGAGCTTGAGCGGGTACAGAGACGGGCAACTAAAGTAAGAAACGGAATGGTTGGACTACAATACCCAGAGAGTTTATCAAAATTGGGGTTATTTAGTTTAGAAAAAAGATGGCTGAGGGGCGACCTAATAACTATGTATAAATATATATGAGGGGTCAGTATAGAGATCTCTTCCATCATCTATTATACCCAGGACTGTAACAAGGGGGCGCTCTAATAACTATGTATAAATATATCAGGGAACAATATAGAGATCAATCCCATCTATTTATACCCAGGACTGTTGCAGTGACCGAGGAGCAGGCCACAGCCTAGGAGACAGCAGGGTAGAGTTTGGGCCTTGTCACAGTGGCTCTACAGCCACCCAGACGGAGGATAATCGGTGACATGTCCAAGGGCCGAGGGCAGGTTAATCAAGGGGAACCCAAATAATGGATTACCTTTAGTCCTGTTTTGTCTCATGACGCCATCGTTTCTTCCACAGTGGGGAATTCCTGGATAGTGGAGTAAATACTCTCCCGTGTAGCTTCCGTGGGGGAATTCCTAGGTGACGGAGTAAATCCACACACACACAAGTACTATTTAAGACACAGCCTCCAGAAAGGGTCGGGGGACTGGTTGTTTTACTTAACTTCAAAAAACAGAAATAGTTCAGCAGCTTCTTGACAAGTGAGGGGACAGGGAGAACTCACGGGGTGACAGGAGAGGCCACAGTTATCTGTAGGTCCTGGCCCTGGTACCACACCTCTCTCTCTGTCTCTACTGGTTCCCATTCACAGACGGAAACACACTGCAGAACGTCTAGGAGTAGTAGTCCCCAACATTCACTAGGCCATCCTCTTGGCCTCCTCTATTCTGTGTCTGTGGGTCAAAGGTACCCACAGACAGCTGCCTTGTACTCCTCTCACTAACACCAAAAAGGCAGAACTGCGCAAACACATATATCGGTCACATGACAGACAAAAGATACATGTTCCAGACAGTCAGCTCACATTCCAGACACTTATCTCATTCAGTGCTGTAGAGTAGGCAATATACACCATTCGTGCAACATGAAAGACACTGACAACACAAGACTAAGCATACACACCATTCAGGAGGGGCCCCGCTGTACTGGGCCACTAGACTGTGACTGTAACAAGACGGCGCTCTCTACGTCAAGAGGAAAGAAGGTTTTACACGAACATAGAAGGGGGTTCTTTACTGTAAGAGCGTTGAGACTATGGAACTTTCTGCCTGAGGACGTGGTGATGGTGAACAAGATAAGAGTACAAGAGGGGCCTGGACACTTTTCTTGAACGTTACAATATTACATGTTATATCACTGATTACTTCAGAAGAGTCGGGATCCGGGGATTATTTTAATTGTCAGATTGAAGTCAGGAAGGAATTTCTTTTCCCTTTTTACCCTTTCCAATCCAATTTGTATCCTGGTGTTCCTAGGGGGCTTACTCTTTTTCTGCTGTTATGCAACGGCGCTATATGCTGGCTAAAGCCAGTGCTACATGAGGTGACACGGATAGGCTCCAACAGCAGAGAGGCTGGCAATATACAGTAAGAGAACCCCAATGGATATCTTCCAACATCGGAGCTGTACAGCCTTAAATCATAATGTCTTCAGAGGTCAGACAGTGGATTGGAAAGGGTTAATGAGGAAAACTGGCTTCTGCCTCATTGTTTTTGTTTTTTTTCCTCTGGATTAACATTGGGGGGTAATAGGTTGAATTGGATGGACATGGGTCTTTTTTCAGCCCAAACTACTATGTTACTATTGTTTACTATCTTTATTCCCATGCTTAGATTCTATTGCAGGATAACGTAGTTGTCCTTGCTTGCATCCATGCTGCCTTATGTGCCGTTTACCAGCTTGTTACTGCATTAACCCTTTCGAATTCCATATGGTGTGTATTGTATGCGTGATACAAATTGAGTACTTGATGCTCCATGTGATCCAGGTGAGAGGACAGCTGTGATTGACAACCACTCTCCCAAAAGCCAGGATCGGAGAAAACTATTGATCACAGACTGTAAACAAAGAGAGGACACTTAGGGTCAATTTGGACTTGCCGATTTGTCATTTGCACCATGTCAGCTCACCAAGATGGCCAACACAATCTTCAGACTACCTAATGAATGAAACTTGGTTACTTAGGGAAAGGAAGATATTTTTTCTGTAAGACAGTTTTAATACATGTTTGTAGATGTCTATGGGCTCCAAGTGGGATTCAATCTACATAAAACCTAACATAAGGCTAAGCAGAATGTACTCTTTAATTCTTTATAGCTCGCCTGCTTAATATTAATACAATATTAAGGAATTGCTATCAATGGGTTTCCTAATATTTATGTATAGTACCTTTAGTCTAGAGCCCAACCTGTACTTCAAGTGACCCTCTGGTTTTGGGCAACATTCTGTCCCAGGACCAGAGGAGGAGGGGGGAGTATATTAACAGCAGTTGTTCTCTGTCATTCCTGCAATTTGGGTCGTTTTCAGCTTCCAAGATAGCCGGCCCAGCCTTCAGACTACCTAATCCCCACAGTGCATTTGTAATATTAGACTACTAATGCACTGCACCTGCTCTCTGATTGGCCAGAGCTGCTCATGTGATCAGCACTAGCCAATGAGAGAGCAATGTGCATTAGGCAGTTAGAAGATTGCTGCAGCCACCTTGGATAGACAAAAACAGGGAGGGCCTGCAATTGGCGGATCGGAGAGAAAAACAGCAGCAGATAACATACCCCCTGCCTCTTATCCCAAACCCAGAGGGTCGCTTTCATGTATGTTGCAACCTAGATTGATTGTTATTTGTATCGCTGTGTCATGGCAAAGGTAATGAAAAAAAATGTAAAGGGTTGTTTCACAAAGACAACTGCACCGTCTAGTCTATTATAGAAGGAGGCCCCAGCTCTTGACCTGCGGTATAAGAAAGAACCTCTTTGCTCTACAGGTTGGCTAGCCATGCATTACATAGTCGTCTATGTAGCCAGCCATGGAAGTTATCAGCTAGGGAAGCTGCATCAGGAGGCAAAACCTGTGAAATCGATTGAATGCTGGGGTTGCCTTTTTCAGAGAAGGGACTCCTTTAAATGATAAAGTATAAAATCTTCGAAAAGTTACATAAAAATCACTACAACGTCACTTCTTGAAAGGAAAAAAAAACCACTTCATACATACAACTAAATTGAGTGACAACACTGGATCTGGGAATTTATATGTAGATCCGTGTTGTCACCTGCACAAGATGACGTGTTGAACAAGTACGTAGCCCCAACCTCCAGTTTAATCTTGGATGGCAGGTAAGTTTTTTTTTTTTTTTTTCTTACAAACTACCAGCAGTGGAGTTCATGGAAAGACATGCCTGTATTCATAAGAGGTTAGCGTCATGCCAGAAAGCAGCAGACTGAATGTTAACAGCCCTTGTTTAATAGTTGTCTGTGAAATAATAGCTGCACAATGCAGCAATGCTTCTACTGGCAAGCTTCCTGTAATGTGAGCAGCCTTGGATCCCATCCCACTCTGTACATCTACTCCTTCTAGTTTGGATCACACAGCTTGATTGCACTGGAATGAGTGCGAAACCTCCAGCCAGCCCATTCATTTATTTATTAGTAAGAGCGGTAGGGAGCTAGTCAGGGAAGCTCAATGTCATCGCAGTCACAGTGCAGCTGCAGATGCCCACAGTGTCCAGGGCGGCATCCACACCCACCCGTGATGGGCTGCAACTAAATAACTGTGGCTGGAGGAGTTGCAACAACATTAAGTGGAGAGCTACCGCCGGCTGCTGCTGCTGTAGTTCTTAAGTTGTTTTTGCAGCACTGGAACAGGAAATCCTTATCATGTTTTAAGAGACACCAAGGGATACAGAGCATCTATTCGGAGCCGGCGTGAACGTCAAGGACCAAGGTACGGTACTTTTAGCAGAATGCAGCAATCATCTTGCAGCATCTGCAGCTTCTTGTACCAAACCTAGACTGCTGAGGTCAGGTAGGCTTGCGATGCAATGACACTAGAGGACAGTGGGGAGGGGATGTGGTCCTAATTTATGCATGTTTTAGATAAAATAAGATATTAGTGCTGTAATATACACAATAAATACATTGATCCAGATATTTAGGGCAATTTGACATCCTACAATGTAACCCTTTAAGTGACATTGAGGGTGTAAAATCTAAGTCAAACTTCTTTTTAAGTTTCTCTCGGGACTGGATGAATCATCCCGTAGGCTAATGTGTAGCATATGAGAATAGCGGGGAGAGTATATATGCTTATATCTTTTATTAGTATGGGTTATATGTGTTTTCTCGGTAAGTTTGTGCCACCATAACCTCATTGCAGGCTGCAGCGTCCAGCCGTGTCTTGTCAGGGATGGTCTATTGAGGATGCTATAATCAGAAGGAAATAGATTATATGTTCGCAGTACAAGTCTACAGAGGGTGATTGAAGGACATATTTTTAGAAACTGCATAGTTATTGCAGCTTCAGCTCAGGAAGAGTCAGTAATTTGTTCTTGTTGTCTAGTGTCTCTTACTTAACACATCGGACTTCTTAATTTAATATGCACGTACAGCTGGAGTAAGAAGATGTTAACCCTTCAGGAATTGGAAATGATTGAAGTGATTTAAGGGGATTTACTCAAAAGACAGATGATTGGATCAAGGCGCCTCGGTTGCGCCTTTACGGTCTTGTCAACATATAACACCTTTAGTAAATCCTTGTTTGCCTAAGGGTTTACTGGTGATATTGACTTTACACAGGACTTTGTTATTTTGCATCACGTTACTAGTTCTTACAGCAGCTCAATTACTTTGGATAGATATATTGAAAAGCTTGTCTTCCGTTGCATCTTAAGAAGTTATTATTTTGTCTTGAAATACTAGAGTCTTGTCCTTCTCCTGCCATGAAGTAAGTTCAAAACTAGATCTGTGTCGAAGTTTAGTTCATGACTTCTTGATGGCTTCTCCATTCCAGAACTGCCTAAAATATGCTGTTGGTCTAAGATCTAAGGTCTTCCAAGATCACATTCCTGAACGACCGGTCTCTTGTGGAGTCTATCACAATTTAACAGGTTGACCGCCTCTTGGCAATAGGTTGATGCCTGACTGTGTTGATAGAGTAGTCTCTCTCATCCAAGGAACAACCAACTAAACTATCAGATGTTGTTGATACATTAAATTAAAGGGGTTGTCTCAGGATAACCACCCCTATTAGGGCAAACGGATGTCAAACAGTGGATTCCCTATATGTTCCAGAATAGAAGGAGGCGCAGTAACAGCAGCTCCCTCTCTGGCTGCCGATGTATTACTGTACATAGACGGCCATTAATTTATATGACCAGCAAGTAAAGCTACACAGTGGCTGCTGCAGGAGAAATGTTTGTTTAGAGACGTCCTTGGCCAGTGATAGCCGATTGCTAGGGGTGGGAGAAGATGGACATGCAGCTATTTTTTAAGGGCCCTTTTACATGGGCTGATAAATTGTTCAGATTCCAGCATCCAGCGGGAATCTGAACTATTATCGTTCAGTGTAAATGCACACCCCGACTGAACAACGAATGAAAATTCATTCACTTCTCGTTCGTTGCTCAATTTATGGATGCAGAGTAAACAGGCAGTGTCACTTATGAATGACTGCCTGTTTACTGTGAATGGAGGCGGGTGGCCCGAATGATCCCTGTCTGCTCCACCTCCATTCACAAGCGATACTCATTCCTGTATAAAAGTATAGAAACGATTCGCTGGAACGACAGCATCTGCACCCAACAAGTCATCGCCTGTAAGAGGGCACTAGAAAGGCATTGCATTACTGAGACAACCCTCTTAAGTAACCTATAGCACCAATCATATACATATAGAGTTAGAGTCCATTTAGACAGGTTGATTGTTGGGTACTAAAGTGCCTAATAGTCGTCCAGCAATAGTCGCTCCTGAGCTTTCACAAAGGAGCGTAATCATTCAGTGAATGGAGGTGGAGCGGCTGGAGATCTCTTCCAGCATCTTGACTTCATTCACAGCAAACAGTTCATGGATGAATGATTTGCCTGTTTATACGGGTTGATTGTCTAATGCAATATGAGGAAGAACTTGATCATGGATTAGACATGTATACAACCTTGAACAGAAAGATACTTAGTAGATGGGCTCTGTTCACATCTGCGTCACATTTTCTATTCAGAACCTTCAGCTCACATTTGGCAAAAAATTGTGGCCCTGATCCTTTCTCGTCTTGACTACTGTAACTCACTACTGATTGCTCTTCTCCCCACCAAACTCCTCTCTTCAATTCATTCTCAATGTAGCAGCCAGGCTCATGCATCTTGGATCTTTTGTCCAGCTGCTACACTGACACATCCACACTATGCCCGTCACTACACTGGTCGTCCATCCCATATAGAATACAATTTATACCCATCACTCTCATCCATAAAGCTCTCCACGGAGCTGCACCTCCCTGTATCTCCTCCCTCATCTCTGTCTACCACCCTACCTGTGTTCTCAGTTTTACTAATGACCTTAAACTATGTTCCTCCATAATCTGTACTTCCCCCTCCTTTCTCTAAGATTTTTTCCATGCTACACCAGTTTTCTGGAACGTGCCACCCTAGACAGTCAGGTTAATCACCAATACCCGCAGTTTTAGGTTTGCCCTAAAAATACATCTCTTTAGGAAGGCCTATCACGTCCCCTAATTTAAAGGTGTTTTCACAATATTCTAAGCACTTATTACACGCTTAAGCACTTCATATACAGTATCTGTACACCACTTCATATACAGTATCTGTACATACACAGACACTGGCTGGTGATTGGCTCATGCAGCTTCATGCAGTGGCAGCTATGACAGGAAAAGTAAAGGAAAGTATAAGGCACTCACACATTTGTTGCTATTTTACTTTCGTTTTCGGTTCCAGCATCCAACAGCGGGTTTTAGCGCACCCACCATTGTGATGGGTGATGAGGTGCAGTAAAATAGAGCTCAAAATCCTTCGAGTGCATGTCTACAAGGTCCCATGGAAATCAATGGAAGTGTTATAGCGCGATTACTGCGGCATTCAAAACGTGGCGGTAATCGCAGTAAAAAGCGCTTGTGTGAGAGTGGCCTTAGACTCACATCCCAGACTCCATGTGTCGGCTTCGATGTGCCCTTAAGTTTAGTTTATAAGAGCTGACAGATTCCCTTTAAAAAATGGCTGGACCACTCTGTAGAACGAGCACTTATACACCCCCGATTTCCTTCTAGATTGCAGGTCCTCGCTCCTGTTGTTCAACTTGTTTATTAGTTTAATATTACTTGTGATGTCTGATTTTTGTTTGCAGACCGGAAACAGGTTGCAGGTTATATGACGCCGGTTATGGAGAGACCTTTTACCAGTTCTGTTGGACACACAATGCTTCACTGAATGGGCAATAAAGAATAATGTGATATATATATATATACACACACACACACACACATACAACAGTATTATTTGGATACAATGCAAACAGTTTACTAATGTTGGATTAACGCTATAACTTGGTCCATATCCCATGAAAAGCGTGTCCTTAATATTGTGCAATAAATGGTTTATCTTGTCCAGGGGCAAATAACTCCACAGGTTCTGTTTGACAGTAGCAGTAATTTATGGGCCGTTTACACGGGACTAGAGATGAGCGAGCACCCAAATGCTCGGGTCCTCGTTATTCGAGTCGAGCTTTTCGTAAAATTTCGAGAGCTCTATTCGAGTAACGAACCCCATTTACTTCAATGGGAGGCTCGAGCATTTTTGTATGTGGGACGCTGGGTGCCGAGCTTTGTTTTTTTTTCATGTGTTCTCTCTCTCGCCAGCCAGCCGTTGACGTGTGCAGCATCACAGCGGGGAGGGGCCAAAACGGGGGCGGGGTCGACCACGGTGTAATGCTCGTTCGAGGAGCGAGTACCATCGAGTATGCTAATACTCGAACAAGCATCAAGCTCGGAAGAGTACGTTCGCTCAACTCTACACGGGACGATTATTGCCCACAGGTTCTTATCACTGACTTTTCAGTCAACTTAAAAACCATTGTTGGATCACAGTGCAAATGCTTCCTGCGATCCAGCGATAAGTCTCTCAGTTTAAACACTCTGCGCTAGTGTTAGCGGGGACGTCGGTGCTCATGCGGTTGTTTACCCGACTGTAGGATCTTCGGTTACCTAAATGACTAAACCTGGTATCTGAAATATGCAGTCACAGTCCCCAAGATAAATTAAGATAGTACAATTGGGGGTCTTACTGCTGATGAGCCTGGGTGATGGCACTTCACCATTAAACATTTTGACGCCTATTTAAAATTTTTTTACAGTTTTTGCTGTGCAGGATAAATAGTGCGTTCAATTTATTGTACAGGTCGCTACGGATACGATAATACCAAATATATTTGTTTCCTTTTTTAAACTTTTTTTTATACGAACGGGAAAGTGTGCAAAAATGTTTTTTGGGGTTTTTTTACTATATTTTTTTTGTCCTTGCAGTGGACTTCAACCAGAACAGCTCTGATTGCTATGATAAAGCATTGCAGTACAGAAGTACTGCAATGCATTATCACTCACAATAGCGATCAGAAGCCATAGCCTGCCCAGACGCTACTGTCTAGCATCCTGTTCCAACGTTCTACAATGATCGCTGCATGTAAAGGGTTGACAGCGGGGATCTGTGTTCTGACCAACCCGCTGTCGTAGCAGGAAGCCAGCTGTCAGTCACAACCAGCTCCCCTTGCAGGATGGCGCAGACTCACTTCTGAGCCTATGCCATTCTTAGGATGCAAATTTACGTCCTGTTTTGCTAAGCACCATGCATCCAGGATGTAAACCTACGTCCTGTGGTATAAAGGGGTTAAAGGATTTGTGCAGAAGTGGAAAAAAAACATGCGCAATTTCTTCTAGAAACAGCAGCACACCTGTCCATGGGTTGTCTAATATTGGAACTAGCTCCATGGAATGAACTAGGCAATAGCTGTAATACCACATACAAGCTGTAGAGAAGTGTGGTGCTATTTTTGGAAGACATCAGCCATGTTTTTCTAATTCTGGGCAACCCCTTTAATACAAAGAAGGGAAGTGGGATGTCCTTTTCTGTATTTGATACATCTGTGAAGTTCCATGAGCTTCCTGTATCAAAACTGCCTCCATGAAGTTTGCTACGATTGTCCGTAGAAACTAAAGTTTGTGATGGAAAAGTGGAATGTGGATGACAATGTAGGTCGGCTTGTTGCTAGCGGCATCCGTGACACATTTCCCATGAAAACTTTTTAAAACTGGACACTGCACAGATGTTACATTTGAGAATCCATCAAATATTTCCTTCGCCGTATCTTGTGCGCGGCCGTGTTCTATTTCAAGTTGTTCCATTCTGCATCAAGTATGAATCCTCCACGGCAGTAAAATAAACTAACTGTAGAGGAAATTGCTATTTTTTTCTTGAAAAATGTTCCCACGTTAATTTTCGTACAGTGGGAAACGAGGCATTGAAAGGCAGACGTTCCATGTGAAGTAGTGCCTTGTTATAAGGCATATCTCTCGGCCCTGGAAATCGCATTCTGTGGACTATTTCTGTGTCTGTTGATTTTTCCATTACGTGAAAAACTGGTTTAGTCACACATGACAGATCTGATTACACAATCATGACTCCTAATGAATCACAACTAGTCAGGCATGAGGATCACATAAGGCTGCAGTGTAGGGCCACCACCATCTTCGAATATGAAGAGTTCCTTCACCTTTTCTTTTAGTTGGTGGTTGTTATAGTATATGCTCTCTCGTTGCTGCTATGAATGACAACCATAGACATGGCCTTTCTCTTAGGTTCACATAACTCCTTTTGAAGTCATTGGAAAGAACCACACATGTCCATGTACTGAAAACACTAACCAGAAGCCTGTGCTTTTGAAGCTGGAGGTCCCAGCTGCTGGAGCCGCAGATATTTACCGATTGGCAAGCCATACATGTTAATTCTAGTAAAATCTCATCCATCTATTAAAGACACAGATGCACTTTAAATATTGAAATGTGTAACTTGTGCATCTTACAGTGACTTATCAGACGGGACCTTTCACATGGGACGGAATATTCTGCAACAATATGCCTTCCCTGAATTCTGCACAACTGCGGATTTGGATGCGGAATTGATGGAAGGATTCCTCTATTTTCAATCCCGCACCAAAATCCGCATTGCAGATTTTGGGGCTGAATATTCCGCAGGAGGGCATATTCTGCAACGCTTTTGCGGAATATTTCGTTTTATGAGAAAGGTCCATAAGGCAATGTGCACCTGATACAGTGAACTTGGCAAAGATTTCACCTTCTGCATTGCAAAGGAATACATCCGTGTTGCAAATCTGCTGAAATCCCGCAAAATAATAGGCATGCTGCAGACTTAACCATATATGGCATGTCTTGAAGTGTAAAAATGTGAGATGTATCCACCATGTGTGAACACGCCATGTGGGAAGCCATATCTTCCAATCAGAAGCACACACGAGTTGGCTGTTGATGGTGTGAATCTCTTCCTTGACTATTCATCAGCTTCTAACTTTATGCTCGTCTTGGGAGACATTAATTATGTCATTGGTTGTACTTGTAGTGAAATATATGATTCTTGGGTCGGCAGCCGGAGAGACAATCCTACTGATGATCCTTTGTTCTTTGTGGTATTTGAAGTGTAACTTCAGCCTGGCTTTAGACACAGATGTAAACAATTTATGGCTTTCGTCCTTTTCCTGAGGAGCATAATGAGATTGTTCCCATCTAAAAAATAATTCATTCCCAACAGATAAAATCATATCCTGTGGTGGACATACATGAAATAGAACTTGTTACAATAAGTCCCTAAACTAACACATTCCAGGGAGTAGTTGCACAAAGTATTTGTCGGAGCACATGGCAGGCTATCTGTCAAGGTTCCAACTTTCGGAGGAAATTCCACCCTCCCACTTCCCAGCAAAACACCAGCACTCATCTGCAACATCACTTAGGAATTCTTACTGTTCATATGGCCTATGTAGACATCTGCTTCTACCGTATATCAGCTGTGGGTAAGCTTCAAAGTAAGTCAGAATGAAAGCTATTGGCCTACATTACTTAAAAAAGAAATCCAACTTACCCCCCATGCCATGGATAGTAGTGCCTTGTAGAGAGAAGATGAACCAGCTCACCAGCAGGATCGACAGACTTGACCGGAATCAATTGCAGAAGACAGCAAGAAAGTTATCCAGCATCCATAAAGCCGTGGCTTTATGGATGCTGGATCCTTTTCTTGCACTTTAGTGGCTTGTAGAGTTTTTCAACCACTTCGATGCTGTTGAGACTCATCATTT
The DNA here is from genome assembly GCF_035609145.1 of Eleutherodactylus coqui. Taxonomy (NCBI): domain Eukaryota; kingdom Metazoa; phylum Chordata; class Amphibia; order Anura; family Eleutherodactylidae; genus Eleutherodactylus; species Eleutherodactylus coqui. Next base: position 247,422,060 of record NC_089841.1, on the reverse strand, counting down.
ATACTAGAGCTCTAATGAATTTTAGAAGCACTCATTGAGTTTGAATGGTGGATATCTCCACCATCCTGTAGTCTATAATTCCAACAAATGATAATAGCATTGTGCTGGATTAATGTAACGGAATTAATTGGCATTTTTTAATGCAAAAGTAACAAGAGCGGGAGTATTGAGTGACTATATGAACATATGTGAAGTAGTAGATATGGGCTGATGGTCCAGCAAATCTGATAATCATATGTTTCCAATATTCTCAAATGTAAGATTATCAAATTCTACTACTTATTTATAATTACAGTGATAAGAGCTCGTTCACATCACCATTAGGGTTTGGATTTCCTGTTCCCTCTTGGTCAAAGACAAAAGTAGGATAACAACACCCCAAATAATGGTGTAGAAGACAAGATAGCAGAAGTGCACTCACCGGGGTGCTGGGGATAGACCTGGGAGCCAGGTACAACCCCAACACCAAATGGCTAGGAATGGTCATTGGTCACTAGAAACCCCGTCCAAGAGTGGACATCCAAGCACAGGAGGGCGCTTCTTACCTGCAGGCCGAAAAGTCTTGATAACAACCATGCAGAAGCAGATACAAAACAGCGCTCAGGTGACAGTGATAGATATGAATCAAAAAGTGAGAGGTTCAATAAATCAGTCCAACCCTCCTACTGTATCCAAAGGTCGTATGTCGCCAATCGGTGGAGTTTCCAATTATCCGGCAATCAAGCTACCAGAACAGCAGATCCATATGATATGCTTGAGAAAGGAGTGATGTAATACTCTGATAAGCGTTGGCAGATTTTACATATGTATAACAAACTTTATGGACATGGTAACTTTGCAGATATTGTCCAGTCTTCTATGAAAGTCTACATCCAACATATGGATCTGCTGTTCTGGTAGTTCGTTTGCCGGATAAGTGGAAACTCCATTGGCTGGTAACATGCCACCTTTAGATACAGTATGGGGGGTGGGCTCAACCCCTCACAATAGTAAGTGGCTGGTTTATTGGACCTCTCACTTTGTGATTCCTATCTCTCACTGTCCCCTGAGCTGTTCTGTATCGGTTTCTCTACTGCCCCTTTTTGAGTCCAGGAAAATTGAAATCCCTTTCTGTCACCAAACGGAAACTAATAGTGCCAAACGGTCCCCATTGATTTTAATGGGGTTTGTCCAACTTCTGGCAACTCCTCAGACATTTTCAAGGGGGCGAAATAGAACAAGCATGCTGTGCCATTTCATGCTGTATTTTAGCGGAAATTTAGGATGGACGCAGATGTGAATAAACCCTTAGTAATTCTTATCCCAGTATCTTACTAGGTAGGAGACCTATAGCATCGCCTCAAATACACTAAAAGCCTTCTATGAAGGAACGATTTCACACACAAGTTTAAACAGAGCTGACCTAATAAAGGTTCCATGCAGAAGAACTTTTTCCCTTTGATATGTAATTAGTTAAACTTTCCCTAGAGTTTATGCAAAATGATCGGTCAAAGCTGTCACTCAAACTGTCGTCTGAGCGATCATCGCTCCGTGTAAATAGGTCTTAAGAACTTTTTCCCTTTGATATGTAATCAGTTAAACTTCCCCTAGAGTTTCTGCAATGCTTTATCAATAACCGGTAGAACTTGTTGTACCTTTTTGTCTTTTTCCATTTTATACCACTATGTAAAAAAATCTCAGAGGGATTTTTTCTAAATGGACCGACGTTGACCTGAAGGCATAAGATAGGCAAGTTAGCAATATTCTGTTTTCACTTGGTGTTTTGGGGTATATTAAAATTGTGTTGACGATTTGGACGATAATTTGGAAGGAACAAACTTAATCAGGATGGATATGCTTTTAGAAAAAGCAGTGACATGACCTTCGGGGATCCCAAAAAGGAAGCAGCCATGTTAATCTATGATGAATTGTACAGTAGCTTCCTGCCCAGTTTTGCTAGATAGTGCTGGAAAGTTGTCACTTTCACTATTAAACACCAGGAAACCAAAGTAGCAAAACAAGAATTGTCTCAAAGGATTCCCAAAGATGCAAATTGCAGAAATGACCCATCACAAAAGTGAGTACACACATTTCCATCAAGTGAAAGGAATTATTTTAACAGAACCGTTTACAATAGTTGATGTTCATTTAAGATGCATGGTATTGGACATTCCCATTTAATAATTAAGAGGTTTAGCCACTTATAGCTATTGACAACCTTTTCTCAGGATAAGGCATCAATAGCAGATCGGCAGGACTCTCATTGAACTGAATATGACTCAGCCTGCAATACCAACCCAGGCCACTGAGCAGTGCATGGAGCTGTCTACTTCTGTCCGGAGGAAACGGCAGATCATCAGGAGTCCAAGGTGGAGAAGACCCTTGCTGATCTGCTATTGATGACTTATCTGAGGATAGGTCGTGAATAGCTATAAGTTGGATGACCCCTTTGACAGTGTCAGACTATATAAAGACTGTAAGATCCATAAGAAAAATGCACCAAAATTGTTATTTCATAGGTGAATTAAGTACTTTCTGGAGCTGATATGTCAGGAGAGCTGACAGGTCCTCTTTAATGATATACTCAGAAATGATTCTAGCCTCTTTGCACCTTTTGAGACCAAGCGTAAATAGTGCACCTCCATCAAATTGGAGTCAACGGGGTTCGTTTCGGTGCTCTTCAGATCCATCATAAGACAGAGCAGGAAACCAAAACCCCTGAGCGCAGATGTGAAACCACCCTTAGTGTCCATGTGACAGCCCTATTGCTTGAACCCTATGTGGTTCTACTGGACTGAACTTATATCATCTTCTATGGGGATCTAAGTTTGGTTTAGTAGAACCACTGAAGGACCAGCCTTTGCCACATACAACCAGCGTTGTTACCTCTGGTAGATCATACATGTAGCTACAGCATTAGTAAAGCATAAACTTCATATGTGTGGTTTATAAATTTACCTAATGCCAAGAATAGGAATTCAAACTCTGCAAGTTCTGTCCAACTGACTGTATATACGTACTTATCAGGAGTTGGGAAGCAGCTGCACTTGTTTCTTCGCTCGGTGAAATCTGTTCCATAGTTGAGATTGATCTCCATGTAGAACGGAAGCAATGAGAGAAAACGCAGAATCATTGTAGGTGAAATGGAAATGTATCAGCAGGTGGTCGGAGAACACTCTAGTACAAGTCTAACCAAGATTAATTACAAATATGTAAATGAACCCCAGAGTAGGGAAACTAGATGTTCTGACACTCTGTATACTGTGGTAGTGGCATAATTAACCCCTTATTGACAAGCCTATTTTGTGTCATAAGAACCAAGTGATTTTCATCATCGCATTGCAAGAGCCATAAGTCGTTGGCACTGCCGTATGAGGGTTTGGGGTTTTTTGGGATGGGTTGTATTTAATAATGGCCGCACCCTAGGGTCCATATAATGTGTTGTTTAACTTTTATCACATTTTTGGGGGGGAAGGAAATGAAAAATAATGTTCAGAAATGTCACCATTGTTTTTTTGGTTTAGTTTTTATGGTGCCCACTAGAGTTGAGCAAACGTACTCTGCCGAGCTTGATGCTCGTTCGAGTATTAGCGTACTTGATGGTGTTCATTACTCGAACGAGCATCAAGCCGTGTTCGACCCCGCCCCAGTTTTTGGCACCTCCCCTCTGTGACGTGCCTGTTTTGGCCCCTCCCCACCGCGACGCAGCACGCGTCATTGGCAAATTTTTTGTCAGAGAGAGAGAGACCGACCGACCTAGAAAGAAAAAATGCTCGGCACCCGGCGTCCCACATACAAAAATGCTCGAGTCTCCCATTGTAGTCAATGGGGTTCGTTGCTCGAGTAGAGCTCTCGAATTTGACGAAAAGCTCGACTCGAATAACGCGGACCCGAGCATTTGGGTGCTCGCTCATCTCTAGTGCCCACCCTTTGGTAAGATTAACATGATGACCTTCCTATCTGGATCAGCACGATTACTGCAATTCTGAGTTTATAAAGTTTTTTTTCCATTTTTTCATTTTTTACTGCTTTTGCACAATAAAAAAATATTTTTGAAGACAAGTAACTGACTCTACATCGCCGTACTGTAAGACCCATAGCATTTTTATTTTCACCACTTTGAGGTACATCCAACTTTTGGATTGCATTTTAATAGGTTTTTCCTTCTGCTGGGGAGGCGAACAGAAGGAATATAACCATTCTGGCATTGGTTTTTTTAATTTATTTTTACGGCATTCACCATGTGAAATATATAATAAAATACTTTCATTGTCTGGGTCGGTATGAATGTGGTAATACCTAGTAGGTGTTGCTTTTTAAAAAATGTTTTTGGTATTTTATGCATTTAAAACAGGTTTTTGTGGGGAAAAATACATATTTTTTTAACTGGATTTTTTTTTTCTTTCAGTTAAACTTGATTGAAAATTTTCTTATGGCTGTTATAGCAGGAGCCTGGCTGTCCGTAGTCAGCCAAGCCACCACCTTGAAAAGATGTATGTGCAGGGTTAAAGCCCATTAGTGTGGTCAATAAAAAGGCACATTGGCCATCACTAAGGGGTTAAAGTAAGAATAATACATTTTGAAATTGTAATCACGTTCCAGACCTGAGATGTGATGTATGTTTAGTTGAAAGAAGGGTGTAACTGAGGAACCCAGAATGTCCTCTCATTGTAACCGCAGCCCATCCGGCAGAGCATAAATCTTAGGATGACCTGCATTGCAGATGATTTTGGACGTAGGAAGATTTATAAGTAAATTTTTTAAAAAGGGGATCAATCAGCACGGTGAAGGGGACCTTAGTGACGCTGCGTTCAGACGAGTGCAGAACAGACGCCATTTTGCACCCATATTACGGACGTCCTATTTTGGTGCATATTACATGCTTTATAGTCTGAGTGTTTAAAATATGCAGTAAATGCACATTACTTGCATATTTGCTGCATACTGCGTATTACCGAAGTAAAAAATCCTGCAGCCAACATATGCCGGTGTGAGCAAGCCCTAAATCACATGCCTCTCCCACGGTGCACAAGTTTTAATTCAGCTGCACATGGTCAGTTTTTTGAAAATCGTTCAGCATTAACCTTTTGCAATCTAATTTTGGATTCAGGGTTTCCTAGGGGGCTTTCTCTTTCTGCCATTATACAATGGCGCCATCTGCTGGCTAGAGCCAGTACTGCGGTATGGGACATGCTGGAGAGGCCCCCCGACAACAGAGCGGCCAGTAATCTACAGTAAGAATCCTCTGCCGGACGTCTTCCGACATTGGAGCTGTACAGCCTTCAATCAGACATCAGACAGTGGATTGGAAAGGGTTAATATATAATAGGGCATAAATGTATGATAATGTACAATACAATATAAATGTATATTAAAACCGGCAACAATTGAAGCATTTCATGGTTAAAATATCTCTTATAAATCAATTGCTTAAACAATATTGTTTGCTATCTAAAATAACTTTACCGCATGGAAGAATGTCCAAATATATGAGTCTCTCAGAAGATATTACAGTTTGAATTATATATATAAATATATATCACGCGTGGTGTAATTTTACGTCACGGATAAATCCACTACAAAGTCTGTATATGTTATAGATTACGCCCCTTTGCAGAGGTTTTCCAATTGTGGACTATTGATGACCCATCTTCGGGATAGGTCCTCAATAGTTGGTCTGCGAGTGCCTGCCTTTTAGAACCCCAGACAAAAAGGTAATATCCATTCTTAATGTCTACAGTAGTTTGAAGACTTTTTCCAACCACAACTCATCTCTGCACTCTCTCTCCATCCTGCCACTACCCTTGCCCCTCAGTGATTCCCCTTCTGTGGCCCCACTAAGTAATTGTACTCCCTCTGTAGTGCCACTAAGTAACAGTGCTCCTCTGTGGCCACCTATCCTGCTGCTACTCTCTCCTCTCAGTGCCCCCATAGGAATAATGCCTCAGCTATTTGACCCTACTATGCAATTATGTCCTTTCTGTGGCCCACTAAGTAACAGTGCCCCCTTTGTGGCCCCACTAAGTAACAGGGTGCTCTTTGTGGCCCCACTAAGTAACAGGGCACCCTTTGTGGCCCCACTAACTAACAATGCACCCTTTGTGGCCCCACTAACTAACAATGCACCCTTTGTGGCCCCACTAACTAACAGTGCACCCTTTGTGGCCCCACTTAGCTATATTGTCCGGTTTATGACCCAACGTAATAGTAGTTCCCTTCTGTGACATCTTAGAAGCTGCAAGGTCTGACTCCCCTTGCGGCACACCACTGTCTATGGCTCTTTTGCCGATGCTCCAGTTCTCTTGGGCCAACCTGATGCTGCTCACACACACACGTATAATAAATATATATATACTTTTTTGCTCTTTTAGTTAAGTATTCCGTGTTATCCATTGTAAGGTAACACCAAATTCTCAAGTATCATTTCAATTGCCATAGCTACATTTTCATTTGCACAGTGCCATATCAATGTTCTATCAGTGAATAAAGTTGGAAATATTGGCATAGCATAGAAAAGGATGCTCTACTACAGGACAGATTGTACCGTGTTCTCTGAAGCACAAAGCACATTACACAGGGAAAAGAATTCATTATCTGCCGTCGGCACACATTAAGAAAGCCTTCCATCTTCACTGTATTTACATTGTTCTCTCACTATCCCTGTATTTAATGCACTCATAAAAGGATTAGATAATGTTAGAGACCCGTCAGAGGGGCCACCACTGACTCTGGATGGATGAAACTGTGTATACTGTAGATTATGGTATTATTGCTCGTAGAGAAACAAAATAGTCATCTTGCAAATATGATAACAAGATCTAATGCTAAAGGGAACCCGTCACCATCATCTCACCCCTAAAACTAACTTCCTAGGTTAAATATGAAAAATCAATCACTTCCAACACCCTCTCTTTTCCTAATAAGGTCAAGTATTTCCGTAATTGGGTGCGAAAGTTACCACACGCCATATGGAAATCAATAGAGAAGACTCATCTGGCCAAGAAGAGTCAAACTAATTCATAAGTTACTGAACTAACCACAGCTCTTTCTCTGGATAGAATGGGTTTCCTGTAACATAGTATGTTAGGCTGAAGGGAGACAATGTCCATCTAGTTTAGCCTGTTTCCACCCCGCTTTTTGATCCAGAGGAAGACAAAAAAAACAACAATGAGGCAGAAGCCAATTAGCCCCCTTGGAGGAAAAATTCCTCCCAACTTCATAATGGCATTCAGAATAATCCCTGGATCAACGTTTGAAAATTCCTACCTGACTCAAAGACGCGGATCAACAACCCTGCTGGTTATTTAATGTCTATATCCTGTAATACCATAGCGCTCGAGAAGCATCTAGTTTCCTCTTAAACTCCTCTATGGATTTTGCTATTACCACGTCCTCAGATAGAGAGTTCCACAGTCTCACTGCTCTTACAGTAAAGAACCCCCTTCTATGTTGGTGATGAAACCTTCGTTCCTCTAGATGTACCGGATGCCCTCTTGTTACCGTCACAGTCCTGCATATAAACAGATCATGGGAGAGATCTTCGTATTGTCCCCTAATGTATTTATACACTTTTTTCCAGGGTGAATAATCCCAATTTTGTTCGCCTCTCTGGGTATTCCAGTCCCGTCATTCCATGTAATAGTTTAGTTGCCCTTCTTTGAACCCCCTCAAGCCCTGCTACATCTTTCCTGAGCACTGGTGACCAGAACTGTGCGCAGTATTCCATGTGGGGCCTGACAAGTGCCTTATATAGTGGTAGAATAATGTTCTCGTCCCTCGCCCCTATATCTCTTTTAATGCACTGCAAAACTTTATTTGCCTTTGCAGCGGCTGATTGGCATTAATTGCTCCAGTTAAGTCTACAGTCATCTAGTACCCCCAGGTCTCTTTCCGTCTCAGTTTTCCCTAGCAGTACCCCATTTAGTGTATATTGGTGACATCCGTTTCTCATGCCCATGTGCATGACCTTAGATTTATCGATGTTGAACTTCATTTGCCTTTTTTTTTACCCAAGCCCCCAGCTTATCTCGGTCCGTTTGCAGCCGTACATTGTCCTCCATTGTATTTTATTGTATAGTTTTGTATTTTCTGCAACTATCAATATTTTACTGTGCAGTCCCTCTATCAGGTCATTGATAAACATATTGAACAGGATGGGGCCTAATACTGGACCCTGTAACACCCCACTAGCAACGGTGGCCCAATCAGACTACGAACCATTACCACTCTCTGTTTTCTATCTCTGAGCCAGTTCTTTACCCAACTACACACGTTTTCACCCGGTCCGAGTCGTCTCATTTTGTATATCAACCTATTATGTGGCACGGTGTCAAATGCTTTAGAAAAATTCAGATATACAAGATCAATAGACTCCCCCATGTCCAGCCTAGAACTTACTTCATCGTAGAAGCTGATCAGATTAGTCTGACGTGATCGACCCCTCATGAACCCATGCTGGTGAGGAGTTATTCCATTGTTTTCCTTGAGGTATTCCATGGTGGCGTCTTTCAGAAACCCCACGAATATTTTTCCAATTATTGATGTGAGACTTACCGGCCTGTAGTTACCAGGCTCTCTTCTTGACCCCTTTTTGTATATTGGAACCACACTGACAATATGCCAATCCAGTGGTACAACCCTGGTCTCAATAGTGTCCCTAAATATGAGAAATAGCGGTCTGTCTATCACGTCACTTAGTTCTCTTAGAACCCTTGGTTGTATTCCACCTGGGCCCGGTGATTTGTCGATTTTAATTTTTTTTAACCAGCTCTGCACTTCCTTCTGAGTTAGGCAGCTGATACATTGTGGGGGGTTCATTTTATCCCCATGCATCTTGTATGACATATCTTTTTACTTCGTGAATACACTTGAGGAAAAGCTATTTAATATATTCACCTTCCCCCCTACATCATCTTCTATGATTTCTCCTGCATTATTTGTTAAAGGGCCAGTGCTCTCAGTGCAAATACTTCTACCATTTATATAATTGAAAAATAGTTTGGGGTTATTTTTGCTCTCTTTGGCAATTAGTCTCTCTGCCTCCTCCTTGGCAGTTTTTATCTTTTCCTTACACAATTTGCATTTTTCCCTGTATGTTTTTAGCGCTTATTCACTGCCTTCTTGTTTTAATAATTTAAACACTTTCTTTTGTTTTTGCTTATTGCCCCCCTTACAGTCATAACGGGGCAAGTACTGAGCTGTCTATCAAGATAAGAGGTTGAGGTTAGCTCGGTAGCTCATGAATTAGCGTGATTCTTCTCAGTTATCACATCCGCAAGACTATTATTTTGCTTTTCTTACTAAGAGCAGTAGTACTTTTTTGAACTGGTTAACATGGAAACAAACTTTGTTTTTTGTTTTGACTTCTATAGATTCCCTAACCGGGGGTGCATACAGTGAATATTGGGTGTGCCCTGTGGCCCTTACCTTTCCAACTGTGGCGGTATTGTAGATGCACTTCCCACTTCAGGAAATGCTAAAGGCTCTTTTGTTTTAAAAATCCATTTTCATATGCCCTATTAGAGAATCCAGCATTAACTCAGGTGGTCTCCCTTTCAGGACCCTCATCCATAAACTAGATCAGAGAGCGATTATAAAGAAGGTCACTTTGGAACATCCAGCACATGCAGATAGTACATGGACAGTAAATTGCACCTGCGTATTTTGTTGTAGTGGCACTGCATGAGAATGCACAAATCGCAAAGCGTAAGGTCCGGGAAACATGAAGGCCAAGGAAGGTGTTCACTATCATCACAACTTGTACGGCCAATCCATCTGTTTGGTAGTCAACTATTGAGCTCGCTGCTGAAATCATTGTGAAAATAGTGGGGGAGTTCCCCGTCCTGTTGGAAGATGAAACCTGGGATTTTCTGTCCCGGCTGCGGCAGAAGCCATATATGTAGCACGTCCCCAGGATTGTTTCCTTGTGGAAAAAGAAGGGTCCGATCACCGTCCTACAGGTTGTAGCGCAAAACATTCACTTTGGGGGATTCGCACATACGCTCCACATAGACGGGCGGGTTTTCCCTTCCCAGATATTACGTTTGTTGCCCGAAAGGTGGAAGGCAGCTTTACCACTAAATACTGAAGATCCCATGAAACCATCGCTTTCCATTACAGCTTGCATACTCTCGCAGAAAGAATGTTGCTGCATTTTGTTGTCCATTTGCAGCTGTGATTGATTTTAGCGCCACCCACTAGACAGGGTCGAAGACAACTGCTTCCGCTCTGTACCCTTGTGTGTTATGACTCTCACAATGGGCAACTATTTAGTTAACTATTAGTGACTTATCCTGAGGATCGGTCATCAGTAGCATTTGGCCTGAAAACCCCTTTTAACCAAAGGTCAAAAAGAGATGGAGCAAGCAAATATTGAGTCTTGCGGTCTCATGTGGTTAGCGGTATGATAGTGTTAACCAACAACAGAGGGAGCCCCATTACAATCTTTGGAATAAGGGCACCTGGCGTGTTTGTGCACCCTTGCCTGCCAGGCTCCCACATGGGGATCACAGGCCCTCTTGTAGCCATAACCACTGCTCCTACAACCCAAAGCATTAGAAGTAAAGGACAATTTTCTTTGGGCATTGATCGGCATTTTGTTCCTGCCACGCACATGCCGAGTTGTTTCTAGTTTTTGATGATTTACGTAATAAGCATATTGAAGTGGGCGTATTTTGGGTGCCTTATTTTTTGAGTTTTTCTATATTTTTGAGTATGCATTAGATCAGGGGAGAATGCTGGAGAGTGTAAAGCCCGTGATTATTTATTACCTGCTTGTGACATATTCGTTAGTGTTGGCACAGCACGGTATTTACTTACCATTTGGATGTTTAAATGTATATGGCTGATGAAACATTCGCCGTAGTATTGCAGAAGGACAGAAATTAGACTGCATTAACTTATTTCTGGCAGACGTAAATTAATGTTACTACTGTTTGTCAAGGAGCGCACTGCTGGTTTTTGTCGTATCCAAAGTGTAAAAATCAATGGCTAAAGTCAGTGGTAAGAAACTCTACAGATGTGGCTCGTTATTCAAGACTGATGCAAGACAGGAAGATTTTGGAAATAAAACAGATGCAGGAAGTCTGCAAAAGAGTTAAGTCAATGTGATAATACCAATGATGAATTTAAAGGGACAGTAAACCTAAATCCACTTGTAAAAAGTACAACTTATGGGAAGACATTGGGTAAAACTGACATGGAAAAGAACTTAGGAGTTTTAGTTGACAGTAAACTTAAAATGGAGCAACCAGTGTCAGGCAGCTGCTGCCAAGGCAAATAAGATCATGGGGTTCAACAAAAAAGGTCTAGGGGCACAAGATGAGAATATACTATAGCATTTCCAACGCTGGATTTAGTAAGATTTCCCTGTATGCCACTTCATGTATTCAGCGCATCCCCGGTTCCTACGTGTGACTTCAGAGAGATGTATGCCTCGTCCCGACCAGCTTTACATTTCTGGCATACTTTACGCAGTTTGTGGCGAAAATTATACATAAATCTGTTGGTCCGGGATGGCCTTGTTCCCTACCGAAAGCCCTACCCACTTTGGGAAAAGTGGCAAGGCCGGCACCGGAAGAGGAAAGGTCATCAATCTTTTGCGCCAGCAGGACTGGCGCAAAACCATGCGGCTCTTCTATGCCAGAACTTTCATGTAAACAGTTAATAAATATTTCCCAAATTTCTTCCATTTTACAAGTCCCAGGATGGTTGTCTATGGAGTACAGGCTTGGAGATTTTCTGCATGCTAGAGGTCTAATCCCTTATGCGCTGCTGCCCTGCAAGGGTCTTGGTAAGGGTGTAACTATAGAGGATGCAGGAGATGCGGTTGCACCCGGACCCAGGAGCCTTAGCGGACCCATAAGGCCTCTCTTCTCCATATAGGGAGCCCAGTACTATGAATAAAGCATTATAGTTGGGGGCCCTGTTACAGGTTTTGCATCGGAGCCCAGGAGCTTTAAGTTACGCCTCTGGTCTTGGAACATGGACTCTGACAAGCACAACACCTGAGGCATCTCTGTGATACATTAGAAGTTGCTTCGACTGAATGCTGTACTTTAAGATGCTGAACTACAAATTCTCAAGAACACATAAATTAGGGAGAATGCTAAGAGGACCTCCCGACATCTGTTCAATAAATACTTGTATTTTCCATGAAATATCAATTTTGGAGCAAATAAAAGACTTGTAAATCTTATGTAACAGTAAGCTTTACAGGAACAACCAGTGTCAGACAGCTGCTGCCAAGGCAAATAGGATCCTGGGGACATCAAAAGAGGCACATAATGAGAATATAATTCTCCAACTATACAAGTCATTGGTCTGACCACACATGGAATATTGTGGACAGTTTTGGGCACCGGTAGTCAAGAAGGACATAATCAGAGCTTGAGCGGGTACAAAGGTGGCAACTAAAGTAATAAATGGAATAGGTGCACTACAATACCCAGAGAGGTGATCATAATTGGGGTTATTTACTTCAGAAAAAAGACGGTTGAGAAGCGATCTAATAACTATGTATAAATATATCAGGGACAATACAGAGATTTCTCCCATCATCTATATATACTCAGGACTGTAGCAAGGGGGCGCTCTAATAACTATGTATAAATATATCAGGGACAATACAGAGATTTCTATCATCATCTATATATACCCAGGACTGTAACAAGGGGGCGCTCTAATAACTATGTATAGATATATCAGGGGTCAGTACAGAGATCTCTCCCATCATCTATTATACCCAGGACTTTAACAAGGGGGCACTCTAATAACTATGTATAGATATATCAGAGGTCAGTACAGAGATCTCTCCCATCATCTATTATACCCAGGACTGTAACAAGGGGGCACTCTAATAACTATGTATAGATATATCAGGAGTCAGTACAGAGATCTCTCCCATCATCTATTATACCCAGGACTTTAACAAGGGGGCACTCTAATAACTATGTATAGATATATCAGAGGTCAGTACAGAGATCTCTCCCATCATCTATTATACCCAGGACTGTAACAAGGGGGCACTCTAATAACTATGTATAGATATATCAGGGGTCAGTACAGAGATCTCTCCCATCATCTATTATACCCAGGACTGTAACAAGGGGGCACTCTAATACTATGTATAGATATATCAGGGGTCAGTACAGAGATCTCCCATTATTTATTCATACCCAGGACTGTAACAAGGGGGCGCTCTAATAACTATGTATAATATATCCTGGGTCAGTACAGAGATCTCTCCCATCATCTATTATACCCAGGACTGTAACAAGGGGGCACTCTAATAACTATGTATAGATATATCAGGGGTCATTACAGATATCTCTTTCATATATTTATACTCAGGACTGTAACAACGGGGCGCTCTAATAACTATATCAGGGGTCAGTACAGAGGTCTCTCCCACCATCTATTATACCCAGGACTGTAACAAGGGGGCACTCTAATAACTATGTATAGATATATCAGGGACAATACAGAGATCTCTCCCATCATCTATATATACCCAGGACTGTAACAAGGGGGCGCTCTAATAACTATTATGTATAGAAATATCAGGGGTCAGTACAGAGATCTCTCTCATCATCTATTTATACCCAGGACTGTAACAAGGGGGCGCTCTAATAACTATTATGTATAGATATATCAGGGGTCAGTACAGAGATCTCTCTCATCATCTATTATACCCAGGACTGTAATAAGGGAGCGCTCTAATAACTATGTATAGATATATCAGGGGTCAGTACAGAGATCTCTCTCATCATCTATATATACCCAGGACTGTAATAATGGGGCGCTCTAATAACTATGTATAGATATATTAGGGGTCAGTACAGAGATCTCTTCCATCATCTATTTATACCCAGGACTGTAATAATGGGTCGCTCTAATAACTATGTATAGATATATCAGGGGACAATGCAGATATCTCTCCCATTATCTATTTATACCCAGGATTGTGACTGTAACAAGGGGGCGCCCTCTACATGTAGAGGAAAGATGGTTTCTACACTGACATAGAAGGGGGTTCCTTACTGTAAGAGCAGCAAGTCTATGGAACTCTGTCTGCTTCAGTTGTCATGGTTAAAGCAACCCTCCAGGTCTGGACAAAGATGGCCGAACAGCTACTCTGACTATCTGATGCACACTGTGTGTTAGTATGCATGATTATTCTAAGGCACTACACCTGCTGTTACTGACGAATGCTGCCCAGATGAGCGGCGCTGACCAGCCAGAGCAGCATGTAGTGTCTTAGACTACCGATGCATCAGATAGTCAGAGAAGCGATTCGGCCATCTTTGTTTCTCGAGGTTTAGAGGGTCGCTTTAATTCACTAGAAGAGTTCAGAATTGACTGAACCCCTTCCTCGAGTGTCATTATATTGCAAGTTAAAAGGGATGAATTTTTTGAAGAGCTGTGTGCCACTAAAAACATATATTTTTGCATGTGCCACGCTCGCTCAAAAATGTCACTTTTTAGCCTAAATTTTGCGGAAATTGTACACGAAACTGTATTCGAAAATTGTGCTGATGTAGACTTCACTTTGTGACTCATAGACAGCTCAAGATGCACAAAAGATGTGACATGTATTCAGAGGCTTGTGCCTATTGAAAGGACGTTACAGGGGCTACAGTTAACAACACAACTCAGTGATCGATCGCTGAGCTCTGTTATTGGTTGTGGCCCCTGTGACGTCTCATCAACCGGGTGGGACTGCAGTTGTCAACAGAGACCAGAGCAGGTACACAGCGAGAGCGGGTAGAGGTGAGTATGTCACCATTTGTTATTATAATGCAAGGGGAAGGGGTTGTTCTGAGTTCTTACAACTTGGACACCCCCTTTAATACATTTGCTGCATCTTCCTGATCGGGGGATTCAGATTAAGATTTATTCTTACTGCCACATTTGGAGTCTGGAAGGAATATTGTTCAATCAGTTTTTCAAGAAGGTCGCACAGGACCCTGTGAAAAGCAAATTAACCCTTTCCAAACCACTGTCTGACGTCTAAAGACATTCTGATTGAAGGCTGTACAGTTTCCGATGTCGGAAGACGTCCAGCAGGGTATTCTTACTGTATATTACTAGCTGCTCTGTTGTCGGGGACCTCTCCAGCATGTCCAATACCACAGTACTGGCTCTAGCCAGCAGGTGGCACCATTGTATAATGGCAGAAAGAGAAAGACCCCTAGGAAACCCTGAATCCAAAATTGGATTGCAAAGAGTTAATATACCATGTAACAACACAAAGTAGAACAATTCGGGCCAACTCCTACCACATCCCACTCTTAACTCTTATGGTGTCTACCTTCAGATGAGGATATAGATTAAGTACCTCAGGTGGTTCCTGGCCCAACAGAGTCTAGAAGGAATATATTCCCTAAAATGAGGAAAATAATTGTTTGCTTTATGGGTTTTTGCGCCTTCTCCTTATCAGCATGACAGGATATTAGGCTGAACTGGACGGATCTGTGTGTTGTTTTCAGCCTACATTATAATAACAAACTGTTACTACATTGTGAAATTCCCAAGTCTGTATGTGAATACATTTTACAGATAATTACCATATACTGTAGCAGGAATTTTCCTGGACTTTTCTTAACCAACTAGTACCAGCTTTCAAAAGCACAAGCGGGTATTTTCTGTTATTCGGTTTATTCTATTTATATCCGTTCTGAAAATGAAACTTTAATTCTTAAATTAACATTTTAAAGAAATGCAGAACTTCCCCCTGTATTGTAAGTCAGAGCGCTGCAGATGATTCCCTGCTGGACTTCCCCGTCGTCAGTCAAAATTCCCTACTTCTTTTTAATAAACTTATTTGTGAGTTTATTGTTTCACTTCAGAACAGTTCAACTGATGACCAGTGGAAACGAAGCAATGTTGACAACTGGTAATTTTATATAGACCATCTGCTGAACCGCGGGGAATGTCTCGCGTATTTGGTATTTTAGTTTTATGGATCCAATATAGGTAAGTAAAATGTAATAATGATGACCTTTTTACTTTATGGCTTTTTATTAACTTATTGGAGACAAATACTTCCTTTATCTATTGTTTGTATAGTCGAAGCATCGCATAAATAGGGAGATATATATATATATATATATATATATATATATATATACACACACACTGTGACATTTCTTTAATCCATCTGCTAATCTGCTACTTTCAGAGCTTCAAATTATTTTGGAGAGGACCAGGAATAGAAGAATGAGTTAGAGCACCTATTAAGAGTTGTCTCTGATTACAAAGCAGAATTGTACAATGAGTTAGAATTTAGGCCCATTTAGACACAGCGATTATTGCTCAAGATTCGCTCAAAGGCAATCTTTTGAGCAATGATTGTTGTGTGCATTTACACACTCTGAGAACTGCTGTGTTCTCGGAGCGCTCAGCTGGATACCAGCTGAGCGCTCTGAGCGTGGCATACAGAAGATAGCTGGAGCGCTGTCTTCTGCATACTCCTGCTGTGTTCTCCGAGCGGGATAC
The DNA here is from genome assembly GCF_035609145.1 of Eleutherodactylus coqui. Taxonomy (NCBI): domain Eukaryota; kingdom Metazoa; phylum Chordata; class Amphibia; order Anura; family Eleutherodactylidae; genus Eleutherodactylus; species Eleutherodactylus coqui. Next base: position 247,405,584 of record NC_089841.1, on the reverse strand, counting down.
CAGCTGAAACAATAGTATCAGTGGTATCCCGCTGAGACCAAAGCGCGCGGCACTGATAAGGCTCATCGTTGTCTTTCAGCTTGCTGAAAGTTAACGATGAGTGAATCGTGCATGAACACAACGATTATCGCTTAAAAGACGGCTTTTGAGCAAATTTTGAGCGATAATCGTTGTGTCTAAATGGGGTATTATATTTCATTTTGGCCTTTCTTCTCCAGTGTTTCTCTACTTCCAGTTGCCTCAGTCAATAGTTTGCATTAATCATCGTATTTGAAAGTGTGAAATATATTTTCTAAACTTTGCCTTTGTGACCATAAGACTGCTTTTACACCGGCGTTGGGGGTTTAGTTTTTCCTTCTCCAGTATGGGAACAGGAAAAGGGATTCCCCTGGCCGCACGGGTCTGTCTTATGATGGAACCGAATAGTGCTGAATGGACCCCATTGACTATAATGGGGTCTGTTCGGTTTCTGCTCTGCTGCCCACTTGCATGCCGCACTATTTTGTGCCGGATCTGCATCGGGAGGTTAAAGTACAGCTGTGAAGGAAGCCTAACCTACATAAAAAACACTTAGCAATATTTAGAAATTAAGAGAATACTAATACTCGGATGGATGAAAGCAGAAAACAGCACAGGAGGAATGACTTTAACCTAGAGGGTGGATGAATTTATATTCATAGCAGCTCTGAATTTCAAAGCACTTAACAACTTTATAAAAGGGCACACGGTGGAATTCAGATCAGTGGGATTTATGCTTATCTTATATTTAATTAAGGAAAATGCTGAAAATATCACCAGTGCCAAAAGTACATTTCTTGAAGTGAATCCGACAGGTAGAAAACAAGATCTCTGCTAGAGTTCCCATTCTTGATTTGTTATTGGGTGGTATTGTTCTTAAAGGGGTTTTCCCGTGACTTAAAATTGCTTCACAACCACTTTATTTTTTCTGGTTTTTGCTGTCCAGGACATGTGACTGTTGCAACCAATCACTGGCCACAGCAATGACCTTCTATAGCCAGTGATTGGCTGCAGCAGTCAAGTGTTCTAGTCAGAAGCAACCAGAAGTACAAAGTGGTTTGGAAGTAATTTTAAGTAATGGAAAAACCCCTTTAAGGTGGAATTCCTTCCTTGAAAGCAATTTCCTGGTAGAAATGACAATTCCCCAATGCAATACCAGTAAACGTATTCCCCTTCATCTTCATATTAATCCAGCATATGATTAGTATATTTTCCGGCTTTTCGGAATAGCCCATCAATATTTGGTCAGTGGGGATTCTAATGCTGATGGGAATTTGCACTGGGCCACCACTGCAGCTTCAGACTGAAGATCAGTAGTGATCCCAGGGGTCAAACCCTATTTATGGTCTATCTCGAGGACAGAAAGCTAAGGATGAAAGAAGCGGGGAAGAGCAAAACCAAAAGTGTCAAAAGCCTCAGCCTTCATTTCCTTCTCCCTCTTGGGGTCACCAACACTGATTGATGGAGGGGCTCACCCCAAAATGCGTATCTTTTTTGCTGGCTTTTAATTCACTAAGTAAAAGAGAAGTTGGATATGTCATCCTATTGTCTCATGGCTTCCATTGGAGAGTTGCACTAAGATATTAGTGTTTTCGCAACGTCTTGAGGATTGAGTCATAAGATGTCGTCTTTGTTCTTCAATGTAGTATTTCTCGGTGTTACACATTATCCTTTTTGAGAACAGCTTGTTATGGATTTACAGCTGTAATATATTGTTTCCATTTTTAAACGCTTGACTTAACTTGACTTAACTGTACTCTGAGGGACTCGGAATTGTTCTTGAACCTATCACTTTTATCATGGTGTCTCGTCTGCCTGGAAGCTGACTCCTCAGCAGTACCGTCCATATACAGCCACTTTACAGGTGATAGAACTGTGCTAGCGGTGAACAGTAATGCGTCTTGAGTGGTGCAGTCTGTTAAGGAAGCAGTATGCAGTCTTAAGTTCTCATTCCTGTAAAATGAGTACCCAGCTGAGTATAAGTTGGAGCTACGGAATAAGTTGGCGCTATACAATAACAAGTCCCTCCCCTTTCTTTACATGATTTGGTGGTTGATAATTCTACTGAATGTAGAGATTTATTTTCACTCACATCAAAGAGATTTTTTGTGGTCTGCTTTCACATCTGCGCTGCAGGTTCCATCGTAGATCTGGCACAAAATGCTCGAAGAAAAAGTCTTGCATGCAGGACCTCATCATCCAGTAAAATGCCGGGCAGCTGAGCGGAAGCCAAACGGACTCATTATAGTCAGTGGGGTCCGTTTGGCACCATTCAGTACCATCATAAGACGCATCCATTCTGCCAGGGGATCCCCTTTCTTGCTTCCATAACGGAACCCCCAACACAGTTGTGAAAGCAGCCTAATTAAATGCAATAAGAATGTGATTATGTTATTGATATATTGTTACTGAATATAAAGGGGAGTAGTCCAGGTGGAGATCTGCTAAGGGAACCTAGTCCAGCTGTGTATGTCATTATCTAGATCCTCTCTTCCAAAGTAGGTCCAAAAGTCTACGTCAGCGTGGCTTTACGTGGGACAACTATCGTCCGAATAGTTGCTCAATAGAGTGAAAATAAGCAACCGTTTCTCCATGTAAACATGGCCACCAACCAGGTGATGAGTAAGGAGTTGTTCATTAGTCGCTTTGTTTCAGCTTCCCTAAAAATAGTCACTGGTTGACTATTTATTGTCTGGTATTGTTCAGTGTAAATGCCTGCGGTGACTGAGCGGCGAATGAGAAGTCTTTCGGTTTTTGTTGGTCGTTCAGTTTCTTCATGCAGAAAACTGATCACTGTATCGTTCCGTGTTCCGTATTCACTAGTGTTGCTTATTCCTGTGTATGGATGGGACAACCCGTTGGGCATCTGTTGCCTGACAGATGGTCCCGTGTTAAAGCGCCTTTACCCATGTATATATGTATCACCTTCCCTTGTAATCCTGCCTGTGATGATAATGAGATGACTGCTGAAATAGTTCCCTCCTGAACAGGAAGTGTCAGACTATTATAAGGCTAAACGTACCGTTATATGGGGTAATAATCACCCGAATAATTACTGAAACAGCGAATTCAGGCAATAGTCGTCCGTGTGCACTTGGCCGCCGATAGGGCACTGAGCAATAAATCAGCGACTATTGGTTCCTGTAAAGAAATATTTGTTCATCTATGAACAACTGACTGCAGTAAATGGAGGTAGGTGGCTGGAAGAGATCTCCAGCGAGTGCCACCTCTATTCTCTCCTGGAGCAATAGTCGGTGTAAAGGCTGTCAGACACTTATAGACCTGACAATGTCAAGGGACCCTTAGTGATCAGTGTGAAAACTGCAGGATATTAGGGTTTATTTTAACTAGAAATCATAACAAATTGAAAAAGAAATCCCCCAAAAATTATTTAAAATATGTTTAAAGTGACTCTCCGATCCTGGAAAAACAAAGATGGCCGCACCGCTTCTCTGACTCCCCATGCATCATTAGTCTAAGACTCTCCACCTACTTTGATTGATCAGTGATGCCCACATGAGCAGCGCCGGACAGTCATATCAGCATGTAGTGTGTTAATGTGCTTTTAGACGGAACGAATATAATCGTTTAGATTCTCGCTGCATCGGGGGAATCTGAACAATAATCGTTCTGCGTAAAAGCACCTTAACACAAGATCGCAATAGGTGATCACAGCTGATGTCCCCCCCTTCCCTGCACAAGTCATAGAGTTTGCCTAGAACAGTCTTTAGAGATGAGCGATCATACTCGGTAAGGCGATATACTCGAGAGAGCATCGCCTTTTTCAAGTACCCGCTGGCTCGTCCCTGAAGATTCGGGGGGTCGGGGGCGGCGCGGGGGAGCGGGGAGGAGAGTGAGAGAGATCTCTCTCTCCCTCCCGATCCCCTCTGCAACCCACGCTCACCCCCGAGGATCCCCCGAATCTTCAGGGATGAGCCAGCAGGTACTTGAAAAAGGCGATGCTCTCTCGAGTATATCGCCTTACCGAGTATGATCGCTCATCTCTAACAGTCTCCCATAGAAGTCAATGCTGTCCATTGTATGCCTGGCCCTTGAGGCTGTTGTAAAGCATATCTCTTAAAGCTGCCGTAAAGCTTATCTCTACAATGTAGGCAAGATGGCCGCCCCCATATTCATATACAGATAATCGGAAAATAAAGACAGATTAGAAAAAATGGAAAATGTTTCACTATCTGATTTTAGTTAGTAAAACAAATCTAGCTGATACATTAAGTCTGTCCTCGTAGTCCTTTTATATCCCACCTCTTGAAGCTTTTTAATGGAAGGAACCATAAATGCTCTTGTCTTGTGTTTAGTGTGGGGCTCCATGTAGACGCCGCACATGATACCTCCTTCAGCTGCTCTGTCACTTGTCTGCAGCTTACAGGAACAGGTTAGTACCGACCTGTAAGTAGGGAGGAAAGAGCAGTGGCTTTGTTTGTGTCTAGTTGATTAAGTTTCCAGTTCAGCGCTTCACAAAAGCCGGTCCTGCCAACATTAAGGACAGAAGATGACCAAAAAACACATTTTATGTTAAACACGTTTTGAAAGAATTTGCAAAGTCACAATCTATATTAAAAAGAAAATCCCCAAATTCCACATTTTTTCACTTTGAATGGAAGCAGCCTGATTGTGGGGCAAACAATCGCCTGGTTAACGTTTATTTCTCAGACGCAGCCATACATATATTAATCCATATTGCCTGGTGTTCAAACTGGCCATATGTGTTCAATGACAACAGGGAATGGACAAACCATCCTTCTAAGGCTGCGGCAGAGGTCCTGTTGTCCTGCTCCATTATGGGAGCAGGAAAGGGGAATCTCCTCTCAGAACCGATCATCTGATGACAGAACTGAACTGACCCCATTGGCTATAATAGGGTTCGTTTGGTTCCCACTTAGCTGCCCGGCATTTCACCAGGTTAAAAAGTCCTGCATGCAGGACTTTATTTTCTGGTATTTTGTTCTGGATGTGGAATCCAATGCAGATGTGCCTTCATGCATCCACTGTATCCCAACACCTCCTAACAGTTTGATCAGGTGGCAGCAATTCATCGCTACCACTGTCCAACTTCTCACACCCCAATAATGTGCCCCTCTCAGACTCTGGTAACGGGTGAAATCTCTTCTCTGCGTCGTAGAGGCGTCTAGTGGTCAACAAGCTCTCTACAAGCGGAAGAAGAGGTCACTACACACAAGGAGCCTCTGAGAGCTATTTTATAGACCAAGGGGGAACCACTTTTAGGGCCTCCGGTGACAAGACCGTCCATCTAATCACCACAACTCTCATCATTACAGATCTGCTTGAGATGGACCTGCATGCCGAGTTTTACAGCAAAATGACAACTTCTTGTATGTCTTGATTTTTTCTGTGACAATGAGAGTATTTTCTAGTGTCTAGCCTTCCTCTGCCCTTGAGTTGTAACCTTGTTTCAGCCAACTTGAACTGCTTCCTTGTTCCACCTAACTGGAAGTTTACAGCTGTGCTCTGTGAGCTGTGCTATCCCGCAGAGCGCTGTGCTGTAACCGGTCCAGCTTGTTGCTCAGTAATGTCACTCGGAGCCCTGTAAAGTCATACTTTGTACAATACTGGTATGTCTATATCAGACGCAAGGCATTGTGAGAGAGAAAAGTGCCATGATTGCTGCTTGGATGCTTTGGGCTCTGCTCAAGGTAGGGGCGAAATGTCTTCTGTGCCTTTAGTAGTCCGGATGTAGTTTGATTCCAATCTCATCCTGTCTACTAAACATTTGCTTGTTGCTATTTTATATTGAATAATTGATCTCAGGACAATATATTTAACGACTGTGATCACGGTTCAAGGTCACGGATGGATTTAGGTGCCAAAATACTAAGGCTTTTGTATTGTTTGTAGTGCAATATATCAGTATATATCCAGTATAAACGTGTGATTAACATTAGAGACATCATTTCCACAAGGCTCGGTTCAGATTTCGTCAGCTCGTTCTATCCAGCGATTCTGTTACAAACGCCAGAATAAAGAGTGCAGCATGCTGTGCTATTTTTCTGGTGGAACCCATTATAGCCGATGCGTTCTGTCAGCCACTGCCAGTTATTTTGCGAGATCCGGCATCCACTTTATTTTCGTTCTTCTATTCCGTAATGAAACAGAAGAATGGATATATGAACAGGGCCTTAGAAATAAAACAAGGAGACTCGCTTGTTAAAAGTTTTTTGTAACTGGGAATTCTGCAGTGTCATTACTGCAGAAGTACCTGGAGTTGGCTGTTGAGAATACCCTAAGGTTCCCCTCTTTTCTTACCTGCTGGATTATCCTCTGCAGTGCATGTTCTGATTGGCTCTCTGGGAGGTAGTTCTTCTGGTCGACCAATCAGAGATATCATCATGCCATGTCATTTTGCCGATATCTGCTGTGGGGTTCATGCTGCTTTGCCAAAGCTCAGTCTGTCTGGTTCCTGTTCCGTCTGTCTCTTTGTTTTGAGCTCTGTTCATCTAGATCCAGTTGATGCATGCATGCTATGCTGTGTTTTGTCAGTTTGTCCGTCAGCCCGTCCATTAGTCTGCCTGTTAGTTTGTCTGTTTGCTCTTCAGTCCATTTGTTCATGGACGCCCGCTCCATATTCGTGTGTCCTACCCATCCGTAGGCTGTAGGCGGATGTCCGAGCCTTTTCCTGTTAGTTCTCCTTCGGCCATTGGTAGGTGGATGCTATAAGTCATTATCTCGTCTGTCCATTTCATCCATAGGCATTTGGATACCCGAATCCCCTCCATTCACAGGTGTCCGGATCCAAAATCCGTGTCTCGTTTTGTGTGTTTGATATGGCAGTGTTCCCTGTCTGCCTTGTCCTTGGGTGCAGCTTTAATCTATTGTCAACCAGGGATAGACTACATCCAGTAGCTAAGAGATGTGGGGTCGTCCTTATTGGGACGATCACTCTGCTTTCAGGCAGAGGCCCACCAATGTCCCTTTTGTTTAGGGAAAGTATTCTAAGGTTTGTATTCACATTGTCTGTGTCTGTCCGGTTTTAGACTGACTGTCTAGTTTACTTCAGTTCTAGTCCTGTCTGGAGACACCCATCCAGGGCTTCATGGCTTTCTCCTGCATGGATGTGACACTGTTGCTGTGGTTGAAGTCCAGAGTTGTTTAATATCATTTGTATCCTGTGCAAATTGGTGTTCTGCCATGTCTGATCTGGAAGTATAAACACGTCTGCAAAGTACAGAAGAAAGCTTAACATTACAAATGATATTTCTACAATGGAAAATAAACAAGATCCCATTTAAATGGCAAACAAATGTATAGGGGGCACGCCACATGAATACCTGAAAGTAAGTTTGTTTCTAGTTTACATTAAGGGGAAACTTTGGTTAAAGCAACTCTGAGGTTTCATTAGAGGTGATATGCAGACAACTAGTGCACCGCAGGGTCGCCAACCTGATTTTTTTTGGGGTGGGGGGGGGGGGGGGGGTGGGTGTTATCGATCATTATCCAAAAACTACAGACAAACGACCCTTTTCTACAGACACACTGGAAAACCATAATAAATCATAAAGAGCAGAAGTGATATCCAAGTGTGTATAGCTCAGTTACTAATATGAATACAGTATGCTAGCAGCATTCACTACGGACAGTGAAATGGTAATTATAGCCATAAAATGTACGATCTCCTCTGGCTTAATAAGGAAATTGAAAAACACATCTTTTTTTTTTTTTACAGACAGTGGAAAAAAAAAACGTATAGTTATTTATGGACTGTCCTGAAATTTAGGGACAGATGACAAACATGGTGGAGACCAGAAGTGTCCTTGTGGCGCACTGCAACCAACCAGATCTCCTATCTCTCCTTTAAGTCAGCTATTCTAAATTAGTGCGGCTTCACATGAGCGTATGCGTATTTGCGTGCACATAAGTATAGCATTTTTGCAGAATGAACTAGGCGTTTTTGTGCGCGCATTGGCGTATTTTACTGTACTTTTCCGTGTACAGCCGGCCTGGAGGGGCTTTCCAGCCCTTTTGATAATTTATCAGAGTCGCAAAGAAAACAGCCTGTCTCCCCTTTACATCTGCCACCACTTGGGTCCAGTCTGGTCCTAGAGCGGTCAGGTGCAGTTCATCATTCATGCAAAGGGAGGCCAGTGATTGGCTGCAGCGGTCAGCTAAATGATGAACAGCACATGACCACTGCAGGAGCTTCCAGGACCGGATTGGATGCACCAAAGCATTACTGCTGGAACAGTGGCACATTCAAAATGTGAGTCTGTATTTATTTTGTGCACTTACCTGCTCTCTGGTAAATTTGCACAAGACTCATCAAACCCATTTAAAGCTGGAATATGATTTGTTGCTTCTCTTACTTTTTCTCTGCAGAATATTTATGAATCAGATCTCTTTAGAATTCGTCTTTGAGTTATCAGTTGCGATATATACACGGTACTGGTGTTTCTTGTCTCCACCGAAGCTATGGGTGGAGGCATGCGTTGGTCGGCATCAGTGACAGGGAATGCCGGCTATATACATTAAAGGGAAAGAGGTGTGTCGGGTTTTGGAGTAGAAGCCACTGCTCCGACTCCTGTGTAGTGCAAGCTAGGGTCCCATCGATTTCATATATATATATATATACTTATATAGTTTGCAGTTTTGGTGAAAAACTTTTGCAACTGCAAAATCTATCCCATGTATTCAGATGAATGGGACAAAAAAAGTCTGCACCAAGTCTGCTGCCAGTGAATGTACCCATAGTGTCACACTGCCGAATGTCATTGATATGAGCAGTTCACAGAGTGTCACCTCAGCTGACATTGCCACACACCTAGGATGTCCACGTTGGATACTTTGATGTATGACTGTACGTGCCGGGGTCCCAGTGTGCTCTGCAGCTATTGTTGTGCATCTGTAGACGGTAGAATTTGTTTTGTGTTTTGCCTTAGATACGACAAGAATCTCTTCCTCTCTGGCTCGCTTACAGCTCGCTAAAGCAAACAATACACTTATACAAGCCACTTCCTTCACTGGCAGAATAGATGTCAGCTGACCTCCCTTCCAATCCAATACCGCACTTCTTATCCTTAGGTTTGTTATTGGACTCGTTGTACTCCTCCTGATTCCTGATGATAAAAGCAAATTATCTGCATACCTGAGGGTGCCTCACCTGAAATGTACTAAAACATAGAAATTCTATACTTAAAAGCATAGCTGTACCTTAAGATGACTTTTCACAATAAGTTGGTATGTGTTTGTACATGAGTAGTAACTCTTATTTCTTGCCTTTTATATGACTTGTATATGAAACTTTCACAAGATTTCCCCTCTGTGGGCTTTATTTCTAATTGTCAGTTTTCCCTAAGCTGGTGGGTGGAGAGCGCTGCTATACACCACACGTGACAAAAACAGCAGATTCTGCTTCCTAACATTCCCTAACAGTCTTCAACAGTACTGAGCAGTGTCAGTGTCATTTCAGTAGTTTTAACCCCTTAATGCTACAGGATGTACAGTTACATCCTGCAGCTTCGGGGTATGTATGAAGGGAGATTGCGGGGGTATCCCGCTCCATTCATTGTGGGTGGTTCTTACAGCCAGCACCCGCCAACAACAACTCCGATAAGCCGTGCCGCTCATCGGAGCTGTTAACCCTTTTAAATGCCCCGACCAATATTCGGAGATCTTGTACGTCCCCCCATGATGAGATTGCGAGTTGTCGTGTGGTTGTCACGGCAGCCGGGGGCTTTCTGAAAGTGCATATCAGGCATGGTTTGATAGATTGCTTGTCAGATCACGGTATGATGTAACGCTATGGCATTACATCATACTGCAGGAACGATAAAAGCAGCGAAAGACTTGTCCCCTCTGGGGACTAAAAAGGAAAAGTACAAATAAATGTTAAGTTTTACTAATTATTAAAAAATAAATAAAAAGTAATAAAAGTCTAAAACTAGCGCCAGATTTGTGCTTTTTTTGGTCATCCTGTCTTCAAGAAAAAATGTAAAAAGAGGTAAAAAGTTGTATGTATTCCAAAATGGTATCAACAGAAACTACAGGACGTCCCGCACAAAATGAGCCCCGACACAACTATGTTGACGGAAAATAAAAAAAGTTATGGCTGTCGGAAGACGGCGACAGAAAGGATAAATAAGAGTTATGATTTTTTTAAATCGGGGGAGGAAAAACCCAAAAATGGAAAAAAAAAAAGGGCTGCGTCCTTAAGGGGTTAACACAGTAAACACTATTTCTGATGCCATGGCTGCTATGGATGACTAGTTTGAGGCACAACCGAAATCTTTCATTTTGCAAGGCTTACAGAACTTGGAATCCCGATGTAAGAAGTGTGTTGGCATCAGTGGAGAGGATGTGGAATAAATGTAACGTTTCATCGTTTCTTTCTGGGTGAAGCCAAAGACTTATCAGCAGCCCCTCGTATTAGACAGGATCCACTATTCACAACAGATGATGATCACAGCTCATCTCCTCCCCACCCTGTACATTGACCTCTACACATCACAGAGCATGCTCACAACACTCTCGCTTTTCCCCATTCTCCCCATAGTGCATCCTGGTGTCATCTATTATCCATATCCGTAACATGCATCCACCTGACCATCCACATTACTGTATGTAAAAGAAATCGTTATGCATCAGTCCCCGCCACCTTCTTCCATTGCTTCATAGTCAAGCTGTGATGCTCAAGTACCCAACGTAGGTGCTTTCACTGGTAGACAGGGGGCAGTATGGGCACTTTGAATGGTCTGCCACTACATGCTCCCATATACAGACCTGTGTCATCTGACATATATCTGGCAGAAATGTTTTTCAGTTATTTGTCCTGCTCAGGAAATCAGTAATCTAGTAAACCAATGTCTGATCCTTTAACAGGACTGGGAATATAAACCAAAGCTAGGTGGCAGCCTAGAGGCATCTCTCATCTGCATACTAAATGTCCCAGAGGAGCATGCTTGGCCTTTTACATTAAGTCTACTTGCGCCTAGAAGGTGCTCTCCATAAGGAGGAACCATACCGCTCCTGACCCTCGTCATATACCGTCATTCTGATAATACATGTAGAGCACATTATAAATTTATATATCAGCATGAAATAATGAAGACTGAAGAACATAATATATCTCCTCCGACTAGTTTATATTCTGGAGTGAGTTGAACAAGCCTCATTAATACATATCTCTTGTCATTTGAGATGCTCGCTAAATGACATAAAAGTGTGTCACCGTCTCTCAAGTGAGTATATCCAGGACACGTCTATCAAGGACATTTTTTATGCAAACAGTTATGCTATCGGGTTCCTTTGGCTCCGGTGCTTTACTTATCCTTCTGACTTCTGAAGATAGTGTGAAAGCATTCACTTAATTATAATACATGTTAGCACATCCCCGTCCCGCCATCATCACCGAGCGGTTCCATAGACACTATTCTGGAGTTGTTCCCAAGTGCAGGCACACTTACAATGATGTAGGCTTCACACCAGATCACAGGGCATTGCCTGTCTGCATTAACACTTCAAACTATTGCCCCTTAGGGTTGCTACTAGAGATGAGCCACCGCCTCCAGATTCCGCAGCAAATACTGCCTATAGCATGCAATGCAAAAATGATTCTTCATGCATACGAGCAGAAAAATCGCAGCATGCCCCATTTTCCTGCAGATTCCACACGGACGGCTTCCATTGAAGTCAATGGAAACCGTCCGACCCCCGGACGGACTGTGGGAAAAGTAGGAGTTTAAAAAAAAAATCAATGATCCCCACTGTTGCAGCAGGAGGCTGTCTGTCAGCCAAAGCCATCTCCTGCTTCTGGGCCCGTGACATCCACAGGACGTAAGTTTTCGTCCAGTTGTGTTAAATACCACATCCTATCTTTAGATGCAGCGTATAGAATCGGTCACCAAAAACGGTCTCTCATGGGCTATTTTTCCCGTCGCAATTTTTTGAAAAATCCAATGCTTCAGATGGTCGCGATTTTTGCACGATTTTTGGTCGCAGCTAAATAGCTTCGTACATACAGTCATGTGACTAAGGCCTAAATGTTGTAAAGGGGATTTTAGGTACCACTGGCTGTCAGTGCTGGGCTACACCGGGGTCAGAGCAGAAGCTGCTGCTCCTCCGAACCCTGTATAGTTACCGGCGCTCGTAATTCCAGCCGCAGCTCTCATTGAAATTAATGGGAGCTGTGCTTGTAATTGCAGGCTCGTGTGCCATTGATTTCAGTCAGAGCTGTGCCTGCAGTTACAAGTGCCGATCCCTACAAAGGGGTCAGAGCAGCAACTACGGCTCCGACCTCGGTGTATCCAGGCCCTGACAGCTGGCGCTGCCTGGAAGCCCCCTTTAAATGTAGCTTCGGGCAAGATGGCGACCCTCAGAGTCATTTACAAAGAGTAGAATTAAAAAAAGATACAACCAGAAAATAAAAATGGATTAGAAAATGGAATATATTTCGCTATCTGGTTGTAATTAGTAAAACCTATAGGTGATGTATTCCCTTTAACCCCTGTTGTGCCGCCCGTCACTCCGTCAGTCTAATTATCATCAATATTTCGATCCGCCGTCACATGAAATGAACAAGGTCAGCATTATCAGGCGAAAATGTTTTTGATGTTTTCAGTGGGAGAAATGAAGAAGGAATCTTGACTCCTTTCAACATATGAAGCTGCCCTCCGTGACCTCAGGCATTCCTTCCAAGGAATGTTAGTTTAGAGGCTGCCACTTGTATGCAGCTGCTAGTAAAATATATCCCTTCCTTACTTCCCACACTTACTTAGTGAGAAGGGAACAATTACCCACTGGTCAACAGCCATTCAGCAGGGTAGCGGGTGATTTTCCTGTGTCAGGGGGTTAGGAGTAAACAAGCCTTCAAACAAAACCAGACTGTAACAACAATGATAGAGCACAAAACCAGTAAGCAATCAGCGGTCAGTATCAGGGTAATAGTATCTGTTTTACATCAACTAAAATGGGATTCTGCTTTACAAGTTATTATTTTCAAACATGTCATGAGGAGCTCCACCTTGTAGTAACATCTGACAGGATCTTTAAAGGGGTTGTCTAGTTTCAAACTACTGTAGGGCCTATCCGTAGGATAGGCCATCGGTAGAAGATCAGCAGTGGTCCACCACTCGGAGTCCGTACCAGGCAGCTATCTTTTCGATATCTGCAGAAAGCACACAGCTCTGTTCCCACTGCAGTGGCCAAGTTTTGTACTGCAGGTTACAATTAAAGTGAATAGGCGCTTTACCTGTAATACCTAGTCTGGCCACTGCAGCGGTAACAGAGCTGTCTGCGTCCTGCAGAAATCAGCTCTGTGCATATACATGTTAGCTTAAAAAAGAGCTGATCGGCAGAAGTTCTGGGGAGTAGACCCCTGTCAATCTGCTATTGATGGCCTATCCTGTGAAATGTTGTATGGAACTTTGTGATTATACAGTCATAACTAAAGGGAATTTTTTTTTTTGTTTAAAGCCAATAATAATATTAGTACTTTCTGTAAGAGTGGAAGAGATTTCTAGAGATCATGCCTACTGAGGACAGGCTCATCACAATACTATGTAGTCTTTTGTGCTCTGGAGAAACATACAAGGTGAAGCCAAGACCATATCCCTAAGAATTGATGTGAGATCCTTCATCCTCATCAATACATTCAAACAGCCCTACACTGAAGAGCTCAAAATTGAAATTTAAGGGCCCTTTTACAAGGGGCCAATCCAGGCATTTTGTGTGCAATTCCGGGACCGTATATATAACAGAGTTGTTGCGGAATATTCTGTCCCGTGTGAATGGGCTGATTATTGTTCAAACAAGTGAAAGTGAAAAATAATCCTTCAGTCTAAATGCGAGCCAACGACCGAACGATGACTGGGAGTTGTGCGCTTCTCGCTCGTCGTTTATTTTATACAGACATGAAAACATTGTTGGCTCATTCACTTCCCGTTTAGTGTTTCACATTCGTTATGTAAAACACTAAATGAGTCTTGTTGAATAAGTCAACAATGAATCTGCCCTTCTAAACAGGCTGCATGAGAGCGAAAGAGCTGGAGAGGCCTTCACCGACTCGTTCATTCGTACAAACGAGAATCGTTCAGTGTAACAGCAGCATTAGAATGTGCAAATAATTAAACAGTTATAACATTAAAGAGGCGGAGTCGGGCCTTGTAAGTACAGTAGATGCCTTACACTACCCATTGTGCTTTAGTGTATTCGAGAGAGCCTGGAATAAAAATCTCAGATCTACCTTTTTCATATCTATCTATCTATCTATCTATCTATCTATCTATCTATCTATCTATCTATCTATCTATCTATCTCATATCTATCTATCTATCTCATATCTATCTATCTATCTCATATCTATCTATCTATCTCATATCTATCTATCTATCTCATATCTATCTATCTATCTCATATCTATCTATCTATCTATCTCATATCTATCTATCTATCTCATATCTATCTATCTATCTATCTCATATCTATCTATCTATCTCATATCTATCTATCTATCTATCTATCTCATATCTATCTATCTATCTCATATCTATCTATCTCATATCTATCTATCTATCTATCTATCTATCTCATATCTATCTATCTCCTATCTATCTATCTCCAATCTATCTATCTATCTATCTATCTATCTATCTATCTATCTATCTATCTATCTCATATCGATCTATCTATCTCATATCTATCTATCTATCTATCTCATATCTATCTATCTATCTCATATCTATCTATCTCATATCTATCTATCTCATATCTATCTATCTATCTATCTCCTATCTATCTCCTATCTATCTATCTCCTATCTATCTATCTATCTCCTATCTATCTATCTATCTCCTTTCTATCTATCTATCTCCTATCTATCTCCTATCTATCTATCTCCTATCTATCTATCTATCTATCTATCTCCTATCTATCTATCTATCTATCTCATATCGTTCTATCTATCTCATATCGATCTATCTATCTCATATCTATCTATCTCATATCGATCTATCTATCTCATATCTATCTATCTCATATCGATCTATCTATCTCATATCTATCTATCTCATATTTATCTATCTATCTCATATCTATCTCTCTATCTCATATCTATCTCTCTATCTCATATCTATCTATCTCTCTCATATCTATCACTCTCTCTCATATCTATCTCTCTCTCTCATATCTATCTCTCTCTCTCATATCTATCTCTCTCTCATGTCTCTCTCTGTCTCTCTCATCTCTCTCTCTCTCTCTCTCTCTCTCTCATATCTCTATCTATTTATCTATCTCATATCTATCTATCTATCTATCTATCTATCTATCTATCTATCTATCTATCTCAAATCTATGTATTTATCTATCTCATATCTATCTATCTCATATCTATCCATCCATCCATCCATTCTTTTTATGTCCCTTATGGTGGCGAATTGGATAATTCCATGACCACCAGGAAACAAAGGCCTTGGTTTTAGCATTACCTGCCATTGTGAGAATTAGAGCCTGTAAGAGAGGCCGGCAGGTTCAAGGGGTTATAGTAATTGAGTTTGATCTAAGCTCCTCCTGAGAGAAAGCTCCTTATCCTGCATTACTTTCACAGTTACTCTAGCTTCAGTGCATATGGAAGTTTTGTTCTCGTAGGCTGTAAAATTCTCTTTAGCCTCCCTGGAAGGCATTAGTATTGCAGCCGATCGTGTTGAGAGAGCTGTATCCAAGGGAATGTCCATCGGCAGCGAGTACTCCTGACCAGTGCTTGCTACTTGAACCCACCAGTGGCTTTCACTTGAACGTTGGGAACAATGTTCAGGTACACGGCACCTTGGCAAGTTCTATGTCTCACTATGGATCAAGGTGTGCGGGTAAGATACCTCATTTTTGTATAGCATGGCCAGATGATATGAAGCTTGGATATAGTATAGTATCCCTTTGTAATCTTTGCCCATCACGCGACAAAGTGAAAGGTGATAATCCCACTACTTGTCTATGTCATCAGACTGTCCGAAGCCAGCTCAGGGTGGCCATTAAGCTCCACCAACCCAAATCTGTTTCCATCAGTGTTCAGCCATTTAACTCATTTTCTCCAAGTGGATGAAATATGCGTCTTCAGTCACTGAAGGGGTTTCTAGCTAAAATTATATACTTGCAGTATTACCGTGATCAAACCATTCATGCTGTTTCATTTTATTCTTGGACTTTAGACAGTGTCATGGAATGAATAAGGAATGTCCGTTTCATTGAATTTTCATGCAGCTAGAAAAAACTTTAGCAAAACCTAACTGTGCAAATCATAAAATCAACCTGTTCATGGAATGTCACTGAGCTATCAGCTGATGACTGGGGACAGGTTACAAAAAATGCTTTAATTGGGCCATATTGGGCCTTGTAGTAATGGCAAATAATTAGCCAAGAATGGATATCTTTACAAATCGGTACATGCATGTAGGTATGAGGTCATGTTATTTATTAGCATTATCAATATATTAACTTTGCACACTATGGGGCAATTTAACCCCTTAATGACAAGGGTGTTTTGTACCTTTAAGGGCCAGACACTTTTTAGGGATTTTACCCATGTGGTGGTTTTATTGCCCTATTTTTTTTTTTCTTAAGCTACCAAAATTATTTTTGTTGCATTTTTTTTCTGTGACATATAGGGCTATTTGTTTTATATCTTTTGTCACAATTTTTTTTCTTTTCTGTTTTTAGTTTTACTGGGGTAAAAAGCTTTTTTAACCCAGCTTTGTTTTGGTTGGCGTCGATTTTGGGTCATTTATTTTTTTAGGTATATATCTTTATTTTATTCTGTATATTTTTTTACTTATTTTTGTATTATTTGTTACCATCTATGTAACCCATGGACATATAAGTTTATTATTCATATTGTTTTTCTAATTTATTTCACACTTTTTCACTGTAGCTGGGTTTTCCATAGGAGCCCCAGTTACAGGGAAAAACATCCTCCTACAGTGACATCAGTCACTAATGGAGTTGATCAGGGTTTTTTAGAACCCTGTAGCTTTTCTGTGACAGAGGGCACTTGGCAGTCACGTGATCGCCGGGTCACCTAGTGGAGGTAATACTTCCATCTTCACTCTTTAGTACATAGCGTTCATTGAGTGCTGTGTAGCTTGGAAAGGGGAAGGCAGAAGCAGTCGAAAACTGCTCCTCCCTTCTCCTCTGGGTCCTCAGATGTGTCTGACAGCCGAGAACCTGACTGACTCCTGCTTGATTGCAGGAGCAGAGGCTTTAATCCCGCGCCGCATGTTTGCTATCAGCCGGGAATAAAGCCCAAGACCAAGCACCATACATTTACCACATTTTGTCCTTAAAGGGGTTGTCCCGCGCCGAAACGGGGTTTGTTTTTTTTTTTACCCCCCCCCCCCCCCCCCCCCCCCCCGTTCGCCGCGAGACAACCCCGATGCCGGGGTTAAAAAAACAAACCGGGTAGTACTTACCCGAATCCCGGCGGTCCGGCGTCTTCATACTCACCTGCTGAAGATGGCCGCCGGGATCCTCTCTCTCTGTGGACCGCAGGGCTTCTGTGCGGTCCATTGCCGATTCCAGCCTCCTGATTGGCTGGAATCGGCACGTGACGGGGCGGAGCTACACGGAGCCGGCATTCTGCACGAGCGGCCCCATTGAAGACAGCAGAAGACCCGGACTGCGCAAGCGCGGCTAATTTGGCCATTAGAGGCCGAAAATTAGTCGGCACCATGGAGACGAGGACGCCAGCAACGGAGCAGGTAAGTATAAAACTTTTGATAACTTCTGTATGGCTCATAATTAATGCACAATGTACATTACAAAGTGCATTAATATGGCCATACAGAAGTGTATAGACCCACTTGCTGCCGCGGGACAACCCCTTTAAGGGCTTAAGAACTGTCGTACTCCAAATTTTTTGTGTACAAGTGTCGCAAAAATTTGTGCCTTTTGGACCTTCTTGCAACCCACTCATTGCTATTTTTAAGAAGGAGTGGATGGTACTTAAAAAAAAAAGTGGGTGTGTCCTAACGGGCCCATCAGATTTACTAGAATTTACACTAGAAACAGATTTAAATTATCGTTGAAATCCACACCGGTTGGTAGCGAGAGTAGATTTCACTCTGGAGCATGGACTGGCCAGACAGGGGCCACGTTTTTTAAGTGGTGTGGGCTTTTATTAAAGTTTAAGGTTTTTTTTTAAAAATAAACCATGCCCTCTATTCTCTATTCCAGGGCAGTCTTTACCGATCCTATAAATTTATAGTCGTGTGTTAATCCAAGCAAGAATGTCTGATCATATTGAACAGTCATCATGGTTCATTGCATTAAATTATAATCTGAGCTGCATGAAAAGCTTCCTGCATTGCTATCATCACTATAGCCATAAAAAGGTCTTGTAAAAGGCGAACTGGAGAAAAGCCACATGAGGGCTCTTTCACAAGGGTAGAATATATCTAAAAATGTAGAAAACTCCACACCAAAATCTGCATATACGTATGCATGCGGGTAACAGGAGTGGGAATCCGCAGCAGCAGATTTAGCTGCGTTTTTAGCTATGTAATACGGAAATATTCCGCCTGTGTGGGAAGGCCCTTATAGGAAATAGCAGAGGCAAATGTATTTCGTCAGGTACCTGTGCATCCCCACTATTATTTATTACCTGAAAATCCATTTGATTTAGGTAGAATCTGAGGCTCAGACTGGCCTCCCACACAGAGGCAGAGTTGGCGCAGTAAAGTGTGGGTTTCTTCAAAACTGGGATCATATCCAAAAGGAAAAAGCTTTTCCTTATACGTTATTATTAACCCTTTAGTCTCCTAGTATTGCTGATAGTTGTACATGTATAAAGTATGCAAACAAGCCTAATGCACCAGTAAATGCACACCCATCAGGCGAGCGCACTTTATCGATGGGAGTGATGGAATTAGCCCCGAATTGATATAAAATGCTGCAGTCATGCAACGTTTCTCTGTTAGGAGAAAATGTACAATGTGTATAAGACTGGATGTACACATGGCAACTGGAGTGCAATGTCACGTCCGTTCAGTCCTGTAGGCAAAACTGACAAACGGATCCTGAGGGTTGGTTCATGGACAGACTGAATGAAGTGCAAAATACAGGAGAATATGCTGAGGGTGCAAAACAACATGATAGACAGATAGAAACGGAAGAAAGACCTAAGTACTTCCCCTATATCTGCCTTAACTGGACCTGTCAACGAAGTGGAGCACCCGCCCCAAAAAGGGTAACCCGACAGCTAGAGCCCAACTCGATTTCCTAACCATTCGTAGACAAAAGGGCGCGACAGGAAAAAAAACTAATAAACCAAGGTTCAGAGTACAAAAGTGACATAGAAAGGTAGGAAGAGAAGCAAAACCTAAATTCTTCCCCTATATATGCCGTAACTGGACCTTCCAACAAAGCGGAGCATCCGCCCCAAAAAGGGCAACCCAACAGTTGGAACCCAACTAGATTTCCAAACCGTCCGTAGCTGAAAGGGCTTGACAGAAAAAAGCTAATAAACAAACCAAGGTTCAGAGTATGAGAGTAACAAAGGAAGGTTCCTGAGACAAACTGACAATTAAAGGGAACCTGTCATCATTTTTTTTTCTATGGTAAACTAAGCCCAGTGATAAAATTATCAGCTATACACTTTTACAAAACTTATTTTCCTATGACTCTTAATATAAGCACACTTGAGGAATCGTTTAAAAAGTTTCCGTGTCACATGTAACATCTTGCAAACCAGTCTTGTGGGCGGGCCGGACCATCTCTCTTGTCTGTGCGAGCTTTCGCCCCATGTCTATCCCTCTTTTCTCCTACAGTACTACATCATCCACTCAAAATCACTTCAAAATCTTGCACATTGCTCGCTCCTAAGGAACATCACTGAGAGACTTCAGACTGGATCCACACATGTATAGGGAGCCTGCTGGTGCCAGCTGCGCCGTGGCATCCAGTATTTGAGTCAAAACCATGAGCACATTTTTTGACCCTTAGCCATAAGTGGATCCAATGATCAATCTTTCCTTTAAACCTTTCCTATCCAAATTGTATCCTCGTTTTCCTAGGGGTCTTACTCTTTTTCTGCCGTTATACAACAGCGCTATATGCTGGCTAAAGCCAGTACTGCATGAGGTGACACGTTGGATAGGCTCTGACAGCAGAGAGGCTGGCAATATACAGTAAGAGAATCCCGACGGAGGTCTACCAACATTGGAGCTGTACAACTTTAAATCATAATGTCTTCAGAGGTCAGACAGTGGATTGGAAAGGGTTAATACACCCAATTTCATTTGCATTCACATCTGGCTTTGGCCCCAAATACTGCATCAAAGACTGCTGCATGTGAGGTTGTAGCCTGAAAGATGGTGAAGGGAACTGAAGAAGGACAGGCAGTTGTAAGCGCACGCTATATGAGCTGAAGTTGTGTTTTGTACAGAGCAAACTTAGTAATATGATAACTTTCAGTCAGATTGTACAAAACCACTTTAAGGCTGGGATCACACGGGACAGAAAATCAGGGGAAATCTCACGGAATGACCGTACGGAAATCCTGCAAGATTTCCACAGGAGAAATGCAGTTTCAAAACCCGCTGCCTTTCGACAAGGATTTTGGAGCGGCTTCGCCACCTGCATTCTGCTGCGGCCATCTCTCCCCATAGAGAGGAGAGAGGCAGCTGCGGAAACGGGGAAAGAATTGAAATGCCGTGCCTCTAAATTCCGTGTGGCATGTCAATTTCAGCGTGGCTCGACCACGATGGATCGGGTGCAGTGTGTGGACAAGATTTTTGCAAATCTCGTCCACTTTGCTGGCTATCCTAGGATAAAAAGCCACTAGCGGAATGTCCGTACAGAAAGTCTGAACGGACATTCCGTGGCAATTACGCCCCGTGTGAACCCAGCCTAAGGGTGCTTTTACACGGGACGACCCATCAAGGGTAAAATGCCCTTTTAAAGGTACGATTATCGCTGGTGAATGGAGGCAGAGCCCCGGGGATCGTTATGGCTCGCCACCTCTATTTACAGTAAACAGGCAGTTGTTCATATGTGATACTACCTGTTTACACGGGCCGATCCGTCATTCAGATCTCTGCATGCAGAAACTGAATGATGAATGAGAAGTGTACAGATTTCTGTTTGCCGTTCAGTCACGACGTGCATTTACACTGAACGATGACATTCAGATTCTCATATGAACACGGGAATCTGAATGGTCAGTCCGTGTAAAAGGCCCTTAGGCGAGTACTACTTGCACCTCTTACAGTTTTGTAATATTACTGCTCGTTGAGCATTTAAGTCAGTATGTCACGTTTGCATGGCTGGGGGGGGGGGGTATCCATGAAATACTGAATTACAGCGATCTATCGAATTCTTATCATGCGAGGATAGCGTGAGTTTATTGCATTACTTCTGTGACTTTCATTATATTTATCCATTCAACATTAGCACAAATCACGCAAGGGTTTTTTTTTACAGGAAATGTTTTGAGTCTCTTAGACCAGATGTTCAGCCTGTTGGCTATGATACCAGGCAGGGTGGCAGACATCGTTTTGGCAGGAGCCCGCACTTTAGGAAGGGATCCACATGGGAGTATGTACATCTCTTGTGGATGCTTTTTTTTTAGCTTTGGCGGGCATTTTCCTGCCACTTAATCACATCTCCAAGCAGATTTCTACCCTTGGAGATGTAGGTATTGATTGGTCATTGTTTTGACCTATCATGTCTGGTTGCCGATTGGCACAATTTAGGTGCCAAGGGTGGCCCTTTGAGTCCCGCATAGGACCCATGTGACCGAGGCTGTGGATAAATTTGAGGCTTCAGGGGCGGATGGGTTGGGTTGTCAGCCCATCTATCTCTGAAGAGGTCAGGACAGTCACACACCCCACACACCCCCGTTCCCCCCCATTGTCTGTGTATTCGTATTGTGTATTTGGTCATGGTCGTTCTTGTTGAAAGTGGAGTAAAAAAAAGTCATTCAGTAATTGGATGGGCTTATCTTTATGGTTGTGTTGGTGGAATCTCTTGTAGGTGACAAGTGCAACATGACCTTATGGTTTGCTAATTTAGAGCTAGAGGTAAGCCCTGTATTGAATCATCTGTATAGAGAATTGTTGAAGCTTGACTTGGGGCCTCCATCTTTATAGGGTCTACCTCTTCTTAAAGAGCTTCCTTTAAGAATGAACCTCCTTAGGATACAATGTTGTTCCATCTTCAGCCTGTTGATGCCTTGAGATGTTGCCCCTCAATCAGAGATGTCACTCATAATTAGATAAAGTCTACTGAGTGGCACTAAGTGGAAAAACAAGCTGTACTGGTGCAATATTCCATTTCCTACATGCTTCGTGAATACATGTGTTTATATTCGACTACTAGCTCATTGATTGGCATAGATACAGGGACAGTTCTGTTCCCAGATATGAAGAGGAAGGAAAGAGAACAAGCCAGGAACCTCTGTCATGAAGACAGATTGAATTCCTCTATAACAGGACATTAACTTGGTTATCACCAGTCAGTCTGCATGCTCTGATGTCGGATGCATCATTAAAATGTTTGTTCCGTCATGTGAACGGCGTCTTATAAAAATGTCAATCAGTACTTATTCACGACTACATGTAATGCAGCAAAATTCCTTTAATTCCTTAAGGACACGGACTATTTTGGCCCAAAGGATGCAAAGATTTCTTAGAGATTCTCATCTCCACTTTTCAAAAACCACAACTTTTTTTATTTTTCCATCAGCACGGCCGTATGAAGGCGTGGCAAGCTGTAGTTTTTATGGGTACCATTTTTGGGTTCAGATAATGTATTGTAAAACTTTTAATATTTTTTTTGGATCTGTGAGGGCTTGATTTTTGGGTGACGATCTGTAGTTTTTATTGGTACCATTTTGGCATACAAACAGCTTTATTATCACTTTTATTGCGTTTTTTAGGAGGCAAAATGAACAAAGTAAGCATTTTGCCTCAGTTTTTTTTAGTTTTTTTCAAATGGTTTTTGCCATGCAGGATAAATAGCATGTTCAATTTATTGTACAGGTCGTAACAGATACGATAATACCGAATATGTGGGTTTTTTAAAATTCATTTTTATTTTTCTATACAAACAGGGAAAGTACACAAAAAAGGTTTTTTTTTCTGTTATTTTTTACACTTTTTTTTTTTTTTTACATTTTTTTTATGACCTTGTAGGGGACTTTACCAGAAAAAGCACTGATTGCTATGATAATGCATTAGTACTTCTGTACTGCAATAGCGATGGCAGGCCGGGACACTAGTGTCTGGTATCCAGTTGCCATAGCATAGCATCGTCCCTGCGCTATTGAATGGTTTCACGTGAGTGTGATGCAATTTTTAAATTTTTCTTATTGAAAGAACTTACGATTTTCGCACATGTGAAAAATTCATGTTGAAATTGCATGTACTGCCATGCAATGTGATTTTTCCCGCAAAAGGCATTGCATGGGCTATGAAAATTGCGGCTTTAAGAACGTGATATGGGTCCAAGTTTCTCAAACTGATATCGCACTCGCCCGTGTAAATACAGCCTAATGCTCTGCCTTCTATACGTTAAAGGAGCAATAAAATATTCAGTACCCTTGAAAATCTGCCAGTCTTGAGGTCTTCGCCATCATCTTTTTCCAGAGGGGTCATGTCATAGAATGCAGTAGTGAAGGCTTTAGAAAGTTATATCAATAGGAAGGGACAAGTGTCAAATAGAGCAGATTCTCCTTTTTTCATGGAGCCGGGGACAGACAGCTACTATGTTGGTTTCTTCTACTATATCTACTACTTTATTGCTATATGCAGTTTTATTTGGACCACCATCAAGCTTTTTCTGAATTGTTGGAATTTCACTGTAATAATGCGATATAACCGTATTTAAAGGGAGTCTGTCTGTCAGCTGAAACATGCTACCCAAACTGCAGACATCATGTTATAGAGTAGGCGGAGCTGAGCAGATTGATATATAGGTTTATGGGGGAAGAGTCAGTATAACTTGTATATTCATTTATATCTCTGCACATTCTGAGCTGAAGAGTCCAGGGGGCGGAGCTACCAGTGATTGACAGCTACTTCTGTATGCACACTCATACACAGCTGTCAGTCACTTAACAGGAAAGCCGACTGTGGGGAAGACTCTATGCAAACGCTTGTAATGTTATCCCTACTGATTTGCGATTGTTACTGGCCCTGAAACCGGATGACAAAGCGAGGGGTTGTTCTTACTGCAAGAGTCTGCAAACTCTGATGGAAAGTGATGGTTTCATGGAGTCTCTAGTGTTTAGTGATGAAGCACCTTCCAGCTGTCGAGCAGCAAACGTAATGTCAGAATCTGAGGGAAAGAAAACCCACCCATCTACATGGAGCATATGGCCTCCAAGTTATCCAGACCTTACACCCTATGATTTTCCTCTCTGGAGTAGTAGGAGTCTACATGCCCCCCTTACCACCCACCATGTGAGATCTGTGAGGATGCATCCTCGAAGTCATTGCATCAGTCAATCATGATCCGCTACAACATGTATGGCAGGAACTTGACTACAGGCTTAGATGTGAGTCGAGTGACAAAGGGGGCCGCACTGACCACCTCCGATGGGGAAAACATTTTTGAGCTTCGGTTTCCATTGATATCAAATTTCTACATCTGAGTGTCATTAAACGTCGGTTTAAGGGGGCACATCCGGGAGATAACTTGTAATAACCCTGTACTTCTTTGCTGTGATGCCAGTTGATCAGTTGATCAGTGTACACATAGAAGGAATGCTCTAGAAAACCATTATTAGTATGGACCTCAGTGCTATATTTCATTTAAGCTTTTAGTATCAGTGGTCTTAAACCCCTTCTGACATACAGTCTGCTAGTTATAAATGACTGGGCATATGTCATTCCATGTTATAATGCTTCTGGGCTCGGGATAGTGGTAGACACATTAGTGCTTGGCCACTCAAGCCAACAGTAATTGCATTTGTGCGCACGTTTCCTGATGGCCTGGATTTCTTTTGAGGACTATTGATTGAGGGTATTAAGAGACAACTGTGAGACCTCCTATTGGTCGTCCTGTACTTTTGGGTAGATTATGTTCCAGCTTGTTATTATTATACATTATTTTGCTTGGTTGGAAAAAGATAACCTCAGGGTCCGATTTTACAAAGATGTTAGCGCTTCAGCCAAAATGGGTATAATATCAAGTTAATGTTGGTGTTCTCTGCTGGAATTGAACTCCAGGAACATTGTGAAGTGGCTTTCCTCGCAGTAGATTGACATTTAGGGAACTTCAAAATGCCATTCTATTGATTAAAATATATAGTTCAGACTTTACCAATGTTGCAGTTTGCTGCTTACAGTTATGTATCCTTCATCCCTTCAGGGCTTTCATGATGATTATTTTTATTCAAGCAGCTGATCCTCAGGAGAGAAGAGGCTTTCCTCTATATTTGTTCTTTTTGGATCTAGTTCTGGCTTTAAAAACTGCACAAAAACTGCATGTATTAGTCCAGCCTCACCCCACTGTCCTCTTAGGCAACATTTAGAGGAGGTGGGTCCTTGCACCATACACATACAGGTATCATCAGGGGGACATTCAGAAGGAACTCATCATCAGCCTATCCTGACAAATCATAATATGTATGGGCATCTCCTATCCAAAAAGAAAGGGAAGATGGTGTAACTGCAAAAACCCTTCCTATTAGTGTTTCTATCTATCTAATATCTATCTGTCTATCGCATATGTATCTATCTCACATCTGTCTATCTCACATCTATCTGTCTATCTCACATCTATCTGTCTATCTCACATCTGTCTCTCACATCTGTCTATCTCACATCTGTCTATCGCATATGTATCTATCTAGCTATCTATCTCATCTCATATCTATCTATCTCATATTTATCTATCTCCATCTCATATTTATCTATCTATCTATCTCATATCTATCCATCTCATATCTATCCATCTATCTACTATCTCATATCTATCTATTGCATATCTATCTATCTCATATTTATCTATCTATATCTCATATTTATCTATCTCATATCTAACTTTCTATCTCATATTTATCTATCTATATCTCTATCTCATATCTATCTATCTATCTATCTATCTATCTATCTATCTATCTATCTATCTATCTCTCATATCATCTATCTATCTATCTCTCATATCTATCTATCTATCTCTCATATCTATCTATCTATCTATCTATCTATCTATCTATCTATCTATCTATCTATCTATCTCTCATATCTATCTATCTCTCATATCTATCTATCTATCTATCTATCTATCTATCTCATATCTATCTATCTCATATCTATCTATCTATCTCATATCTATCTCATATCTATCGATCTATCTATCTATC
The DNA here is from genome assembly GCF_035609145.1 of Eleutherodactylus coqui. Lineage (NCBI taxonomy): Eukaryota > Metazoa > Chordata > Amphibia > Anura > Eleutherodactylidae > Eleutherodactylus > Eleutherodactylus coqui. The sequence continues at coordinate 247,379,246 of NC_089841.1, read as the reverse complement.
TCATATCTATCTCATATCTATCTATCTATCTCCTATCTATCTATCTCATATCTATCTCATATCTATCTATCTATCTCATATCTATCGATCTATCTATCTATCTCATATCTATGTATCTATCTCCTATCTATCTCATATCTATCGATCGATCTATCTATCTATCTCATATCTATCTATCTATCTCATCTATCTTTCTATCTCATCTATATTTCTATCTCATCTATATTTCTATCTCATATCTATCTATCTCATATCTATCTATCCCATATCTATCTATCTCTCATATCTAACTCATATCTATCTATCTATCTATCTATCTATCTATCTATCTATCTATCTATCTATCTATCTATCTCATATCTATCTATCCCATATCTATCTATCTATCTCTCATATCTAACTCCTATCTATCTATCTATCTATCTATCTCATATCTATCTCATATCTATCTCGTATCTATCTCGTATCTATCTCGTATCTATCTCGTATCTATCTCGTATCTATCTCGTATCTATCTCGTATCTATCTCGTATCTCTCTCGTATCTCTCTCGTATCTCTCTCATATCTCTCTCATATCTATCTATCTCTCTCATATCTATCTATCTCTCTCATATCTATCCATCTATCTATCTATCTCATATCTATCTATTGCATATCTATCTATCTCATATTTATCTATCTATATCTCATATCTCATATTTATCTATCTCATATCTAACTTTTTATCTCATATCTATCTCCTATCTAACTTTCTATCTCATATCTATCTATCTCATATTTATCTATCTATATCTCTATCTCATATCTATCTCATATCTATCTATCTCTAACGTGCACTGTGACCTAGCGCGATTCGTCATTTTAGTCCGGGTCTTGATTCTTCATTACGGTCGATTTTCAATCAGAGAAGTATGAAGTCTTAAACTGCTTTGATTTCTTGATTTTTCATTCTGATTTTTCCTGTACCATTACCGGCTGTTGTCATGATCTTAGTTTCCTTGATATTGAAGTATAGGCCGGCTTCTTCACTTCCTTATTTAACTTTTTGTATGAGTTCTTCAAGATCTTCCTGACTTTCTGCCAGCAAGTTTATATCACCTGCATATCTTAGATTGTTGATGCTTCCTCCGATTTTGACTCCGATGTTGGATTCTTCTAAATTGCATTGTCTCAAGATCGCCTCTGCATACAGGTTGAACAATACAGGGGATACAATGCACCCTTGGCGTACATCTTTCCCGATTCTGAACCAGTCCATGTTACCGTTGGAGGTCCTGACTGTAGCCTCTTGGTTCACATATAACGACTCTATGCTTTGCCCCAGATTTCCTGGGACTCCCATTTGTCTTGGGCATGACCACAGCTTGTCATGTTCAATGCAATCAAAGGCTTTGCTGTAATCGATAAAGCACCTCCTTCTGGTAATCCTAGGCCTTTTCCATGATCCATCTGTGATTTGCAATTTGGTCTCTTGTTCCCCTTTCTTTGCCAAAACCGACTTGTGCATCAGGGAGTCCCCATTCCACTATCGCCGTCATGCCTTTTTGTATGATCTTCAGTAGGATTTTGCTTTCATGCAATATTAGGGCTATCGTGCGATAGTTTGAGTATCCTAGTATCCATTAAGTGGAAGGGAGAACAAATGCATCTAGTGCTGGCGTGAATTCGCCTTATAGAATTTAGTTAAAGGGGTGGTCTCGCGAAAGCAAGTGGGTCTATACACTTCTGTATGGCCATATTAATGCACTTTGTAATATACATCGTGCATTAAATATGAGCCATACAGAAGTTATTCACTTACCTGCTCCGTTGCTAGCGTCCCCGTTGCCATGGTTCCGTCTAACTTCGGTGTCTTCTTGCTTTTTTAGACGCGCTTGCGCAGATGCATCTTCTCCCTTCGGCTGGTCTTGGAAGCATCGGCGTTTTGGCTCCGCCCCCTTTTCGCGTCATCGCGTAGCTCCGCCCCCGTCATGTGCCGATTCCAGCCAATCAGGAGGCTGGAACCGGCACACGTCATGGGGCGGAGCTACGCGATGATGCGTACAAGGGGGCGGAGCCAAAATGCCGATGCTGCCGAGCGGAGCCGAAGGGAGAAGAAGGGAGAAGACGGATCTGCGCAAGCGCGTCTAAAAAGGCAAGAAGACACCGAAATTAGACGGAACCATGGCGACGGGGACGCTAGCAACGGAGCAGGTAAGTGAATAACTTCTGTATGGCTCATATTTAATGCACGATGTATATTACAAAGTGCATTAATATGGCCATACAGAAGTGTATAGACCCACTTGCTTTCGTGAGACCACCCCTTTAAGTAAGATAAGTCTGGCACCTGCTTATGAATAACAGTGAACTGGAGTAAATAAGAATCTCCATTGGCAGCCGTAGGGTATATTCAGGTCACTTCCTCAACTCTTAGGATCATTTCCAGCAATTTCATTTTATTGGCTACAAATAGAAAAATATTGCGCAGAACTTATATAAGCAGTTCAGTTTGCTATAAGGTTCACCAGCTCATGTTGTTTATAATAGGAGTTGCACATAGTTCATGACTGTGTCTAACTCTTGCGCATTATGAATGTCAGACTGGCAGCTTGCGCTGTGATATCTTATATAAACATGGTGAAACCCTAAAGCTGGGGGCGGAAATAAATTGGGCTTCACATCTGTGAGATCACAAACCTGTTCACATTAACCAGCGTGTAACTAAGAAGTTCCCGTGACTCTTCACACAATGCACAGACACTGTTCACAAGACCTTTAGGCGCTCGTGAGTGTCTGTTATTGACCCTGCAGGAACCGGCATCATGTTGGGGCTGAAGTGGCCCTGATATCTTTTTACCGAATTCTGCGATTTTGCGGAATGAACAGTTGCTTTTTGCGCATGCATCGCTGTATTTTACTGTACTTTTTGTGCCCACAAGACACATTTATTTGCATGCAGCCAACAAACACATAACTTGAAATGACTAATTAGTTCCAGATGTATTCTTTTACCTGCGGAATTACGCAGTTTTTCTTGCATCTCCTTGCATATTGTGCGCACATTTTCACCCTTTCCATTTACTTCTTTAGAGACCTCGGTGTGCAAATATGCAGAAAAATAGAACATGTTAATAGATGATAGAACTGGGAAATGTGAATGAGGGCTTTGAAAGCAAGGGGTTCTATTCTATGCGTATTGCATGCGTGTGAAGCCGGATTTTGGTTTTTGTTTGTTTAAAGAGCATTTCCCAGTATATAAATTATTATATATTCCCTTTAAGGGCTTAGTCAGATGAGCCTTTTTTTTTCTGCGCACCTATGTGCACAAAAAAAACCCACTCCACGCATGTTTAAAATGCGCATGACTGTAGCCCTGTGCCCATTGCTTTCAATTGGGCCTGCGCTACTGCCGCCGGCCACATTGAAAGCAATAGGTTGCAGGCAACCCCTGCAGTGATTTTCGGGGAAGGGCTTTAAATATAAGCCCTCCCCTGAAAATCATCCCTAGCTGCTGTGCAAAAAAAAAAATCACCTCTCTGCTGCTGTCTGGGCTCCTGCGCATCTTCTCTCTTGCATCCAGGAACAGCTCTAAAGCACTTTCTCCTGGTCGGGGATTTAAAAATCCCTGCCTCTTGAAAAAGCTGGGTCTGATTGGCTGAGCGCTCAGCCATTCATTGAATGATGGCTGAGCGCTCAGCCATTCATTGAACGATGGCTTAGCGCTGCCTGTGATTGGTCACAGCGCTTAGCCATTCATTGAATTCAATGAATGGCTCAGTGCTGCCATTTATTGAATTCAATGAATGGCTGAACACTGCCTCTGATTGTCTGAGCGCTGTGACCAATCACAGGCAGCGCTCAGCTGTCATTCAATGGCTGAGCGCTGCCTGTGATTGGTCACAGCGCTCAGCCAATCAGAGGCAGTGCTTTCTGAAGGCAGGGATTTTTCAATACCCACCTGAAGACGGGGAGCCAGAGAGAAGAAGCGCCGGAGTCTCAACAGTGCTGCTAGGTTAGTTAATGTTTTGGGGGGGGGGGCGGGGGAGTTGCTACAGCCAGGGATGATTTACAGGGAAGGGCTTATATTTAAAGCTCTTCCCCGAAAATCATTGCAGTGGTTGCCTGCATCCCATTGCTTTCAATGGGGCCAGTGGCAGCAGCGCTGGGAGAACATCGTGTTCCTTTGCGGCAAGGGGTTCCTTCATCCCCGCATGGAGTCCCCTTGTCCCCGCATGGAGTCCCCTTTTCAGTGATGAGGGGACTCCCCACAGGGAATCTTTATTTGCAGCACGGACCTTCCCGACATACGGATGTCCTATCTTTTGCAGGTGTGAGTATTTTGTAAAAGACGGACATGTGAACACAGCATAGGGAACCAATGGTTCTATCAGACGCGCCTATTTTTGCGCACATAGGCGCGCGCAAAAACCGATGGTCTGACTTCGTCCTTAAGAGTGCATGTACATGGGTGATTGTCCCCTGTGAATTTTGTGCATTGCAAGACACAAAAAACTCACACGGAAATAGAACCAATTATTCTCAATGGGTCTATTATTTACATCAGTGATTTTTCTCTCTCAGCAATGCTGCAAGAAAGGTAAAAAAGAAAGGCATGTCCCATTTTTGGGCAATATTGCCCATTATTTTCAGCGGACCTGCCAAAAATTGTGATGTGCATGCGAGTATGATGCAATTTTTTTATTACTGAAACAACCTGTGTTTTTCACATGTATGAAAAACGCGGCTGTACTAATACAATGTATTTTTTCTTGCAAATCACAGGGAAATCTCAGGATCATGAGCACCATATCGCTCTGAGTTGCTCAAAGCAGTATTTCGCTCGTCCGTTGAAATGTACCCTAAAGGCCCATTTACACACAAAGAAAATCTTTCAAACAACTGAAAGATTTAGCGATCTTTTTGCATAAAGTGTTAATGGTTATTAACACTTTATCTTCATTTGCATGTAAAAAGGCCTCCAGGAGCTGTTTGCAGATCCCAGCATGTGATTAATCACACGCCCAGCTGTGTGCACACAGCTGCATTGTTCTCCTTGTGGCTGTTTGCAGATTACAATGTTATCTGCCAGACCCTCGCGGAGTTAACAGCCTGCAAGTCTACCAAAAGATAAATGTGTTTGTTTTATCTCCAGAAAGTGGATGATGGATTTTAGGTTCACCTTAAAATCATTGTTCAAATGAAAAGTGCACGATGCCCACGTTAACAATTATAATCGCTCATTTTCAGTCATTTGAATGAATTTTGAGCGATTATCGTTGTGTGTAGATCGGCCTTAATTCTTTGTTGAATATAGTGAACTATTGGCAAAGTTCCAGGATGGAAACCTCAAGTGACCCTGATGCAGAGTTCTCCTGACACCACTATAGTTATCACAAATCCATTGTTTAGATCCAAATTATCATCCATATTATTATCCACAGTCAGGCACAGTCATCTGGGTAGCCAAGATAAATATCAGGGGGAGGGACTTGTTATTTGTATAGCGCCAACATATTTCGCAGCGCTTTCAGGTAATTTATTTATTACCCCCCACCAAGCTGGGTACTCATTTTACCGACCTCGGAAGGACGGAAGGCTGATTCAACCTTGAGCCGGCTACCTGAACCATGCAGGGATTGAACCTGCAACCTTCAGATCGTGAGCGAGAGCTTAGGACTGCATTTTCCTATTTTAGCACTCTGCGTCACACGATTTCATTTAAAACAATACAAAGGTATATAAAGGTAAAAATATTAAACCTGCAATATAGAATATCATATATAAATATAGATTTAGAAATACAGACCGAATATATCCCTCTATCGCTAACCAACTACTAATAGCTGTAGCATACAGGCACATGTGCTATGTTAACTTGGCTACAGTTCTACACAAGCCGAGTTCTCATCCCAATGTAATGGGCACCATTTAATACGCATGCCGATTGGCATTTGTTAATTTCCGCTTACATGGGCCCAAAATTTGCTTATGGAAACAAATGATCACTACAAGATTGTCCGTCCTTATATGTCAGCTGAGCGTCTTCCTGTTCACAAAGACAGATGTACCACCGGGCAGCATTTTTATGGACGAGCATTCGCTTATTCATCAGCTGATTGTTGGTCCCTTTACATGGCCTTAGTTATGGGGACAAAACGAGGGGAAACGAGCATTTGGAGGATAATTGGCCCGTATAAAAGGACCTTTAGGCTGCATTCACACGAACGTATATTGGCTCGGTTTTCACGCCGAGCCGATATACGTCGTCTCTCTCTGCAGGGGGGAGCCTCGAAGAGCCAGGAGCAGTGCTCTGAGCTCCCGCCCCCACTCTGCCACCTCTCCGCCCCTCGGCACTATTTGCAATGAGCAGAGGCGGGACGGGGTGGGGCTAATTCTTGGAACCTAGCCCCGCTCCGCCTCCTTTCATTGCAAATAGTGCAGAGGGGCGGAGAGGAGGCTGAGAGGGGGCGGGAGCCCAGTTCCTGCTCCTGGCTCTTCCATCCCCACCCCCCCCCCCTGCAGATGAGGTCGACGTATATCGGCTCGGCGTGAAAACCGAGCCAATATACGTTCGTGTGAATCCAGCCTTAGAGTGAGAGGCATATTTGTACATACTTGGCCTGCTGGATACTCTCTTTGCATCTATTTGTGATATTTATATATGATAGGATAATAAAGCAGAAGAAAGAAGGAAAGCATGAAAAGCCGATTAATTGGAAACAAACACGGTGAGTGTAGGTTCTTGTGACACACACATTTCTCCAAAGGCTATTACACCTGAACCCCCCTACATATTCGTGATCAGTTCAGCCGTGCTGCGATCCCCCGCTCACTGCTGCCAGCTGGGAATGGTAGTGGCCTTACAGGACCTACAGGCCTACCAGATGTGCAGCCAATCAAGTACAGGGGGCATCACCCCTGTCAATCTTGACTCCACCAGGAGTTCCTGGTGGCATCAAGATACAATAATACATGTTCTCATTAGGGAGAAGGGAACAAACCTCTGCTAGACCATCTCCCTTGAGAACAAAATGATTAGTCGTGTTGAATCTCAACATGGCCAACTGTGATGGCTAGTCAACTGAGTTAAAACATCTTTAAAACAGTAGATCTTGTGGGGTTAAAGCCTACAAAAAGTAGTCTAAAGGAAGACATCTGGCTCCATAGTCATGGGGCCAAAGGATCATTGATGAATGCCTGGAGTGAAGACTAGCCCATCTGGTCCAATGCCAAAGAAGATCTACTGCAAAACAAGATTTTGTTTACATGGAGAACCGGAGTCCCGTTCTCGAGATTGGCAGCGGAGACCCCCACCAATTAACAAGTGGTAACATTATTATGGCACAACCCCTTTAAGACTATGGCTATACGGCGTCATTGGCTGCGACAGGGGTTGTGCAACCAAAGACCACTGTGTAGCCCTGCAACCTCGCACTGTCATTAAAATGAATGGGGTCATGGTGCGATTCGCAGCTTTCCCCAACTGTGCTCTAGCAATCCCTGAGGATGCTACTATGTCGAGGAGGAGGGGGGGGGGGATTATGTTTCTTTTAGCTCAAGCAAGCAGATCTGGCGATACTTAGGTTGAGTCATTAGTCTGCAGCAGCTATTTAGGAGAGCTCCATAAAGCACAGTATACAGCCGATCGCAGCAGCATTGGATGCTATATATTAGAGGTGGCTCAGCGCTCCCAGGTTTGCTGGCCAGGGGTTTGTAATCTTCATTCCTATGTCTTAGTATTTTAATTTAGTTCAATAAAAATTGTATTTAAATGAGGTCTTCAACCGGGGGTGGGGGTTCTTGCCCTTTGGACAATTTTAAGCCCGGTGTACACCCCGGGGCACTTTTTGCATATTATATCCTGAGGATGGGGGATAACTTGAAATTCTGGTACAATCCTTTTCATCTATGACTGGAACTGGCTAGAATCATCATCATGCTATAGTCAGTAGCTCTTCGTAACAGTAGACCCCTTTGATCAGCTTACTGATGGGGCATGCAGATAGGCTCTAATAGTATTGCATCCTTCGACACTGTAGACAGAAACTTAAAGATCAGAAGTGGTAAAAAAAAAACACTTCCAAAGTGTCTGGAGCCTTTGGCTGGCACGATAGCCGTGTCATTTCTGCAGCCCCTAAATATTCTGAATTACAGCCTGGCTGTTTGATAATGGGCTCATTATGTTGTCTATGCTGTATACCTCAGCTGTCCCGGTGAACAAGATGTGCCAGAAATTCAGGTATCTTATTCGAGTATCTGTGTAGTTTGGATTGACAAATGTTATTGTATTCAAGAATGGTAAGTTTCAGGCAAACGAAGGAGTGGCTTGTTTTCTTAAAGCTCCATTGTGTCTGTAGGAGATGTTGGCAGACACTAGGTACCAGTGATCATGGTGTAGGAAGCAATAATGAAGGTCCCCTTCTTGATTTCTCACCAAGGAGTAGAAATCCGAGTACTTTGAGTAATGTGTTGCCACCTTTCGCAAGCATCCCATCAGGAAATCTTTAAACTCCCCCGTCATTTACTAACTGGTTGGCAGCTTGGTTCCCTTTATCACTGGAGGAAACAAAGGCGTCATGTCCACGGGGAAAATCAGGCCCGCCGCGGATTCTTCATGCAGAATCCCACATCAGGTCCCTCCTTTCCCGCGGACATGAGGCCTAAAAAGAAGATTTACTTACCTGTCCGAACGCTGCGGATCTCCCCTCCGTCGCGGCCGGATCTTCTTTCTTCAGCTTGGCGGATGTGCTCAGCACACCGGCAGCGTGCCGTGCGCATGCGCCATGCACTCTTCTCTAACGCGACGGAGAGGAGGAATTCAGCTGCAGGTGTGCCGCGGATCCGGACGGCTTCCATAGGCTTCAACAGAAGCCTGCGGGAGCTGTCCCCGCGGGAGACCCACACTACAATGGAGCATGCTGCGCCACAAGGGAAAATGACATCCGCAGGTATTTAACTACTTGCGGGTGTCCAACGCATTCCTATAGGGGGGGATCACGCGTGCGGGACACCCGCTGCGGTTCTGTCCCCGTGGACATGAGGCCTTAGGGTCCTTTTGGATGAGCTGATACTAGTTTGAATGAGCATACTAACGTTCAAACTGCAGGAACTGAGCGAATGCTGGTTAAATGGAACGATAAGAGAGCCAGCCAACGATGATTTTTAAGCCTGCATAAAGAAGAGAACGATGGGTTAAAAGTGAGCGATTCTTGTTCGCCGTTCGGACGTTGGCTCCATTTAGACCAGAAGATTACCGTTCACTTTTGCTCGTTTGAACGAATTTTTGAGCAATAACGTTTAGTCTAAACAGGAACAAGACGAAATGAAAGATGGCGGGGGAAAAAAACGCTTGGTCACTACGGGGTTAAACTTTTCCTGTTTAGGAAAAGTCCCTTGCTAGTTGCTTCATTTAAGTCAGCTGAAACGAAGAGACCAGCAAGTACTAAGCAATCTCCCACTCCATGCCCCGTGGTCGAAGTGAGTACATGGGATGATGATCGTCAGAATTCTCTATTTGAAGCGATTATTCACATTTCAAGGTACCTTTGGATTCAGACCCTTGGCGGTGTCAGCCGTGGTTCCTTTTGCTTAATATGCCTCATTACAAGGTACTGTAAGCCCCATTTGCACAGGACGAGTGTCAGTCAAACGATACCCGACACTCATCCCAGTGAAACTCCCTCCTCTGCTGTTACACAGGAGCGAGTATCGCTGAAAGCGCTGCCAGCATGAAGTTGGGGCGGCAGGGGAGCGTTCCTTCCCCGCTCGCTTCAATTCACTGTAAGCAGGCAGTAGTTCAGAACTGACCGACTGCTGTTTAGACTGAATGGCTATTCGTTCATTTTTCTGCATGCAGAAACTGAACGACTGAACAACTCTCACTCAGTTGTTCGGTCTCTACATGTATTCACACGGGCCAACTATTGTTCAAATACCCACAGGAGTGCAGGGATTGAACAGCTCTGAACGATAAGAATCCCGTGTAAATGGGCTTTTACTCAGGGTATTATTGTTAGTGGTCACATTAGTAGACTTGGTTTGTGACATTTCCACAAAAACCTATGTGATCACAAGATAGAGGAGAGATGAACAAACCACGCCTAAACCAAGAAGGAGATGCCACAAAATATTTACCAAAATTTGCACGCAATACACAGCTCAAATACAAGATACTTTAGGTAATGTCCCGTTTAGACGTCAGCTGTCTAAACGACTGCACGAGCGCATACGTCACCGCCGGGCTGTTAGCACTTGTTCATAGTGCTTAGACAGGCAGATACCTGCTAGATCCTGGCTTAGTGCTTCACATTCTATGTGAACACTCAACAAGAAGTCAGCGATCCAGCGATGATTTTCATTCAGGTTGAAAGTGAGCGACCGACTAACTGTAAGTGAATAGCGCACTATGGCTGTGCAGTTAGATGTGACGATTCTCGCACAAATTCCTTCGTTTGAACATTATATGTAAATGGCCCTTAAGAGCATACAGACTATAAGGAATGCGGAGGAGATACAAGAGGTCTTCTAGCTTTGAAGCTGCATATAGACGTATTCTGGAATCTCTGACAATCAGGTCTATAAGGTTGACATACCATTGTCCAGCCTCAGATTATTCCTGTCCCATTTTCATTATTTTAAGATAAGTGGGGGCCAATGTATCCGGCAGCCTCTCTTGTGCTCCCATTTCCAGAGATAACAAACTTCCATATAAGAGCAAGTGCAGATGCAGGCTGTGTGCCTGAGCCACTATGCAAACATACAGGATACATCTGCATCAGCTCGAGAGAATAATGCAGCAATGATCTCTCTGCTACATTCACTTCATAGGTGCAAACAATCATTTCTTTATTTACTAATATATAGTATGTGTGTGTATGTATGTACCGTATGTGTCATATATACACACACAGTACTTTTATACAGCTATAGAGAAATGCTACAAAGTAAGCATATTTTTAAAAATAGTAGTATTAATAGTTTATTATTTACTTATCAAAATGCAAAGTGGCCGAAGAAAAGAGAAATCAAAACCTAATAAATATTTGGTGTGGCCTTCTAAAAAGCATCAGTTCTTCTACATACACTTACACACAGTTTTTGAAGGAACTTGGCAGGGAGGTTGCTTCAGATATCTTGGAGAACTAAACACAGATCTTCTGTGAATGTTGGCTCGCTCCAATCCTTCTGTCTCTTCTCGTAATGTCACACAGACTGGATGATGTGAGATCAGGGCTCAATGGGAGCCATATAATCACTTCCAGGACTCCTTGTTCTTCTTTACGCTGAAGATAGTTCTTAATAACATTGGCTGGATGTTTGGGGTTGTTGATCTGCTGCAGAATAAATTTAGAACCAATCAGACACCTCCCTGATGATATTGCATGATGGATAAGTATTTGTATTTCTCAGCATTGAGGACACCGTTATTCCTGACCGAATCCCCATCTCCATTTTCTGAAATGCAGCTGCACCATGCTTCACTGCTGCCTGCAGACACTCTTTGTTGTACCACCCTCCACCATGCTTCACTGATGCCTATAGAAACCCATTATTGTACCGCTCTCCACCATGCTTCGCTGCTGCCTGCAGACGCTCATTATTGTACCACTCTCCACTGTGCTTCCCTGCTGCCTGCAGACATTCGTTATTGTACCACTCTCCACCGTGCTTCCCTGTTGCCTGCAGCCACTCATTATTGTACCGTCCTCGACCATGCTTCACTACTGTCTACAGAAACTCATTATTGTACCGCTCTCCACCATGCTTCACTGCTGCCTGCAGACACTGATTGTACTGCTCTCCACCATGCTTCACTGCTGCCTGCAGACACTCATTGTACTGCTCTCCACCATGCTTCACTGCTGCCTGCAGACACTCTTTATTGTACTGCTCTCCACCATGCTTCACTGCTGCCAGCAGGCACTCATTATTGTACCGCTCTCCATCATGCTTTACTGCTGCCTGCAGACATTCATCATTGTACCGCTCTCCACCATGCTTCACTGCTGCCTGCAGAGACTCATTATTGTACCGCTCTCCCCATGCTTCACTGCTACCAGCAGACATTCATTATTGTACCGCTCTCCACCATACTTCACTGCTGCCTGCAAACACTCATCATTGTACCACCCTCCAGCTCTTCGATGAACAAACTGCCTTCTGTTATAGCCAGATATTTCAAATTTTGGCTCATCAGTCCTGGGCACCTGCTGCCATTTTTCTGCACCCCAGTTCCTATGGCTTCCTGCATACTTGAGTCACTTAGGTCCACAGTGAAGATATTGCTTTTTGGCTGCAATTCTCCTGTGAAGACAACTTTTGGTCAAACATCTCCAAACAGTAGATGGGTGTATTTGGGTCCTACTGGTTATTAGCCGTTCTGAGCTGGTGGCACTACTAGACATCTTCTGATTTCTAAGGAAAGTAAGCACAATGTGTCTTTCATCTTCTGCACTAAGTTTTCTTGGTCTACCACTATGTCTATGGTTCTAGATTTTGCTCATTTATTTGTGCTTCTTCAAAAGAGTTTGAATATCACATCAGGAAACCCCAGTCTGTTTTGAAACTCTTGCCTGAGAGAGACCTTACTGATGCTGTTTAACTACCTTGTATCTTGTTGCTGTGCTAAGTCTTGCCATGGTGTATGATCTGTAACTGTCTTCCACAATCTCACCTTTGTAGCAGAGTTTGGCTGTTTCTCACCCCGTTTTAAGCTCCTACACAGCTGCTTCTGTTAATGACTGTGTTTGAATATACATATGGAAATGTTGATCAATATCACCTATGTGGTATAATTGGTTAATCATATACTTGACCCTGACTTGATGTAAAGAATTGGTGCTGTTTTGAGGACAGATGGTGGTCACACCAAGTACTGATGTGATTTTAGATTTCTCTTCTGTTCAGTCCCTTTGCATTTTTTTTAATTGACAAATATAAACTATTAACACCTCTATTTTTGAAAGCATTCTCACTTTGCAGTATTCTCCTCCATCTGTCTAACACTTTTGTACTTGTATATAATAATGAAATATCCAGCTCGCTATAGCCACGATCTGTGGATAAAGCCAGTGAAGTAAGCACAGTCTGCATCCTTTCTAACTTCCCGATCACAATAGAAATATTCTGCTGAACTTCCTTTCCTCCACCCTCTGGCTCTGGGATATATATTTTAGACTGCGCCTTAGTAATTTCCACGTTTAAAGTTCACATCTGTCAATGAAATCTACGGAGAAATCCCTGTTCCTCCCTTAGTCTAATACAGGACAGGGTATAATGTAGACAGACGCTGTCACACAGCCTTAAATAACATGCTTGTGTATGTAAAGCGGAGGCCTGGATTTCCTTTGCCTTCTCCGCCCCTCATGCACACTGCTTTTTTCAGTAGTTTTAGAAGGGTCTCATTGTATAAACTGACTTGAAGGCAGGGCTGCCCTCTTTTTGTATATCCCAGCCCCCATTCCTGTGACATCATTCCTTGCAAGAAAGCAGGGATGGAATTTTGATTTGGAAGTCTAGAGAAGAGGCTTTTGTGGGAGAGGAGGATTGGGGCTGCCTAGAAAGTGGATATATTCCAAGATCTGGGGTAAGTTTTACTTCTCTAGCGCTATATTCCTTCTTCTTTACTGAATGTGATGAGCTAAAGGCTTCTCACCATGTGTCTTAAGATGAGCCGATGAGTTCTTGAGTAGCTGAGTGTGTGTGTACTTTCTTTACATTGCTCAGTACAGTGTAGAGTTCTTCTGTACTTGCTACATTTTCTTGTGCTGTTTGGATACATTGTTTACTTTGTTACATTGTTTCTTTTATCTATCAGTCAGCCATAACTTAAGGAAGAGCCTGATTTTACTCTTCTCTATATGAATTCATCGCTGTTGTGGGTAAAGGCAACCACACAGGAACTTTACTACGTTTTGTTCAATTTCCAGATACAGAAAGTGAAAATGAGCCTTGTGTGGTGGGTCTTATCCTCTGTGTTCTGGGCAGACAGCAGTCTGAGGCTTAGTCACACTTACATCACTTCATAGTGAGCAGCTACACTGAAACAGCAGCTGAGTGCTATCGCTGGGGGATACTTACAGATGCGAGAATGGGCCAAGGCTATAAAAAGAGATGAACTGCTATTAAGTGATGCTACTTTAAAATCGAAGTAGCAAATGTATCAATAATGACTTTGTTACAATCATTGATAAACCCTACAATGTGCTCTGAGAAAGGCCCCCGAGAGAGCTGAAACGTAGTATGGCTTGTTAATACAGGAGTGCTGCCTGCATCTCTCTTTGTCTATTATGGAATGGTCTTTAATGCTTTTAATCAAGGCTCTGGAGTTATAGAGGGGGTCTCTAACTTGGGGTGCATTCACACTGGCGTATTTACATAGTGTATTATGCGCATAGTTTTTGCACACATAATACGCAGTTATTTCATGATTTTTTAATGAAAAATACGCGGTATGTCCTATCTCGGTGCGCATTATACATTGAAATCAATTGGCTATGGAAATCCACGCAAAATCCACAGGAAACCTGTCTATATGCTGCGTATTTATGCACAGAATCCATGCGATTTCGTGCGTTCTGTTTTATGGGTATAAATACGCCGAGCATTTACGCGAGTAAAAAGACTGCCGATAGGCAGAATAGCGCAGAGCAATAGTATATTTCGGCCCGTCAATACGCTGCCTAAATAAGCCCGTGTGAATGCGCCCTTAAACATAGTTATTATTACCGAGTATTCTGAACTCTAATTTCCTGGGTGGTTGTTTGGATTCTTATATGCATGTAGCAGTGCTGAGTTTGTTAATTAACTCTTTCAGGGCTTGTTCACATGGACGTATTGGAGTGCATTTCTGGGCATTTACGCATGTCCATTGATTTCAATGGGCTTTTGCATTGTTCAAATGCGCACCAAGATAGGTCATGCCACATATTTTTTTCACATGATCACATGAATGAATATGCCCACGTGAACCAACCTCTCGAAATCAATGGGCTCTATTCGTTGCATATTATGCTAGCAAAACTTGCGTGCGTAATACGCTGTACAAATTTGTGTGAACCAGCCCTAGGGCCACAATATTAGCGCTCCATTCTAATGCTCTGCGTTCATATACGGTAATAGTAGTAGGCTGACTGCTGTTCCTGTATAATAGCTCTGAGTACACATTGCCGCACCAAGATAACATCTGCAAAATAATTTCCCTCTGCTACATCTCACGCGAACGGTTCCGGATCTCTCCTAGACTATTGGACAGTGTGACTGGGCACTCATGGCCTTCTCTCTGTCATGAAAGAGGATCCAGCACCATTGTTCTCAGGATCTCTGTGGTCCCATGGACTGAACCCATCAATCTGATGCATGTGACCTCTAAAGTAAATTTACTATAAAGATCTACCTCTGGATAGGTGTATGACACGCAATTACCTGCTTATAAACCCCTGAATGTTCAAATAGTCTGACTAGCAAATTAATGCCTAATAGTTGTAGCTGGTTTTAATTCTTTAAGGCCCTTTTTATACGGCGCTGTGAGACGCACAAATCTTGCACAATTATGAATCCTATTCTGGAGTCATACACATGAGCGATGTTTTTTTTTTTCTTTTTTCTTTTTTCCCTGCATGTCCTGTGTTTGGGTGTTTCCTTGGAATGTATCGCCTGTTGTTTTCAATGGGGCCGACACAGCATCGCATGGTGCGCGAGGTTCACACGAGTACAATGTGATGCGATGCAAGGTTTACCCATTGAAAACAATGGGAAACACTCCATGACCCTCTGCCGTTTAAAGTGATTTAAACGCAAAAAAGAAATTGCATTCGCGGGGATATCGCATGTTGGCGAGCGTGATATAAGGCCGAATTTCATGGCCCGATATCGCACTCGCCTGTGTGAAATTAGACGAAGGAATTGGACTGTAGGGGGCATTATGCTGGTATTAAGCCCACCTTTTGCAAGATACTATTGGATGTAACGCTGTATATTAGGAGTGAGAGATCCGGTAACAGCAGCTTACTGGAGGCTTCCGTGGAGCAGCAGATTATTTTGTTTACACATGTAAGTGAGAACAGCAGAAAGAAAAAAACAGCACACAACAGATTTTCATTTGCTGGCTATATAATCACTGCTAAGGGGGTTGTCTGAGTTATTATGAAAGGGCAACCTAAGGGGTCCTCCATGGTGTAAAATAACAAAACTATTGATACCACTTGGGTACTGTTGTATCTTGTCTCCACCAGAATAATGGGTGGAGACATGCTTTTGCAGTGCTGAGTTGAAGGACACGCCCCCAGCGGCTGATTGGCTGCTGTAGACGTGCTCTCCTGAGCTGCACCTCCTGCCTCATTTTCCCGGCCCCCACACACAGACATGCCGCTGGAAGCAGAGCCGGCCCTGAGGCGCAGGGAGAACAGGGAGAGCGACAGCATTGCTGGCTGCAGCGCCGATGAGCCAGCACAGCAGGGCCCAGAACAGCACCGTTCGGAGGCGGCTCAGAGCGGACGGAATGTGACCATGTGAGATGGTGGGGAGGGAGGAGGCCCCTGATTCAGCGTGGATGGAGGACACCATGGGAGACATGCGCAAATGTGAGAGGGGAGCGGAGATGCCACCCCGCCGCCGCCAGCAGGACACTAACAGGGTCGGCAGGATTCGTCAGCTGTAAAAGTCTAAGACCACCGGCGGGGGGAAAGTCACAGGGTCGCTGCTAGTAAGTGTACATGCCAGAGGGGAATGTACAGCTGTCAGCCTGGCCCTTACCTATTGCTATCCCCGGCTAACCCATGTCTATACTTTCGGTGTAGACAAGATACAACAGTGCCTACCGCTCGTCCCTCACCACTGGCTTCAGACTCCACTCTGTTGTGTACAGGCGGCAGTCAGCCTATGACGTCCCATACACCTGCTGCTACAGCCAAAGACAGCACTTAGCACCATCACTGGCTGCAACAGCTTGTTTGTAGATGGCTCAGGCTGACTGCAGCCTATAAAGATGTCAGCAGAGAGGTGGGTAATGAGCAGGGATGGGGTGCGATGAGTATCAGCTGTTTTGTTATTTTACAGCAGTGTTTCCCAACTCCAGTCCTCAGGGACCTCCAACAGGTCATGTTTTCAGGATTTCCTCAGTGTTGCACAGGTGATGTAATTATTGTCGGTGCCTCAGACATTGCCACAGGTGTTCTTACCATAGGATATCCTGAAAACATGACCTGTTGGTGGTCCCTGAGAACTGAAGTTGGGGACCCCTGTTTCACAGCATGTTGGGTTTCCTATGTAACTTGGACAGGATTCCTGACATGTCTGTTTTAGTAAATACCTATATTTCCTATAATATAACAATTCTGCAGCATCCTTTCTCACTGCTCAAACTTATTCCGTTCCTTTGTTATTCCTACTAGACATTTGTGAATAAATGGCCAACTTTATGCCATCAGTTGTATTATGTGACAGCCATTTTTTTGTGGGAAGTCCTGTAGTTTCTATTGCTACAATTTTGGAGTTCATGTGACTTTTTCGATTGCTTTTTGTTCATTTTTTTCTTGGAGATGGTGTGACTAAAAATGTGCACTTATGGCGATCTTTTTTTTTTTCTGATGATGTTCACCATGCGGGATAAATAATGTGTTGCTTTGATAGATTAAACTTTTATGGATACAACAATACTAAATATGATTTTATTTTTTTTTCATTAATATGGCAAAAGGTTTTTTTTAACCTTTACTTTTAGTTTTTTCCAATAATTAGAAAAAATACTTTATACTTTTTTTAAGTCCCCATCGGGGAATTGAACTTGCTATCATTTGATCGCTCATATAGTATAGTATCGCATTTGACAGCCAGTCTATAAAGGCATGCCACAGGCACTCCTTCATAGGCTTTTATTCATGGCAGCCTGCTGCCATGGTAACCAAACCTCACCCTGTGATTGTTTCGCGGGAGGTCTGTTTGGGACCCCCGAACAATGATTTAAGTGCCTCTGTGAGTTGACATGGCATTTAGAGGGTTAACAGCTGCGATCAGCGTTAGCACTTCTAACGATCCTGCTCCATATAAACCTCGCACACCAAAGACCTAAATGTACATCCTGTGCTGTTAAGGGGTTAATACTTATGTGTTAAACTTAATCCTGTCACTTTGAGAAGTCAATCCAATTTGTGTCCAATTATAGAGTAGGAAGAGTAGAGCCCATTCATATATAGTTTTGCGGGAAAGGGTTCAGTATAATTTGGAATGTATTAATTTACAACCTTGCTTGTTTTTGGCTTTGGAGTCCAGTGGGCGGTCCTATCAGTGATTGACAGCCTGCCCTGCATAACTGTGCATAGCTATCAGTCATTAATAAGACCGCCTCTTGGACTTCTAAACCCCGAGTGAGTAAAAAAAGTAAAACTTATTCCACAGCACTTTCAAGTTATTTATTTATTACCCCCCCCACCAAGCTGGGTACTCATTTTACCGACCTCGGAAGGCGAGTCAACCTTGAGCCGGCTACCTGAACCATTCAGGGATTGAACTCGCAACCTTTAGGTCGTGAGTGAGAGCTTAGGACTGTGTTCTGCTCAGGAAAAAATTATTACACTAAGTTTTCCATGGCAGGCTCCCTTTAAATTGAGGGCTACACACTCATTAGTGTTTATTGTAATCTGGGCTTCTATTTATCCAATACTCACCAAAGGGGATCTTGGAAAGTTAAACTGAGTTAATTCTACCCCCACACAAGGCTGGTATTATTGCTTATTTGAAAGCAATGTCCCTATTCTGCATGTGGTCTGGCTTTCATAGCTCATTAAAAAGCAATTAAGAACAAACTAGGCTGATGTGAGGTCCCAAGCCAGAAAATGTTAATGGATCCTTAATGACTGGTATGTACTGGAATGTATATTATGCCGCATATCCTGCATGTATTTCACAGAGGTGCTTAGAATGCATTATAGAGGTAAATAAAGGCTACATTGAAGATTTTCGTGGACATAAGAAATCTACGACTGTTCAATCACCTCTCCGCACGCCACACGGGTCACTCAGGATGTTCGCCGACGAATGGCATGATAAGATATTAGCGTTAGAGACAGTTGGGCAATCCTATTCTGTTTACCTGCAGCGATATATTTAAATTACTTTGAACTAACAAGCCCCCTTTTTCGGTTTTTGTTGGCAATGAAGTAATAGTAAAACAAATATAATAACTATATAAAGCAAACTACTTTTGGCTACCGCCGTAACTCCTTTTTAGGGTTGAGTGGATTGTGCTCAAAAACAATAGGTTAGAGGTACGTTTTTTTTATTTCACATATCATTAGTGGTATGACGACAATAAACTTGGGATCAAATTAATCTTCCAGATTCCTTTGTCCATGATGTGAGCACACCGCATCATGAAAATAACAATAAGGCCCAATGCACACGGGCGGATTTGCATTGCAGAACCTGAAGCAGCCGCCCGCCTCCGGATTCCGCAGCAAATATGGCCATAGACATGTTATAGAAAATTGCTTTTCCATGTCCATGAGCGGAAATCCGTTGGGATTTTCCGCCCGCGGAGGGAAAATCGTAGCATGTTCGGTTTCTGCGTTGACGGCTTCCATTGAAACCAATACCCATTAATGGGACTCTAGCTCATCTTGCCAATCCTCTAATGTTAGTTCTGGAATAGTAGCTTGCCATTTTTTTGAGCTGTCAATGGGGTGTGAATAATTTTGGCCAACAGCAAATGTGTATATAACACAGAGATCAATCCTTTAGGGCGTTGGGATCTAATAATTCCTATAATGGGGTATTTAGTGATCTGGATTGCAGCAGCAGCGAATTGAGCATTTGCTGCATGTTGCAGTTGAAAGGATCTGAACAACTACAAATGAGATGTTTGCCAGTCCTCATGTAATGGAGTATAAAAGATAAACAAATTGGCCCTATACATGTCTGCCAATGCTGTTTATCCCTAATCCCACCCAGTAATGGGGATCTGCTACCGAACTCATGGCCGAAAGGGTGGGGTTATTCCATAGTGGAGGTTCTGCTATAATGTCTTTGAAACGTTGAATGGTTTGGGCGTCAAGGACTGTGAGAAAGATGATTTGAGATGTGTGAACCAACAGTTTTCTAGCAGAGCCATGAAAGAAATCCAGAACATGGGCATGCGCTGCTCTAAAGAGGTCCTCCCACTTCTAGCTATCGATGATCTATCCTAAAGAAGCGTCATCAATAGAAGATTCTCTGGGGTCTACCAACTGGGACCCGCAGGGATCACCTGTTTACCTGGGCTGCTGTCTTTGTGTACTGAACTGTTTTGCTGCAGGAAGCAGATAGCTCCGTACATTGCGCAATGGCCTAAGTTGTTGATGCAGGCTGACTGCTACTGAAGCAAACAAGACCCAACTGCAATACCAATTCAGGCCACTGCACATGTATGGAGCTGTCTTCTTCCTGCAGCAAAACAGCTGACTACACAAAGATACTGGCTCAAGGTCCCAGGAGGCAGATCCCATGCCCATATTCTGTTGAGGATAGGTCATCAGTAGCGAGAAGTGCCCTCAGCAAGACTCGCCAAAGCTACTGCGATCCGAGATGCTCTGATCCCAGCACTTTAACCCCATAGATGTTGCTGTCAATCCAAACAGTGGTATGTAAAAGATTTGGAGAGGGAGGATCCATCCTTCTTTGTATAGGCACCTACACGATCTGATCTTGGGGGCTTATGGTTGATATGGCAGTTGGAGGCATAATCAAGACTTCTGGGTCTGCCATGTACAGTTGCTGGTCAGTTACTTCACTGACATTAATAGGCCTTTGCTGTCAGTGAAGAAGGTGACAGTTTGAGATAATACACTAATCTCCTACAAAGAATACATGTACATAGGGGAGCAAAGGTCCTTAACATCTCACAATCACATCCCGATCAACAAGATCAGTACTTACTGAAAGTGACAACTAATTTGGTTGCACTTCTCGTTGTCCGTTTTGCAAAAATGGCCGCCGGAACACATTCGAATCATTCATTTATGCATTTTTAATAGTCAACATGTCATACCACATTCTGCCCGCAGCGGCCACTTCACAAGGAATGTATGACCAAATGCCACTTTGCCCCACAATGTCAAGTGATTGTTAGCAGTTTCTACTTAAAAGGCGTTATCTGTGTGAGACATGCCCTTTATTATTATTTCTGAAATGCTTGCAGTCAGTACAGGGATGCCTTATCGGGGTCTTTTGTGGACTGCGGTGTGTTTCTACTTTAATGTTCTGGAAGCTAAAGCCGTTGGGATTTCTCGTTGTATATAGCATGTCTCGGACTGCTTACCCCTCCTGCATCCATCCCCGCGATGCGGTGTCTTTCTATAAAGCTATTAGCGGACACCAGATATTCCGTATGCATACACCACAATTGGAGGATCGCTCATCACTCAAACTAAGTGTCAGCTGAACCAATTTTCTATTCTGGGAAGATGGAATATTCATCCGCAACTAAACAAAGCCCGCACAATACAAGGAGATAGGAGACAGCGAGGAAATATAAATAATACATGGAATGCTAAAGAGTCGGATTTGCAGGATTTAAAAACATGTCCATGCGTAGGTATTTAGCTACACCTCTGTGAATATGGAGGACGACGAGTAACTGGGGATGTGGGACATTAGTGGGAATAAACAGAAACCAGTGAAAGATTCCAAGTACGGTCCCTTTAAAGACCAGAGTTTTTCGAGAATACCCCGATGTCTGCCTGGGGTATTCTCACCCGTTTCTGGTAGACATCCAGGCGGAAGCATGTGCCCATTGCCAGCAATCATAGCGCTCACATCCTGGGTGTCATAATGCCAGAAGTTTGGGAATGTGACACTACAGCCTCTGATTGGCCACAGCAGTCATGTGTTTTTGCCCTACCATCTACCTGGAAGTCACTGCCAATACCGGTGGTGGCTGTCAGTTGCGTCTTGGATTGCAAAAGGGGTGATTCTACCTCAGTTTTTTTTTTTCATTTTAGGCTTGGCCCAGCTGGGGGATGGGGTTTGTTTTAATGACAAAATCCCGTTAATGCTTTCTATTTTATTCAAGAAATCAACCGTATGCAATGACCGAACAGCCTCAACTGTCCTATTTTGTCATATGTTAACCCTTTGCAATCCAATTTTGTATTCAGGGTTTCCTAGGGGGCTTTCTCTTTTTGCCATTACACAATGGCGCCATCTGCTGGCTAGAGCCAGCACTGCAGTATGGGACATGTTGGAGAGGCCCCCGACAACAGAGCGGTCAGTAATATATAGTAAGAATACCCTGCCGGACATCTTCCGACATCGGAGCTGTACTGCCTTCAATCAGAATGTCTTCAGACGTCAGACAGTGGATTGGAAAGGGTTAATGCAAGGACTTCAAAGCACTATAACAAGAAAAAAGTAGTAACTTAGGCTGGGTTCACACAGGGCGGCTTTGCTGTGGAAATTCCGTCTTGAATTTCGCCGCAGCAAATCCGCCTGCGGACGCTAATCCCGGGATTAGTCAGCCATGTGGATGAGATTTCTCAGAAATCTTGTCTACGCGGGACGGCGAATCTGTCGCGGCAAAGCCGGCACTGCGGCGCAGATTCGCCAGCTGCAGTATGTCCATTTTTTTTATTCGGCTGCGGTTGCGCTCTCCTCTATGGAAGCGCTGGCCGCAGCGGAAAAGCGAGCAGCCAGGCCGCGGGTTTTGAAGCAGCACTTTTCCTGTTGGAAATCTCACAGTTTTTCGCTGTGGCCAAAGTGTGAGATTTCCGCCGGGATTCCGGTGTGTGTGAACCCAGCCTAATAATCAAGTCCAGTAGTATTTGGACAGTGACACAATTTTCTGAATTTAGCCTTTCGTATATGTTCACAATGAATGTAAAACAAAACCATCAGTGTGACTGAAGTGTGGACTTTCACGTTTAGTTCAGTTGGGTTAACTCCGACCTGCCTGAAGTCTGGAACGCGTGAGCATCACCGGATGCCGAGTTTCCTTTGCTCTGTAGCTGCTTTCGGTTTGTTGCTTATTTCTGACTTTTCTTCAGTAAGTGAAGCGCTGCTCATCCAGGTTGAGGTCATTGGAGAATATTTGATTTCTTAGCCTTAAAGAGGCTCTGCCACCTACTTGTAGCCCCATAACCTAAGCTTATAGGCGGCGAGTAGGCGACCCACTGAGTCCGGGGATGTAAGTGTTATCCTTGCCTCAATTATAAATGGGAGTTATTCCCCCGGTGTCATCACTGAAAGCTGCCGCTCAGTGTAGTCCGCCCATTATAAAATTAGAACGGACGGACTACTTAGCTAGCCGCTCAATGCATTTAGCAGTCGACTTTCAGCGGTGACACAGGTGAATACCAGGGGAGGAAGGGGGGAGGTTAACATTTACATCATCGAACCCAGCGAGTCACCAACTCTCATAGGCTTATCTTATATGGCTAAAAGTAGTTGATAGGTTCCCTTTACTAGAGTTTGGGTCATTATCCATCTATTCCGTTAAGAACTGGCCTTTCATTTTTGCAGCATTTCACTGAATCTGAGCAGAAAGTCCAGCGCTCTCCACTTCACAGTTTATCCTGCTATATCTGTCTGCTGTTTCATCATAAGTGAACATCATGTACAATTGGTGGCCATTCATTCCCATGACACAGGCCGGGAATGGTATGGCTTCTTAGGGTGAGCACCTGGTGAGGAGGCTTGTGAGGCCATACGTGCTCCTCCGGGAAATGTATGACTTCTATTCCCAGTCATAGTTATTAGGCTTGTTAAAAGGTCTGATATTGACTTCCAGAACTGCTGCCTTTCTAATAGGTGGCTCTATAGAGGCATTGTTCCATCTTCCCATCTGCTCATGCCAAGACACAGCCTGCTCTCTTACAGTCATTCTGTTACAAGTTAAGCTTGGTTTTATGTGGTCAAGTTTAGGCTGCTTTCACATCTAGGCTGGAAGCTCCATGGCAGATCTGCCGCAAAATACCAGAAGAAATAGCGCTGCATGCCGCACTTTTTCGTCCAGTAAAATGCAGGGCAGCGGAGCAGAAACCAAACGGACCCCATTAGAGTCAATGGGGAGCATTCGGTGCTGTTCGGTTCCTTCATAAGACGGATCCATTTGGCCAGGGGATTCCCATTTTCTGCTCCAGGAACGGAGCAGGAAAACGGAACCCCCGACACAGATGTGAAAGCAGCCTTCTGGCCCTTTTATACGGGACGTCAGTCTGCTAAACGACTGCATGAGCACTAAGGTCGTTAGCGTTCGTGCAGAGTGTTTAGACAGACAGACTTCGCCGCTGCTCCGCTTGGTTCAGGCTGGCTTCTCGTGCAGCACTTCACCTTCTATGTGAGGAGCATTTACACGGAATGAGAAGCCAGTGATCCAGTGATAGTTTTTGTGCTGACTAGAAATGAGCGAGCACCCAAATGCTCGGGTCCGCGTTATTAGAGTCCAGCATTTTGTAAAATTCGAGAGCTCTACTCGAGTAACGAACCCCATTGACTATAATGGGAGACTCGAGCATTTTTGTATGTTTGACGCCAGGTCACAAGCTTTTTTTTTTTTCTTAGTTCGTTCTCTCTCTCTCTCTCTCCCTCCCCCGTCTCTCCCTCCCCCCGTCTCTCCCTCCCCCCCGTCTCTCCCTCCCCCCCGTCTCTCCCTCCCCCCGTCTCTCCCTCCCCCCGTCTCTCCCTCCCCCCGTCTCTCCCTCCCCCCGTCTCTCCCTCCCCCCGTCTCTCCCTCCCCCCGTCTCTCCCTCCCCCCGTCTCTCCCTCCCCCCGTCTCTCCCTCCCCCCGTCTCTCCCTCCCCCCGTCTCTCCCTCCCCCGTCTCTCCCTCCCCCGTCTCTCCCTCCCCCGTCTCTCTCTTCCCCTCCTGCCAGAGAAAAAATTGCCAATGACGCTCGCTGTGGCGGGGAGGGGCCAAAACAGGCACGTCACAGCAGGGAGGAGCCAAAAACTGGGGCGGGGTCCAACACGATTTGATGCTCGTTCGAGTAATGAGCGCCATCGAGTACGCTAATACTCGAACGATCATCAAGCTCGGCAGAGTACGTTCGCTCAACTCTAGTGCTGACTGAAAATAGTGAGCATTTTTTTTTTTGCATTTACACGGCACGATTATTGCTCAGATTCGTTAGTTTGAACCAATTTTGAGCGCATTGTTACATGTTATTGTGCCATTACTCTGGCCTCTTACATAGCAATATAGTATGTTAGGGTGAAAGAAGACAAACGTCCATCCGGTTCAGCCTGTTTCCGCCCCCATATTGATTTTGTTGCCAGTGGTTTGCGGTTTGAGATAAACCCTCTATATTTACATTCATCATGATGTCCCTTGACTGTAAACTTTAACAATTAATGGCGTTGGTGAAGGATCTTTTTCTTTACTACAAGTGCTTTTAGACGGAACGATTATCATTCAAAAATGTTTTCAATTGAGGGAAAGCGATCGATTGTTCGATCTAAACGCAGCCAGCGACTGAACGACGGACAAGAATCGGTCTCTTTTTGCTCATCGTTCATCCTATACATTAATTAGCAGTTCGTGGCTATTAACCCTTTAAATGCCGATGAGAGCGCAGGAAGACGTGCAGGTGTCATGGCAGCTGGGATCCTTCTTAAAGGCCCCAGGGCCGCCTTAGCAGACTGCCTATCAAGCCATCCCCGTGGGGTGGTTTGATAAACTGCTTGTCAGATTGCAGTAAGATGTAATGCTATGGCATTATATCATGCTGCAGGAGCAATCAAAGCATCACTAGTTGTGGTCCCCTGGGAGGGCTTAAAAAAAAAGTAAAAATAAAATCAAAAGTTTTACTAATTGTAAAAAAAAAAAAATCACCCTCCTTTTTGCCATATCTATAATAAAAAAAAATTTCTAACTCCTAAAACAAAAATACATATTTGGTATGGCCGCGTCCATAAAAGTCCGATCTATCAAAATAGCGCATTATTTACCCCGCACGGTGAACAACGTCCAAAAAAAATAAAAATAAAGAACGCCAGAAATGCACTTTTTCAATCACCCGGTTTCCCAGAAAAAATGCAATAAAAAGCGATCAAAAAGTCGTATGTATTCCGAAATGGTACGAATGCAAACCACAGGACGTCCTTCAAAAAATGAGCCCTCGCACAACGACATTGGCAGAAAAATAAAAAAGTTATTGTGCGCAGAAGATGGCGGCAGAGAATAATAGTAAAAAACTAATTGTCTAAAAAAAAAATAAAAGTAGTGCAGCAAAAAAATACAAAAAACTATACAACTTTGGTATCGTAGTAATCATACTGACCCATAGAATAAAGTTATCATGTCATTTCTATTGCAGTTTGTGCGCCGTAGAAACAAGGCGCACTGAAAGATGGTGGAATATTTTTTATTTTTTTTTCGCTTTACTCTACTCACATTTTTCAGTACATTATATGGTACATTAAATATCACCATTGAAAAATACAACTCGTCCCGCAAAAAACAAGCCCTCATACAGCGACGGCGATGGATGAAGAAAGGTGTTACGATTTTTTAAAAGGGAAGAGGAAAAAACAAAAATAGAAGAAAAAAGGGTCCGCGTCATTGAGGGGTTAGACAGTGAATATAAAAGCTGAACAAAACTGAACGATTCTCATTTGAACGAACCAACGATGTATCTGCCTGTCTAAACAGGCTGCGCGAGAGTGAAGGAGCTCTACTCAAGTAACGAACCCCATTGACTACAATGGGAGACTCGAGCATTTTCGTATGTGGGCCACTTGGTGCCATGCTTTTTTTTATTTTTCTCTCCCCCTCCCTCTCCCTCTCCTTATTCCTCTCCCCCTCCCTCTCGATCGAGCATTGTCCTTAGCGAGTATCTCCCTGCTCGGCAGAGAAGGTGCGGGTGGCGGATGACAGGTGAGTTGTGGCCATGAGCAGGGAGGAGTGGGGGTGAGAGAAGGAGAGAGAGATCTCCCCTCCGTTTCTCCCCGCCCGGCGCCGGCAGACGAATCTTTGCTCCCGAGCGGGCAGATACTCGCTAAGGGCAATGCTCGATCGAGCAATTGCCCTTAGCGAGTATGCTCGCTCATCTCTAAAGAGGACCTGTCTGCTCTCCTGACATGTCTATGCTAGTAAGTACTTATATTCCCAGCAGAAGAACAATCTTGGATCATATTTCCTAGATCTCTGTGCTGTTCCTCTGTTATTGCTCCTGGAATGTATGAATAAATTGACATCTAATTGTCACCAGTTGGGCGTTTGTCCCAACATAGCTGAACATTGTCCCCTCAGTGATCACCGTGTCCGAATAGGAAGGGTCACATCCCGTCAGCAAGGGGAATTAATAGATGAAGATGAGACCAGAGATGTAGAGCGTTGCAGAAGGCGTTGCAGTGTAGTAAAAGTGGCAACCAATGTAAGAACTTAAAGGGGTTGTCCCGCAGCAGCAAGTGGGTCTATACACTTCTGTATGGCCATATTAATGCACTTTGTAATATACATTGTGCATTAATTATGAGCCATACAGAAGTTATAAAAAGTTTTATACTTACCTGCTCCGTTGCTGGCGTCCTCGTCTCCATGGTTTCGGACTAATTTTCGGCCTCTGATGGCCAAATTAGCCGCGCTTGCGCAGTCCGGGTCTTCTGCTTTCTTCAATGGAGCCTCTCGTGCAGGATGCCGGCTCCGTGTAGCTCCGCCCCGTCACGTGCCGATTCCAGCCAATCAGGAGGCTGGAATCGGCAATGGACCGCACAGAAGAGCTGCGGTCCACGGAGGAAGAGGATCCCGGCGGCCATCTTCACCGGTAAGTATAGAAGTCACCGGAGCGCGGGGATTCAGGTAAGCGCTCCGGTAAGCTTTCTTTAGGTCCCTGCATCGGGGTTGTCTCGCGCCGAACGGGGGGGGGGGGTTTGAAAAAAAAAAAAAACCGTTTCGGCGCGGGACAACCCCTTTAAGAGATCAAAGCATAAATATAACAAAAGTTGTAGCTGCTGCATTCATGATGGACTGAGGTTTGTCATTGTGATACATTCTTTATTTCATGACAAACTGTAACGTTTTTGATGATTACTGCAGTTTCCCCTCATATCTAATACTTTTTTTTCCTCTTTTAGAGACCACAGATCCCAGAGGATGAAATTAAGCTGAAGAAGGATAAAGATAAAAACAGTGCCAATTATTCCAAACCTATAGATATTATCCTAACCAGCAGTGAAACTATGGAGTTGGAGGTCCAGGCCTCAGAGCCTAAAGGAGTTGTATTAGTCACCCCCGATGTAGACAATCAAAATGTACTACTCCCTACACCAACGAACCAGAACGGACTTAAGGACAGACATGAATCATTGGACAGCGATGTTGCAAAAGAGATAAGATATCTAGATGAAGTCCTGGAAGCTAACTGTTGTGATACTGCAACAGAAAACCCTTTTAACGGATCCCTTTCTCCAGCTGAATCTACGACTATAATTGTTGATGGCTCAGGTCCTTACGTCAGTGTTACGAATGATTGTTCCACTCCCAATATGGATATAATAGCAGTGGAACGTAAGCCCCTGCCAGTTGTGGAGTTAAGTGGATCTGCGGAGAGCATGGAACCAATTAAAATTAATGGGTATTCTAAAGGCGAATTGAAAGATGATCACACTGATGTGTTTACATACCCCGTAAGCCCAAATTCTTCAAATAGTTCGCGGAGGTCATCTAGGGATGGCGATAATCTACCAAAGGTAATTAAAAAAGAAGCAAAGTTTGAGCTTCGAGCATTCCATGAGGATAAAAAGCCATCCAAATTATTTGAAGATCTGAATGAGAAGGAACATTACAGGGTTAAGAAAGTGAGGCCTTCAGAGGAAGTTGTCGAATTAGAAAAGGAAAGACTTGAACTGATCAGAAGTCAGGCTGTGAAAAAAAACCCTGGCATTGCAACGAAGTGGTGGAACCCCCCTCAAGAAAAAACTATAGAGGAACAGCTGGATTCTGAGCATCTGGAATCACATCTGAAGTATATCGAGAGGAAACAAAAACAGCAGCAAGGGACGTCTCCACCAGCTTTTAAAAGTCACCCTCCAATGTTTGCACCTACAGAGCTAACTTCTGTTAACAAGGAAGACATTGTGACTGCGCAAATAGACTTCTCAGCAGCAAGGAAACAGTTCTTGAATATGGAAAATACAAACCAGACCAGTATCAAAGGACCACCAAAGAGATCATCCAATCTTTTTACAGTGAAGCCATTCTACAAAGTGCATCACACCAATAAACCTCAGTCTTCTGTCATAGTGACTGATCCATCAAGTCCATGTGTTGAAATGGTCAGACCCAATGAGATTTCATTGGTGAAAGTGGAAACGGTAGATTGCAATACCCAGGACCAATCATCAGCCGAGCAATCTAGGAAAATATCAGTGGAAGACCCTGATTTCGAAAGTGCCACAGCAACATTTACAGTAGTGAAAGATGATGATATTGATATTTCAGACCGTTTTGTAAAATCAGTGACTGTGTCTTCTCTCCCAGAGGAGCTGGACTCCGGTTTAGATGATTTGTCTGTTAAATCTCAGGACACTACAGTCATGGAAACACTTTCGAATGATTTTAGTATGGACAATATCAGTGACAGCGGTGCATCAAATGAAACTATTAATACCCTACATGACCATTCCCTGGAAGAATTTTCACAACTCCAAACACCCCTTAAGGACACACCTTCTGATTACTCAGTGGAAGGGGTCTCCAAATCATTTAGCGATCAAGGTTTTTATTCTCCATCCTCCATGCTGAATGATTCTGTTCTTTCAGATGATCAGTTAGAATACCAAGCTGGTATATTTGTACATAATGTAATCCAGCAGGCTCTTGCTGAAAAGGCTGGGTTGGCAGACTGTGGGAAACTAGAACATTTCACAGAGAAAGTCGATGAAACCAAAGAGAAGCCAGAAGAACAAAAAGTGATAGTAAGTGATACTAGGAGACCACTAAGCTCAGAGAGCAAGGATGACACCTTATTTGAGCCACCTCAGGTTTCTTCACCAGTGCAAGAGACCAGAGGAGTTACAGTGACACCAAAGATTCCGGAGCAACTTGAAACCCATCAAGCTAAAGCTCTCGAACCTTTATCTATTCCAGCTGTAATGGATGAGGACCCTATCGAAGAAAGTAAGCACGAAAGTTACTTCAGCAAATACTCCCAAGCTGCTGAGCTAAGAAGCACTGCTTCCATCTTGGCAACACAAGAACCTGAGATAACTGTCGGACCTTTTAAACTGAGGTCAAAGAAGCAGAGAACACTATCCATGATTGAAGAAGAGATAAGAGCTGCACAAGAAAGAGAACAGGAATTAAAAAAGCAAAGGCAAAGACAAAGCTTGCAAGGGCCACCGAGTCCATCAAGTAGAATTGCCCCTGTAGTGTCAACAAGAACTGCATCCTACAAAACAGCACCAGGTAAGCAGGCAGCATGAAAGCCTTGCCAAAATTTTAATTTTCAAAGACTAGTAATTTCAAACCAACGGTCCTTTAACTTCATTTTGTGGTAAATGTTATTATTGTCACTAATTACTTCAGAAGGGCTGTTGATCCGGGAATTGTTCTGATTGCCAGATTGGAGTCGGGAAGAATCTTTTTCCCTAATTGGTGAAAATTGGCTTCTACCTCATTGAGTTTCTTTTGTTTTGCCTTCCTCTGGATCAACATTGGGGGTAATAGGCTGAACTGGATGGACATATGTCTTTTTCCAGTTAATATATTATGTTACTGGGTTTGTTGGAATCCAGTTTTTGGACATATTTGCCACCAAGTGATGCAAGTAGGGTATATGGGATATACTTTGTACTAGGTAGAATGGGACATATTTCAGTGTCTGATTTACAGAAGAGGTTCTTAGTCCCCCGTTATGCAATAAAGCGGAGGCCCCCTTCCTTTTGTATGT
The DNA here is from genome assembly GCF_035609145.1 of Eleutherodactylus coqui. Classification (NCBI taxonomy): domain Eukaryota; kingdom Metazoa; phylum Chordata; class Amphibia; order Anura; family Eleutherodactylidae; genus Eleutherodactylus; species Eleutherodactylus coqui. Next base: position 247,348,407 of record NC_089841.1, on the reverse strand, counting down.
TGTGGGCTTCCCTGCCTGATGGTTGAAAGCTACAATCATTTCAGAAATGGAAGAGGGATTTATTTGATGTGGGAAGACAAGAAAATATGAATTGCAAAGGTTTGCAGACAAAATGATTTTGTGTGAGAATGTCTACTTGCATGTCTGCAGGCCAGGGGAGCTTCAGGCTTTCGGTCGTCATCTCTTCACCCACAAACTGGCTGAAGTGTAGAAAGTGGTACAAGGAACTCGTCACATTCTCAGCAATCTATATAAAATAAGTATTATCTGAAAGGGCCTTATATTTGTATGGGTGGAGGATGCCTTTACAATATTGTCATGTGGATGTCATATTGTAGCCGGTGTTTATGATCAGGACTCATGTAGGAAGTTATTAAATATATTGTATTTGTCATTTCTTTGACCTGAAGTGACATGACTTGGGATGATTACATTAGGTTAGTTTGACGTTCGGAGGTTCTGTTGCATCAGAAATAGCGCTGCATGCTATTGAAACTGGAATTTTCTGAATGCATGCGGAATTTCGCGGATCGACAGTGTGGGTGGCGATCACGGATTCCACAGTGCAAATCTGGTCATGTGAGACTGGCCTGAGATGGAATGTGTCCGCTGGTTGAAGGGTTGGATGTTTACGCCACTCAACAATATATACATCTCTTGCTTTCTTCCATGTTTTTTTAAGAGGTATTCCCAAAATGTACTTTTATCATCTATCTGTAGGATGAGTGATAAAAGCCTAATCGGTAGGGTAAGACCCCACTGATCCCGAGAACTGGGGTACGCCTCTTATCGTCAGTGTGGGATCACTGCACCTCCCACAGTGAGGAGGAGACTGAATGTAAGAGTTGCCAAGCATTCATGGTTCCACTACATTCATTTTAGTGGGGCTGACGGAAATAGCTGAGTACAGACGTTCGGCTTTTCCTAAAGAGGAGAGGGGGACATAAGCCCCTTATTCTTGGGATCAGCGGGGGTCTCAGCGGTAAGACCACCACTAATTAGACTTTTATCACCTATCCTATAGGTGATAGCAGTGGTGCAGGAAACAGCGGGGAGGGAGGAGTATATGGAGACCTAGGGATGAGCTCCTCAATCCTGCCTTTATTGTGAAGTGGCACACTACTCCCACTGCTGGTGTGATGGTCTGGGGAAGGGGGGTCATCGCATACAACAGTTGGTCACCCCTAGTAGTGGTACGATGGACAATGACGGCTCAGTGATATGTTCAGGACATCCTGCAGCCACATGTGTTCTTCTCATGGCGGCTTCCAAGAGGCAGCAGGATAATGCTCGGCCGCACATATAATGGGGTCACAAGAATGTGCCCACAACATTGTCACACTTCTGGGGCTGCTCGGTCGCCAGATTTATCGCCAATAGAACATGTATGGGAACATCTGGGACACCCTTTTTTAACAGCCTATGAGCTTACACAATCTAGAGGCTCAGTTACAATAAATATGGATCAACATACCATACAATATGTGGTACAACAGGGTACTAGAGCCTCCATGCCCACCCATATTACATCTTGCATCCAAGCTGGAGGCAGTAAAAAAGGGTACTAGAGTCCCCATGCCTCCCGTATCACATCTTGTATCCATGCTAGAGGCGGTACAACAGGGTACTAGAGTCCCCATGCCTCCCGTATCACATCTTGTATCCATGCAAAGGCAGTAGAACAGGGTACTAGAGGCCCCATGCCTCCCGTATCACATCTTGTATCCATGCAAAGGCAGTAGAACAGGGTACTAGAGCCTCCATGCCTCCCATATTACATCTTATATACAAGCTAGAGGCGGTACAACAGGGTACTAGAGTCCCCATTGCTTCCGTATCACATCTTGTATCCATGCTAGAGGCGGTACAACAGGGTACTAGAGTCCCCATTGCTTCCGTATCACATCTTGTATCCATGCAAAGGCAGTACAACAGGGTTCTAGAGTCTCCATGCCTCCCATATTACATCTTATATCCAAGCTAGAGGCGGTACAACAGGGTACTAGAGTCCCCATGCCTCCCGTATCACATCTTGTATCCATGCTAGAGGCGGTACAACAGGGTACTAGAGTCCCCATGCCTCCCGTATCACATCTTGTATCCATGCAAAGGCAGTACAACAGGGTTCTAGAGTCTCCATGCCTCCCATATTACATCTTATATCCCAGCTAGAGGCGGTACAACAGGGTACTAGAGCCTCTATCCCGCCCATATTACATCTTGTATTCAATCTAGAGGTGGTACAACAAGGTACTAGAGTCCCCGTGCCCGCATGCATCACATCTTGTATCCAAGCTAGAGGCGGTACAACAGGGTACTAGAGCCTCCATGCCACCTTTATCACATCTTGTATCCAAGCTGGAGGCAGTAAAACAGAGTACTAGAGTCCCCATGCCACCCGTATCAAATCTTGTATCCAAGCTAGAGGTGGTACAACAGGGTACTAGAGTCTCCATGCCTGTCCGTATCACATCTTGTATCCAAGCTGGAGGCACTACAACAGGATACTAGAGTCCCCATGCCTCCCATATTACATCTTATATCTAAGCTAGAGGCGGTACAACAGGGTACTAGAGCCTCTATTCCGCCCATATTACATCCTGTATCTAATCTAGAGGTGGTACAACAAGGTACTAGAGTCCCCGTGCCCGCATGCATCACATCTTGTATCCAAGCTAGAGGCGGTACAACAGGGTACTAGAGCCTCCATACTCGCCTGTATCACATCTTGTATCCAAGCTAGAGGTGGTACAACAGGGCACTAGAGCCTCCATGCTTGTATCCAAGCTAGAGGCGGTACAACAGGGTACTAGAGTCCCCGTGCTGCCTGTATCACATCTTGTATCCAAGCTCAGTTTTCCGCAATAAATTCTTTTATTGCTCTGATATTGTAATCACTTATTTCCACTTTACAATCACACAGACGAAGCTTCACTCCATCCGACAACTTCTTCTCTAGGGGAGGGATTGGTTTGACAATGTGTGTTCCTATAGGTGCAGTATTATGGATCTGTAGTTTGGCTCATGTAAGATTGTTTAGTTTAACATACCGGCTCAACTAAGGGGAATCCTATGTTTCCTGGCTGTGATTCCTAAATTTCCTAAATCCTCATTCTAGAGACATGCTGATGTTCCTCATGGCTGGTTGATCCGGCTGTATTTTACACTCTGCCATCCTCTGGCTGGGCATATGCCATCTGTTGGAAATTGCAAACCAATTAGCTCACTGGGAAATAGTGCACAAAACAAACGCATGTTCTGTACATAAGTATTGTCAGCTAAAGCTCCTCTCAATAGAGGCTTTTCTACAAAGCTCCAGCGATAAGCTCACATTGAACTAATGTGCGGGGGAAAAACAGCCATCAACAAAATAGAAGGCGGCCTTCCAGTGCCAAGTCTGTTCTCTACGAGTGCGGTTAATCTAGGATTATTGTTCATTAATACTGGCAGCTTCGTCGTGGCAAGGAATACCTCGGCCGCAGTAAATAATAACAGGCTTTACTAGGAGTGAGTAATCATTTACTAGGAGGATTTAGGAAACTGCTATTTATGAAAGGTAAGACCCCATATCCTAGGTCAGCACTTCTCAACTGCAGTCCTCAAGTCCCCCAACAGGCCGTGATTTAAGGATATCCTATAGAACAGGGGTGTCAGACTCACCGAGGGCCACCTCAACCTTATGGCCGCCGTCATAGTAAGGGCTCGTTCACATATCACACACACAATTCATTTGCACGTAATACATAGTTAATAGTACCCATTGATTTCACCCATAGTGGCCGCAGCAGTAAGTGACCCCCGTAGTGGCCACAGTGTTAAGTGACGCCATAGTGGCCGCAATAGTAAAAGTGACCCTCAGAGTAGTCACAGACTGCTGCCTGTCCAGGGGTCAATAGCAATTCCCCTACTAGCCTCTGGCCAAGCAGCATCCCTACAGGCTTTACACTCACCTTGCCTGCAGTCCAGGTCTGGTGGCAGTCGCTGTTGAGCCTATGAGCGCTGACCTTTCACCTCGGGGCAGGCGTCAGTGGTCAGGAGAGGTCAGCAGACACAGACTATGTACTGCGCCGCTGGAGCGGAGTTGCAAGGGGGGGGGGGGGGGGAGCAGAATGCATTTAAAGGGGATATCCAGGCAGCAGCTGCTGGAATACATTGGGGTCGGAGCAGAAGCACTGCTCCGAGTCCTGTGTGGTGGCCGGCGCTCATAATTGCAAGCGCAGCTCTGAATGAAATCAATGGGAGCTGCACTTGTAATTGCAGCCTGGGATCGTATTGATTTCAATGAGAGCTTCACCTGCAATTACTAAAACCAGCCGCTACACGGGGTTGGAGCCGCACTTCCACTCTGATCCCAGTGTATCCTGGCGAGCGCTGCTTGGATAACTGCTATAAGGTTTAATACACGGCTGGCAGGACACGTGAAATGAGGCGGCGGGCCGGATTGAGCCCGCAGGCCCAGTGTTTGATGTGCGCTATAGAGAGAACACATGTGGCCATTTCTGAGGCTCAGATGATAATTTCATCACCTGAGGAAATCCTGAAAATCTGACCTGCTGGAGGTTCTTGAGGACTGGAGTTGACTAACGCTGGTGTAGAGGATACACCCTATAAGTGTGGCCCAGTTTGTCAATCCAACGCATCTTTAGGGCCGTCTTCACACCGGGCAGACATACTGTGGAATCTCCGCATCTACAGTACAAGCCCTGTGGAGGAAACCTCTGAAACCTCCATATGCTGCAAAAATATTCTGCAATGAATCCGCCGTGTTTTTGATTAAACGCTGCAGATTTTAAATGCGCCGTACGTGTGTTTATGCTGTGGATTCCAACCCTTGAAATACAAATCCATTTTAGATATCACCGCCACTCCGGTCTTCGATTTATCTTGGCAGCAGCGATTACGTGGGTTGTTTAGTCACATGACTGCTGCAGCCAATAGGAAGCCGGCCAGGATGTCATCAGTGAAGTCCTGTAAACCTGCCTCGGGGCTTTTTCATTAGAAGGCCATGTGACAGGTTTAGGGGACGTCACTGAGTCTTCTCATCCGGTGTCATTACCTATCTGATACCGTGGCGGTAGTCCGGCGCCGTGGTAAGAAAATGGATTTTATATATTTTTGGGATCAGGGGGCCGAAAACTATATAAAAAAATTTTTTTATTTGGAAAACCCTTTTAAGTTACAAATCAACAAAATACATCAGATCTAGTCGTCTTTAGGTGGTTATATTGGTAGCATATAAAGAAAGTTATTGCAGAAGTTTATGAATAATTAAAATTGGATATCCAGAAATAGTATAACTTTACTGTCCTGTATGAAGCTGTGAGAGAACTGATGTGACACAGATTCTAAGACCGGCTTCACACACATGTAATTTCCTGCACACTTGCGCAGGAAAATAGAACATAGGGAACTAATTACACTAATTGGCTATGTCAATGGCTGGGACCGTGTTTTTTTTTTTGTGTGCACAAATGTACATGATTAGTGCGTACAAAACGTACAGTAAGAAATGCAGAGATGCAGTCCCAATATGGACTGTAGGCACTAAGTACTCGCCTGTACAAGTGAGGAAGACAGGACTGCAAAACTTGGTGAAGTATTCTGTATTGCTGTGGAGGTCTTATCACTTCTTCACTAACTGAACTCCACTGATCCTGGGGAGCCACATCGTGCAGATACAGTAATATCAGACTTTACTTATGGACTGCTGATGGGTGAGGCATCCCAAACTTCTCTATTCATTATGGGTACTCAAGGCTAGCATATAGCCGTGAGTTATCCTTATCTGTTTCTTAAAGTGATAAGGCCTTTTTAAATGGAAGCCAACCAAAAAGTGCAACTGATATTGTTATAGAAAATCACTGAGAGCGGCCATACTTACTGATATGCTGATACAAGATACAACGTGCAGGTGTAGAACCACATCCCTCAGCATGCAGACTGCCAATTTGCAATATGGAGGAGCGTTACACAAGGGCACAATACTGATGAACAACCACTCACATATCTACCACATACTGGAGGGATTGGCTGCTTAGTATTATACCTGCACATGGATAAGGCATACAAAGGAAGCCGGACCAACTGATACATGTGATGCACCATGTAGGCTTACAGCGTATTAAAGATGCCACCTACAATTTAGCCCAGCGGGTTGTCCAGCACCTCCAGAGGGAACCACACTGGCACTACCACCCTGGGCTCCTCCAGCATGTAAAGCCAGACTGATTGCTGAAAAATTACCAATAAGTACGGGTATTGAGTCAATATTTGGGCCAAAATGCGGAAGCCTGCAAGCGTACGTCAAGGTCCTCATCCTCCTGCGGGTCCCTACACTAGCATCACAAACAAATAATATTTGCTTGTTATATTGTGAGAAGCAGACTGCCGTATATTCTCTCTGCCGCTTCAGAAGCTTTGTCTGCTTTAGTACGCTTTAAAGTTTTATTACACTACCCTTGAGAGTTGTACAGTCAGACAGGGTGGACCAGAGGCCATGCAGCCCTGTATACAGAGTATACTACTGCCCTCCACTGACAGCTCGACAGGAGGAATACTGTGGTCCATAGATGTTTGTATGTGTAGGGTGACACCTAGTGGTCATTTATTATATAGCTGCACAAAAGTGCTTTCCTTTAGAAGAGAAAAAACTGAAAACATTGAAGCACATTTTCTCCATTAAAGATGACTGCGCATTATTTCCATCGCACTTTACGTTCAGGACACGGCACTTTATTAATCTAATTGGAGAATGCTTTTGCTATGCATAGCCTATTTGAATGGACTCCGCTATGTGTAGATGACATTGCTGGTTGGTCATGCGTTGGTTTACAGGATTATAACTTTCCCAGTTTAACATTTATTTTGTCTGTGCTGGAGGCTCTAGTACCCTGTTGTATGCCCTATAGCTTGGATACAAGATGTAATACAGGTGGCATGGAGGCTCTAGTACCCTGTTGTACCGCCTCTAGCTTGGATACAAGATGTGATACAGGTGGCAGGGAGGCTCTAGTACCCTGCTTTACCACCTCTAGCTTGGGTGTAAGATGTGATACAGTCAGGCATGGAGGCTCTAGTACCCTGTTGTACCACCTCTAGCTTGGAGGATAGAAGGTGTAATACAGGTGGGCATGGAGGCTCTAGTACCCTGTCTTACCACCTCTAGCTTGGATGCAAGATGTTATACGGGCGGGCATGGAGGCTCTATTACCGTGATGTACCCCCTGTAGCTTGGATACAAGATGTGATAGAGTAGCGTCCAGTTTTGTGGTTCATGATTCTACTGCAAACAGAGGCGACGGTGGGTGTCAGAGGCCGTACATGTAATGGACTCTACAAGACCAAATGTCTTCAGCCAAATGGTTGGGCCAGACACAGGGGTCTGTAACGATGGCGCCACCTGTCAGATGGTGGACAACTAAACGATTGCAGCTGCTCTTGTTTAGTGAATGTTCAGTGGATCCTCTCTTCTGGTGGTCTGTAGGGGGCGTCCAGAGCCCGGTCACCTTGTGTGCCCTCACACATCCACTGGTCCCAACACCCCCTAACAGTCTGGTCAGACCCTCCTCTCTTCTGGTGGTCTGTAGGGGGCGTCCTGAGCCCGGTCACCTTGTGTGCCCTCCCACATCCACTGGTTGCAAGACCTCCTAACAGTCCGGTCAGACGCTCCTCTCTACTGGTGGTCTGTAGGGCATCCTGAGCCTGGTCACCTTGTGTGCCCTCACACATCCACTGGTCCCAACACCTCCTAACAGTCTGGTCAGACGCTCCTCTCTACTGTTGGTCTGTAGGGAGCGTTCGGAGCCCAGTCACCTTGTGTGCCCTCACACATCCACTGGTCCCAACACCTCCTAACAGTCTGGTCAGATGCTCCTCTCTACTGGTGGTCTGTAGGGGGCGTCCAGAGCCCAGTCACCTTGTGTGCCCTCACACATCCTCTGGTCCCAACACTCCCTAACAGTCTGGTTAGAACGGCCCGTGGGGGACAATTCATCGATACGACTATCCAGCTTCTCACATCCCAATAATGCGCCCCTCTCAGACTCTGGTAACGGGGTGACATCTCTTCTCTGCGTTGTAGAGGCGTCTAGTGGCCAACAAGCTCTACACAATCGGAAGAAGAGGTCACTACACACAAGGAGCCTCCGAGAGCCTCTTATAGGCCAAGAGGGGGGGGGGGGGGACACTTCTAGGGTCTCTGGTAACAGGCCGTCCATCTAATCACTGCAACTCTCATCATTTGTATATCTGCCCGAGATGGCACTGCATGCCAAGCTTTACAGCAAAACAACTTCTTCTAGGGGCGCGATTTTTTATTTTTTTTTGGCAAAGAGTGTAACACATTCTAGGACTAATTTGTTACTGCTATGATAAAAGTAATAGCAGCAGAGTTCATATCAGCGGTAGCTCGGGCTGCCATCCAGATCATTCTTTACCCTACAAGAATATTTTACATTCCTTTCTATGAGCATCCAGTGAGCAAAAATATATTTATTATCTGGTGTTTATCAGCTGCAAATACTTCAAATTAACACTATATTGGTTGAGGGAAACTTGAAGGTGAAGCCACACGAAGTGGCCGGCCGCAGAAGAGCAAACCCGAGCCACCTTTCCTGCCGCTAGTCAATGCATGTGTGTGGAGTGTCGGCACCGTATGCTTCGCTCTGAGTGCCTATATATATATATATATATATATATATATATATATATATCCAGTGCATGGATCCTTGGGTTCTACCCTCCCACAAACAATATTCTCCATTGGTCCGTTCAGACTTAAGATGCTACAAGAGAATACTACACTTTCTTAGTGTATAAAGTAGGAGTAGGGATTGTCTAGCTACTGGACAGCCCTCTTGAATAGAGCTGTCTGGGGTAAGATACTAAACCGAGCTATACTCACCCCTCAGCCAATGAGAGGCTGCAGCGTCACCACTCCACTCATTATCCTGACATTGGCGCTCACATCCTGACCGCCATGATACCAGGGAATTCGGAGTGGGACATTGCAGCCTCTGATTGAGGGGACGAACTATAGTAGCAGCTTTCACAAAAAATGTCAGGACTGCAGTGTTGCGATGCTGCAAGCAGCCATGTTTTCCTAATCTTGTACAACCTCTTTAGATCAAACAATTTGTTTACTGAGAATTAGATGTTTGATATACTATGCACTATATTTAACAGAACCAGCAGCAACTTAATTGGCCAATGGCTTTTAAAACAACTTGTGCTTATGTGATAGCCAATGTAGTAACTACAGTAGCCAAAGTATAAATCACTTTACCTAAAATTATGTTTTTGTATGGAGAGTTCCTTTAAATTGCTGGCCACTGGGGGTCGCTCTTCCTTCCAATTTTCTGTCCAATGCTGTTGTTGCATACAGTCCGTCTCTAGTAAGAAATATAACAAGATGTATAACAGAAAATGGAGGGCTGTTGTCCCATGGTACCCACAGAAATCTAGAGGACAATGAGGTGGAGGCAGAGAAAAGCGGAGCGACTCATACAGATGTGCAGCTAATAGCTAGTGTTTACTGTCTTGCAGCTACTGATATCACATCTACACTGCTCCTATCTGCTGTACAATGTCTTTCATTACACTTTTTTATTATGAGTGTGTGCTACAAAGAGATAGGAAAGAAGATGTTCTAGTTTTCCATGTGCACACTGATGGAGACTTCATAGCAGCTAGTCTCCACCCACCAGCATAGAGCAAGCTGAAAATTAGAGATGTAGCCTGCAAAAAGGGGTAGACTCGTGAAAAATGCAATATACATGCCATGGGCAGAGATAGTGTTATTTCTCGTTTACGCACTTCATCTTAACTTGAAACGTCACCTTAAATGACAGGTAAGCTTTAATATCTGATCCATATAACACTCCTGTGACTTTTATCTTTTCAGGTAAAATAGAGAAAGTAAAATCTCCATCTTCACCAAGAGCAGAAAACTTCCCTGTACTAAGTGATCCTCAGCTAGAAGATCCAACAGGATCCCAACGTCCAAAAAATCTCATGCAAACACTTATGGATGATTATGAGAGCCATAAAAGTAAGAGACGTGACCGAGTGGATGATTCTAGTGTAAGTTGTCTTTCTCTTTATGCTTTTGTGCATCTTTGCTACATATCTCCATAACACATGCTAATCTTCATGTAATCTTCTGTCTACTTAGACCAAATAATGCAATACTACTTACATTGTAAGCATTCATGTTCTATTTGATCCTTCAACTAGTGCAGGGGGGGCATTTACTATTTAAGCATGAGTCTGCCGTACATATTATGTCCTTAAAGGTCAAATATACATAAGGTAACCAAGAGTAGGGATATGGGGAATCTGACCCTAACCTACGAATTCGAGGAGACCCTACCTAAAAGCGGAGCACTCGCGCTGATTAGGGCAACCCCACATCCGAAACCTGTGGTGACCGCTGACTTTCCCCAGTTGGTAACAGGGATTGCGGCTAAATTAGATGTTACACAAGCATAGGAAAAGTTAGATGTTCCACGAGTATATAAACCACCAATATACAGAATATAAGATGTAACCACGCCCCAAATAAAATAAATTACCCGTCAGACTTACCTAAATAGAGACACAGGACCAAACCAAGCTGCTGAGTTGACTAGAAGCTCCTTCAGACAGGGAGTATAACCCTTGTCCTCTGTGAGGAGGAGATGTTCAAGCTAAAGCTGATTGGCTGACTGGAATACACGCCTCCAAGCCAACCAACCAATCCACTCACCAGCAGAGAAGTGACCCCCATTGGCATCCAGTGCCGAAATAAAATGGCATTCACCAGTGTGAGGATCACGTGGACGAGGACTGACACCATAATGTCATCCCCGTCCCTATTCTCCGACATTGCTGGCGAGCTGTGACATAAAGTTTAGGGACTAAATTAAAAAATGCAGGTACTACATTTTCCTAAAATGCATTTTATTAACCCAGATCAAGTGTATTATGATTACATTGGTGGTAAAGCCCCCATGACTTTGATGCCTTGGGCTCGGCTAACTTTCAGTCTACCCCTCTTCTAATGTTACATCTTTAGCAATGTTTCTATGGCTAGAGCTGTTTTGTATGTTTTAGCCCACATTCACAGACCTGCTTCTACATACATTGATGAGCATGTGTGTTGTTGGCCCACTACGCACTGATATCACGCCAATGTATTGTCCATGACAACCATGCATTCCAACAACTCCAAGTGTAGACTATGGTGGAGACCCCACACCTGCAATACTGTTCTAACACTTTTTCGTTCATTGCTTGCATCTCATCTTCCTACTTTCTACCTCATTTACACCCTAAGCACAACTCTAGTCCATCATCATCATCATCATCTACATGTTCCACGGGGCCACTAAAATATTTGCAAATAATAGAAAAGGAAAAAATAATACAGCATATAGATAATAGTGATGTTCAATAGATAGAACCTTACAGCTGAAATGTTCTAACATTTCATTTCCCATTGCCTGCATGGCACCAAAGATTAAACAGATTTCTATCAGATTAAAGGTAGTTGGCGAATTGGTTACTATGAGCTATCCTAACACTTTTATCTTGCTGTATCTTTTGCCCTTTGTCTTCAACCTGCCTCATTAAAGCACCGTATGGCGGCACACAAAGTCATTTTTCTGTGTGGCATCATACAGGCCATGAGTCCTTAGACTGGAATTCCTTGCATAACACTGACTCAAAAGAGAACAAAGTTTTCCAAGTCTCGCATACTTTGCACTTCACAAGCCTCATGAAAAGACCAAACCTTACAATAGTCTTTATTTATGCACATTTGTTTTTTCGCTATATGGCATTCTATAAAGACTAAGATGACAATGTATGTATAGTACAAGGTGATTCAAAAGTCAGGGCCACCAGAAAAGAGATACAAGTAGGAAACTTTGTAGAAAACATTTTGTCTGTGGTGGTGCCTGTAAGCCTTCTTGGTGGCAGTCATCTTGGATTCAGCCCAAGAAACTTTGATGGAAAGGGGGTCGTGACATACGTGATTTAAGGGTAGAATGTCTTCAGAAATTAGTAGGTGCAGTCACTTTTACAATACTTGTAAACATTTTCAAGTTATGGATGATGTCATGTTGAGTAATAATAAAGTTTTCATGTTGAATTATGGGGTATGGAAAACACTTATTGCATGTCTTTTAGGTACTAGAAGATGACGTTAATAATCCAATACAGAATTGAGATCATTCTGATGGTTGGTAACAGAAGTTCCCATGAGGTAGCCAAAGCCTCAGGAAACTGATTCAGAAGTTCAGGGAAACCGGTAGTGTCCAGGACAAGCGGAGAACTGGTCGTCTAAGTTGTTTCCCATCCCCTTTTCAATAGCTGTGCTAGCTGTATTCATGAAGAGTCCACAAGCACCAAAAGTCACTACCAGCTTCCTTGCACTTCTGAATCAGTTTCTTGACAGTTCTTGCAGTCACTGGCTGTCTTCCTGGGTGTTCTTGGTTGAAAACCTCGGCCACACCAAGTTAATTTCTATGACCGACTATCAGAATTATGTAAATTCTTTATTGAATCGTTAATGGTATCTGAAAAGACATGTGATTCGTGTTTTCCATACCACATAATTCAACGTAACAATTTTATTAATACTTAACATGACATCAGCTATAACTCAAAAATGGTTTCAGATATTAAAAAACTGACTGCAACAATCAATTTCTGATGAAATTCTACCCTTAAATCATGTATCCCATGATCCCTTTTCTAGTGACATTACTTGGACCGAATCTAAGACTTTTTGCCAGCAAGATGGCAAAAAGTTTTCCACCACCCATTTAAGTGTTCCACTAAGTCTCCTACTTGTATCTTTTTTTGTTCAGAAGATATTCCAGGTGGCCCTGACTTTTGAATCACCCTGTATATTTCTGCACATTCTAAAAAGGTCTTGGATGCTTTAGAGTACCTCTACACTGAGCAACTAATGTTCAGATAGACGCTCAGAAACGTCGTTGAAGAATGCAAATGGCACAGCCCACTTATTGTTCAGTAGTTGTTTGCTGACCTATCGTTTTTTAGAGGAATGAAGCGACTAGCGAGAGAATCATCGCTCATCACCCTGTTGATGGCCGTGTTTACATTTACTGTAAAGGAACCTTTACTGTCCTATATACAGTATGTTATACAATAAGGACATTTTTTCATAGCTTGAGTTATGGTTGAACTTTAAATGGTGGTTTTATTCTTTAGAGCATCATTTACTCCCACTCCATGATAGTAGACCGGAGTGCTATAAAAGTCAGGTGATAAGTCACTAGAACAGTTGCCAAACACAATGGAGAGGACTGTTGTTATACAACTTTCTGTACTAACCAATCCATGTGCTGCTTGTACTGTATCTTGTCTGTCAGTGTCTAGTGGACTAATTCTCCTCTTTTCCTTCTCTCTCACCAGTACACCTGTAAATTACTGTCTTACAGAGTCACTACTGAGGTACCTGTGACCTGACTGTATTCCCACCATTGCATGCCTACTCCTCAGTGCATGGTTCAGTTGTCATTATGTTTGTGCTGTCTGTGTCATTTATCACTGTTTATAGGTCTGTGAGAACTGTTTAAGCAGTTTGTAAGGATTATATGTGATATATACACACACAATGTGTACTGAACTGTTGGTGCAGACCAGGCTCAGCTCCCCAAAGGAGAACCTCCACTTCAATGTTACCAGCTAATATTTATGAGCTCTTAATCTTCTTATCTCAGTTTTTTTTAATTCTACTGTGAAGATTTTGGTTAATATGTAAACTCATAGACCCCAAAAAGTGTGCAAACTAAATTGCTCGTCATGCAGATCTATGAATACATTAAAGCAGTTGTAAGATCTCTGGATAACCTCTTCCCCATGCAGTAAAATGACAAATAGCAATGTAGTCACCTCTTCCCTCTCCCGCTGTGATCCGCTCCGGTGCTCGGTCCTCCGCTCTGAACTCTGTTGACAGCTGCAGTCCCGCCCGCTCTTGTAGCCAATAACAGACCTCAATGATTGAGCGTCCCGAGATCTTACAACTTGGACAACCCCTTCAAGATGACAAAACAACTGTTACTGCCAAGTCCACCATAAACATTTGCGCATGGCAGTTTTATTCAGGATGGTGGGGATACGGTAGCGGCTGCTGATAGACCCGTCTGACAGTGGCAATAAAGAATCACGTATGCTTAAATCCTATATGTTCAACCTTCCCCACCAACATCTGCCAATTCTCTGTGCTGGTGAACCTACTAGCCTTTCCATCCCAGGGTTCCTTCTAAATCACCAAAAATGGCATCTGGGCAGAACCATAGACTTAGAAACCAAAAAGCTCCCCCTTTGACATGGTTCCCTTTGCGACATTTGTGCTGGACAAAATTGCATAGTTGACTGCATCATTCTGTCCAGCTTCAATGCCATAAAGGATGGGAAGCCTCGTCAAAGACCTTATTAGTTCTCGTTTGACTAATGAAAGCCTACGGCTTTCTCCAGGGTCCTGTTTGGATGCTGTTTTTGGTGATTCAGAAGAAACCCCTAGACTAAAAAGCTGAGCAGGCACACTGGCATAGTTTAAAGCCAGCCAAGCGAACAGCAAGCAAATGGGATGAATTTTACGTTCCCTTAGGGTGTGCATTGTATATTAATGATTCTAGTTTAGTTATCAAGAGCTGCTGAGTAATGAAAACTAATGAACTTTATGTAAATGTTAGATAAAATTCAGTTTATGGGTTGGACATTCTTTTTTTTATATATAGTTGCAAAAAAAAGTAAGTGAACCTTTTGGAGTTACCTGGATTTCTGCACTGAATACTAATACACTGTCTGATTGTTATCGAAGTCACTACTATAGACAAACACAATATGACAACATCATAAACAGTTGTATCATTGATGTCTTTTATTGAGCACACATCCACAGAAAAAGTAAGTGAACCTCTGTGTTAATGGATTCTCCAAGAATTAATTGGCAAACAGATGTTTTAAAGGGGTTGTCCCGCGCCGAAATGGTTTTGTTTTTCTTCAATAGCCCCCCCGTTCGGCGCGAGACAAACCCGATGCAGGGGTTAAACAAGAAAACCGCACAGTGCTTACCTGAATCCCCGCGCTCCGGTGACTTCTCACTTACCTGGTGAAGATGGCCGCTGGGATCTTCTCCCTCGGTGGACTGCAGGTCTTCTGTGCGGGCCATTGCCGATTCCAGCCTCCTGATTGGCTGGAATCGGCACGTGATGGGGCGGAGCTACAAGGAGACGCTCTCCGGCACGAGCGGCCCCATTCAGAAAAGAAGAAGACCGGACTGCGCAAGCGCGTCTAATCTGGCGATTAGACGCTGAAAATTAGACGGCACCATGGAGACGAGGACGTTAGCAACGGAACAGGTAAGTGAATAACTTCTGATAACTTCTGTATGGCTCATAATTAATGCACAATGTACATTACAAAGTGCATTAATATGGCCATACAGAAGTGTATAGACCCACTTGCTTTCGCGGGACAACCCCTTTAATTAAGGAGATTAGATTGGAAGTGTGAGTTTCACAGGTGCTTTGCCTATTAAATAAAGTCACAAAGTCTAGGTGCTAACATATCTGTTCTTCTCAAGAAAGACTGGTTAGTGTAAACAATGCCTCAATGCAAATATCTGTCAGCAGGCATATTATAGAGACATGGGAAACAAAAAAGGCTACAAATGCATTGCTAAAGACCTAGGAGAAAAATCAGAGCTGTTGCTATTTTCTCCCGTTATGGACATTTTGTTAAGATCACTCCAAGAGCACAACAGGCAATCTTGGAAGAGGTGAGAAAGAACCAAAAGGGAGCATCAAAAGACCTACAGAAGCTCTATAGAATGCAAAAGCTTTTGTTCACGTGTCCACTATTAGAAAAATGCCACCCAAGAATGGTGTTCATGGAAGAACACCAAGAAGGAAACTACTGCTGTCCAAAAAGACACCACATTGTGCCGCCTCTCAAGGTCACGCAAGGTCACCTGCATGTTCCATAATGTTTCTGGGAAAATGTTCTATGGAAAGATGAGACAAAAGAGGAATTTTTAGCACAAACACACAATACTACATTTGGAGGAAGAAGAACACTGCACACCAACACCTCATCCCAGGCAGGATGAAGAGAGCATCATCGTTCAGGGCTGCTTTGCTGACTTAGAGCCTGGACACCTTCCAGTCATTGAAGGAACAATGCATTCTACAATGTACCAAAACATTTTAGAGGAGAATGTATGGGCAGCAGTGTATGGCCTCAATCTGAAAACACGTCAGATGATGCAACAAGACACTGACCCAAAGTACACAAGTATTTCAACTAGAGCATAGTTTAAAATGAAGATGATTTGTGCTTTGAAATGGCCAAGTCAGAGTCTTGGCTTTAACCCTATGGAGATTCTGTGGCATGGTCTAAAGGGGGCTGTGCATACAAGGCATCCCAGAAATATTGATGAACTGAAACACATTTGCAGGGAAGAATGGTTCAAAATCTTACTTGCAGCAAAAAAAAAACATTTGGTGGAGGTCATTACTATGAAAAGGGGAGCAAGAGATTATTAAATTCAAAGATTCATGTACTTGTTCTCCCTGCACTATGAATGTTTGATCAATGTATTTAATAACTGATTGTGTTTGTATATAATTCTGACTTGGATAACAATTAGACCGCATTTTATTAGTAATCAATGCAAAAATCCAGGTGATTCCTAAAGGCCCATTTACACGTAACTATTATCGCTCAAAATTCATTCAAATGACCGAAAATGAGCGATGATCGTTACATGTAAACGCGGCATCGGGCACTTTTCATTTGAACGATTATTTAAGGTGAATATAAAATCCATCGTTCAGCTACTGAGAGATAAAGCCAAACACATTTATCTCTCAATAGACCACACACTGTTATCTTACACTAGTGGGAGATATCAATGTAATCTGCCAAAACAGTAATGCAGCTGTGTGCACACTTGGGTGTGTGATTGAACACATGCTGGGCTCTGTAAACAGCTCCTGGAGGCCCTCTCACATGCAAATGAAGATGATAAAGTGTTAATGGCCATTAACACTTTATCCGAATAGATTGCTAAAACTTTCAATCTTTCAGTTGTTTGAAATATGATCTTTGCGTGTAAATGGACCTTAAAGGTTTACTTAAGGCCCATTTACACGTAATGATTATCGCTCAAAATTTGTACAAACAACCAAAAATAGTGATAATCGTTACATGTAAACGCAGGCATCATGCACTTTTCATATGAACGATGATTTTAAGGTGAACCTAAAATCCATCATTCCGCTGCAGAGAGATAAAGTATCTCTCAAGAGACCGCATGCTGTGTTCTCCCCGGGAGTCATAAGACTACATCGTATTCTGCTGGCAGCCCCTTCGAGAACAATGCAGCAGTGTGCATACTAGGGCGTGTGATTATTCACATGCTGGGCTCTGCAAACGGTTCATGGAGGCCTTTTTACATGCAAATGAAGATGATAAAGTGTTAATGGACATCAGTGTTCATTAACACTTTATGTAAAAAGATCGCTAAAACTTTAAATCTTTCAATCATTTGAAAGATTATCTTTGCATGTAAATGGGCCTTTACTTTTTCTTGCAGCTCTAGGAGATCAGCATGGGAAACACCTGATTAAATCTGTGAGAAAAAATAATCTACTTTAATTAGCAGATGTGTACAATGGTCTGTCACCGCTAAACCGGCAGGTGCCACCTCACCCACTAGATATTCCTGTAATTATTGCAGGGTTGGGACCTGGTTTGTGATAATATATCGAGTCACGGCTGCTGCAGCGCTTCATGTATTTTCACTGATGCACAAATGTTGACTGGGAATGTAGGTGAATGTCTTTTGTGAACCGCAAATGCTGAAGCTTGATTAAGTAAGTTGTATATAGAAGCGAGAAATAACTGTACGATTCTTCTGATTCCAGGTCCTTGAGGCAGTCCGAGTAAATCGCAGGAAGAGTGCGCTGGCACTACGCTGGGAAGCAGGGATATATGCCAACCGTGAAGAGGACGAATAAGAACTTGTCCATGGAAAATATAAAAACCAAAAACCAATCATTTAACCACATATTTATTGAAGAATAAGCAGCCTCTGCGATCCATATAGAGATAATAAAAATGCATTTATGAGAAAGACTGAAAGAAATGCTTGAACTGATGGGCACCGGCAGCATCGTAAGGTTCGGACTCTCAGGACGTGGATATTCACTGGCATTAGAAAAGGAACGCATTCGGGCTCAGCAAGGATGATGCGCCAAGCCAAACATACCCTGCGATTGCTTCCTACATAAATGCAGCTTTGAATTGCTTTTTGAAATCATATACCCTCTTACCACAGCATGTTGGGAGCGCCGCTACCCTAAAGAAACATCGCCCCTTCTGTGGTCCGCACTGCAAAGTCATGTACATACATTGGACAGCAAACATGTCAAAGTATGTCCCGCCCAGTGACAAAATATTATTTATCTACAGCTTCCTGCACTACATGCCGATAGGACGTCAGTTGGGGAAATGAGACACAAAGCAACCTAGAACCATACTAATATATGTGTGTATCTATATATATCTGTATAGATATATATATATGTAGAGATGCTGCATAATCTGGTTGGTCCATGAAGAAGGCTTACTTAATGCCAAGTTAAGGCTGCCTTCCCACCGGCGTTGGGGTCAGTTCAGGGTTACATCTCTCTGCTCCATATTTAGAGGAGAGAAACCGAAATAAAAAGCTCATGCTCACAAGCGATGCGGAATACGCCCGTGGGAGTACCGCAATTCAAAACTAAAAAGTGCCAGCAGGTGATCATGTTTGTCCGCGGTCTCCATTCCTTGATATCAATGGAGCCCTCCTGCTGTTAAATAGAACCTGCGCAATTTTTTTTTTCCCACTGCAGAAATCTGTGGTAGAAATCCCATGTGTGCATTGGCAGGCAGAAAGCTGTTAGCTTCAATAGAACCTTGCCACTGCGGATTTCCACCGTGGGAAACGCGTGCAAATCTGTCCGTGGGCAATCATGCTAAAGCTTATGTTTTTTTTTTAATTCTTACCTCCCCCCCATTGATTTTAAAAAGCAAAAACGGAAAGCAAACAGAAAAGCTTCCATTTGCTTCTGTTCTGTTAAGTTTCTGTTTTTCGGATGGGCCAGTAGCGCAGTCGGCAGTGTTACTTTTCCATCCAAAAAGCGAAAACCGGACGTACGGTATGGAAGCAGCCTTTATGTTTGCTTAAATCAATAGGGGGAAAAATGATTAATTTTTTTCCTGTTTTATTTCCGTTTCTCTACTCCAAAAACGGAGCAGAAAGCCTGAACTGACCCTAACGCCGGTGTGAGGGCAGCCGGACCTCCAGATATACAGGAATATACAAAAGTGCAACATTGAAAAGTTCATAATTTAAAGCACAACATTATCACAAACTGTGTGCAAGTTCACATTTGTGGCTCTCAGGGATGAAAGGGTTATTTCTTTGAATTTAAAGAAGCATAGCTTTAAGTCAGGACGCACACGGTCGCCGCCCCTTCACCTATGGATAATATATATATTCTTATACACAATTAGGAACCCAGACTGAAGCACCATTGTAGGATAGTTGATCACCGAATTACACAGCGGGTCATTCACATTTGATTTAAATAAGGCATTTGATTGTTTTTAAACTTTTTGTAAAGCTTTGCCGCTGCGGCCGAAGATCCTGCGGATGTGATCTGTGATAGACGTGTTTTCTTGCAGTACGATCGGATGGCTCCAGGCACGTTTCATGAGCTGCAATATTCATTTCATGTATCTATGAATAAAACCAAACAAACCGCTGCTTGAGGATGAGTCTTTCTGCACCCGGTACAATGAGAAGTAGCCGTGGTAGAGATGGTCCCGTTCCGTGTCCATGTATCACATCACCCTCTGCACCACTGCGCTTCATTCAAGCAGAGGAAACGATATTCACCATTATGGACTTTTTACACGGGATAGAATTACGCCGCAGGACGCAGCCAAATCTGAAGTTACGGAATTACGCACCAAAATCTCCGGATTTTGATGCAGAATTGCATCAGGTTTTAATACATTTTCAATGCTGCATCAAAATTTGCAGTAACCTGCTGATTTGGGGGCAGAATGTAGCGCAGCTTGCAGTACATCGTACGGCTTATTCTGCCCCGTGTGAACGGCCCCTTAAGAAACATTTCAGATTTGTTCATTATTAAAAACGTAGTTCCGCTTCTGCAACTAAAGGTTATTCTTCATATAATGAAGTTATAAAATTCTCCAATATACTTCCTGTATCAATTCCTAAGATCTCTGCTTGCTGTCATTCAGTCAGCGCTGGTCACGTTGTAAACACAATGGTGAAGGATAATTACAGTCCAGTTATAAGAGCTGTGACTTGTACATGACTAGTGCTGATTTATATCACCTGCGACTAAACCTAGAACGTTCCATTTATCCCATTAATGACTAAGCACTGTAAATTTACAGTGCTTCGTCCTGGGCTTTAATCACAGCCGGTAATGAAAATACAGCGTGGGATTAAAGCTACTACAATGTAGCAGGAGCAGATCAAGTCCTCGGCTGTCAGTTACAGCCAAGGACCCGGAGGAAAAGGCAGAAGTGTTTTTTTTAACTGCTTCTGCTTTCTCTCTTGCAGAGTACATAGCACTCAATGAGCACTGTGTAGTGAATGGAGAAAGCAGAAGTGTCATGTGACCGTCAGGTGTCCCCTGCCACAGCAAAGCTGCAGGGTCTTAGCAGACCCTTATCAGCTCTGCCAGTGACTATTGTGACTACAGGGGGATGTTTTCCCCTGTATTTGGGGCTACCCCAGATTGGAATAATTTAAAAAAAGACAATGTGAATGACACTCGAGAGATCTTACATGATGTGATGGGGGACACAGATGTAAAAAAAAATAGTCTAAAAAATAAGTAAAATAAAATACAGGATAAAATAAAAAAAATATATATAAAGAAGAAAACGACCCACCGCTGACGAAAACCTAAACAGTCATTATTTGTGCCCTGTAATTCGAGACTATACAAATTATATATCTAAACATCCCACACAAAATTAGGAACTTTAGTTCAAAAATACTAATTTTACCAATAAACTATACATTTAAAAAGTTTTGTTTTTTTTTATAGCTTTTTCCCCCGAACAACACAAAAAAATGAAAAAGATATACAAAGATAGCCCTGTTTGTCACAGAATAAAAAAAAACACAGAAAAATAATTTAGGTAAAATAACGTTGCAGAACCAGCACATAATAATAATAATCTTTATTTGTATAGCGCCAACTTATTCCACAGCACTTAGCACATGTGTAAAATCCCTAAAAAGTGTCTGGTGCTTTTAGACCGAAACATTCTGGTCCTTAAAGAGTTAAAGTGACCCTCCCCATATATGCAGAATGTGTGGTTAACATACCTGGTGCCCTCCTTTTCAGTGTTGCTACCATCCAGTTCTCAGCCCCATCTTCATGTTTCTTAAATGGCTGCTAGATTCTCAGACTACCCCATGTACAGTGTATTTCGGAGGTCTGAGACACTTCTGTATTCTTGAATGGACCAGTGATGATGACGTCAGCACTGTGCCCATCTTCCCCTGCAGATACCTTGCCCCAAAAACCGTAGGGAAAAGATAAAGTATATTGGGAAATTAAATAACTTTATAATATTAGTGGGGCCCATCTCTGAGCATTGGGAATCTTGAATATGAAGAAGCCAAGAGTCCAGTCTTACCAGTTCTACGAAATACTAAGAGAACAGTCGTGCCATAGAAAAGATTGGCCCCATAGCAAAGATAACAATAAGCCCCATTATGGTGGTAGGTGTTGCCATGCAGGCCAGTTGGGTATGTTATTTTGAGGATTGTTCCTACAGCTTCTTTCACACCACATTTTTCAGTACACAATGGCTTTCCATCTTGGGGTTTCATATGAATAGCCAAATTGAGTACCCTGAACGAAACCATAGACTTCCATGATTCAATCGGAGACCACATTAGTCTCCATTTGACCTTGTTTCTGTTTGCCTCCATCATTTTTAGAAGATATAAAAGCATAGTCTACTAGGACCACCAAGGCTTAGGCCCCACCTCACCGAGTGTCACATACCTCTATGGTATGCACACCCTCCTGGGAGAAGCACATAGGACATGACTTCGGGGTCTTGGTTTACTGTGCACTTGTAGTAACTGTTATCGTGTTTGACTTTTGATATTTGTATAAAGCAATCGTGATATCCCTTATTGTGCAGTGCTAATTGGGATGGATATAGCAAATTGTATTTGAAGACACAATACACATTTGGGGGCATGGATGAGCATATTAGATATGGTATTATGTGCTACCTTCTAAAATATGTCCGCTAGCTATAAAAAATCAGGAAAATTGTGGGAAATAAAATTCCCTTAGTAGACTATAGACTGCCTCCATTTTCATCCCATCTAGGTATTATGATGACTTCTGCTAACAGTTGAAGTTATTTGTCTTAACATGCTTTATTAACGAGACTCTGTTACCAATTGTAGCCCTATGAGCTAAGCTTATGAGATAAAAGTAGGTGATCCGCTCAGTCTGTGGATGTAAGTGTTATGCTTACCTTCCATGTCATTCCCCCGGTGTCGGCACTGGAAACCACCACTCAGTGCTTTGAGCGGCGCTGCTAAGTAGTCTACCCATTATAAAATAAGAACGGGTGGACTTCTTGTCAGCGCTGCTCAATGCACTGACTGGCGGCTTCCAGCGCTAAAACCGGGGGAAATTATGGAGGAGGTAATTATAACACATTCCCCCAGACTCAGCGGGTCACCAACTTTTATCCCATAGCCTTAATTCCTTTAAGGAATTAAATATAATATAAAATTCCAAGCTTATATTAACGTTTATCCTACGAGGATATTGCAGCTTGTTCCAATTTTCGAGCAACCCCCATTCAGGAGTTCAAAATTTGGTATGTAAGTCCATACCTGAGGAGAATGATTACCTGTTATTTCTTGTTCCTCAGATCTTGCTCCTTGGCTTCTTTTTTTTTTTTTAGCTCTATTAGGACAGAGTTGTGATCTATGAATGTAAAGTAGCTGCAGTGTAGTCTGGGACACGCCCTCTCTGATCATTGGTTTAGGCTGCCTCCTCCTCTCCAGCCTGAGCCAATCATTAGACAGGGTGCCTAGAGCTGAGCTAAAAGGCAACCAAGGATCAAGATACGAGGAAGAATAAATAGCGGGTAATCATTTCCCCAAAGCTACTGACTTTCATATCAATTTTGAGCTCCTGACTGGAGGGTTGCTTTAAACCAATCGGGCTGAGCTGTATCACCAGAAGACACACATGAGACAAGAGAAACAAAGTGAACCCATTTTTTTAATTCCGAACAGCCCCTTTAAATCCAGATGGCTAAAAACGGAAGGTTCATGCTATTTTATAGCGTAAAAGGGATTTTCATCCTGACACGATGCAGAATATATGACTGTATAGTAGGTGGGGTTGAGAGGCAGTTACACATATTGTTAGCACTTTGTAATCCAGTGTTTCCCAACCTTTTTTGGCTAACGGCACGTGGCGTCCAAAAAGTATCTCTCTACACCTGTACAAAAAAAAGTTAAAAATTCTCTCTCTCCTCGTCACTTATGCTAACTTCCCCCTGGTTGGGAAACATTGATCTAATGACTAGTGGATGGAAGTAGGCCCAAAGTGGAGTATCTATGGGCTGCTGTGAATTGAGCCCCTTGATTCATTCTGTGTAAGCATCTTGAATTCCCAAAAATCTCTATAGGCCTATTGTGGCTTCACATCTGCAACGGGGGTTCCGTTTTCTTGCTCCATTCGGGGAGCAGCAAAGGGGAATCCCCGTGGCCGAATGGCTTTGTCTTAGGACAGAAGCAAACACTGATGAACGGACCTCATTGACTATAACGGGTTCTGTTCGCTTTGCGCTCAGCTGCCCTGCATGTAGAGCTTTTTCTTCCGTTATTTTGCGCCACGATCTCTGACCCGATGTTCGAACACAGATGTGAAACCACGTGTAGTATGGCAAAAAGTCATTCCTTAGGAGCGTAAAGGAGAAAACACTTCCATCATGATGAATCCAATACTTAATAATTATAGTAAGATAATGGGCCCAATTTCAGGGAAGTTGTTTCCTTAAATTAACCCATATGACGTAACCGCAATGTTAGGATGAGCGTTTGCACTACATTCCCGCTTTATTAGGTTTTTAGCTAGTGGTCAGTAGAATTTGGACGTGTGTTAATTTTACTATCAAACGGTCAGTAGGAAAGGAACATGCAGGTGCCATGACTTCTTGAAGAGCATCGGCCGCCTGCACAGTGTGGAGGTGGCTGCCGCTTATTTGGAGACATGGTTCGGTGTTAATCGTATGCTGCCAATCAGTGACATCACTGACGTGTTTTAGTGACCGGTTAGGATTTGACTATTGTGCATATATACAATGTCCGCTTTTGCTGTGTGCAGGAGATATACACTTGAAATATTTTCACGTAATTCGGGATTTCCTGTCCGATTTTTCTGTATTTGCACAAAACACACATTGAGAGCACATTTAGCAATGACCCTATTTATCTTGTGTTATATACCCACATCGTTATTTACACTTTGTTATACCTGTCACTTAAACAATTGCGCTTGTAATACGCAGTGAATAGAATCAGTTTATTTCAATGGGTTAGTTCACTTAAGTGTATTTTTTCATGCGTGTATCATTTTGGTGCGTAAT
This sequence comes from Eleutherodactylus coqui, assembly GCF_035609145.1. Taxonomy (NCBI): domain Eukaryota; kingdom Metazoa; phylum Chordata; class Amphibia; order Anura; family Eleutherodactylidae; genus Eleutherodactylus; species Eleutherodactylus coqui. The sequence goes on along the minus strand of NC_089841.1, from coordinate 247,323,663 downwards.
ATGCACCATAGAAGCACATTGAAATATGTCATCTGTGTCAGTGGTTCCTTTTTCCTGATGCATTATGGGAGGAAATGGGAATCCCCTGGCCGAACAGGTCCATCTTATGACGGAACTGAACAGCACCGAACAGACCCCATTGACTATAATGGGGTCCGTTTTGATTGTGCTCCTGTTTGTAGGACTTTTCCTTCTGGCATTTTGTGCCAGATCTGCGATGGAACCTCCGAACAGATGTGAAAGCGGACTTAAATACATAAGCCCAGAGTATTTGCATTCCATTTACTTTATTTACCAGCAACGCACGTTCTTACTATGCTATATATGTTACACAATACATCAGCCTACTTCCGTTTCTCATACTTTGTTAGGGAGTTGATGCCCTCATGTGAACTGGCCATGGGCTGACATTTGTATCCACATCCCATACCCATTCAATTAGAATATAGTAGATGAGACGCCTAGTTGATGAAGACGGTTCGGTAGAGCATTACTACTGGCATTTGAATGGCTGATCCTGTATTGCGGTCCATTGGACTGGGACTTGTCCAAAGTAGCGTCAGTCCTTGTTGACTTTTGCTACTTATTAATAAAGTACAAATGGCCAATAACCCAAGCTACAGCATTAATCCGCAACTAACACTGACCGCCTACTGCACTGGTGAGCTAATGCACAGGAAAATATACTGTAACCCAGAGGAATCAAATGTGTGATACTTTATGGCTTACCATGATGAACCCTCTTATAAAGTCCTCTGCTTTAAGGCGGCCTATACATCTGCGTTGGGGGTTCAGTTTTCCTGCTCCGTTCAGGATCCCTTGGCCATATGGATTCATCTTATGATGGAACCGGACAGCACCGAATGGACCCCATTGACTATAATGGGGTCCTTTTAAGTTCCGCTCACCTGCCTTGCATTTTACCGCTATACTATTTCTTCTGTTGCGTTGTCCCGTCTTGGCACAGAACCACCAAGGTTCCAGTTCAGATGTGAAGGCTGAGAATCCACTCCAGAAACTCATTACATCGTGAAAATCCCAATATACTTCCTATGTTACAATGTGGACACATATCTTACACTGTGGATATATTATTATTTGAGACATAGGCGAATATAGAAGTGGATCACTACTGCGGAGTTAACCCTTACTGGCCTTGGCTTACATATTTTGGCTTATAGCATTAGAGAAAAAAAAAGCTGGCACATATTTTGAACCTTTTTTCTTTAGATTGTGAATGAGATCTATTCCAGAGCGATGCGCGGCGAGCTGCTGATACTGCTTGTATCTATTTTTTTTCTATAGCGTGATATAAAATGGACTGGTGGCTGTGTTTTAATGGCAGATAAATCAATCATATTGTATTTGGCTTTATGAATGTATGTTAACCACTTACACGTTACCCCGCTTTTGTTTATAGTGTTTGTGAAGCATATATAAGTATATAACTATTTTCTCATTAAAACTCAAACTGGAGCCGTGTTGTCTTACTGGATGTTTGCTGTGCATCACTTCTACAATGTCAGAAAGACCAAAGGAAGCAAAGAATGACTTTAAATCATATTTTAGATTCATGTATTTTAATGGAAAGTTGATAATATGGAACAACCTAAAGATTTTTTTCTTCGACTATAATATCAGATTGGGGGGGGGGGGGGGGGTAAGCCGCTTGGGACCTTGACAGAACAGTTGTTTGAAGAGGCTACAGCATCTTCACGAGCCGGCATTTGACATCATGTTCATCGGTCACATGGCTATTAAAGTGAATGGGATTGAGCTGCTATACCAGGCACAGCCACTATACAATGTACGGTGCTGTGTCTGGTATACAAAGAGGCGGCCACCTGAGCTCCATGACCACTTTAAACAGCTGATCGCTGTAGGTGCTGAGCGGCGGACTCCCACTGATCAGATATTGATGACCTATCCTGAGGATATTTCTTGGTAGTCCAATGTCTCATATCCTTTACTTTCATTATTTAGTGTGAAAGCCTTTTCCTATTAGTATATGACTTTGTAATACAGAACCTGTAGAAATCTGTGGCCTATTCGGGATACCTGAAAAAATCATTTTCCATTTCATGCCTCATTATGGAGGTATACTCCTCTAGACGCATGTCTACAGAAGCACCTGGAGTACTTAAAGGGGTTGTCCAGGGTTAGAAAAACATGGCTACTTTCTTTCGAACACAGCGCCACCCTTCTCCATGGCATAGTGTCTGGTATTGCAACTCAGTGTCATTGAAGTGACTGAGAGCTTAGCTGTAATACCAGACACAACGCATGGACAATGGTGGTGCTGTGTTTGGAAGAAAGCGGCCAGATTTTTCTAACCCTGGACAACCCCTTTAAGGCTTTTCCATTTAAATGAGGTGTATATATATTGACAACTGATTCTGAAAGTTAGATACTGAATTGTCCATGTTAAGCTGGGTTCATGTTTGCTCTTTGTTTGGCTCCATCATAGGAGGCAAACAGTAAAAAAACCTGAAGTGACGAGCCCGAACAATTCTTGAGGAAAACCTCTTTCTGCCAGGCAGATATTTGAGAATGGAAGGGAGGTTCTCCTTCCAGCAGCACAATGACCTAAACATACCGCTAAAGCTACACTGGAGGGGTCTACCGGGAAGCATTTAAATGTCTTGGAATGGCCTCAGCCACGCTCGATAAGCCAATCATAGCCATTCAGTGATGCCATTCACTGAGTGGCTGTGATTGGCTCATTGAGCGCCGGCTGTGATTGGCTGCTGGCGTTCGATTAGCCAATCACAGCGCTCGCTTTGCTAGAGGCAGGGTATTCAAAGCCCCATCACCAGAAAGAAGCTAAGATGGCAGACGGGGAGAACACTGCCGCAGCGCCGCCGGAGACTATGCCGCGGACCAGGCGAGTATTGATTTTTTTTTTTTAATGCAGGTTAGCTAGGTATTATTTTCAGGGGAGGCCTTATATTTCAAGCCTCCCCTGATAACCGGGGTAGGTTTTATTATCGGCATAGGTCCTATTTTCGGGGAAACGTGGTAGGTAGGGAGGACTAGGAGTTAGGGATAGGAGAGGCGGCCTGGACCTCCCCACCTTCAGGGGTACCTCCAGGTAAGGGACACTTAGCCCTTCTCTGTTCAGGGTTATGTCCTTTCTTGTACCGAGTCCTGGCTTTTGCGCAGTCTCTGCCTTGGAGTCAGCTGTCCATCCTGCCGGGTGGTTTCACTCACTTTTTTTGGGGGGGGGGGGGGGGGAGGGTGGACAATTTTTATCTGCATTTCATACTGCATTTCTCCTCCTGATGGCGCCCATATCCGCCTTCACTTCAAAGGGATCAGATGCTAAGCACTGGCCTCCATAGGCAGAGGCTGCCTTCCAGGCTCTTAAGGGAGGCATTTTGATCGGCCTCTGTGCTACATCAACCAGAGGAGGAAAGACCATTCTTCCTTGAGGTTGATTGATGCGTCCTCATCTGGGGCAGGGGCAGTCTTATTTCAGAAAACCACATCTGGTAGAAAGAGAACCTGCGTTTTTTTTTTTTCTTTCAAAATCATTCCCCCCCCCCCCCCCCCCCCCCCCTCCCCCGCAGAACATCATTACTTCATCGGAGATTGATATCTGTAGGCCATCAAAATGGCCTTGGAGTTCTGGGTGGTATTTGTTAGAAGGAGCCTCTCATCCTATAATTTACACGGATCACAAAAATTTGACATACATTCAGACCACTCAATGGCTCAACCCTTGGCAGGCTTGATGGCCCTTGGTTTTTTTCATTCTTTGATTTCCTTTTGTATTTCCGACCCGCTCTTCGGAATATCAAAGTGGACCCGCTATCTAAAGCCTTCAACTGCAACGACATAGAAGAGACCCCTCCCCCTAGTACATCATCGACCCTGCTCGATCGATAACCATAGCACTGGTCTGCTTAAGAGATGTGCCACCAGGAAGAACCTTTGTATTCGATAAGCCAATCATAGTCATTCACTGATGTCATTCACTAAGTGGCTGTGACTGGCTGCTGGCGCTCGATTAGCCAATCACAGCGCTCGCTTTGCTGGAGGCAGGGTATTCAAAGCCCCATGACCAGAAAGAAGCTGAGATGGCAGACAGGGAGAACACTGCCGCAGCGCCGCTGGAGACTATCGAAATGCCGCGGACCAGGCAAGTATTTTTTTTTTTTTTTTTTAATGCAGGTTACCTAGGTATTATTTTCAGGGGAGGCCTTATATTTCAAGCCTCCCCTGAAAACCGGGGTCGGTCTTATTATCGGCATAGGTCCTATTTTAGGGGAAACGCGGTAGGTAGGGAGGACTAGGAATTAGGGATAGGAGAGGCAGCCTGGACCTCCCCACCTTCAGGGGTACCTCCAGGTAAGGGACACTTAGCCCTTCTCTGTTCAGGGTCATGTCTGTTCTTGTACCGAGTCCCGGCTTTTGCGCAGTCTCCGCCTTGGTGTATGCTGTCCATCCTACCGGGTGGTTTCACTCGGCAGGATGACACAGTGGATCCATAACCGCGTTGTTACAGTGCACCAAGTCATGTATCCTGCTGATTCCCACCACGCAGGACTGCCAGAGTTGTTTCAGGAACTTACTGTACAGTGATGGAGACGGGGATAGATTCTGCCTTTTTTTCAACTCGCGAGTGCACGGCTCAACGGTATTACGGCTGCCATGGCGGCATTGCAGCTCTCTACCAGCTCGGCTGCTGCTGCGCTGTTTCCATTAACGAGTGCCGCTATAGGTCTTGGACCTCGGTTGGCATCTCCACCTCGCTATGAGGGAGACTCTGGACTTTGCCGACGTTCTGTGAATCAGTGCACTTTATATTTCGAGCTTCTGCCACACCTCTTCATGTCTGGTTGTGCTAAGGTCACATTTATCATGTCACATCTTTCAGGTCAGGCACTAGCATGGATCAACCCCCTTTGGGAGCGGAATGTCGCATTAGTTGACAATCTTGGTCTCCTTATTGAGACTTTTTACCAGGTTTTTTATGAGCCAGGACGCTCATCCTTGACTCCATGTGCACTGCTACGACTCTGTCAAAATGATCTGACAGTGGATCAGTACGCCAACCACTTTCCCACTCTGGCCTCAGAATTAGGGTGGAATATTGAAGCTCTGGTGGCCGCATTCTATGAGGGGCTTACCTGACGTATCAAAGACGAATTGGCAGGACGGAAGGTTCCAGCCACATTGAATGCCCTGATCTCATTAACTACTAAGATAGACTTCAGGTTTCAGGAGAAGTCCAGGGAGATTAGACAGGAGAGAAGGCTCTTCCGGATGAACCCTGGAGTCCGGAGACCACTATCCCTCCCACAGACCGGAAGACTCCTCCACCTGAGGTCCGTCGGAGAGGCATCCCTGTGTGAGGATATCTCTCCCCAGTAGAATCTGCCGGTAACCTTGATTCTGTCTGGTGTCTTAGATCCTGTGACGGCCTTTCTAGAGCTTTGTTGACCAATATCAGATTTCCATTCGCCGTCTCAGGAGTCCTCTGGTGGTCAATACGGTTGATGGTAGTACCCTGTTTGAGGCTATCCAGTGGACTACAGAGCCCTTAGAACTAAGGCTTTGTGCTCTCCATTCCAAAATAATCTCTTTCTTGGTACTTCCTGGGGCTACTAGCCCGCTGCGCCTGCGTTCACCCTAGCTCCAGGATCATAATCCTTCCCTTAATTGGAGGACAGGCGAGGTGCTCAAATGGGGGAGGGAACTGTCATCCCTTGCGCATTGCTCACCTACCCTTAAATCCCCAGGGCATTCCGGAGATGTATAAAGACTTTGCAGACATGTTAGACAAGAGAGAGGTTGAATGTCTACTCCGCATTGTTCATATAATTGCCCTATCGAGCTTATGCAAGGGACCGTACCACCTCGGGGCAAAGTTGATTTTTTTGCCTTGTCTCTTCCAGAGACTCGGGCCATGGCCGAGTATGTTGGGTTTAACCTAGAGAAAGACTTTATTCATAAATCTTCTTCCCCGGTATGGGCGGGCTTCTACTTACATAGACTAACGATGTCTTAATGCTATCACGGTGAATTATTTGATAGTTTACGGGAAGTCCGGGTCTCTACCAAGCTCGAACTACGTGGCGCCCATAACCTTATACGCATCCATGAAGGCGATGAGTGAAAGATGGCCTTTAATACCCACGACAGGCAGTATGAATACCTGGTAATGCCATTCGGTTTAGTCAATGCTCCCGCCATATTTCAGGATTTCGTCAATGATATTTTTTGGAACCTTCTTCATCTATGTGTGGTTATGTACCTGGATGACATTCTAATTATTTTTCCCCCAGATATTCTCACTCACCAAAAAAAGGTCTGTATGGTTCTCTGACGTCTGAGAGAGAACCGTCTCTTCGCCAAGTTCGAGAAGTGTCTTTTTGAACGAGACTCCCTTCCCTTCCTTTTTTACATAGTCACCAAGTAAGATTTAGAGATGGATCCAGAAAATGTGTCCGCGGATAGAATTGGCTTCATCCTTCTGGACTCTGAGCTGCACAGCGATTTTTTTTGGGGGGGGGGTGGCAGGGTTTGACAATTTGTATCTGCATTTCATACCGCATTTCTCCTCCCTGATGGCGCCCATATCCGCCTTCACTTCAAAGGGAGCAGATGTTAAGCACTGGCCTCCAGAGGCACAGGCTGCCTTCCAGGCTTTTAAGGAGGCATTTTCGTCGGCCTCTGTGCTACATCAACCAGAGGAGGAAAGACCATTCTTCCTTGAGGTTGATGCGTCCTCATCTGGGGCAGGGGCAGTCTTACTTCAGAAAACCACATCTGGTAGAAAGAGAACCTGTGTTTTTTTTTTCCTCTCAAAATCATTTTTCCCCCCCAGTACATCATCGACCCTGCACGATCGATAACCGTAGCACTGGTCTGCTTAGGAGATGTGCCACCAGGAAGAACCTTTGTACCCGAGGCTAAAAGGAGGGTGTTCTGGGGCCATGGGTCCAGGTTAGCTGGACACTCCAGACTACGGAAGACCAACTAACTCATTCACCGGCAAAACCGGTGGCTGTCCATATCCGAGATTTTGTGTATGTCTGTACCTCTTGTGCTCAGACCAAAACAATGAAGGTGAGGCCCGTGGGTCATCTTTGTCCATTACCAATACCTGAGGCCCCAAGGCAACATATTGCCATGGATTTCATCACTGATCTAGCATCCTCCAACTAGTGTACCGTCAGATGGGTAGTGGTGGACCGCTTCTCCAAAATGACTCACTTTATGCCTTTGCCTGGTCTGCCTACCGCTGATCAATTGGCTGAGAGTTTTATTGAACACATTTTTAGTCTTCATTGCCTTCCATATTATTTCAGACAGAGGAGTACAATTTACCTCCAAATTCTGGAGATCTCAGGTTCATGGGTATATCACTGGACTTCTCCTCATCCTATCACCCGCAAGCCAACGGAGAGATGTTTTTGTAAGAAAAAGCTGCGCTAATGGTCAATTTGCGGGTAAAAGTTGTGATTTTCTCACGGCAATATCGCAATTGCCAGTGTAAAAGAGTCCTCGCAGTACTTTTTGCATGCGGATTTGCGCACCCAAAAAAAACATGCAATGATGTTCCTAGCCATTAAAATGGCCAGTTAGTGTGATGAGACCAATATGTGAGCAAATACTTAGGGTTGGATTCACACAAGCGTACTTTCGTGCACACAAACAATTTGTGTTTGCAATACGCAGAGAATAGAACCCATTGATTTCAATGGGTTTTTTCACATGTGCACGTTTGCATGCGCATTTTGTTCAGGCAAAAAAAAAAAAAGTATGGTCTCTTTTAGAGATGAGCGAACGTACTCGGATAAGCACTACTCGTCCGAGTAATGTGCCTTATCCGAGTATCGCTGTACTCGTCTTGAAAGATTCGGGGAGCGCCGCGGAGCGGGGAGCTGCAGGGGAGAGCCGGGAGGAACGGAGGGGAGATCTTTCTCTCCCTCTCTCCCGCCCGCTCTCCCCTGCTCCCCGCCGCAACTCACCTGTCAGCTGCGGCGCTACCAGAATCTTTCAAGACGAGTACAGCGATACTCGGATAAGGCACATTACTCGGACGAGTAGTGCTTATCCGAGTACGTTCGCTCATCTCTAGTCTCTTTTCCTTCACATTTGCCTAATTGGCTTTTTCATTGGCTAAGATCATTGTTGCGTGTTTTTATTGCGTACACAAAAACCGCACTTCCACACGCAAATACACAATGCTCATCCTGCAAAAACGCAACGCAAATGCACTCGTAAATACACATACAGTCATGTGAATCCAATATTAGGGTAGTTTCAGAAATGTTTGGTTTTTTTTGCTACATTTTTCTCCGACTTTTTGCATTTTTTTGTATTTGTGTATTTTTTCATCTCTTTAGGCTTCTCTATAGAAAACAAACTCCAGAAGACAGCAAACAAAAAAAATTATGTGAACAAAACAAATGTAGGCGTAATCATAAAATACTGTGTAACGTTAGTCTTATACTGCTATATTGTAGAACAGCTTCCTCAGTTCCTCTTTTTGCCATTCCTGTATTGTAAAGCAAACAAAGCTTGGTTCCGCCTACAGCACAGTAGTTCAGATATGAGGAAGTGCCTGCTGCTGGCTTCGCACTGTTCTGCTCAGACAGGTGCTTTCGATATTCCAGTAACCTGAAAAAAATCAGCTGTTTTTGCTCGGTGACTGAGTTTAGAACATGTAACACTACAATGTATCCTACGAGGCTGATAAATGCACCTTGGCACCGATTCAAGATTTGGATTTTTGGACATTTCCCACACTAATCATCCAGGAAATCACTTAATTCAAAGACAATTCTTGCTCATTTTCTCCAAGACCGTTCGACAATGACGCAGGTGAGGACCTGGATTGAACCAGTGGTTGCTGCAGCTCAGGTGGCCAGCTCCTTCTATGACACAGCTCTGCTCTTTGTGGTAAAGAATTACTATAACCGATCGATTGCATCTCTAAATACCTCCGATAGCGACATATTACAGAAGTCCATATCAAACTTCTACATCATCCACAACTTCATTTTGGGATTAGCGCCTTTGCTCTCTGCCTATATTTTGGCTAAAATTGGTGACCGGCAGAGAAGGAAGGTCACTATATGTGTGCCGCTATTTGGGTACTTGCTATCACGGAGTCTTTTGTTGCCAGTCATCCTTTTGGACTGGCCTATTGAAGTGATGTTTGGATCTGCTGCTTTGAATGGTCTAACGGGATGGTTCACCACCTACTGGGCTGGTGTTATGGCCTTGGCTTCTGAAGGTTCTTCTGAACAAGCCCGATCTTTGAAGTTTATCCGCCTTGAGTTGGTGTATGGAATAGCTGGTTTTCTTGGTAGTTTGTCTTCTGGACATATTTTTGTGAGAGTGAAAATTACAAGTCACCAAGGTACAATCCTAGTAATACTCAGCCTGTTGCTGTATGTCTTCTGTATAGTCTATACTATTTTTCTATTAAAAGTGCCTCAGCATGGAGACTCAGTACTTCAAGATCACAGACATGCATCTTCTGCAGAACCTACTGAAAGTTCAAAACTTTTGGGTGAAAGAGGTGAAGACACACCAGCGAGCTCTACGTCTGGGACACCATTACGAGGCTTTATTACTCTTCTTTTCGCTAGTGCGATATTGTATAATATTGCTGTTGACGGATGTGTGGATGTACTTTCTTTATTTTTGCTGAACAAACCACTTAACTTCAGCCCGGAATACATTGGTTATGCTAATGCTGCTGGCTTTACGGTATTTATCACCAGCTTTTTAGCGGTCTTCATTTTATCCAGGTGGTTTGGGGATGTCACTCTGATCTGTATTGGCGTAGTATCCTTCTCTGCTGGAATATTCATCATGGCATTTGTACGCTGGGCGTTCTTATATTTTATAGGTAAGTAATAATGTAGTAGCAGTTAACCCTCCTTTGGGGCACTTTAATTATCATATGGAGGGATTGGATGAACTGTAACCTCTTTTTTTTATTGTTTTGCAGCTCGTGGAGTAATGATGTTTGCTCTGGTACCAATGCCAATTATAAGGTCTGTCTTATCCAAAAACATAAGAGGTTCATCTTATGGTAAGTGGAAACCTAATAAGGCTTCTAGAAAACAAAAAAAATGTAACTTAAATGCACAAAACAAGACAAATTTAAACCTTAGGGCCCTTTAAACAGGCCGATAAATCGTTTAGTGAGCTTAATGAGCCGTTGGTCATTTGCCTATATTTGCTGTGGTATGCATGCTGCTCCGCCAGAGCTCAGTCTGTCCGGGTTCCTGTCTGTCTCTTCATTTATTCATTCTGAGCTCTGTTTGTCTGGATATAGTTTGTCTGTCATTTTGGTTCGTGTATGCTATGCTGCGTTTCATCAGTTTGTTTGTCCATCAATCTGTCTGTTAGTTTGTCTATTCACTTACTCGCTAGTTCGGTTGTTTGTATCTCTTATTCACCTGTCCAACTGGTAGCCAGACTCCTGGTCCATGTTTGTTTGTCCTACCCGTCCGTAGGTGGTGGGTGGATGCCTAAGTCTTGTCCTGTTCTTTCCTTTTTCACCCATTGGTAGGTGGCGCTTAGGGCCTTGTGGATGCCTGATTCCCTTTTGCTTGTAGGTGTGTGGACACCTGAATCCATGTCTCGTTTTGTGTGTGCGGTGTGGCAGTGTTCCCTGTCTGACTTGTCTTTGTGTCTGGTTATCCTTTATTGTCAACCAGGGATAGACTACATCCAGTAGCTAAGATATGTGGGGCCGTCCTTATCAGAACGATCGCCCTGCTTTCATGCAGGAGCCCACCAATGTCCCTGTTCATTTAAGGAAAGTATTCACAGGTTTATAGTTGTCCTGTCCGTGTCTGTCTGGTTTTGTCTGTCTTTGTTCTGTTTAGTTAGTTTTAGTCCTGTCTAATTATGCCCATGCAGTGCTTTATGGTTTTCCCATGCACATATGTGACAGGTGTACGGAAAGGGCTTGTTCAAACCAATGAACCCATTTTACAAAGTAGAGAATGATCATAATTAAAGTATCCCTATTCAGAGATGTCTAGAGAGATATCTACTGGGTGTAATTAAACAAAACATGGTAATAATACTATCCAAGATATGTGGAAATGATCCGTATAAGATAAAAATCAAACCACAAACAAAAGATATTGCTGTAGCTGTTGTTGAGAGGTCTATGGAGAATGTGGAAGTGACAAGCAGTGCAGGTACTGCTTCAAGACCGTTAGACATGGCCCAGTCAACAGTGCTGAAAATCCTGCTTCTGGTGGTGAGACTTGTAACTACTTTTGTAACACTTCCACATGTTCTGGATAACATAATTACCAAGTTTCATTTGATTATCCCAGTAGAGGTCTTTGCAGACATATGGATTCTCTAATTATGGTCACCCTGTATAATACATAAGTAGTACCCTGCTCTAGGACCTCACCATCCATGAGGTGGCATGATCATCTTGCTTCAGGCAACACTCTACCAGGAATGCAGGGTGCATCTATTCAGCCTCCATTCCTGCGCTCCTTCACATGTAAATCCCTTCAAGAATTTGGTGCATATTGCTGCTTTTTCTCATGAACTGCAGCGAAAAGTCTGTATGCAATGAATCATAAGTCACAAGTATGTGCATGAACTACAGAAGGACCTGCACAGATATGACTACTCAGTCACAAGGAGAGGAGCTACAAAATACTACAGAAGAGGAGATCATGTCGGCTGTGCTGGGGTTTATGTTTATTTTGGGGTCTAGTCTGGGGACTGTATTTATTTTGGGATTTGGGGGGGGGGGGGGGTTATGTTGTCTTTGGGCTCAGAGGCATGTAATTTGAATTTATTTTAGTGTTAAAGGGGTTGTCCCGAGGCAGCAAGTGGGTCTATACACTTCTGTATGGCCATAATAATGAACTTTGTAATATACATTGTGCATTAATTATGAGCCATACAGAAGTTATAAAAAGTTTTTTACTTACCTGCTCCGTTGCTAGCGTCCTCGTCTCCATGGTGCCGACTAATTTTTGGCCTCCGATGGCCAAATTAGCCGCGCTTGCGCAGTCCGGGTCTTCAGCAGTCTTCTATGGAGCCGCTCGTGCCAGAGAGCGGCTCCGTGTAGCTCCGCCCCGTCACGTGCCGATTCCAGCCAATCAGGAGGCTGGAATCGGCAGTGGACCGCACAGAAGAGCTGCGGTCCACGAAGACAGAGGATCCCGGCGGCCATCTTCAGCAGGTGAGTATGAAGACGCCGGACCGCCGGGATTCAGGTAAGCGCTGTGCGGGTGGTTTTTTTAACCCCTGCATCGGGGTTGTCTCGCGCCGAACGGGGGGGGGGTTTAAAAAAAAAAAAACCCGTTTCGGCGCGGGACATCTCCTTTAAAGGGCAAATAGTGTTAAAGAACTTGCATGCTGAACCATGGTGGTAGTGGTGGTGATGCCTCTTCAATGAATGTGGCTGAGTGGTTAGCACTGTTGCCTTGCAGTGTTGTGGCCGAAATTTCATCAAGGACAACATCTGCATGGACTTTGAAAAACTCCATATAGATTGTTCTCTTGGTCAGATTTGAACCTAGAACTCTAGCACTGCAAGGCCTGCAGTCACTGAGCCACCACACTTGTCCTTTCTTCTATAGGAAAGAAGAAGAAGGAGAATAAACACAAATAGAACATAAAAATTTCATACAGATGTTGTTTTTGGACAGATTTGAACCTATAACTCTAGCACCGTAAGCAGAGGTGTATCTTGAAGCTCCCGGGCCCCACTGCAAAACTTGTAACAGGGCCCCCAACTATAATGCTTTACTCATAGTACTGGACTCCCTATATGGAGAAGAGAGGCCTTATGGGCCCCCTAAGGCTCCTGGGCCCGGGTGCTACTGCATCCCCTGCATCCTCTATAGTTACGCCCCTGACCGTAAGGCAGCAGTGCTAACCGCTGAGCCACATTCATTGAACAACCACCACCTCTAGAGGCCGGATTATTTTTATTTTCATTGACTTTAATGGGAATCGGGATTGAGTCATCTTCATTCCTGATTATTTTTGAAAAAGTGGTCCAATCTCTCTCGACCCAATTATTCTAATAATCGCTCATTAGTGTGTATTATACCAAAAATTGATTTACTTTCCTTTTTTCAGTCTTTATGATAGGTAAATACTGCATTTTTATTCGTGTTCTTCATTTCAGGCAAGGTATTTGTTGCTCTCCAGCTATCATTAGCCATTTCAGGAGTGCTGACATCAGTTGTATTCAATAAGATTTACCAAGCGACTCTGGAAACATTCAATGGAACCTGCTTTATTCTATCCGGGATAATAGCAGTTCTCAGCCTCATTCCTATCAGGTACGTAATGTATGGATGAAACACTCTTATCTTCAGAAGAATTGGTCTGATATGCCCCCTGATATACTATATGACATATTACCTTTGGTGATGATATAAAAGTAATATTCAAGATTAGAGGAAACGGTTTATATCTTTTCCTTAGACAGCGCCACACATTTTGTTTTTTTTTGTTTTTTTTTAAACCTATTGAAATCAATGGTGAAAAAAATGGAAACCTTTAATTCAGTTGGATTTGTGTTTCTCTGGTCCAAAAACAGAACAGAGGAACAAAAATCACTAACGGTAATGTGAACAAGCCCTAAGGTTGATAAGTAAAAAGGCGCTATAGCAACGCCTTCCGTTTTTGTTTTCACCCCTTTTCTGATGCGGTCCAGTAAGGGAAAGCTATGTTTCATTGTGAACCAGTTTCCTGTTTAGAGCTGTATGAGATGGAATGCTCCTTCTTCATACTGATGTAATGTTGTAAAATATCTCCACTGTTACATGGATGTAATTATAGCTTCCTCTTTGTTTTAGTGTTTCTGCATATAAGTACTCAGCGCTCCTTGCCATCCGGACCGAGTGACAGAAGACATCGAAGTCTATAAATAATATACATGTTTACCATTGTTACACTATACATTGTATTATGTGTTATATTATGTGATGTATTACACTTGTACACAAAAATGGAAGTAACATATTTTTATGCCAGTCTAATAAATTGCAATGACGAGATAAAAGAATATGGTTGCAGTCAGGGGCGTAGCTAAAGGCTCATGGGCTTGGGTACAAAAGCTTATCTTGGGCCACCCAACTTCTCTTAACTCCTTAACACCGAGGCGTAACTTGAAGCTTCTGGGCCCCAATGTAAAACCTGTAACAAGGCTCCCAAATATAATGCTTTATTCATAGTACTAAGCTCCCTATATGGAGAAGAGAGGCCTTATGGGCCGCTTAAGGCTCCTGGGCCCGGGTGCAACCGCATCCCCTATAGTTACGCTAGTGGTTGCAGCTGGATGTTTGCACGTCTCATAGCGCTGACTGGGTTATTTGAGGTAAATGTTTTATCTTAAACGAACAATTAATTTTCAAAAATATCATGTCAGAAGGGATCAGAAGGTCACTGCTGACGGGGAAAAGTGTTGCATGACTTTTCAAGAAACAGTAACATAAACATTCCTGATTTATCAAAACCAGCATATTACCTGCCATAAACATTATTTACCACTTTTGTCAATGTCCCCATAATAATGTCATTTATAGTATGTTGAATATGTTGTACACTTAGCAAAAAAAGATCAGTCTCAAAATATATTATAGTAATAGACACGGTATATATGCAATAATCACAACAGTAATACATATACAGTCTCTAGTACCCAGGCATCAAAGCTCTAGTTCCCTGTTGTACCGCCTCTAGCTTGGATACAAAGTGTCATACGGGCAGGCATGGAGGCTCTAGTACCCTGTTGTACTGCCTCTAGCTTGGATACAAGAAATGATACGGGCGGGCATGAAGGCTCTAGTACCCTGTTGTACCGCCTCTAGCTTGGATACAAGAAGTGATACAGGCGGGCATGGAGGCTCTACTACCCTGTTGTACCACCTCTAGCTTAGATACAAGATGTGATACAGGTGGGCATAGAGGCTCTAGTACCCTGCTGGGCTGCCTCTAGCTTGGATACAAGTTGTGATATGGGCAGGCATGGAGGCTCTAGTACCCTGTTGTACCGCCACTAGCTGGGATGCAAGATGTGATACAGGCGGGCATGGAGGCTCTAGTACCCTGTTGTACCGCCACTAGCTGGGATGCAAGATGTGATATGGGGGCATGGAGATTCTTGTACCCTGTTGTACCGCCTCTAGCTTGGATACAAAATGTGATACAGGTAGACATGAAGGCTCTAGTCTAGTACAATGTTGGTGTTGGGCCGCCTCTAGCTTGGATATAAGATGTGATAAGGGTGGCCATGGAGGCTCTAGTACCATGTTGTACAGCCTCTAGCTTGGATACAAGAAGTGATACAGGCGGGCATGGAGGCTCTAGTACCATGTTGTACCACCTCTAGCTTGGATACAAGAAGTGATACGGGTCCAGTTTTGTTGCTCATGACATTACTCTAAATGGAGGCAATAGTGGGTGGGTGTCAAAGGCGGTACACGTAATGGGCGCCGTGAGACCAGATATTACAAGGGTTTAACGATAGTACCACCTGTCTCTGCATGGTAAACAACGAAACAGTTAGCACTGCTTGTGCTTGTCGGACAAACAGACAATCCTCTCTACTGGTGGTCTGTCAAGGGTGTCTCGAGCCCACTCATCTTGAGTGCCCTCATGCATCTACTGGCCTCAGCTTCTCACACCCCAATAATGCGTCCCCTTCAGACTCTGGTAACGCGGTGAAATCTCTTCTCTGCGTCGTAGAGGCGTCTAGTGGTCAACCAGCTCTACACAAGCAAAAGAAGAGGTCACTACTGCGTTACCCGCGGCCGGATTATCTTCGTGGATAACGCAGTGACATATCACCCGTGGGCACTATTTTTATGTAACACATTAACCATTTCAGCACAACCCCAAACATGTGGTATCGCCGCGCCCGTAACGACCGGTACAAGAGTTTTAGCAGACTAATAATCCGGCGTATAAAAAAAGAGAAAAAAAGAAGAGGCAAAGTGCTTAATGTAATAATTTTACCTCCTAAACAGCACAATAACAGCAAGCAAGAAGCCTTATGTACCCAAAATGATACAAATATAACCTACAGCTCATGATGCCAAAAACAAGCCCTCACAGAGCTCCGTCCATGGAAAAATAACAAGCGTACGCCACTTTCCATGCGACGCTTCAAAAATAAGTATCATTTTAAAAACAAAAGGGGTTTTGGCCTGCAGAAGATGAAAAAACATACCAAACGTACAGAGTTTTTTGTATAGTTATGCAGCCCATTAATGTGACCAAATTTCTGTACCCGGTGCTATGTGGCGTTGCATAATGCCCTCTACAGTTTGTTCATTTTATCGAAGGACACGAACATTCATATTTCTTGAGTACCATCATCCCCACTTCAACAGCAGTCCGAAAATCCAGCGCCCAACTATAGATTTCCCGTAATTTTGGCGAGCTAATGGCACATAATTACCTAGAAGCGAACGCGCTCTGTTGTATCTTCGTCAACCTCTCATTAAGCTCTTATCACTTTGAACAATTCGCCGCAGAGGGCAGTAGACCAGCTTGCTTGGCAAAATTCGTAGCAGCTTCTTCACTGGAAGTTACAAGGCAAAATTCGTACATATTGGGATGCGAAGCCATGATTCTACCAGTAGTAAATGTCTGATGCAGCATGGTCTTCCAATAATCCAAGCCAGCAAGGACCGCTCCGCCCATCAACTGATAACACTTCTATTAGGAAGGTTGGTGACCTATTGTTCTCACTGGTTAATTCAATTGATAAGTCCCTAAATAAAGGACCACCCATGGCAGTTTGGAGCCCCATTGTTCAAATTGATAAGGGCGTAATGAGAGGGCGTTCGCTTCTACGTAATTCTGTGCCATTAGCTCGCCAAAATTACGGAAAATGTGTAGTTGGGTGCTGAATTTTTGGACTGTTGTTAAAGCAGGGATGATGGCACTCAAGAAATACGAATGTACCACGTCCTTCGATGAAATGAACAAACTGTAGAGGGCATTATGCATTGCCATATAGCACCAGGTACGGAAATGGGGTCAGATTAATGGGCTGCATACCGAAATGAACCAAATTGGGCGGGATTAATAATAATAAATAATAATAATCTTTATTTGTATAGCGCCAACTTATTCCGCAGCGCTTTCAGGCATGGATAAATGCAAAACAATACAACAATTGCAACAATTACAATGTGAGGTACATTGGGTTAGACGCAAATGGGTTGGGGGTGGTTCAGGAGGTGCAGGGGTTCGGGAACATAGGCAATAGGAAATTTCATGTACAGATCATTTATTAGAAGGCAAATAGGGTGGGGCACCATAGGGAGGGCAAGGGACTAGGTCAGGAGATTTGGTATGCTTCCCTGAAGAGGTGTGTTTTTAAGGCACGTCTGAAATTTCGTGCATCAGGAATTGTCCGGATGCCCTGGGGTAGTGCGTTCCAGAGGATGGGTGCTGCTCTGGTGAAGTCCTGTAGGCGAGCATGTGAGGTTCGTATTACAGGGGTGTTTAGTCTGAGTGTGTTAGCCGATCGCAGTGAGCGGGCTGGGTGGTGTACTGACAGTAGGGAGGCGATGTATGGTGGCGCAGCGCCATGCAGAGCTTTGTGAGTGAGGTAGACGAGTTTAAATTTAGTTCTGCAGTGGATGGGCAGCCGATGCAGTGACTGGCATAATGCAGAGGCGTCTGAATAACGACTGGATAGAAAAATGAGTCTAGCTGCTGCATTTAGTATGGATTGGAGTGGAGCGAGTGTAGTGCGGGGGAGGCCATTGAGTAGCGAGTTGCAGTAGTCAAGCCGGGAGTGGATGAGGGCAACCACGAGCGTCTTTAGCGTGTCCGTGGTTAGGAACAGACGTATTTTAGCAATATTTCTGAGGTGCATGTGGCATGTTTGGGCCAGAGATTGGATATGGGGGGTAAAGGAAAGGTCTGAGTCCAGTGTGACACCAAGGCATCGGGCATGCCGTCTGGGGGTTATGATGGTGCCAGACACTGGAATGGAGATGTTGAGGGGAGGTCGGTTAGAAGGTGGAAAGACAAGGAGGTCAGTTTTAGAGAGGTTTAGTTTTAGAAAAAGGGAGGACATAGTGTTAGAGACAGCAGACAGACAGTCGGTGATATTTTGGAGGAATGGTCCAGAGATCTCACTAGAGGAGGTGTATAGTTGGGTTCATCAGCATAGAGATGGTATTGGAAGCCAAATTTGTGGATGGTTTGTCCAATTGGGGCAGTATAGATAGAGAAGAGAAGGGGACCAAGGACCGAGCCCTGGGGTACCCCAACAGCGAGAGGAAGTGGAGCAGAGATAGAACCAGCAAAGGAAACACTGAAAGAGCGGTCAGAGAGGTAGGAAGAGAACCAGGAGAGAGCAGTATCCTTTAGACCAATAGAGTGGAGCATAGTGAGAAGGAGATTATGGTAGACAGTGTCAAATGCAGCAGACAGGTCAAGGAGGATTAGTAGGGAGTAATCACCTCTCGACTTTGCAGTCAGGTCATTTGTTACTTTTGTAAGGGCAGTTTCGGTCGAGTGTAGAGAGCGGAAACCAGACTGGAAGGGGTCGAGGAGCGAGTTGTCAGAGAGAAAGCGAGTAAGGCGGGAGTAGACCAGGCGTTCCAGTAATTTGGAGATGAAGGGGATGTTTGAGACGGGTCGGTAGTTGGCAGCATCAGTTGGGTCCAGGGTTGGTTTTTTAAGCAGAGGGGATATAATGGAGTGTTTGAATGAGGAGGGAAAAGTGCCAGAGGTTAGGGAGAGGTTGCAGATTGTAGTGAGGTGAGTAATGAGAGCTGGGGAAAGGGACCGGAGGAGGTGAGAGGGGAGAGGGTCGCTAGCGCAGGTGGTGGGGTGGGTAGCGGAAAAGAGCCTGGAGACTTCTTCCTCTGTTGTTGGTTCTAACGTAGATAGTGAGTAGGTGCTGGGTGCAGTGCTGATGAAACTGGGATCGGGGCTAACCATGCAGCTTTCAGAGATTTCTTTTCGAATGTTGTCGAAATAGGCAGCTAGTTCTCCAGCAGTCAGGTCTGTCGCAGGGGCCTGTTCTTTGGGGCTGAGGAGGGAGTGAAAGGTCTCAAAGAGTTGCTTCGGGTTGTGGGATAGTGAGGAGACAAGGGAGGTGAAATAAACTTGTTTGGCATGGTGAAGGGCTAGGTTATAAGTTTTAAGCATGAATTTGAAGTGGAGGAAGTCTGCCGGCAGCTTTGACTTTCTCCACAGCCGCTCGGTGCACCTAGAGCACTGCTGGATGAAGCACGTTTGGGACGTGAGCCAGGGTTGCCATGGTCTGCATTTGAAGGCTCGCGTCACAGGCGATGCCGCTTCATCCAGAGCACGGCTGAGGGTGGTGTGGTAGTATTCGGCTGCCAGGTTAGGGCAGGGGAGGCGAGAGATAGGCGATAGAGAGGACTGAATAGTTTTTTCGGCAAACTGTTTAGTGCGGACAGACTGGAGGTTCCTAGAGGTGCGATAGATAGGAGGGTCAGAAGAGATGCTAGGGTGCCTGCTGCAGAAAGAGAGAATGTTGTGATCTGAGAGTGGAAGTAGGGAGTTAGTAAAGTGAGAAGCAGAGCAGAGACAGAGGAAAACTAAATCGAGAGCGTTACCATCTCTATGAGTGGGGGAGTCAGAGATTAGTGATAAGCCAAGGGAGGAGGTAAGTGTTAAAAGCTGGGAGGCAGATGAGGAGCTAGAGTCATTAGTAGGGATGTTGAAATCACCAAGGATGAGGGTTGGGATTTCACAGGATAGGAAGTGGGGGAGCCAGACAGCAAAGTGGTCTAGGAACAGGCGGGTAGGACCTGGGGGGCGGTAAATAACTGCGACACGCAGAGGCAGTGGGCAGAAGAGTCGCAGTGTGTGGACTTCGAAGGAGTGGAAGGTAAGCGAGGGAGCTGAGGGAATGACCTGGAAGGTACAGTTTGGGGAGAGGATGATGCCTACTCCTCCGCCGCATCTGTCATCCGATCTGGGGGTGTGTGAGAACTGCAGGCCATCATAGGACAATGCAGCGGGGGAGGTAGAATCGGACTGCTGTATCCAGGTTTCCGAGAGGGCGAGCAAGTTCAAGCGTTTACTGGTGAAAAGGTCATGGATAGTTGGGAGTTTGTTACACGCAGATTGGGAGTTCCATAGGGCGCATTTGAATGGGGCAGGGGGGGCATTTTGGTAGAGAACAGTACGGGGTGGGCAGGGTAGCAAGGGTGAGCGCATGACTAGGGGATTTGTGTGGGTGGCTGAGGTGTTTCTTTGCAGTATTGCGGTGCTGGTGGCCTTTAACCCCAAAGGACATGGCCCATTTTGGGCTCAAGAGCGCCACAATGTTTTGTGGATTTGATTTCCCACTTTCGTAGAGCCATATATATATATTCTTTTATTGCCGTAGTCTCGCCCGTATAAGGACTTGCTTTTGCCGCTGTGAATTGTATTTTTTATTGGTTCCCTTTTTTTTTTGGTGAGTATTATGTATTGTAAAACTTATTTATTTTATTTTTTTTTGGGGGGGGGGGGGGGGTAGAAAACGCATTAATCCTGCCACGTTTTATTTAAAGCGTCAATCATACAGCGTTATTGACAATACATTATTTCAGGGGGTCAGAACGATTACAACGATACAAAAACATTTTAATTTTGGTATATTTTTTCCTCTTCTGCAGGCAAAAACCCCTTTTGTTTTTAAAATGATACTTAGTTTTGAAGCGTTGCATGGAAAGTGGCGTACGCTTGTTATTTTTCCATGGACGGAGGTCTGTGAGGGCTTGTTTTTGGCGTCACGAGCTTTAGGTTATATTTGTATCATTTTTGGGTACATATGGCTTTCCTGTTAGTGACCGCTTTCCATAGACCTAACTACGGAAAGTGCAGCCCACTGTCCACCAGCGGACAATCATAGTGCTTCACCGCTTGCGGGATTCACATCGCGGCATGCTGCGATTTGCCGCAATTCTCCGCAGTGAGCATATCTATCAGATAGACTCACAAAGGAGACCTGTCAGTTCTCCCCCCTGCTCCCGTGGAAAGGGGGCCTTCTAATGCTCATGGACGGATTTTTGCCGTGTTTCACGCGGCGGAAATCCGCTGCTATTAGGTTCTATTGAACCCAATAGCTCAGTGCCCACAAGCGAGATTCTGTCACGGATTTACACAGCAGGGAAAGAAATTGCGGCGTGTTCTATTCTACCACGATATTCCGTGACATAGGTCTCTATTAATACAGTATTAATGGAGACCTCCCGGTGACCGAGGAATAACGTGCGTTATTCCGCGATCGCCAGCAGGGATTTTTTTGTTTATCGTGGCGTAATGCCACGGCTGAATCCCGCTCCAGCCGTGGGCATCTGGCCAAATAGCTCAATGTTCACGCTGCAGAATTCCGCAGTGTGAAAGAAACTGTGGCATGTTCTAATTGCCATGAAAAAACGTCCGGAAACCGTCCGTCATGCGATACTTCCGCCATGAGCACAGCAGAAGTACCGCGGAAAAACACGTGGCTGGCTTCTATTATAGTCAATGGAAGACCTCCGTTGCATGCGATCCGGAGAGGTGAGTATGGGGACTTCTGGGCTGCTGCTGCGATATGCTGCTGGCAGAGTCCGCCACGGCCATGGGAATGAGGCCTAAGGGCTCCTGCCCACGGACTGAGTAGGATACGACCATGGTTTAATGCCACGGGAATCCCATGGAGATAAAGAAGTCCCTACTGGCGATTGTGGAAAAACACATGTTTTTCTGAAGTGTCCGGGAGGTCTGCTTTAATACTATTTCAATGGAGTCCTCATGTGGCGCAAAAACGCACTAAAACGCAGCACACCGCAATTCTTTTCCGCGGCATAAATTTGCAGCAGCATCATGCCACCGTGGAAACCGCTGCAGAAATCCAGCCCTAAAGGGGACAAGCGGCGATATCACATATGTGGGGTTTAGCTGAAATGTTTAATGTGCTTCATGAAAATAGGGGAAAGAAGAGCAAAAGAGGGGTTTTTTTTAAAGAAAAAAAAAAGTATTTTATTTTTTGTACACTATTGATTTGGTGGCTGGCAGAGCAGGACGCCTGTATCTGACGTCCTGTTGCTATGACAACCGAGCGACTCAGAAGGAGCTCCCTTCCTCTGTGAAGCCTTTCCATGTCTTCACCGAGCTGCTGCTCTCTGCAGCTCCCTGAAGGTGTGTATAAAAGCAGCCAATCAGCAGCTTGCACAGAGCTCTGGGCACAGCAGTGAGGGGGTGTATGTGGCTGCCAATTAGAAGCTCTGGGCGTTCCCTTCACCTCAGCCCGTCTCCACCCAGCAACCTGGTGGTGACAAGATACAAGAATATTATACACATGTACCAGTCAGACTCGAGCTGCTTAGTTTTTTGTTTTTTTTTAAACTTTTGTAGGAATAAAAAGTTTGGAAGGAGAGAGCCATTAATGGTGGTAACACTGAACGGTTTTGTAAGAATAAGCTATAGACACGCCTGGTTTTAAAAAAATAATTTTTATTGAAGTAGTTAGCAGATGTTTATTTTAGTAGGTATTCTAGCTAGAAGCATTAAAGGGTTCCAATGAGTTATCCCCTATCTATGGGATAGGGGATAACTAGCTGATCGGTGGCGATCCGACCACTGGGACCCCCACTGATCACAAGAACAGGGGCTGGGTCGGTACCCAAATGAAGGGAGCGCAAGTTGGGCAGTGCAGGAAGAAGAGGTCGGGCAGGCACATTGCACTCTATTCATTTCAATGAGAGCATTTGACTCGGGAATCTTTGGCGCTCTCATTGAAATGAATAGAGGACATTGCGCTTGCCCAACCTGTGCTTCTCACACTGCCCAACCTGGGCTCCATTCATTCGGGGACTGACTGGGCCCCTCTTCTTTGTAATCAGTGGGGGTCCCAGCAGTCGGACCCAAACCGATCAGCTAGTTCTCCCCTATCCCATGGTTAGAGGCTAACCTGTTGGAATCGGAATACTCCTTTAAAACATTACCAAATATACATTTCTCATACACAACCTCCCCACTTACCGATCCCACAAACCCCCCCCCCCCCCGCCCTATCCCACAAACCCCCCCCCCCCCCGCCCTATCCCACAAACCCCCCCCCGCCCTATCCCACAAACCCCCCCCCGCCCTATCCCACAAACCCCCCCCCGCCCTATCCCACAAACCCCCCCCCCGCCCTATCCCACAAACCCCCCCCCCCGCCCTATCCCACAAACCCCCCCCTCGCCCTATCCCACAAACCCCCCCCTCGCCCTATCCCACAAACCCCCCCCTCGCCCTATCCCACAAACCCCCCCCTCGCCCTATCTCCCACAAACCCCCCCCTCGCCCTATCCCACAAACCCCCCCCTCGCCCTATCCCACAAACCCCCCCCTCGCCCTATCCCACAAACCCCCCCCTCGCCCTATCCCACAAACCCCCCCCTCGCCCTATCCCACAAACCCCCCCCTCGCCCTATCCCACAAACCCCCCCCTCGCCCTATCCCACAAACCCCCCCCTCGCCCTATCCCACAAACCCCCCCCTCGCCCTATCCCACAAACCCCCCCCTCGCCCTATCCCACAAACCCCCCCCTCGCCCTATCCCACAAACCCCCCCCTCGCCCTATCTCCCACAAACCCCCCACCCCCCCCTCGCCCTATCCCACAACCCCCCCCCGCCCTATCCCACAACCCCCCCCCGCCCTATCCCACAAAACCCCCCCCCCGCCCTATCCCACAAACCCCCCCCACCCCCGCCCTATCCCACAAACCCCCCACCACCCCCCCGCCCTATCCCACAAACTCCCACCACCTCCCTCCCTATCCCACAAACTCCCACCACCTCCCTCCCTATCCCACAAACTCCCACCACCTCTCTCCCTATCCCACAAACTCCCACCACCTCTCTCCCTATCCCACAAACTCCCACCACCTCTCTCCCTATCCCACAAACTCCCACCACCTCCCTCCCTCCCTATCCCACAAACTCCCACCACCTCTCTCCCTATCCCACAAACTCCCACCACCTCTCTCCCTATCCCACAAACTCCCACCACCTCTCTCCCTATCCCACAAACTCCCACCACCTCTCTCCCTATCCCACAAACTCCCACCACCTCTCTCCCTATCCCACAAACTCCCACCACCTCTCTCCCTATCCCACAAACTCCCACCACCTCTCTCCCTATCCCACAAACTCCCACCACCTCTCTCCCTATCCCACAAACCCCCACCACCTCTCTCCCTATCCCACAAACCCCCACCACCTCTCTCCCTATCCCACAAACCCCCACCACCTCTCTCCCTATCCCACAAACCCCCACCACCTCTCTCCCTATCCCACAAACCCCCACCACCTCTCTCCCTATCCCACAAACCCCCACCACCTCTCTCCCTATCCCACAAACCCCCACCACCTCTCTCCCTATCCCACAAACCCCCACCACCTCCCTCCCTATCCCACAAACCCCCACCACCTCCCTCCCTACCCCACTAACCCTGCCCCTCCCCACCATATACCATCTCAAACTTATAGGGCTTTTCCAGTGAAATACTATTGATGATCTATCATCAGGATAGGTCATCAATAGTTGATCATCTGGGGTCTGTGGCTCAGGATCCCCACCCGATCAGCTGAGTGGGAGCATGCTGCCAGCGCCGCAATAACACAGAGGTTGGAGTGGAAGTGTCCGGGCGAATCTCTGCGTAATGGCCGGCGCTTTAAACTTCAAGCATGGCTCTCATTGAAATCAATGAGAGCTGTGCCTGCAGTTAAAAGCATCGGCCACTACATATAGGTCGACATGGAGACTTCTGCTCTGACATCAGTGTTATTGTAGTGCTGACAGCATACCCCACTCAGCTGATTGGTCAGGGTCCTGAGCGACGGACCCTGACCAATCAACTACTGATGACCGATCCTGATGATGGTTCATCAATAGTATTTCACTGGAAAACCCCTTTAACTTCTAATTATTTACTCTCAGATTTCCTATAATGCTAAATTCCTGTAACATTGTTGTGTTCGGAATTGCCTGTTCAGCAACTGCACTTCCACAGCCAGACTTGGCGCTGGCTACTCTGGATAGCAGGATCTAGGGACCGCAGGTTTTAACCCTTTAACCTCTGTACAGGGATCTGGACTTCGCAGCTACGAATCCCTAGGTTGCATCTCCAGAGTAGTCGCTGACTGGTGGACCAAACAGGCAACAAAGAAAACCACAAGCTGTGGAGTCGGTACTGGGTAATCAGGTCAAATTAGACTCAACAAACAGAATCTGGATCTGAGAGTAAAACTACTTGACAAATACACACCCTCCCTATCCCACATACCCCACCACCTCCCTCCCTATCCCACAAACCCTGCCCCTCCCCACCATATACCATCTCGAACTTATAGGGCTTTTCCAGTGAAATACTATTGATGATCTGTCATCAGGATAGGTCATCAATAGTTGATCATCTGGGGTCCGTCGTTTGGGACCCCGACCGATCAGCTGAGTGGGAGCATGCTGTCAGCGCCGCAATAACACAGAGGTTGGAGCGGAAGTCTCAGCGCTGACCTCTGTGTAGTGGCCGGCGCTTGTAACTTCAAGCATGGCCCTCATTGAAATGGCACCCTAATTCTGATTCTGCCACAGCCTGAGTGTTCAATCCCTTCACGCCGTCCGGACTTTGTATTCGCTGGTCCACACGGGTTTCTTCATATTTTACCATGGCAGATAAATGGCGAATGATCCATTGTTCTCCATGGTTGGCAGTTGAAAATGATGCATCATGGGATATAACAGCTAATCTAACACACAGGGGCTGGGCTTATCTGTTGTGACAATGGGAGACGTATGACATTATCTAAAGTCAGTTGTCTTTGTTGCCCATAGCAACCAATCACATTGCAGCTTTCACTAATTACACTGCTGTTCTGTTGGTATTATATAGGCCATTTTTGCTATCAGTTGTGAGTTGAGAGTCCCAACTGAGGACCCGTTATTGCGGCTGATGGTAGGGACTGCTAGGCCTCCTGCACACGGGCGGAGGTTTCAGTAATTTGCATGAATCACGTTTTATTTACGTCATATAATAACTCTCTCCTCGCCCTCCAGTTCTCCTCTTTCTCTTTACATTCCGCCTTTTTCTACCTTCTGACTTATCGGCTCGGTTTACATTCAGGTCCGCATGCCCTCTCCCTCTAACTGTCTGCACTAAAATGGCTGCTGCTACCATGGCAACTGTAGTAACAATGCCCATACAGGCTCTCTGACTGTCCCTCTGGATAGAGAACAATTTGGGGTATGGCTGCCATTAACTTTGGTGGCCTAATTTATCAAATCGGTCCTCGTTGCTCATAGCAACCAATCACTGCTCAGCTCTCATTTTTTATACTGCTGAGATAAAATGAGAGCTGCGCTGTGATTGGTTGCTATGGGGCAACAAAGAGTCCCGTGTACCCTTTGGAATGGGTGTAGCAAGGGGCTTCCGTGGTAGTACTGGGGGCGCACTGTATTATCAGGAGGGGCACCAGCTGACCCTGGCTGGGGTATTTAGACTGAAGATGGGGCAGGGAATGAAATCTTTGCCCTGGGTGACAGAAAGCCCAACTACAACCACAACTAAGTATGAGCCGCACCTTCACCTTCTCCGGATTCGCTCTCCGTCTGTTCATGGGTCCGCACAGGTTTCTCCATCTTCATATTTTACGGATTGCCGGGGATGATCTGTTTTCCTCGGATGGCAGATGGAAATGATGCGTCATGGAATCTTAATGGCTAGTATAACACGCAGGGGGTGGGGCTTATCTATTGTGACACCTTTTAAAAGAACACTTGTCTTTGTTGCCCCCAGCAACCAATCACAATGCAGCTTTCACTGCATATTCTGCTACTGAAAAATGAAAGCTGCTTGTTCTTTGACAGTTTTCATAAATCTTCCGCAATAATCAGTATTATCGTCACAGATGCACTAATCGGGTCTAATAGTGTAAATTCAGACCAGCCAGTCTAACAATGGGCCATATTTATCAGCATGTCCAATACTGGATGATACATTTGATGCCTCCTCAGACGCCTCTATCTAACTCTACACCCCCTATTGGTCGGCTGACTTTGAGCCAAACTTTTGGGACACATTGTTACATTTAAGTCATGACTATCCTTCTCACTAAAACGCATCCTAGAAGTTACTGGATACTAATAGTCCGCAGACTGATAGACCTAATAAGATATGTTATTTCCATCAGACTAGAACTGCTCTGCCACACTGCTGCCCCAACAAGCAAACATGGCCGATATAAGACCCACAGAACATTAGAAATAATCCAGGTTTTAATCCTCTGTTGTATAGAATAGTCTTTGCCACCCATGGCTCGCAAGGGGTCCAAATTGAGGACTGATTACCATGACTGGCATAAAATCCACTATTTGTATGTTATTTTTCTCCATGTCATACTACTATTGGTATCCAATAACTCCTAGTGAGCGGCTCAGACAGACACGGTCTTGCATTGCATGAGATTGATTTGCAACTGTTACAAAACACACTGCAAAAAAATCTAGAGCTAATATACAGTATGTATGCGGACATGCCGGCTGCTGAATATATTCTGTAGGCTTTCTAGGTGCTAGTATTGGTGTATCTCAACTCAAAAATAGATACACTTTCATCTTGAACCTCTAGCATATGGTATCCTACAACATCGGTGTATCTGATTCCCTGCTGCTATGCCATCGATTCCAATGGTGATTGGCACTGGTGCATTATGTCTCCACCAGAATAATGGGTGGAGACATGGTTTGGCAGTCCTGAGTTTAAGGACACTCCCTGAGCTCGATCTCCTGCCTCATCCTCCTGGTCCCCACCCACATGCCGCTGGAAGCCAGGCTGGCCCTGAAGCTACGGCCGCTACAGCTGTTGGTTG
The DNA here is from genome assembly GCF_035609145.1 of Eleutherodactylus coqui. Taxonomy (NCBI): domain Eukaryota; kingdom Metazoa; phylum Chordata; class Amphibia; order Anura; family Eleutherodactylidae; genus Eleutherodactylus; species Eleutherodactylus coqui. The sequence goes on along the minus strand of NC_089841.1, from coordinate 247,295,810 downwards.
GCCAGCTGTGACAGCGGGGAGGAGAGTGACAGTGTTCCACCCTGCAGAGGCCACAGGGGGAACTGTAGCGGAGGACAGCTATGAGCAACGCGCCATTGTGGGGACAACAATGACAGCGGGGCCGGCTACAGCGGCCGCAGGGGGAACAGGGAGAGTGACAGCCGACAGCGGGGCCGCCTGCAGCAGCCACCGGGGGAATCATAGCGGACGCCAGGTATGAGGGACGCGCTGTAGCCGGAACGATTCAGTGAATGACAGGCGAGAGGCGCCTATGATTGGCTGAGCACCTCAGCTAATCAGAAGCAGCTCTTTCAGCAGCCAGGGATTTTAATTCCCTGCTTGCTGAAAGAACTTCAGTGCAGAGCCAGGGACAGCGCAGACAGGACATGGCTGAGCCTTGGCAGCTGAAGATAGGTGAGTATGATTTTTTTTTTTTACACCTGTTTGGGGTTTTTTTCAGGGAAGAGCTTATATTTAAAGACCTTGCCTGAAAAACAATTAAGGGGTGCCGGTAGCTGGATACCCTACCGCAGCTGTCATCTGTGACTGCTGCGGTAGGGAATTCTTTATTACCCGCGAGCATAAAGAAAACATCTGCTGTGGCAGATGTGTTCTTCATCCCCTCGGGGGACACCATTACTACAGGGGTGACTGTGGGATGTCACTATTACTAAAGGTGGCTGCTGTGGGATGTCACTATTAATACAGGAGCCACTGTGGGATGTCACTATTACTACAGGGATCACTGTGGGATGTCACCATTACTACAGGGGGCCGCTGTGGGATGTCACCATTACTACAGGGGGCCGCTGTGGGATGTCACCATTACTACAGGGGGCCGCTGTGGGATGTCACCATTACTACAGGGGGCCGCTGAGGGATGTCACCATTGCTACAGGGGGCCGCTGAGGGATGTCACCAATGCTACAGGGGGCCGCTGAGGGATGTCACCATTGCTACAGGGGGCCGCTGTGGGATGTCACCATTGCTACAGGGGGCCGCTGTGGGATGTCACCATTGCTAAAGGGGGCCGCTGTGGGATGTCACCATTACTACAGGGGGCCGCTGTGGGATGTCACCATTACTACAGGTGGCCGCTGTGGGGTGTCACCATTACTACAGGTGGCCGCTGTGGGGTGTCACCATTACTACAGGTGGCCGCTGTGGGGTGTCACTATTAACGCTGGGGTTGCCCTGTGGGGTTTCACTATTACTACAGGTGGCTGCTGTGGGATGTCACTATTGCTACTGGGGGAGCCGCTGTGGGATGTCACTATTACTACTGGGGCCGCTGTGGGATGTCATCATTACTACTGGGGGAGCCGCTGTGGGATGTCACTATTACTACTGGGGGAGCCGCTGTGGGATGTCACTATTACTACTGGGGGAGCCGCTGTGGGATGTCACTATTACTACTGGGGGAGCCGCTGTGGGATGTCACCATTACTACTGGGGGAGCCGCTGTGGGATGTCACCATTACTACTGGGGGGAGCCGCTGTGGGATGTCACCATTACTACTGGGGGGAGCCGCTGTGGGATGTCACCATTACTACTGGGGGAGCCGCTGTGGGGTGTCACCATTACTACAGGAGCCGCTGTGGGGTGTCACCATTACTACAGGAGACGCTGTGGGGTGTCACCATTACTACAGGGGGCCGCTGTGGGGTGTCACCATTATTACAGGGGGCCGCTGTGGGGTGTCACCATTACTACAGGGGGCCGCTGTGGGATGTCACCATTGCTACAGGGGGCCGCTGTGGGATGTCACCATTACTACAGGGGGCCGCTGTGGGATGTCACCATTACTACAGGGGCCGCTGTGGGGTGTCACCATTACTACAGGGGCCGCTGTGGGGTGTCACCATTACTACAGGGGCCGCTGTGGGGTGTCACCATTACTACAGGGGCCGCTCTGGGGTGTCACCATTACTACAGGGGCCGCTGTGGGGTGTCACCATTACTACAGGGGCCGCTGTGGGGTGTCACCATTACTACAGGGGCCGCTGTGGGGTGTCACCATTACTACAGGGGTCGCTGTGGGGTGTCACCATTACTACAGGGGTCGCTGTGGGGTGTCACCATTACTACAGGGGCCGCTGTGGGGTGTCACCATTACTACATCCACTACGCTGTAGGATGTGACTAATGTGGGCTTTAAACAGGATTTTACATCGAGACACCCCCCCCCCCCACACCTTTCCTTTGTTATGATCCCTTCTGTACAGACATGTGAGTGTGTGTGTGTGTGTATATATATATATATATATATATATATATATATACACACACACACACACACACATGAGAAATGTCCTGTCTGACTGATTGATTCATTAACCCAGAGCTGAAACTACTGAGGTTAGAAACATGACATTTGGACAGAAGCCTCTTTGTAGAACGTAGAGATCCACTAAGAAAGGGGGATCAAAGTTTGTATAGTAAAACAATAGCTAAAGCAGCCATGAACTTGGAACTTTGCAAAAATTATCTATTAAACACATATTTTACCGATTGTCGAAAACGCTGACCTACATATTTGCCCGGCTGCTACTAATTCACACAAACCGACATATCAGCAGAATAGTCAGCAGAAGTGTTCTAATCATTCCCATCACAATCCGGAGATAAAAAGGGATTCACCACGTGCGCCAATATCTCCTCCTGTTAAATGTTAGCTATTGCTCCCTGTTATCAGCCATATCAGAATGAGGAGGAGATGACTGTAGTGGGGTAACAAACAAAATCATATTCCTATACATATGTGTGACTGATAATACAGGGTGGGCCGTGGAAAAGGTTGGCCGGCACTGCACTCCCATGAAAGCTAGCTAAAATAAAATCTGTCTTTGATGCCGATAGCAACCAATCACAGCGCAGCTTTCATTTCTTAGACTACTGAGGTAAAATGAAAGCTGCGCTGTGATTGGTTGCTGTGGGCAACAAAGACAGATTTTATTTTAGACAGCTCTTTCATATATTTCATCTATAATGGTTGTTGAAGTTTTAAACATAAACAGCACAATGGCGCCTCATCCCGTCGTACCTGTTATTGGTGATGGTGCTGCCCGCTTAGAGCAATATCCCATACTTTGTACCATACTGAAGTCATGGCCAGGGAGGGGCGTGAGGAGATATTGGCGCATGTGGTGAATCACTGGTAACAATGGGGTCCCTCCCTGTGTGAAGCCATTCCACGTCTCCACCGAGCTGCTGGTCTCTGCAGCTCCCTGAAGGTGGCTGAAGGTGTGTATTCAGCAGCTAGCACAGAGCTCTAGGCACAGCAGTGAAGGTGTGTGTGTGTGGCTGCCAATAAGAAGCTCTGGGCATTCCCTTCACCTCAGCCTGTCTCCACCCAGCAGCCTGGTGGTGACAAGATACAAGAATACCTCCTGTTCATTCCACATGTATCTTGCACAGGAAAGGCATCTAATTATGTAGCATATCTGTTCATTCTACTGTAAATAATCTATATATCCTGTTCAGTCCATGCATGTCTTGCACAGAAAAATCTTTTTATACCTTTCTTTACATTTTCACTAAGGGCGACCTCAGACGACCATATTTACGCATGTTTTTGCACATGCAAAATTTGCAAATGCATTGAGCAGAGAATAGAACCCATTGTTTTCAATTGATTTTTTTCATAATTTCACGGTCTATTTTTGCTCGCATTTGCACACCTAAGACACCATAGAAGTCTGGGGGGTTGTACAAATGCGCACCTGATCCCTGCAAAATTGCGCAATCAACTGTGTAATTTTGTTGGGAAATCTATAACATTGGGGACTAATCAAGCATGGATGAATCCAATTTGAAAGTCCAGTAAAATGCGCAACCTTCAGAGTGCAAGACGTCATGCTATCCCGAGTGTCTATGAGCTTACGGTCATCTGACCCTGTGTAAAAGCACCCTGACGCCATATTACACTACTTTTCCAACTCCAGTCCTCAGGACCCCCAACAGGTCCTGTTTTCAGGATTTCCTCAGTGTTGCACAGGTGATGTAATTATTATCGGTGCCTCAGACATTGCCACAGGTGTTCTTACTATAGGATATCCTGAAATCATGACCTGTTGGGGTCCGTGAGGACTGGAGTTGGGAAACCCTGGACTACTAAACTGCTTTTGAAAAGTTTTGATGAGCTGAAATGTTGCAAGGCTGAAATACAAAGTCTCTCCACTAAGTGCTACGCCGCTCGCTCACTTGGCTGGATATGACTTGAGGGCTGCGGATCAGGTTCTCTCTTGTCATTTTTTCTTTTCCATTAGAAGTCAATGGCTCCATATCCAACGCTACAGGCAGCCACATCCTGTTTTAGCTGTATGTGTGAGCAGCTGTACGGTAAAATGGGATGTGACCCTCCATTAACCAGTTAATGACTGCATAGAAATGCAAACACATTAGCTAAATTATCCTTTCATATTTCAGTATGTGAATGTCTGATGAAATATTCTCTCTTTATATGGTCCTCTGTGAACACTTTGTAAGAAAATCTGTGCACATACAAGGGGGAGGGGCTTGTTATTCACAAAACCAGAAGTAGGAAAGTAAAGAAACAGTAAAGTTTCCGTCTGTCTGCAGCATTCCAGATCCTCACTGAGCTGCACACAAGGCTTCTATTATCTATATGCAATGATTTAGGGAAGTGGAAGTAAGTACCTTCAATTACTGCTTGTGTCCCTGTGATTATGTGAGATGTCTATCTCGGGGCTAATAGGCGGATTTAGGATTATTGAGGTAAAATATGTATATAAATCTAAATAGCGAGTCGCAGGTTTGGGAAAGAAGCAGAAATGGTTTTCTGTCTTTACAGACTCAATCTTTGTATCAGCAGAAACGTCACTGTATCACTTCTACTAGACGCATGTAGATACTTTGTTGCGTACGTCACTGTATCACTTCTACTAGACGCATGTAGATACTTTGGTGCGTACGTCACTGTATCACTTCTACTAGACGCATGTAGATACTTTGTTGCGTTCGTCACTGTATCACTTCTACTACACGCATGTAGATACTTTGGTGTGTACGTCACTGTATCACTTCTACTAGACGCATGTAGATACTTTGTTGTGTACGTCACTGTATCACTTCTACTAGACGCATGTAGATACTTTGTTGCGTACGTCACTGTATCACTTCTACTAGACGCATGTAGATACTTTGTGGTGTACGTCACTGTATCACTTCTACTAGACGCATGTAGATACTTTGCTGTGTATGTCACTGTATCACTTCTACTAGACGCATGTAGATACTTTAGTGCGTACGTCACTGTATCACTTCTACTAGACGCATGTAGATACTTTGCTGTGTATGTCACTGTATCACTTCTACTAGACGCATGTAGATACTTTGTTGCGTACGTCACTGTATCACTTCTACTAGACGCATGTAGATACTTTGTTGTGTACGTCACTGTATCACTTCTACTAGGCGCATGTAGATACTTTGTTGCGTACGTCACTGTATCACTTCTACTAGACGCATGTAGATACTTTGTTGCGTACGTCACTGTATCACTTCTACTAGACGCATGTAGATACTTTGTTGCGTACGTCACTATCACTTCTACTAGACGCATGTAGATACTTTGTTGCGTTCGTCACTGTATCACTTCTACTAGACGCATGTAGATACTTTGTTGCGTACGTCACTGTATCACTTCTACTAGACGCATGTAGATACTTTGTTGCGTACGTCACTGTATCACTTCTACTAGACGCATGTAGATACTTTGCTGTGTACGTCACTGTATCACTTCTACTAGACGCATGTAGATACTTTGTTGCGTACGTCACTGTATCACTTCTAGACGCATGTAGATACTTTGTTGCGTACGTCACTGTATCACTTCTATTACACTCATGTAGATACTTTGTTGCGTACGTCACTGTATCACTTCTACTAGACGCATGTAGATACTTTGGTGTGTACGTCACTGTATCACTTCTACTAGATGCATGTAGATACTTTGCTGTGTACGTCACTGTATCACTTCTACTAGACGCATGTAGATACTTTGCTGTGTATGTCACTGTATCACTTCTATTAGACTCATGTAGATACTTTGTTGCGTACGTCACTGTATCACTTCTACTAGACGCATGTAGATACTTTGGTGTGTACGTCACTGTATCACTTCTACTAGACGCATGTAGATACTTTGGTGTGTACGTCACTGTATCACTTCTACTAGATGCATGTAGATACTTTGCTGTGTACGTCACTGTATCACTTCTACCAGACGCATGTAGATACTTTGGTGCGTACGTCACTGTATCACTTCTACTAGACGCATGTAGATACTTTGCTGCGTACGTCACTGTATCACTTCTACTAGATGCATGTAGATACTTTGCTGTGTACGTCACTGTATCACTTCTACTAGACGCATGTAGATACTTTGGTGCGTACGTCACTGTATCACTTCTACTAGACGCATGTAGATACTTTGCTGTGTACGTCACTGTATCACTTCTACTAGATGCATGTAGATACTTTGCTGTGTACGTCACTGTATCACTTCTACTAGACGCATGTAGATACTTTGGTGCGTACGTCACTGTATCACTTCTACTAGACGCATGTAGATACTTTGTGGTGTACGTCACTGTATCACTTCTACTAGATGCATGTAGATACTTTGCTGTGTACGTCACTGTATCACTTCTACTAGACGCATGTAGATACTTTGGTGCGTACGTCACTGTATCACTTCTACTAGACGCATGTAGATACTTTGGTGCGTACGTCACTGTATCACTTCTACTAGACGCATGTAGATATTTTGCTGCTTACGTCACTGTATCACTTCTACTAGACGCATGTAGATACTTTGGTGCGTACGTCACTGTATCACTTCTACTAGACGCATGTAGATACTTTGTGGTGTACGTCACTGTATCACTTCTAGACGCATGTAGATACTTTGTTGCGTACGTCACTGTATCACTTCTACTAGACGCATGTAGATACTTTGTTGCGTACGTCACTGTATCACTTCTACTAGATGCATGTAGATACTTTGCTGTGTACGTCACTGTATCACTTCTACTAGACGCATGTAGATACTTTGGTGCGTACGTCACTGTATCACTTCTACTAGACGCATGTAGATATTTTGCTGCTTACGTCACTGTATCACTTCTACTAGACGCATGTAGATACTTTGGTGCGTACGTCACTGTATCACTTCTACTAGACGCATGTAGATACTTTGTGGTGTACGTCACTGTATCACTTCTAGACGCATGTAGATACTTTGTTGCGTACGTCACTGTATCACTTCTACTAGACGCATGTAGATACTTTGCTGTGTACGTCACTGTATCACTTCTACTAGACGCATGTAGATACTTTGTTGCGTACGTCACTGTATCACTTCTACTAGACGCATGTAGATACTTTGCTGTGTACGTCACTGTATCACTTCTACTAGACGCATGTAGATACTTTGTTGCGTACGTCACTGTATCACTTCTAGACGCATGTAGATACTTTGTTGCGTACGTCACTGTATCACTTCTACTAGACGCATGTAGATACTTTGTTGCGTACGTCACTGTATCACTTCTATTAGACTCATGTAGATACTTTGTTGCGTACGTCACTGTATCACTTCTACTAGACGCATGTAGATACTTTGCTGTGTATGTCACTGTATCACTTCTATTAGACTCATGTAGATACTTTGTTGCGTACGTCACTGTATCACTTCTATTAGACGCATGTAGATACTTTGCTGCGTACGTCACTGTATCACTTCTACTAGATGCATGTAGATACTTTGCTGTGTACGTCACTGTATCACTTCTACTAGACGCATGTAGATACTTTGGTGCGTACGTCACTGTATCACTTCTACTAGACGCATGTAGATACTTTGCTGTGTACGTCACTGTATCACTTCTACTAGACGCATGTAGATACTTTGCTGTGTACGTCACTGTATCACTTCTACTAGACGCATGTAGATACTTTGTTGTGTACGTCACTGTATCACTTCTACTAGACGCATGTAGATACTTTGGTGCGTACGTCACTGTATCACTTCTACTAGACGCATGTAGATACTTTGCTGTGTACGTCACTGTATCACTTCTACTAGACGCATGTAGATACTTTGTTGCGTACGTCACTGTATCACTTCTAGACGCATGTAGATACTTTGTTGCGTACGTCACTGTATCACTTCTACTAGACGCATGTAGATACTTTGTTGCGTACGTCACTGTATCACTTCTACTAGACGCATGTAGCTATTTTGCTGCATACACACTCCTGGTCATTGAAAAGTGTGCAAAACAACCTTAATGTTGGATTCACATGGATAAGCATATTTGTGCGCCTTTTTGTGGAATGGGTGTTGGGCATTTGTGCGTTCACTGTGTATTTTACTGCACTTTTTGTGTGCATTCATAGCAAAGTGAATGAGATAGAGAAAATCCTCACGTAAATTGAACTGCTGTCAATTTATACAGCAGATATAGGTGTAGAAACGAGGAAGCCATATCGATATCTGCGTGTTACAAGTGGATTCTGCTGCAGAGAACCCGCCATGTATGAGTATACCTCTAGGAGGTCACTGATGAGCGCTGTATCCCTCTCCAGATATAAGGCTGTTTTCATGATCTAGTGATTTTAGGCCAGATTCACACCAGTGTGTTTGTGCTCATTTTGTGGAATAGGCACTGCGTATTTGCGCGCACAAGTACGTGTTTTACTGTACTTTTTGTGTGCACAAAAAACCATGCACTGATAATATCAGCCATTGAAATGGCCAATACTTTCATGAGTACTTTCAAATGTTCTCTTTCCCTGTGTAAATGCCCAGGAAAATAAGAGCATGCTGTGTCATTTTTGCAGGACCGAATTGTGTGCACCAAATACGCAGATATGAATGAATTCATTTAAATCAGTGTTTCCCATCTCCAGTCCTCAGGGACCGCCAACAGGTCATGTTTTCAGGATTTCCTCAGTGTTGCACAGGTGATGTAATTATTGTCGGTGCCTCAGACATTGCCACAGGTGTTCTTACTATAGGATATCCTGAAAACATGACCTGTTGGGGTCCTAAAGGGCTGGAGTTGGGAAACATGGATTTACATCAATGGGTTCTATTTTCTGCGTATCGTATGCATACATTTTTTCCGCACAAATACACTCATTTGAATTTGGCCTTAAAAGGAACCTGTCATAACCTTGAGATGCATTATTTACGATATGGGGCTCAAAGGTCCGGGATCGGGGTGTCTGGGGAGCGTTGTTTTTTACTCCCCAAGCGCACCATTCCTGCACTGTGTGTCCCTCCTAAGTCCACGGACGACAGCACCATGACTCTTTCTGTATGCACCAGACTCACACTGCTGGCATACATAGACTTCAGGGGGGCGCAGCGTAGGAGCAGGGCGCCTGAGGAGTATAAAGCAGCTCTCCCCGAACTCTCTGTTCCGTGACCGTTGAGCCCCGTAATGTAGTTGATGGGCTCAAAGGTCCTGACACGTTCCCTTTAAGAGCGCAATCTTGGTGATCTGTGAAATTTCAAGAGTTTTAACTTCTAGCCCAGAAAATTAACTGTGTCCTGACTGTTTTTGTACAAACCTGTTTCCAGTAACATTTTGTCCCAAAATATTCTTGAATGTTTTATGAACTTGGGTGATATTCCAGTTTTAGAAAATAAAGCTTATTTATTGCATGATTTAAAGTTAGATAATTTTCTTATGTACCTTCTCTATCAATTCATCACATTTTTAAGACCCGTGCTTACAGTCAATCGGAACCTTCTTTGTTTACTTGAAGGGGGTAAAATCTTGAAACAGTCTTTAAAAAAAAAAAAAAGTTTGCTACAGTGTTGCCAATAGATCAAAATGTGATTGTTGCCAGCGAGAGAAACCAAGTAATCTTGTAGATATGATACCTTGTAATGGCTAACAAAAAGAGATGATGTTATAAGGAGCTTTTGAACCTACTTTGGATTCTTCCTCATGCCTGAAGAAGAAACCTAAGTAGATTCGAAAGCTTGGCCCATTAATATCTGACTTTACGTTTCCCTAACTCAACTGTTTTGTACTTTCCTGAAGGACCTGCCAATCCTACAGAGATGACTAGGATGTGGATTGAGCCAGTAGTTGCCGGAGCTCAGATTGCCAGCTCGTTCTATGACACAGCACTACTTATGGTGGTAAGGGACTATTACAACTCAACCATCAACAGCCATGAGTCTCCTACCAACTCTAGTAATGATGACTTGCTACAGAAAGCCATCTCTAACTTCTACATCATTTATAATGTCATCATGGGATTAACACCTCTTCTGTCTGCCTACATCTTGGGAAAAATTGGAGACATGACCAGCAGGAAGGTGACGATATGTGTGCCATTGCTTGGATACCTCGTAGCAAGAATGTTTTTGTTGTTTGTCATCATCTGGGAATGGCCGGTGGAAGTGATGTTTGGCTCTGCAGCACTGAATGGATTAACTGGCTGGTTCACAACCTATTGGGCTGGTGTCATGGCTTGGGCTTCCTTATGCTCTTCGGAAAGAAGACGATCCCATCGGCTTATTATCATTGAGTTGGTGTATGGCTTGGCGGGCTTTGTAGGCAGTTTGGTATCAGGACACTTATTTGTGTTTTTACATATAACGAGCCATCAAGGAACTATCCTCATGTTTTGTAGCATTGGTTGCTATGCCTTTTGTGTCATATACTGCATTTTTGTTCTGAGGACACCAGAAGAGCATTATAATTCAGAAACCACCAGGCTTTTAAAAGAATCTAGGAATACGACAATACATGCGGATGAAACAGAAAACTCCGTTCTTGAAACGCCATCGAGGCTCATCCTTATGACACTGTTTGTCAGTGCTATACTTTATAATGTAGCTTTTACAGCAACTGATGATGTAGTCAATGTGTTTGTACTAAAGAAGCCTCTGAGTTGGGGTCCAGTAGATGTTGGTTATGGCAATGCCGCGGCCTACATGTCATTCATCACCAGCTTCCTAGGAGTTTTTGTTTTTTCCCAATTTACAGGTGATCTGGGATTGATTGCGATTGGAATCATTTCATTTGGTTCCGGACTCCTGATAATGGCTTTTGTGCGTACAACATATATGTATTATATTGGTAAGTATATATATCAGGGAATACGCGTGTAACAATTCACATAATGTTATCACCCTCAGTAAGGGAAGCAAGACAAAATAATCTTGTAGATTAATTTGCTAACAGCAATTATGGTTTGTTCTACTGTTTTTCTTTTTACAATTCACATATGCCACTATTCATTCCTAAACCATTGTAATAATACAAGCTGCATAGAAATACTAATAAGGCAGTACAACGGGGTACTAGAGCCTCCATGCCCACCAGTATCACACCTTGTATCCAAGCTAGAGGCGATACAACGGGTTACTAAAGGCTCTATGCCTGCCCGTATCACAACTTGTATTCAAGCTAGAGGCAGTACAACAGCGTACCAGAGCCTCCATGCCTGCCTGTATCACAACTTGTATTCAAGCTAGAGGGGGTACAACAGGGTACTAGAGCCTCCATGCCCGCCCTTATCACAACTTGTATTCAAGCTAGAGGCGGTACAACAGGGTACTACAGCCTCCATGCCCGCCCTTATCACAACTTGTATTCAAGCTAGAGGTGGTACAACAGGGTACTAGAGCCTCCATGCCTGCCTGTATCACAACTTGTATTCAAGCTAGAGGGGGTACAACAGGGTTCTAGAGCCTCCATGCTCGCCTGTATCACATCTTGTATCCAAGCTAGAGGCGATACAACGGGTTACTAAAGGCTCTATGCCCGCCCGTATCACAACTTGTATTCAAGCTAGAGGCAGTACAACAGCGTACCAGAGCCTCCATGCCTGCCTGTATCACAACTTGTATTCAAGCTAGAGGCGGTACAACAGGGTAGTAGAGCCTCTATGCCCGCCTGTATCACATCTTGTATCCAAGCTAGAAGCGGTACAACAGGGTACTAGAGCCTCCGTGCCCGCCTGTATCACATCTTGTATCCAAGCTAGAAGCGGTACAACAGGGTACTAGAGCCTCCGTGCCTGCCCGTATCACATCTTGTATCCAAGCTAGAGGTGGTACAATAGGGTACTAGAGCCTCCCTATAAGGGGTCAGGTGTCCAACATAAATTTTTCTTTTGCTTAGATATTGTAATCACATACCGTGTTTCCCCAAGAATTAGACCTAGCCTTATATTAATTTTTGCCAAATTAATTGGTACATCAAGAGCCAGCACTTGATGAGCCAGACACAGCCAGTCAATGAATGGCTGTGATTGGTTCATCGAGCGCTGCAGTGAGTGACTGAACTGTGGTGCTCCAGAACCAATCAGAGCAATTGCTTGCTGGAGGCGGGGTGTGTTACCAGCAAGCGATGTTCTGTCGGTGCTGAGAACTGCAAGCAAGCCTGCCGGAACGCCTGTTAGGTAAGTATTGCCTCTTTCATGTAGTGTAGCTAGGGCTTATATTTTGAGCCTCCCCCACCCCCCACATACTCTCCCCCAAAAATCAGGGTAGGGCGTATGTTTGGGGAAATATAATATTAACATTACAATCACACAGAGAAAGTATCATTTGATTCCATAGACTCAGACTGGTCGAGTTGGAAGGGACCTCCAGGGTCATCGGGTCCAACCCCCTGCTCAGTGCAGGATTCCCTAAATAATCCCAGACAGATATTTGTCCAGACTTTGTTTGAACACTTCCATTGAAGGAGAACTCCCCAACTCCCATGGTAACCTGTTTCACTCATTGACCCCCCTCAATGTCAGAAAGTTTTTTTTCTAATATCTAATCTGTGTCTCCTCCCTTTCAGTTTCATCCCATTGCTTCTAGTCTTTCCTTGTGCAAATGAGAATAGGGCTGATCCCTCTGCACTGTGACAGCCCTTCAGATATTTGTAGACCGCTATTAAGTCTCCTCTCAGCCTTCTCTTCTGCAAGCTAAACATTCCCAGATCCTTTAACCGTTCCTCATAGGACATGATTTACAGACCGCTCACCATCTTGATAACTCTTCTCTGAACTTGCTCCAGTTTGTCTATGTCTTTTTTTAAAGTGGGGTGCCCAAACTTGGACACCATATTCCAGATTAGGTCTGACTAAGGAAGAGTAGAGGGGAATAATTACCTCATGTGGTCTAGACTCTATGCTTCTCTTAATACATCCCAGAAACGTGTTTGACATTTTGTCTGCTGCATCACATTGTTGACTCATGTTCAGTCTATGATCTATTAGTGTGCCCAAGTCTTTTACACATGTGCTGCTCCTTAGCCCAATTCCTCCCATTCTGTATGTGCATTTTTCTTGCCCAGATGTAGGACTTTGCATTTCTCCTTGTTAAATACCATTTTGTTAGTAGCCGCCCACTGTCCAATCTTTTCTAGATCTTTTTGAATACTCTCTCTCTCTTCCCTAGTGTTAGCTATCCGTCCTAGCTTTGTGTCGTAGGCAAATTTGATTAGTTTCCCATCAATTCCCTCCTCCAGACCATTTATAAAAATGTTGAACAACACTGGGCCTAGGGCAGAGCCTTGTGGTACCCCACTTGAGACATTCTTCCACTTGGATGTGCAGCCATTTATGACCACTCTTTGAGTACGATCACTCAGCCAGTTGTGAATCCACCTAACCGTTGCCCTGTCAATCCCATATTGGTCATATTTTGAATACGTATGGTATGAGATACTTTGTCAAATGCTTTACTAAAGTGAAAAGATATACTATATCCACCGCATTTCCCTGATCAACCCAGTCGGTTATTCTGTCATAGAAGGAAATTAGATTCGTCTGGCATGACTTGTTTGTTAGAAACCCATGCTGGCTCTGGTTAATTACTCCATTTTTATCCAAGTACTTGCACACATGCTGTTTAATAATCTGTTCAAAGATCTTTCCCGTTATAGAAGTCAGGCTCACAGGCCTGTAGTCTCCTAGATCCACCTTCTTCCTTTATTGAAGATTGGAAAAGGGCAAATGTTGTCCCTATCTTCTGGGACTTCTCCTGTTCGCCAGGAATTTTCAAAGATTAGTTCCGACAACTCCTTTTTTTAGTGCTTGATCTTTGTCTCACAATGAGTGTTTGTTATCCTTTTGATATATAATATATAGTTGAATACGTGATTTTTTTTTTTTGACCTGATACATTATTCTTCTGAAATATTTTTTGTGTAAACATTTGAAATGTATCTTTCAGCTCGAACTGTGATGATGTTTTCATTGATCCCTACACCAACTATCAGATCAAAGATATCTAAACAAATTCAAGGATCCTCATATGGTAAGATGTCACAATGTTAAATGCAGAGAAAAATACTCGTTACGATTTAGCATAGTTATTTTGTACTGAAGGCAGGACACACAGTGCTCTCTGCAATGATTTTTATCCTGACACAAATTTACAGCGCAGTTTTTCTGCTCTTGGTGAATAGGTTTTCTTAAAACCCCATTGCTTCATATTGTACTGGACATAGGTGAGGAATTTTTGTGCAGAAAAATTCCATAATTACCATACGATATGTGAAAGGTTTTAGGCCGCCTGCACACGGGTAGGTTGGACCCCGCGTGCGGGATTCCCGCAGCAGAGTTTGACCTGGTGACCCCAGTTTAACCCTCTGCTGTCTGCTCCTCTGCTGCTGATGTGCTGGCACACATGCGCAGTACAGCGGATGCTACACTATGGCGATGGCGCGGCTCCTGCGATCATTCTGCAATGATGATGGTAGAATGGCCACGGGACGGATGGCTTCTATTGACTTTAATGGAAGCCGGCTGTGCATAGCCCTCACAAAATTGCAGCATGCTGCGAATTCTGCCCCACAAGTGGTAAATTGCAATCGATTTCCACTCGTGGGCCATAGTCGTGGGCATCGCGTTTTGCCATAGCATGCTATGGGCTGGATTTGCTATAAAATCTGAAGGCGGAATCCTGCTCCGCTCTCCAATGTAAATCGGCCCGTGTGCAGGAGGCCTGAGTAATTAAGTTTATGCAGAGGATGTCTGCCGTTGGATACATTTTGTTTAAATCCTTATAGAATCCCATACAACTAATTATTTTACTATCTCTTTTTTTAGGCAAAGTGTTTGTTGTACTACAGCTGGCAATAGAAATTGTAGCAGTGAGCTCTTCTGCAGGGTTCAACAAGCTTTACCAAGCCACATTAGATTGGAACAGCGGATTCTGTTTTATCTTGTTTGGTGTCTTGGCATTCATCAGCATTATTCCCATTGGGTACGTAGATGATGCACAATCCTTCATAACACTTGCTGTACAGCCATTGTACCTATACGCATCTGATTATTTAATACATCTTAAAGCAGTTATCCAGGAAGTGGCCACCGGGATTAGAGCAGAAGATACTTCTCCAACCCATCTAGTGGCCGGTGCTTGTAATTGCAGGCTGGGGTCCCACTGATTTCAATGAGACCTGCGGATACAATGACAAGTAGCAGTGGCAGGGTTCCGAGCAGTGGCTTCCACTCCGATCCTGGTGTATCCTGGCACTGACATTAAATATGTAAGGGTATAAATGTAATTATAGTTGTGACTAGTATACAAATGGGCATACAAGATATACAAGACCTTGCCATGCTCCTGACACGTCTGCTTTAATAAATACTTGTACTTTTCTTAGTGAAACACCATTTGAATGTTATTCTTTCGGTAAATATATATGAATTCATTGACTTCTGGGTCAGCAGCCCATTGGTTGTGTCCCTACACAGTGATGATAGTATGAGATGAGGCTGTGCAAGGACACGCCAAATTGACATTGGGAATGGCAACATGTAGTTGTCAATTTATTCATACATTTCCAGGAGGAATAACAGAGGAACAATACAATGTAGAGTATTAAAAAAAATGTAAGCAAACGGAAAGGCTTTAGTTTACTTGTGTACCATTAGCATTCCCAATTTTTGGGGACAGGAAAATCCTGCTGTCTGCAACGTTATTTTTCCGCCCTGAAAAACAGAAACCTGCAGAACAAAAGTAAATGGAAGCCTTTGCTTTCCCTTTTTTTGAAACTCCATCCAAATCAATGGGGAAAAAACGGATCTGTATTTCTCCACTTTAATGTAGTTTCTCTCCTCCAAAAATGGAGCAGACAGATGGAAACCCCGAACTGACCCCCTACATAGGTGCGAGACCACCCTAAGAGCTTTAGCAGTGGCTTCTTTTTATACTATACTAGCTTACCCGTCGCGTGTTGCTGCGAAGACAGACATACATACATTCGTTTTTACATATCTAGATAACACCCAATCACAGCACAGCTTTCATGTTACCTCAGCAGTATAATATATAACAACCAATCACAACGCAGCTTTCATGTTACCTCAGCAGTAAGAGAAATAATAACCAATCACAGCGCAACTTTTATTCTGCCTCAGCAATATCAAAAATAGCAACCAATCACAGCGCAGCTTTCATTTTACCTCAGCGGTATAATATATAGCAACCAATAATGACGCAGCTTTCATATAACCTCAGTAGTATAAGAAATAGCAACCAATCATAGCACAGCTTTCATGTTACCTCAGCAGTATAAGAAATAGCAACCAATCACAGCGCAGCTTTCATTTTACCTCAGCGGGGGGGGGGGGGGGGCGTGGCGGGCGTGTGTTTGTGTGGGGCGGCGCGGCGGGCGTGCGTGTGTTTGTGTGGGGCGGCGCGGCGGGCGTGCGTGTGTTTGTGTGGGGCGGCGGGCGTGCGTGTGTTTGTGTGGGGCGGCGCGGCGGGCGTGCGTGTGTTTGTGTGGGGCGGCGCGGCGGGCGTGCGTGTGTTTGTGTGGGGCGGCGCGGCGGGCGTGCGTGTGTTTGTGTGGGGCGGCGCGGCGGGCGTGCGTGTGTTTGTGTGGGGCGGCGCGGCGGGCGTGCGTGTGTTTGTGTGGGGCGGCGCGGCGGGCGTGCGTGTGTTTGTGTGGGGCGGCGGGCGTGCGTGTGTTCGTGTGGGGCGGCGCGGCGGGCGTGCGTGTGTTCGTGTGGGGCGGCGCGGCGGGCGTGCGTGTGTTCGTGTGGGGCGGCGCGGCGGGCGTGCGTGTGTTCGTGTGGGGCGGCGCGGCGGGCGTGCGTGTGTTCGTGTGGGGCGGCGCGGCGGGCGTGCGTGTGTTCGTGTGGGGCGGCGCGGCGGGCGTGCGTGTGTTCGTGTGGGGCGGCGCGGCGGGCGTGCGTGTGTTCGTGTGGGGCGGCGCGGCGGGCGTGCGTGTGTTCGTGTGGGGCGGCGCGGCGGGCGTGCGTGTGTTCGTGTGGGGCGGCGCGGCGGGCGTGCGTGTGTTCGTGTGGGGCGGCGCGGCGGGCGTGTGTTCGTGTGGGGCGGCGCGGCGGGCGTGCGTGTGTTCGTGTGGGGCGGCGCGGCGGGCGTGCGTGTGTTCGTGTGGGGCGGCGCGGCGGGCGTGCGTGTGTTCGTGTGGGGCGGCGCGGCGGGCGTGCGTGTGTTCGTGTGGGGCGGCGCGGCGGGCGTGCGTGTGTTCGTGTGGGGCGGCGCGGCGGGCGTTCGTGTGGGGCGGCGCGGCGGGCGTGCGTGTGTTCGTGTGGGGCGGCGCGGCGGGCGTGCGTGTGTTCGTGTGGGGCGGCGCGGCGGGCGTGCGTGTGTTCGTGTGGGGCGGCGCGGCGGGCGTGTGTTCGTGTGGGGCGGCGCGGGTGTGGGGGGGCGGCGCGGGTGTGGGGGGGAGGGGTGGGGTTGTGGGGAGGAGGGGGGGATGTGGGAGGGGGGGCGGTGTGTGTGTGTGTGTGGGGGGGGGGGGGGGGGAGGGGTGTGTGTGGGGTGGGGGCGGGGGTGCGGGTGTGAGGGCGGGGGTGCGGGTGTGTGTGGGGGGGTTGTGTGTGTGGGGGGGGGGGGGGCGTGCGGGTGTGAGGGGGCGTGTGTGTGGGGCGGGTGTGTGTGTGGGGTAGGTGTGCGTGTGTGTAGGGCGGGGCGGGTGTGTGTTTGTTTGGGGTGGGTGTGTGTTTGTGTGGGGCGGGGCGGGTGTGTGTGTTTGTGTGGGGCGGTGTGGGGCGGGGCGGGGCGGGTGTGTTTGTGTGGGGCGGGTGTGGGGGGGGGGGCGGGTGGGGGGGGGGGGCGGGTGTGGGGGGGGGGGGCGGGTGTGTGTGGGGGGGGGGGGGGGGGGGCAGGTGTGTTTGTGTGGGGCGAGGCGGGTGTGTGTTTGTTTGGGGTGGGTGTGTGTTTGTTTGGGGGGGGATGTGGGTGTGGGGGGGGGGGATGTGGGTGTGGGGGGGGGGGATGTGGGTGTGGGGGGGGATGTGGGGGGGGGGGA